>NC_142713.1:32544256-33221042 GCF_055471065.1 Atractosteus spatula | reverse complement strand
GTTGTTTCAGATCAAGAAGACAAAGTTCACGCTCATGTGTATTGCTTGTTTACTGTTAGTTATGCTTTGATTATCTTAATAATTTATACTGTTTTGTATACCTTTTTTAGATCCACTGTTTAATGAAAAATAATTGATTTAAAAACACACTAAAGCATTTAAAAAACATGAAAGATTTTCTACTCTCAACCATATCTGTCTCTAGAATTCTCATTCAGTATTTCTCTTTATTTTACCATCAATCACAGTGCCTCCTTTTATAGATCCACTCTTTCTTTCTCTGCAAGCTGCTCTTTCAAAGTAGAAAATAGGGATAATATGAGGAAGGCTGACCACAATCCCTAGAGATGGAGAAACTACTTTCATTCAATCTGTAGTGGGTATAACCACCATTACTCCTGCTTAAAGTTCTCCCAGGGGATGGAGCCAGGGCTGCCTTTATCAAGAGTCAGGATGACACCATCATTTACAAAAAACGGAGCTTGCAGAATCCATTTATAACTGATAAGAAATACTGGAATTAACTCAGTCAACCTGAACATGTTGTGCACTTAGTCATAAACATTAAGAAAGGCTTTCCTTTTGCAAAAAGTGAAAGTTGCCTAATTGCTTTTGAATGAGACACCTTTTATACTGTATTTAGCTCCTGTTCCCACACTATTAGGTACATGTTAAAGTAATAATAATGTTAGAAACTGTAAGAAGATGCATGTAATATTACTGCTCAGTCTCAGTTTGATAATTGTACAAACAAATTTAGCCATTTATCCACTACATCCACAATTAAAAAAATCATGGCATTATGTTGTATTCACTAGTTTGATAAAATTCTAATGAAATGAGTTGACAAATATAGAGGGGTAGCGTCATTAATAATTATTAATACCGGCTGTCTTAGGAATTTTTTCTGGAGGAAATGAGAGTGATGGTCTGAGATCAAGCTGTCATCCTAAATGGATCCCTATCACACCATCACAGATTGTAAACACTGAGCTAAGTACAAGCCAGTTTGGCTACAGTTTTATGGGAACCAAGCAGGATGTGCATATACTGTAGCATGGATTGAATGAGAAGCAGGTATAATGCACGCTTGAGCTTGTTTGTTAGAGTAGATTCAGATATGCAATGTTTCTGAACAACACTGACTGTAAATTAAGTGAATGAGAAGCACTATGATGAGGGTGACACAAAATTAGTCAGTGAACAGGCAGCACTAGCAGCTTGCAACACTAGCAGGAGTGGCTAGGTAAGGCTGGAACTCTGTGGCGGGCCGCCGAAGCACCCCTGAAGAGTATCGTGACATGAAAGTAAGAGAACTATCACTTACTGAGGTTTTCTACATTGAATGAATGAGGACATATTCCAAGAGGAACCCTGAAAGGAAGAACAAATAATAGCCATGTACGGTATGCAGCTGGAAGTTGAGGACCAATACTGGACACCAGACAAAGGAGGGGATAAAGAAGAACATTGCTGTAGCTGCCTAGTTTGTGAGCACTATGGACAACATGAGAAATTAATGAATAAGAGTCAGTGACTGGTTGCTCCAGCAGAGAAAGAAAAAAGGAGGATTGTGGAAAAGGAAAAGGCAAAATGACACATACAGGCTGTGGTCAAACGTGAAATGGGTTAGACACTTGACCATAAATGGAGAGAAAAATGGGGAATGACAGAGAGCAGAGCAAGCAATATTAGAAAGATAGAGAAGGAAAGGAGAAAAGGGGACAAATTGCTGCAGTTGTTGAGCCAACTGTATATGGTGAAGGATTGAGGCTGAAGAGGAAAGTGACTCGGGTCCTGGCTTGTAGGATTTTGAATATATCAAAATATATTATACTATATTTTTTCTGGTTGAAAGCTTTGGAAAGAGGAAAATCTCAGAAAATCTCAGACAAAAACACGTTTTGTGGGGATCATGTCATGATAGGCACTGTGAAAAAATGGAACTATAATATCCATATTGTCTTGAATTGAAGCAAATATTTTGTATAATGCCCATCAGTTTCAAAACAATTTAAATTACACAATACACACATTTTTTGAGCCACAAATTTAATATTAGGGGGTTGCAATGGACATCAGGCCATTTACGACTTTATACCACTCAGAGGTGGGATAAGGTATGAGATATGGTTTCTATACAAGATGCACATAGCACAGACGGGAATTAGATGGTTGATGTATGTTTGCGTGTTTGTTGGTTTTTGTCAATTTGTTTTAATTATAAAGGGTACTCAAAATAGGATAATAAATAAGGACATATAAGGCAAACTGAATCTAATGGTAGCTATAAAGGAGCAGCAACTGCTGCTGCTGATCCTTAAGTTTACACTGTGATCACCATGGCCAAATTTTACATTTGTAATATTGTAATAATTATGAGATGTAACCTACCCCTGGAGATGGCTAGAATAACACTGTTTTTTGTCATCTGTGCTATCTTTCTAAACCAGTATGACAAGACGTTAGGTTATACATAACCAGTGTACTACAAAGCAGAATCTGTGCCCCTTGTAGCCCCTCACAGGGCCTGTCACTCATCTGAGGGCCCTGGACTCACTTTGATTTAGCCAAAGAGCACCATCTAAGATGTACAGGAGGGCTTATATTAAAAATACTTTCTAGCGGTCAGAAGGATAGTGGAGGTGGCACAGTGGTATAGTGATTATCATAGTTCGGGTGGGTAGCTGTGAAAAGAGAAGACAGAAGCACAACGTTTCGGCTGTGAAGCCTTCTTCAGGTGTGAGGGCTCAAAGTCCAAAGATATACTGGTAAGTTAATTAGTTTCTGTAAAAACTGGCCCTGGTGTTTGTGTGTACACATTTTTGTATGTGTGTGTCCTGTGATGGACTGGCATCCCATCCAAATTACTGACATAATTTTACACAAGATTCCCAGAGCAGCAACTATGAATTTGGCCTCTGACCTACAATTGGGTTTGATATTAGTCATTATTGCTATTATATAGAGTAACAAAGTGGGTTTTATGAGGTAACTATAAATTCCAACAGGTATTTCCATGGTCCACTGTTTAATTTAGGTGAATCTGCAGATTGTGTGGTCTGCCTAAGGGCAAGATCCTAAACTTTACTCAACCACCAACATGTCCTTTCACATGTTTTTTATTGTATTACACTTTTTCCCTTTTAAAGGACATTTCAATTACTGCTTTGTGCAACATTATAAGTATACAGTACATGTACAAAAAACAGCATGTAAAGTAATGAAATAAAAATATTTAAGAGAACAATTTTAGCAGCATTTAAAAACAGGTTTTTAAACCCAAAAGGACTATTATAGATGGATAAAAGCACAGACAAAACCTTTCTCATAACAGGGATAATGAATTTAAATGATAAGAGAATTATTGTTTAATGACAACAATCCATGGATATACCGTAGTAAAGGAAAAAAAGATGAGTGCTCTTTATCCTTCCTGCCAACTTGCCTTGGTAGGTTATTTAATCATTTATTTTTACTTCAAAAGGAATTAAATTGCAGCACTAGCTATTTATAGTGCAAAGGTGAGCTGAAGTAATTTGTCAATGGCAAAAGATTTAGGTCTCTGCTCGGCTCTTTTTTTCACCAGTTCTTCTTCTAGTAAATTAAAACTCAGCATTCACTTACAGTGGGCAGTGATAACCTTTCTTCAACCCTTCCCTTGTCAGTAAGAACTGAGAAGACACTGTTTTTATTATTTTCCTTTTCAAGATAATGCCAGTCAATGGCTTATGTGAACAAAGCAAAGTACTGTTGGATTTTAAAAGTGAAGGTTTTGTTTGAGATTGAATGCTAATTATTCCTAAGCTATTCTTATCTATATGAGGGTTAAATTAAAGGAGAGTAATGATCCTGATTTCCTGATATTTCATTGCATGGATGGTATTAATAATTTCTGGTGAACTGACACAGAGAATTAATTGTTATGATAAAAACCCTTGTCTCAAGAGCAATTATGTGCTGCATAAAAGAAAATTACAATATGCCAAAGTCTCCTCATTTACATTTTTGTTTTTAAAATAAGATCATATGAGGAAAGTCTTGCTTAATACATTTTACTTAACCCAATTAATGTCAGAATAGTTTCAGAAAAAAATCTAATGAAGGACTTTGAAGATTTGAATGAAAACTCTCAATAAACCCCCAAATATAACATTGACATCCCTCAAAAAACTAAAGGTGTTTACGGATTTCTGGAAGTTCAGTTGTAATTTCAGAAGGGGGTACTATTTGAAACATTCACACCACTGTTCTATTCCAAAATACACGATAAGTGGGAGACCAATTCTTATCATTGTATGTCTTTGTAGTCTGACTTTAAACTGTACTATAATCCTATGGAAAATTACTTAGATCTACTCAGGCCAAGTTGGGGCAGAAGGCCAGTTAATGACATTGGAGAACACTGTACATATAAAGTAAATGTACAGGTTTTTTACATACATACTGTAAAAAAACTATATGGTGCAGAGACAAAATTGAATTATTTGTAATTATTTTATTTATGGATAGCTTTAAAGTTGAACAGAAATAAGACTTAAACCTTTATAGAATTTAAAACTAAAAAATTTATTTGTATACATTAGTTGTACATTTTTGGGCTATCTCTCTGTTTTCATGGTATACTGAATTGAATGGAAAAATTCACAAATCTGACAGTCATAACCCCTGTGCCATAAACATCTCCTTAAGGGTGGTCTGTCTACCTGCAAAAGACAAAGCGTAATCAATAACTCAGATGTTGTAAAAACATGAACATAAAAAATATCAAATCAAAGAACAGGAAACACCAGAGAAATCACGGTATTAACTCCTTCCCAAGAATCTGAATAAGAGTGCTAGCTTGAACTAGAAAACTAGTGTCCTCATTTTTGAGAAAGTGAAATCAAGATAAAATAATAACAAGATATATGTATGTTTATACAGCATATGCAAAACAAATTTAAATCAGAAAACCTTTTATAATGTGTATTACCACATTTACATACAGAGTTTCCATCTCAGTCTTATGAATCAGCTTGATGATTTGGGAGGATGGCATGAAAAAAAAACATGAAAAAGGATGTAACCTGTATGACTTGTATTGACAAAAATGTAACTAATGTTTCAAAGTTTAAAAGAATTTTGTTCACAACACTACATAGTTGGCATTCTTTAAAAATCATTGATATGATTTGGTAATCATATGGTAATCAGTGGTTGGTGCTATAAAATTAATTAATTTGTTTAAATCATATACACCCGTACCTCTTTTTAAGAACATAACTCATGCCCAGAAACCCATTTATACAGCGAAAAATCATACAAAGAAAAACCTATTTCCCTTATTTTTTTGGGGAAAAAATTGCAATCTATTCTGGGCCCCAAAAATGTCCTCCTTACTTTTAGTCTTTTCACTGCAAAATGACAAACATTCTAAGACGAACTAAGATTCATACTGTGTGTTTTTTTTCTAGTAATAACAACTATTACTAATAAGTAATAGACATTGATCATACCTAAGTACACGCTTTTTGTGTAATTACACACACAATTTTCACATTTTCTTAACACCCTTAGGGTCCATGATAAAGTCTAAACTACAAATTTTCTTACACGAAAAACACAAGCACACAAAATAGTAAATAACACATGAAGCAAGACTTATCACACGTCTCTCGTGCTACTATGTAGGCTCTGTGGTAGCTCCCACCCATACTAGTTAGTGGAATGTACTCGATATGAAATAAGTCATATGACGCCTTCTTCTCTTTCTATATTTGGGAGAGGTTTCAAAACTTTTCTCAGTATCACTTCTTCATAGTTTAAAAGTTGGCTTTTGTTATTTGAAATGTGGGTAACAATTCACATGCTTCCTAGTATCGAATTTTCATAAAAAGAACATTCGTAAAAAGAGATATGGATGTATTTTATTGTTTTATCTTACCATTAATGTAGATGTTAATAAGAAAGTGTTAAAAGTTCAGGAGGAGGTCAAATTGTTATCTTGCATTTCCACTCTCTTACATATAAATACTGTAACGGATGCGGGTTCTTGGGCTTGTGCCCCCACCGCTCCCGCCACAGTTCATCCCTCATCACATGAGTGCAATCTCAGGTCACCAGCATCACTCAACAGGGGTCTTGCCAGCTGAACTTAAGAAGACCTTCCTCAGCCCGGGTGGCCAAGATCCCTGTTATGCGCAGGGGCATATTCATTACAATACTTACTTAATGCACACATCTTTTCTTGCATTCTATGTGTAGGTCTTGCACCCAGGACCTTCTTTCTGATATCTCTTTCTTGTTTTATCTAGTCCCCTGATTGCCCCAGTCATCCAGGCTCCCTGGACTCAAGCCTCCTCAAGTGCTCCAGAGCTCTATTTAGTATCAGAGACCCCTGATCCCTGTCGATGCAAACACCATCAGTCTACACCAGGCTGAGATTCCGCTTCAATTGCTCTTGCCAACCTGGCCCTATCATCTACTTATTTCAGGCCTCTGCCAGAATCCTTCTACAGTAAGTAGACCAGAAAGGTCAACACATACACACCAAGATCAATTCCACTGTCAATTCTACATGTCTCTATTCAGTCTCTTCCACTGGCTCTTTCACATTATCTAGGAGAAAAATCTGATTCATCCTTACTTTTAATAACACAAGCACTTTTCTCCACAGACCAACTTGATTTTTGGCAAATTCTGTTGGATACCATGGCAACTGGTACAAACACAATGAACCACTTCCACAATGCCTACTTCCACACAGGTAGATCCAACTTGCCTCTTTACAGGTCAGTGCAACATCTTTTGAGTTACTGTACTCCATCCCAAGTCAAAAAACAACATCCACAATCCATAATACACCGAACCCAGAAAAGAGGAAATCACTGGGCCAGGACCCCCAAAGGTTTTCTCCCCCCAGCAGTTTTTGTTTCCATCCCCACCATTCATGTCGTCTTCCAGTGCTACTATGCCAAAAACTATACTTCCATAATGCATTCTGTTGCATCTCAGAGCCTGCAGGAGACCACATCTGCCAACAGTAGGTTCCCCACTCTTATGTGTTCCAGTCATACTTGTAGTTCACAACTGGCCAAAAGATTAATTTCGCAGCACATCTCCGCTAAGGCGGTCCCTTTATTCTCTCACTACAGCTTCCTCTCTTTCACAACCCTTTCATTGCTCTCTCTATACCTGTTTAAAATACCAGCATGAAATGCTCAACTCACTAGTTCTGCTCCCAAAACATAAACTCCTCGTCCCTAGGCATCAGATTCTTACAGTGCAGCAAATACAAACATTTCAGAAGTCTCATTCCCAAATATCTAACCAGCTCTGAAGCATCCTCTTCTACTAACAAATTCCATATGCTTTTGTATAAGGATATCTTAAGCACAACATTTCCTAACCAAAGCCAATAATGGGATGTCTTCCATGTCGTCATCCCAGACTTCCCTTTCACTTTGACAGATCCACATTTTGCAAATATCCATAATAGTCTTGCCAGCCCACTGCACCAGGCAAAAGGGTAACTCAGCATCTAAGCTGACTAAATACTATTATAGTTATGTCAAGCGTATGATTTCGATACATCTTCGGGGCACGTTAGTGAATTTACTTAATCATGCACCTCAATCTCGGACTCCACCAATATATTTGAATACCCAGTTCAGAAAGATACGTTTATGAAACCTTTGGAGAACATTCTCAAGTTCAACTCTTTCCACATCTTATCACAACCCAGTTCAGTCGCAGCACAAAATCCTTAAATACCCTGAGCTCTATCAAATGTGAGCTTTCAGCCTTTTTGTCACTTTAATTAGAAACCCGAGCACTTCTCACTATTAGTTCCAGGAATCAAACAAACATGCTTCTACATCAATCCCCCTTTTTGAAACTCTTTTTCCCATTCTCTGCACCCTTTACTACATTTCCTTGGAATACTATTCTCCAAATATCACACCCTGTACTCTGGGGCACTATTGAAGTGGGATTGCCTTTTCCATATAATCGCATCCTCATTATCATTATTTATGGGGTCTACATTAGCTTTCTACAAAACAGTTAATGTATTGACTGCATAATGATTCATTAGTATCTGACCAGATACCATTGCATTAACATTTAAAATGTGCTGAATGTTTTTCATCTAGAAACAAATGTAGTAGGCTGAGTATAGTTTATATACATTTTATCATTAGGGTGGAATGATATCTATTCAACATAAGTATGTAGAGCGAGAGAGCGAGCAAGACACAGTGAAACAGAAAAGCTGAGGGACACACTGTGTCCTAAAGCACGTTTAGATCATTCAAAATACTATTGTTCAGATAGAAATTACTACAGTCATTCTTAACACCATTTATGATGGTGAGAGAAATATATTTAAACAATAAATTAAATTGGCCATAGATCCTGTTTTGTTCAAAAGTGCATATTTATTAATAAGATGAGATAAATTCTTGAAAACAGGACTCCACTGAACTATATCATAATCTGATTTATTAATGTACTACAGTAGCTGTACTCAGAGAATATTGTAACATGCCTCTAAAGGTCAGCATCATATTATAAAAGCCCAAAGGAAATGCACTTTATTACAGTATGTATTGGGTTTTTTCCAAAAGACTTATTTGCCAGGAAATACATTACTGTTCCTACCTGTGTGTGGTGTGAACTTTACATTTTCTGTAAGAACAACCGATAAATCAAACTGTGTTACCTACCACTGTGACTTTGAAGTAAGTCCTTCCTGATTGCATAATTACTGTATAATACAATTACTTTTTGGGACACAGAAACGTAAGTATAAACCATTACGAGTTATGTTAATCTTGGCTTTTCCCAACCAAGTCACAGATTAAAAGAAATAAGGCACTTAATATAAACAAGCTAATGTTTTTCTGGTGAACCTTTTGTTAAATGTTTCATGTTTTTATATCATAACAATGTAAATGGAAAAAATATTTGTGAAAAACATAATATGAAGTAAGAGGTAAGGCCTCTGGAATTGTGCAAAGAAGGTTGTGGGCTCAGGTGGAATAATACTGCGACCACCATGTTCAACAGTAGGAATGGTGTTGAATGAGTGATGCACTCTTTTAGATTTGTGTAAGTGCATGTAATGCTTTCTATTTAGACCAAAAAATACAATTTTGTCTTGTTTGACCAAAAATCTTTTGGCACATGTTTGCAGTTTTACTTTGAAGTTGCTTTGTAGTAAACCTCACGCTGTATTGAAGTGGGTTTTTCAGTTCGATTCAATCACTCCACATTTTGTAAAGAGACAAGGATATTGTCAACCCATGGACATTTTCTCTCATTTCAACCACTGAACTCTGTAACACTTTCAATATTGCCATTAGCCTTGTTGTAGCATTCCAAACCTGTTTTTGTCTTGACCGACTGCAGGAGGTCTGCAACCTGATATTAATATAATGCATTTTTTTTGCAAATGAATTGCATGAATGTGTCACATTGTTTAGAAAATGAGTAAGTGAGGTGAAAAGCAGACATATTAGTATATTCTTAATGTGGAGAAAAGGGCAGTTGATTTACCACAATCTCTCTCAATAACATTGGACTAGGTTTTTAATATTGTTTAAAAAAAGATTAAACATTTGCCCCTGCTTCTTCCATAAATGTTGAAGACATTGTCCTGTTGCCTTCATAGAGCAAAGTTCATTTGAATGCCAGGTAAAAAAAAGCAAAAGAAATACAGACTTTCATAGGAGCTAAACTATCAATAACATTCACAAAGGACTAAGTAGTAAGAATGTGCATTATAAATATCATAAGGAAACGTCAAACTCAGCAATAAAGGGAAATAATAAAAATGGCCAATAAAATGCTGAAGTATATAGCACAAGTGTAAAATTAAAGGAAATAATGTTAAAGATATACAGTACACTCCTTGTGTCACAGAATGAAGAGATTGGATGTGGAGTCACCAGATGTGAGGGGCTGTGATGTTAAGTTGCCTATTAAAAAATGACTGGATAGGACATAAGAATAATCTCTTACCGTATCATGTAATCCTTTGCTTCATTTTAGATAACCTAATAACTTTCAGAAGAAATGTTAAAAACTAAATCCTTAAAGAAGTGTGTGCATTAAGAGGTCAGCTTGTGGCTGTGTGTGTCAAGAGATGACTGTGTGAGTCAAATTAGAGTATGGTTACAGGTGAAAATATTTTTAAAGAAACAAGTCGAGATGTCACATTACAAAAAGATAAATCAAAGGTCACAAGCACTGTACTGCATGTATGAACAGGTGTATGAACAGCTGTGGGATGCATGTAATAACCAAGTCGAGAAAGGAGAGCAATAAATTCTAGTAACTTCAATTAAATCGATGAAAATTGTTTAACTGTGATGATAATAAATATAGACAAGGTTAAACCTGAGCAGCTAGAGTAACTATTAATCAGGAAGAGAAAAGTTTTGAACAAGGCATGTAAGCCAACATTAGTAGGGCAAGAGTAGTGAAGACAAAAATATATCTAAGTAATAATACCAAAGTAAAGTGAAGTGAACTGGAAATTATCTAGTTTTATTTAATGGAGCTAAAAGGGCGAACAAGAATTACAAAGAAACTCTGGTATACAGGGAACTAAACTGGCATTGGAAAGCATAGCTATATGACAATGAAGTTGTGAACATTTAAAATAACAGCATGTTGCCTAAATTGGCAGCTGCAGATATAGCTGTAAAGTTTTCATAAGGCTGTAAATACGGTGGAGATCTGGCTAATAAAGGAGTGTGAAATAGGGTGAGTGTACGTGAGAGAAGGGCTACTTCAGGCAGGCACATGCTGACAGCTGTGAAGGGAGCAGGGAATCCTAGCCTGAATTCTACATCACCTATTGTGACTTACTATGCATGAGCTGTGATTTGGAAACTGTAATGTGCTGACAAGTATGAGCTTGCTAGAGATAATTAAAAAAATAGTAATAAGTATGACAGATTATAATAAGATGTATTCTGAATCCAACATGATGAAAACTGTTAATACCACAATTACTAGAGAATTAATTCAATTCAGTGGTTCACTGGGGCAGTACTGAACCTTTACAGTCTTGAACAGAGAAAATTATGAGGGGACCTTTTATAAATTTGTAAAATCCTCAGGGGATTGAAGTGGACCAACTACAGTATATTAGATAATTCAGTCAGGGGGACACCTCAGGTGATCACTATGGTCAGCTCATTAGATAAAATTCTCCTGTGGCAGCACCCACTGTAATCTCTGTTGAGCCAATTAATGACTCTATGCCAACCCAGTGGTGTTTTTCACCAAAAAGATTGTACATGCATGAAACCTGATTTGTCTGGTGCCACAGGAATCTACATTCTACCCATGAATATCAGGCTCCTTCACAGTAGGGGGTTAATGTCATTTAAGCCCTGGTGGAGTGCAGAACTGACTGTTCTAGAGATCCAGGAGAGATGGCTTCAGCTGAAATGATTAATATTAGTTGGACAATCATTCAAGAAGAGGAAAATAAGAAGTCAGTCTGGAGTAAGAAACAGTGATGAGGTTGACAGACCCTGTAATGTTTGTTGTTTATAACTCTTGGCACACTTAGAGAGACACTGGACATTTGCCACTGCAGAAGCCTCAATGATCATTTCTGTCATTAGCTTTGTCATTTGTTATAACACTGTGATTACAATTCAATTTTCTCATAATTTATTTAGGGAAAAGGAGCTAGGATTTTACCAGTAACCCCTCACCTATACCACTAGTGCTGGAACAAGTATCATATCTAAACAAACTCCTAATTTCAGGTTGGCTGAGGCTGTAAGAGGAGTGTAAATTACCCAAAATCTCAGATCAAAGGCTCTGCTGATGTGTATATGGAGGCTCATGGGTAACCTGCCTGGGCTATCGCCAGACAGCTAACAGGAGGGACTGAAAGGATAGGCTATGCAGACTGAACACCTAACCCTGAACTCGCAGAAGCTTAGAACACTAATGATAATGAGAACAGTAACTAACAGCAAGTTACTCATGATAAACAGTGAAATAGGGAACAATACTGTATGTGCTTGACTGGGTATTTGAGATATGATAATGGGCAGTGGAAAACTTCAGTTAGAATGCATCACCTTTTGTGAAATTATTAGCTTTTGTGACACAAAGAAGGTGTACATAAACAGCTGTGTATGTTTTAGTATTTGGAGAATTATTTTATATATATTTATATTTATTTTATATAACAGTGGATGCCTTCACTGAGAAGTGAATAAAGCTGGCTCTGTTGAACTCCCTCTCTCAGGTCTCTGATTCCTGCTTTGGAGTCTAACACTGATGTCTGTCTCTGATTAATCATGCCACCGTTTACATTCTTCCTGTAATCTTGAATAAGAATTTCTATTATTGCTTGAATGGCTCTTGAAAATGTGATTAAATAAACATTCAAATATTTTTTTTTCATTTTACATGGTATGGAGGATAGAAATCATTATAGAGATGTAATAATTATCAAACAATTGGCAACCATGTTTCAAAACACTTCCTGCTTTATACTCCCCAGCCAACCTAGTGTGTCCCTTATTACACATTCATCTGTAGGAGTTGTAGTCCTTCCCTGGCTCTTCCACCTCCTCCAAGGCATTCTACCAGTATTAGGATAATCTGTTTGGTCTGTTTCCTCATTCATGAGGATAGAAGTTATCAGATATCTCAAACTGGTCTCCGCAGATTATATTTAGTTTTGCTTTTATTAATACACCACTACAACTCCTCTTGTTTTCTAACAATAATAACATTAAAAATATTACCAGTGCAATATTAAGTGTATGGTTATTATTTTATAAAAAAAATCAAAATGTGACTTCCTTTAATAGTGACTAATAATTACCTTGCAAAAAGACATACTACACAAGAGAGTCAATTTGCTTTGGATTTGGATCAATCAAACAGCTCATTTATTAGAAAATTAGTAATGAAAATGCAGTGTTTTCTTTGTCAAGTATTTTGTTTTGCTTTTTCTGTATATCCTTTATGCTTAGAAAAGGGTTAAAGGGATTGTAGTTGAAAACAACAAAAGATTTTTTCAGCAACCTGTTAGGGGACTTTTTAGATCATTCTTCTAGCAGAGCTCATTACAGCAGGTATTTCTGTACTTGTGCTGATTAAGAGAGGCTTATGTTTTGAATTCACACAGGCAATAAATCCTTCTAGCACCCTCCTGCACTTATCTTGGATATATATTAAATATGTTTGTTGAATATAGCTGTTCCAGTAATTGGAAGAGTATATTATCCAATAATAGATACACCAACTGATAAGATGCCCAAGTGCAAGTTTTTGACTGGCTGAACTTCTGCAGTAAGAGTTGCCTCCCACTGCAAACCATATGTGCAGTTAATAGAGTGCACTAGGTTTCAGGCATGAATCCAGATGGATTCATAACTTATTTTTTAGAACCCACGTTGGCATCCCACACCTTGTTAATACTGACTACAGGCTTACTCAGGAAAGCTGAATGGATTCTTTTATTTTCCTTGTTTCCCTGGCAGTTATTTTTGTTTGCACAGAGAAGAAAAAACATCTGAAATTAAGCCCTAAATAAAAACATTTTACATTCAGAATTGAACAGCTGCAGTATGGAACTGGACTCATCTGTAATGAAATGTATACTTTCTGCTGCCAGGTGTCTTTGACAGTTTAAGCAGGAGAAATGTTATTGCTTTAATATGATGTGTTAGATGAGGCAATTAAGATGAAAAATTAATAAACAAGCTTCCATGGACATTTTTTTATCCCAGTTTGATTTTATTGTGAAAATTGATTTTCTTTGGTCATTTAATTTTCAGGTATAAAAGTTTAAAAATATATCCTGTAATGTACTTCAGTGCTTTGATATTAAAATAGTGAAAATAACAACTTATATATACTGTAAACTATGCAATGCTTTACACAGTAAACATTTTATCAGTCCAGTTTAATTTAACAATAGCTGTCCCAACAAACCTAATGTTTGTGCAAGTAAATCAGAGTGCACAGAATTACTAAATATTATTTAGAATCCAATCAGCACAATAGTATATGTGCCCAATATGTTAAAATGGGTGCCCTTCTGTTAGCATTCTTAGTTTGGCACAGTTTGTTTAACACAATAATGAAGAATGAAGTGAGCAAATATACAGTATAAGGAGATCAAATTTGAAATCATGTTTACAAATTCATAAAAAATGTAACTCATGAATCTGACAAAAATTGTGCTACTACATATAATGCTCAGTCTGCTGTAATATGCTGATCATTGTAATTTTCAAACCTTAATACCCAGATCAATTGATTAGGTATTGTATGTTGACCTAATTACAAGGTACGTGACAAAGGCAAAACCCTCAAACTTTCCTCAGAATAGTTTCATTGTGCATTCTCAAATGAATAATAAGAAAACAATGTATAGGTAGTAGGTCATTATACTAACTGATTCTGATCGGAATTCTAAGAGCAGCAGTGTATAATGGGTAGAGCACCACCAAGGAAGAGAAGAAGTAAGTTGGATAGGCATCTTTCAACTTTTAAGGAAACAAAAACTCACAAGACATTTCTGGTGCTTGAAGACTTACTGTGGTTCCACAAAGAGATGTGCCACTCACAATGTGAAAATGCTGAATGGTTGCTGACACACACATTTTCTCCAGTGGTGGGATGAGGGCCATATTAATGAAGCAAGCAGTGTAACAAATTATATATTGTTTTCTTTTTTTTTACTTCCTGGTGGCTGGTGAGAGCAGTCCTTTTAAGGATAGTGAATCTCTTTTTTGCCAGCAACCATATTACCCTGCAACTCCTCACAACTGGCAACCCACTGAAGCTAATATAATATCTGGTCAGTACCTGGATGGGAGACCTCCTGAGAAAAAACTAAGGTTTGCTGCTGGAAGTGGTGTTAGTGGGGCAAGTAGGGGTACTCACCCTATGGTCTGTGTGGGTCTTAATGCACCAGTATAGTGACGAGGACACTATACTTTAAAGAAGCGCTGTCCTTCAGATGAGACATAAAAATGAGGTCCAGACACTCTGTGGTCATTAAAAATCACAGAGAACTTCTCGAAAAGAGTAGGGGTGAAACTTTAGTGTCCTGGGCAAAATACCCTCTCAACTTTACCAATCATAGCCTCCTAATAATCCCCATGTATGAATTGGCTTCATCACATTGTTCTCCTCTCCACTGATAGCTGATGTGTGTGAGTGTACTGGCGCACTATGGCTGCTGTTGCATCATCCAGGTGGATGTTGTACATTGGTGGATGTGGGAAGTCCCCATTACCTGTAAAGCACTTTGCATGGAGTGTCCAGAAAAGTGCTATATAAGTGTAAGGAATTAATTATGTTTAATGAAAGGACTGTGGGGTATTTTAACCAAACAAATTTGGTTTAAACTGCTTGACTGAGGGATAACTTCCTGGCCATAGGATGAGGAGTCTAAGACCCCCACACAGAGTGAGGAGTGACCAAGGGGCAGAAGCAAAGGTGGAGGTGGGATGCAGAAAGATGTACGTGAGTAAGAGAAGGAGACAACATATAGTATTAATACATAATGATTTAGGTGAGAAAATGACAGCTGAGTCTGATTGAACTTGGCTGTTGTTATCCCTCTAGAACTTCCATTATAAACTCCATTAATATTCTTCTTTTTAGTTGTGCTCTTGTACTCAATTCACCATTAAGTTTGTTTGCAACACAAACTAAAATCTGAATCTGTCCCTTTTTTATTAATACAGTTTATGTAAACTTATGAGCAAAATGTTTTCTTATGCAAAACTCTAAAATTAAATAATATCCTTACAATAAAATCCAATTATATTTGACATTTGAGGCAAATTTGCAGAGTCAGGGATCATAGATGTAACTTCTCAAAACTGAAAACTTAAGTAAGTATTGGCTCTAGTTCAATTCAGACTAGTTTAATTGAATGTCTTTTAGTCAGTAACTCAACATTGATATTAAAATGCGTAATGCTTAACAGGCAGCACGGCGGTTAGCATTGCTGCTTTGCAGTAATGGAGTCAGGGGTTCAATTCCTGAGGTGCTATCTGTGTGAAGTTTGTATGTTCTCCCTGTGTTTATATGGGTTTCCTTTGGGTGCTCCAGTTTCCTCCCACAGTACAATGTCATATCAGTAGGTTAAATGGCTTCTGGGAAAATCAGGAGTGTGTGCATGTTTATGTCTTTGTATCCTGTACCCTGCCTTGTGCTCATTGCTTGGTAGGAAAGACTCTGTTCCCCTACAACCCTTTATAGGATAAAATGGTTAGAAAATGGATGGATGATGATGCTTAAATAACTTGTTAGAATCCTTTGAACAACACTAATAAATGGAAAATATAAAAGATGCTATATTTAGATTTTCACAAGGCTTTTGAGAAAGTCCCTTATAAAAGATACATTCTCAAATTCTTGTACAGTAGTAGTAGTAGCCTAAGTCAAGGAAACATATTTATTTGGGTTCAAAAGAAAAGAACATAGATAAGAGAATGCTAAAATCAAGGAATAGTTAGTCGACTTAATTAGCTCACAACGAAAAACAAAATAGGAGGATTAGAAAACACTGGTACAAAAGAAAATTCAAAAAGATTTAGAAAAAATTCAAGATTGGGAAAGCATCTGGCAGATGACATTTATGTAGACAATTCCAGCTCTGCTCCAGCCAGGATTTATTCACAGCCACCCACATGCGCAGAGATTAAGAAAAGATCCCAAAATGCAAGAGAATTCTGCACTGTCTTGGTTTGAGAGGGGGTGACACCATCTTTTGTAACAGGCTCTTGCACATACAGCCCTGTATCAGAAGCAAAGTGCAAAAGAAATAAACACAATAAAATAAATTTTATATAGGAAATGCTCAGCTTGGAAAAGCTTCTTATGAAAAAGACTTATGTGTCCACATTGACACATCATTTTCATCATGCTGAGAAGTAATAAAAAAAGAAAATTGACTGATTTAAATTCTAAAATCCTTATTTTTATGTTTAAATTGTACAATGCACTAGTAAGATCTAATTAAAGTTGGTGTACCATGTTGATAACCATACAAACGATACAATGGCTTTGACATCAGTCCAGAAAATAATAACCTAATCTCAGCCTTAAAGGAATAACCTACAGACTGAAATCAACTAATGTTTTTAGTTGTGAAACTAGAAACGTACTGATGACCTGATTTAGGTATTTAAAGTCCTCAAAAGCACTGACAAAGTCAAGAAAACATCTAAATCAGATTAAACAAGTAAACATGAACCTGGGGACACAAGTCTGAAAATGGAAACAGAAAATGGTGAGCACCTTTTACACAAAGATTGTTGAAGTCTGGAACAAGTTACCCATCCCAGTTGTTGAAAATGTTAACTAAAAAACAATATTATGCCTTCTTTCAAGAAACAACTGGATACTCGGAATGACCTTTCTTTACACCTTCCTAATGTTCATAAGTTCTTTGATCAAAGGAATAACCTGGTTTACAGACCTTGCTTGCCTTGTTTGTACATAGAGTAACTTATATGTTGTATGTTTATGTTATGTGACCTACTGCACATGTAATACTGACTACAGGTACCCTAATTTTCTTTCTGCAGAGGTAGTCCTATCTTGATTCCAAAATGTAGAAGTCTCATGACTGGAATAGTGTTTACTGCATTCTAAAGCATGAATGACAGTAACTACCCTGTTCACATTTTTACCAAATACAGTATACTGTATATTGAATATATACAAAATACCCAAATATTGTGTTCCAAGGAAATAGCATTATAAAAGTATTTGACCAACATACTATAAGGCTCTGCATGGCTTGGCACCTCAGTACCTGTCTGCACTATTATTGCCCTACTCCCCACCTTGCAACCTCCGCTCTTCAGATTCTGCCCTCCTTACTGTCCCCCAAGCCCGTCTACATTGTATGGGTGACAGGGCCTTCTCCTGTTATGACCCTGTTACGACCCCAAGTGTCTAGGGGTAAAGGGGTGTAACATTTAGGAGAATTCTTTTGGAAGCAGGGGGGGTTTTGGTGAAGGACTAGGAAGCGTGATAACAAGGGTAAGGAACTAGAGTGGTGCCAAAGGAAAGAAAATAACAAACAAAAATGGAGCTGGCTAGGACAGTGAGGGAAAGCTAATCTGACTACAAAAGAAAACCCGAAACACACGGTCTTCGGTGTCTTCAACACCCTAGCTAACCTGCACTGACTACCCAAAACCATACAAGACAAACGGCACTCATCCGTCCTAACTAGTGTACTAATACAAAATCAACTAAGTGTGTAAAGTGTACCCAGCAACCTAAACTAACCTTATATACAAAAGTTCACACAAAAACACAAGTGAACCAGGAATACAAATAAGGGAAAACAAGAGTAATAAACAGGAGCAGGGTACAAAAGAACACAAAAGTTGAACATGTAACACTGGGGCAAGGTAATGACAAAACAAGGATGAACACACAAACAAACGAAAATACAAAGAAACTAACAAAAAAACCCACAAAACAACAAAGCCGGAGCTATACGAAAATACACACACAAAGCAAAACAAACCAACAAACAAAGCCGAAGCAATAACCAGAAGCGAAGCGATAACCAAAACCAAACGGGACCGAAGTCAAACAAAAGGCCTCTCCTTGCTGAAACCCTCCATGTTATATAGTGAATAAAATGAGTTCTGATTGGCTGAGGGCTGATTGATGATGACATCATATTGAAACAGTGGTGTGATGGTTGGCCAATGGGGAAGGGAGAACAATCAAGGGTCAGCAGTGTGGACATAACAGAAAAAACACACACAGAACACACACTGGGACGTAACAGACCCCAAGCTCTGGAACTCTTTGCCCAAGGATATCAGAGAGTCACCTTCTCTAAACTCCTTCAAATCCAGACTCAAAACCCTCTTTTTCAGAAAAGCCTTTACTTACTGTAACTGGTTCCATTCTTCACCCTCTGCTCTTCTTAGTACCACCATCCACGGTCTCCTCTATATATTGTAATTGTGTCTTATCTTGTGTATTCTCCTTATTTATTGTTATACTCTTCTTATTTATTGTTATTGTCATCCTGTAAAGCACTTTGAGAAGCCACCTTTAAAGGTGCTATATAAAATAAAGTTTATTATTATTATTATACTTAATTGAATTAACAATATAAGCTAATCTATCTTCAAAACATCATCGTATCAACTTTTTAACAAAATACTTCACCAGAACATACCCCAAAAAGCACAAGAGGACCAATAAATCAATATCCTGAACTCATAATTACAAGAACATTCATATTTGCAACTGTATTATATCTCTGCTGTACCGTATTTAACAGTCAAAAGAGTTACATAAACAAATTTTTACATAAAATGTACTGTATACTACTAATACAAAGTAATTATTTATTAAGAAATAGATTAAATATTTTTTACATTCCTCTACTTCTAAAATTGAAAATCTACTATTAGATGGGCTGGGATTCTGTGTTAGGATGCATGGGATTCTCTATTTTTTCTCATTCAATGATTTGATAGATAAATTAGCCACTAGCAACTTAATGATCTAGGTTGGTTTGATGGCCTCCTCTCATTTGTAAACTTTAATGTAAACTGATAAAACTAATGAAAAGTAATAAACATAACAAACTCAGTAAAAAAATAAAATAAAAAAATAAACCAATCAAATCAGCTTCTGGGTCAAATTTCTTTAGGTTTATTGTTGGGTAATATAAACTGTAACAGCAGCAAAAAATGCAATAAATAATATACAGTATTTATAAACTTGGAAGCATCGAGTTATTTATTAAAACATCAGTCCTAATGTATGGAAGAGGGAAGCATACCTGTGAGAGGATTACTGGGGAAATATGTAGTGCATTAAGGGTTTGCAGTCAGTGGTGAGAAGTTAATGTCCAGTCTTCTCAATATTGATTAGCATAGCCTGGACAATAACACCATATAGACCAAGTCAACAATTATGTTTTCTGTGAATCATTCATATGTCTTTGCCCTTAAAGCACTGCTGGCATGATGAGTTTGTGAAGTAAACATGCATATGGCCGACCTGCAGGGAGATAGGATTACATCAGTGCAGTGAGGTCATGAGATAGTTCATCCCTGTTTAAGACTAATCCTGAAAGACACTTTGTGTTCTCTTTTATAGCAGACTCTGGTATAATTCAAGAAAGAGGCTTCCCTTTGTTCTTTAATTTTTTATATCTTCAAAGGTCTTCTTTGAAAGTGTCAAAAATAAATTCTGCATAAACAATGAAAATGGAGAAGCCCAAGGTTAACCTTTAGAAGGAATGAAAATTTGTCCTGTAGTCGCGGGAATATGTGACAATCGATATTTTTAAACACAAATTATTCTTAGATGAAGTGTTTTGGGCTCTCTAGGCAATTATCCATGTGTTGAAGGTAATTAAAAAAGAAAGTAGGGCAGTTAAAGCAAACTAAGTTGAATAAAATGTCACAGAAGTGAATAGAGAGTTGCAAACATTTGGTGAAACAGCAAAAACATAAGAACATAAGAAAGTCTGCAAACAAAAAAGGCAATTTGGCCCATCTACAGTAGATTATTTGTTTGTTGTTAGAATCTAATTGATCCCAGGATCTCATCCAGCTAGGTCTCTGCATGGCTGGGTAGCTTGTTCTGGACTCCCACAAACTGCTGTCTAAAGACATGCCTTATGTTTTCATTTTTTCAGTTTTGTTTCCCTTTGCTGTTTATTGAGAACTTTACTTGACTTTGATAGAGCCTTTCAGAATCTTAAACACTTGGAGGTACTCTTATAGTCTCCTATGTTCCTATGTGGTCAATGTAAAACATCCCTTAAATGCAGGACTTATTCCAGAGATGTGTTATCTTTTTGTAGCATTGTAACCTAAATTGTGGTGAAAAATAAGGTCTAGGGCAATATAACATTTTAACATAACCTCCATTGATTTAATGTTTTATCATGATTTAAGTATGGAAACCCTTTGCTGGGGCAAATCTAAATTTAAGTGCACAATTTTACTTTAAAGAGTCACACAACTAGTAAATGGCCTTTGTCTGTGTGCAATAATAATGGTATATATACTGTATGTACACCTCTCTCTGTATTGAAGAGGTGATTCCAGCAAATATCCCACCATGAAGACCACCAAAGTGCCATTGTGTTCAATATTATAAGCGTAAACAACGGCAAAGAACCACCCCTTAATAATTCTTTTTTTTTTCCTTAAAAAATTAAATAAATATAATATGACTCAAATGTATTTCTGGTTGTGGAAAAGCTAATATTGAAAACGAGCTTTCACTTTTTCACTTTTTTTCACTTTTCAAAAACTTCCCTTAGCAGTCAGATTGAGATTTTGCTACATGTACTTAGCCTTATACTATCTTCTGCATCAGAATCAGGCATGTTCTTTTCTTCTGAATGACAGCAGGTACCTTTCAATCTTTGGTGTTTCTTCTGTTGCTCAACAGCCCAGAAGTCTCAATAAAAGAAATCTTTGAAAAAGCCTCATTGTTTCCCTGTATACTATCCTTTTAGATGTGTTGTGTTGTTATAGTATTATTTCTTTATTAGCACAATTTTAACACTGGGCATAACACATTTGAGTATCCTTAACTGCTGTGTACAAGATGTTTTTAAATTGTTCAAAATAAACTAGAAAATGAATTATAACAATATATTACAATAATTATAAAAGAAAAAGATTCATTTCTATAAAATCATAGCACCTTGCACAGGTTGCAATCACAAATTAATCATAATGATTCAAAATGTATTAATTAAAGGTTTTATTTATTGATATTGGTTAAATGTTCAATTAACATGAAATGTACAGTACATTAGTCATTTAAATGTTTGAATCTGATTTTTAAAGTATTACAAAAATCCCAATAGTCCTTCCACTTGTTTGAATAAAGAATAATCTTTCAGACTATGAATATTATGAAGGCAGCAGTAATACTCTGATCATCAATTTCCTCTTCTGTCTGTCTCCTAAACAGTTCTTCTTCATTCTTTAAAGCTTTAAAACACCAAAATGAACATTTCATTAAAAATTGTAAAATGCTTTCACTTGTTTAAAATGTATTCCTGAGCTCTGTTTATGCAAAAAGAATATTAATATTAGTTTGAATAGACTTAGATGAATAAAGCCTAAGGTTTTCAATTATCTAAACATCCATAATTATTTTCACCCTTTCACACAGTATCATCTTTAGCCTAAAATGCTATGATATAACAATTATTAACGCAACCTAGAAAATACATTTGCATTAATGCCTCTCTTTCATACTGGCAAAGTTAAAAAGCATTTCAGTTATCATTTTATTCTCTTAATCCTTTCTTTGGACTATTAAATGAATAAAAATATGTTTGTCAAACAGAAAAGAGGAATCCACACTTATTTTGTTCTGTTTCCATGGTGACAGGCTGAGAATTGATCAAATAATTCTATCTCTACACAAGGGTTTGTAAATTCTTAATAACCATGTTGTTGTTAAAATTCTCAAATTTAGTAGAAATCGTCCTTTATCTTTTCAATACATGTCAAATTAGATCAACCCTCAAATCTTAATACTACAGTCTTAAAAATATTAAATCAAATCAAATAAAAATTAATACTGAAATGTTTGCTTTTTTTCAAAATTTTAATAATGACAGTCTTCATAATATAAAAGGTCAGTTGATACCTAAAGCCAAAGCAATGGAAAATTTTTTGATATGTCTCAATTGTGCAATGTATTCCTCTGCAGAACGAAACTAAAACTCCACAGAATCTCCTATTCTTAAATACATTACATGCCCTTCTTTAATCCCTAAGGCTAATGCAAATCTTCCTGAAATGTCTCATTTATACAGAGTTCTCCTCTGTAGAAAGGAATTTAAAACTCTACTGCATCCACTATCCTTAAAAACATTACAAGCCCTTCTTTAATAGGCTATAAACCATTCAGTCTTGTTTATGGGTCCATAACTACTGTGACATTGGAATGTACCAGTGGATTACTGGTAATCCTTAAAGTATGAAAATGAAATCCAGGCAAAACATTCCTCCTCAGTCATGTTTATCAAAGGCACCACTAGAACAGAACAACACATTTTAATAATTTAAGAATAAAAAAAACAATTTCTCAAAGTTGTGATTAGTTTGGATTAGTGAGAAATGTATTATATAATAAATGCAAATTTATTAATGCCAAGCCTGATATGATGATTTCCACGTTAAGAGATCCCTCTTGTGTTTGTGTTGATGTTCTTATAAGATGTGCTGTATAGCTTGTATCTGTCCACAGGTGAATAAAGAGTTTGCACCAATGACCCATTGGTTTAGGTTAGGTGTAAAGTGGTCATGACTTTAACTGAACCTGTTTAGGAAAGACTGTTCTCTCTGTAGAGAACTTCAAGAAGTTCAAAACCTGTGTGTTGACAAGTCATCCTTAGGGAGCTATTTATGCTATAGCCTCTGTGAGATCCTTCTGAAAAAATAATAATCGACCTAGCAGGCAGAATTCCATGAAATGTTCAATAAATTTGAGAAAAGTTTTACGGAATTACTGAAACCAAATTCACTTAGAACCAAGAGCCTGAACTTTAAGCACCCCCTGATTTACAGTACTACATAGTATTTGCTTTCCAAATTCTACAACTCAGTGTTAGGTCTGTTAGCAACCAAATGAAACCTCATTGCTGCTGGAAACGTTATTTAATAGCAATTTGCCGGCTAGTTTCCATAATTGAATTGAGAACTACAGTATATTGTTACAACTATGAAAGCTCTTATTGTGTTACTTCACCTACCTACACTTCCCATGTTCATGATACTTATATTTGGTCCAACATCACTGATGCAGCCCCCCTGACATTAATCATGATCTGCAATAACAACCAACGTATATGGTGTCACATAGCAACTGTATACAGGTGTCCAACTGCCAGCTGAGAGTACCAAGTACTGCCAACAGCACAACACCCATTTCTCTACCTGTCATCATTATTTAGATTTCAGTGCTTAAGGAGAGATGAAATTTGATTTGAATAGTGAGATTTATTGGGGTGACTCATCTGGCTGAGGTGAACAATAACTTATCATAAGAATGGGGCCGGTGGACCCCCCCCCCTCCTTTAATGAAGGATGAGCTGAGGAGTTGATGCTTGGGTACATTTTGGAGTAGAGGAAGACTTGCTAAAACTACACTTGTAAGTGAATAAGCAAGAGGTGTGTTGTTCCTTTGCAAGTAGACAGAAATGAGTGAGATTAGTGTTCGTCCACCTCCTGAATGTTTGTTTTAGTATATTGTTCTGACAGCTCCGTGCAGTTGTACCCTGCAAATAATCTTTAATACAGCTTTAACTTTACAGGGCATTAAATCTTTTTTTTCCCCAATATACACTTTGTAAGCAAACATGATTGTTTGGCATAATAATAAAGGTGATCAACATGTTTTCCAGGCAATTTTTGTTGTTTTTCCTCAGTGCTTTAGAAAGTGATTAAGAGGCTACAATTGCATAAATTATGTATTAATAAATGAATTTTAGATATAACACTGCAACTAAGCTACACACACTTAGATATCACAACAGAATAATATTATTGAATGAAGGGAGATATGCATGTTAGCCTTCACTTTACAAAGACTCCCAAGACTTTGAGTGAGAGCACACCCCTATTTATCCTCCTACTGGGGGAAGTAGCTCTGAGGGAGAGAGGTCTTCACATGTGCAAGTGACCTCCATTTGCTCATGTTCTGCCCACTGGGAGTCCCTCACCTCCCATCCTCTCTTTTCCCCATTGGTGCTGCACCAGGATTCATGAACAACACAGTAGCCACAGCCCCCTGCATGCATGTCATCACAAAAGTAGATGTACACAGAGAAACAGGAACATAAATGCAGGAACTGTACAATTCTAGCATTAGGCTGCACATAAGAATGTCTTTAATTAGAATTCAGTTTTTAATCTGTTGCAATAAAGCTCATCTGGATCAACTGATGCGGAAGCTTCATTGTTACAAAGTACTAGAAAAAATAGAGTAACAACTTTTATTTCTGAATTTTGGTGTCTAAAGCACATTTTCTGACTTCCAGATGGAGTCTTAATTAAAGACAGAATACAATTCAGAACATTGTAATGGTCCATCTGCAAAAAAACAACATTCAGAGGTGTGTTTTGAAAGAGATGCCGATGAGTTAACACGATAAGTATGATTGATTGATTAGATCAGATTCAGGGATGACATTTGCTAAGCACAAGAAACAAGTTTTGATGGCTTAATGGGTAAACGGAAAGAAAATGTAAGAGAATGGGATAGCATTTTTTTAATTGAAAAAGGGGGAGGCTGATCAATATGGTGCATGTTCAAACTCAATGAAAAAATAAATTGATATTAGAAGAGGTGATAAAACAGTATTGATCTAGTCCAGTGCACCACTGACTCGGCCTAGCTTTATACATCATTCCAGTTATTATGTTTCAGAATCTTGTGTCTAATATTTACTTTATGTGCATGGTCAGTAAAGAAGATTGATTATTGCAATTCTCGTGGTGCTTTTATTTTGGCACTTTTAAAAACTGGATGCAATCTTTTCACCATAGTTGCAATTCTAATTTTTGTAGTACCATTTTTATATGGTATACGTGTTGATGTTACATCAACCATAATATTTTTTGCCACAACATAATTATTTTTTCATTTAGCAAGACCATGTATGGTTTACGATTTGTGGTAATTAAGTTTTTAATCTGCAAAGTTTATTGTGTTAAAAAACAACATCAAGGACTGTAATGAAACATATATGAATAGTTTTTAACACAGATTGCAGTTGGCCAGGGAATTCAAAATATACATAATGTACCCCTTGTTTGGCCTTTATATTGGTATTAAAACAATGTCAGGCAAACAATTCAGCTTGAAAAAATGCCATGCTGAATCCTTATAGTTTTTATATCCTTACGTTTAGTCATACCCATGAACTTTTAAACCTGTGTTTTTTATGTTGTTCTCTGCTCAAGTAATCTAGTAAACATATATTTTCTGCAAATTCAAGCAGTGAAAACAATAACATGAAAATGTAATACCTTTAAACTTCTGATGTTCAGTGTTTCCAGTAGTTATCCTCATAACTTATTTAAGATCTGGGTCCCTTGTTTTTCTGCTTGTGTGTGAATTCCTATTTCTGGCATAGTTTTGTGTATACGCTCGAAGGCTTGTGTTGTGGGAATTCCAGAATGTTTGTAAAAGTTTATGCTTTGATCTCAGAGCTTTTGCCATTGTATTTCACAACTGATGAACAGCCTTTGCTTCTATCAATTGAGAACACACCAAGTTAAATGATCACCAACGTACAATTATTTGTACTAAGATTTATACATTAAAATGGACCTATGCAGTATTATAATTATTGTTTAAGAAAAAAACAATTGTATTAGTAGTATTAAGAAGCTATAGTATAACATTAATGTGTGGTTTTACTGTGTATTCATGTTGTGAGATTTGTTAAAATGTTTCATTTAGTTTCTATAGTATGTTATTTTCTTTGTTTATTTAGGAAAAAAATAATATCTAAGGCAAGATTTTTTTGTTGCTCATCAACCAGACATATCCTTGGACCAATTAACTACTATATGCAATAGCATATTGTGTATCAAATGAAATCAATTCAGATCATCATGAACACATTCTTCATATATATTTTAAGAAATCTGTAACTAAAGCTAAGCATAATGCAAATAAAATTTACAGGTATTGTGTACAACCAGTAGGTGGCACTGTGACATTTGGATGAAAGTTACAGAAAAAGCAGAGAAACCTATGAATACTATCAAAATTACATTCAAATTACTTGCACATAAATGTGGGTAAATAGGTTCACAGAAATTACAATTTACCTGCAATTTATATGATTTACTCAAACTACCATTAAAACAATTTGGAGGAGGAAATAATAGGAGGAAAGGCAGTTATATACATCTATGAAAAAAATAGTTTTGTCCTGCACTGTAGGTAAATTATATAATATTCGCCAATATTCTGAGATATTACTTGATATTAATCCATTAAGTCATCTTTTTGTTATCCACCATGTCCCAGCCAGATAGAAGAATTGATACAATTATGTTGTTATCCTATAAAAAGATTATATTTTCACAGTAACATAGTAAGAATTACTGTGGTATTTAGATTTTTATAGGGTGTTTCTATAAATTGGTTTACTAAAGAAAGCAATCTCATAAGTCTTTCTAGAGACAATAACTCACTACAAGTATTCATTAATTCACAATTGAACAATATGTAAGCAATAATCCTCTGTAATTTAATGTTTTCCAAGTATCTGTAGTACAAGAATTATAATTTAGCTGAGACAGACCACAAGAATGAAAGGATTAAAAATGTACAGGATAAGCATTTGTATTATACTGTTTGTCTTAGAATTCTAAAGCATATTGTGTTTTGTTTATATTATATAATTGTTTCCCTTTTCTTGTGTTCAGTAGACCAGCTGAATTCTGCCACTACGTCATTCTTTAACTATTCACTAGATGTGGAAGAAAAATATAGTTTATTTTCTGTAATATGCCTGCAATTATCTACATCCTTAGCAAAGATCCAGGCTCATATTGGAGTTTTAATATCCTAAGTATGTTTCAAGCCCATGCCCAAGTCGCCATGGTTCAAGTTCATGAATTGTCACAGTTTGCATAATATGATTCTCAGTCCATATGAAAAGTCCATGACAGAACATGTAATATCTCCGTGGACGAAAAACCCATTAAAATTTCAAATAAAAATGAGCAAATAAGATTAAAAGAATTCAAAATAATTTACTTTAAAACATTCACAGTTTTGGTGAATTATTGCAATTTGTTGTTTTATAGTTTGCAGCAATTTATAGTTCAAAGCAGCAATCTTAGGTTGCAGTATATTTGAAATACCAATTAGTAGTGTTTGTTATACAGGTATATGCAGCCTGGAGTTAAATAGATAATATAAGAAAAAAAGTTTTCAAACTCAACTCAACTAAATTAATTTAGGTGCACAAAATTATGTTAAAGATCCACACAATTAGTTGAGTGGCCTCTGTTCTTGCTCAATAATGGTAATAGCAATCTATCCATCCATTTTCTAAACAGCTCTATCCAACACAGGGTCACGGGCGAGCCAGTGCCTCACCCAGCAAGCCTCAGGTGCAAGGCAGGATACACCCAATCTCTGTACTTCATCCATTTCAAAAGAGAAGTGTGACCGCTGTCACTTATACATATGGATAAAAATAAGCTCTTGTGACCCAGTTTGACTTTAGTTTCAGAATAAACAAAATACTGCAAAGTCAGCAACATTGTCCATCCTCTGCAAGGTCATTTTTGGAAAACAACTTAAAAATATGTTTCTGATTGACGGAATAGGAGTATTTTAGTAAGTTATTATATGCTTAAATTAAAACCAAAATATCAGTAAAATTTTGTTAATTTATAATTGCATTATAATTGATACCTAATGAGTGAAAATAATAATTTCATCATTCACAAACACGATAATTAAAAATAGGCTATAACTCATGGAACATAGAGTCGTTTTTTTTAAATTTCCTCTGTTTATTACAAAATAGTTTTAATTTTAAACAGTGAACATCAATGGTATAATGATTAGAAAATGCTCATTAGAAATACACAGATAATTATTACTTTTTAAAATTATCTATATTATTTATATATTTAGGTTGGCACATTGGTGTAGTGGTTAACATTTCTGCCTCACAGTGTGGGGCCTTTAGGTTCAATTATGGACTTAGGGTGCTGTGTGGTGTTTGTGTTCCCACGAGTTTCTGCTGGGTGCTTTAGTTTCCATCCACAGTGCAAAGGCAAGATGGTAGATTAATTGGATTCTAGGTAAATTGGCCCTGATGTGAGTTATATATTGATTATATATAAATATAATATATAGATTATACAGTATGTTGAATATTGAACAATTACTGTGAATACTTGGGATCAGCCTGTTACAGAACAGGAGAAGGAGAAGAACAAGGTCTTGCAGTGACAAACAGATCTCTGGAGCCTCTAAAACAGATACTAATTCACTGTAAGAAAAGTAACGTAATTATTATAAAATAAGATATCCTATGCAGGACAAAACTGCTCTCTAAATTGAAGTTAAATTCAAGGGAACCTTTCCCGCATACCATTAAATGCATCAACATTTATCGAAGAAAAGTTATTGTTTGGTAGATACCTTATTTCCACAAATAAGGACACTGACCTTTTTATAAATTTAAATCAAGTCTTTGGATCACAATTACCTTTAAAATCAGTCTTTCAAGAACATAGCCCACAGTGTGGGCAGTCAGGGCTATTAAAGATGGCACACCCTTACGCTGTGATGCTATTTTCATTGCTGGCGATAGAGAGAATATATGGTGAAAATCTCTGATACACCGAATGTTTCTGTAAGGCCAGCCATTCATTTATTAGCTCATGGTTTCATTAAAATATTAGGACACCTTTTACACAGGTTTCCACCTATTTCCATCATTTCCCACTCAAAGGAGGTTTTAAGTTTAGTGAATACAATCTGCTTTCCTTTGACTGTATTAAACTGAGTAGTAATGGCAATGCTCAGCTTTATTTGATAAATAAACTTTGATTTGATTTTGATTAGAACATGTTTATTGTTCTTTGTACTTTCAACATGAAATTAAACTCTACTTGTATTTCTGAATTTCACTTGTTGATTCAGCTCCTTACTCCAACATACACAGTAACAATTATGTATATTGTTACAAATAGGGGGTTATGAAAATAGTGAACATCAAGAATTGTCACGCTCTCTGCAGCCAGAGGGCACTCCTACTCTGTCCTGTCCCTTGTTTCCTGTGCTTTACTCTACTTCCAGTGCCTCTCTCTCTGGGGCTATATATTTCTGGGTCACTTATTTTCCTGCGCTCAGCATTGACGTTCGGATGTCCTGAGACCCACCTAGCATCCAGGTTGCCCCACGTCCGCTGCCTGAGGGCATTGGTTTCCATTCGACTCCTGAACTGCTGAGCCTGGGCTTTATCTCCATTCTGCCACTACACATATGGGTCATTTTCCGCTCTCCTACCTCTCCATGGTTTGTCCCTTCTGACATCCGTAACAGAATGCTGAGCCTCCTACTGACCCCGTGAGCGGCGCTTTTTGTTTTTCCGTTGTTTTTTTTTTCTCTGGGCTTTTTTTCTCTCAGCTTTCCTATTCATATCGTGGGATGTTTTTTTTTAACTCCTGTGCCTGTGAGCGGGCTGCTGCCTGGCTTTCCTCTGGTTGTCTTGCCGGCATCCGTGATTGAATGATGAGCTGGCCCTCCTGTTCTCATCACTGGATATCACTCCATAGCCATCCATAGCCAGCAGCCATATCACCCTGCAACTCACAACTGGCAACCCACTAAAGCTAAGCAGGTGTGAGCCTGGTCAGTACCTGGATGGGAGACCTCCTGGGGAAAAACTAAGGTTGCTGTGTTAGTGGGGCCAGCAGGAGGCGCTCACCCTGCGGTCCATGTGGGTCCTAATGCCCCAGTATAGTGATGGGGACACTATAATGTAAACAGGCGCCGTCCTTCGGATGAGATGTAAAACCGAGGTCCTGACTCTCTGTGGTCATTAGAAATCCCAGGGCATTTCTTGAAAAGAGTAGTGTAACCCTGGTGTCCTGGCCAAATTTCCCATTGGCCCTTACCAATCATGTAAGGGCCAATGGGCCTCCTAATAATCCCCATCTATGAACTGGCTTCATTACTCTGCTCTCCTCCCCACTGATGTGATGAGCGTTCTGGCACACTATGGCTGCTGTCGCATCATCCAGGTGGATGCTGCACATTGGTGGTGGTGGAGGGGAGTCCCCATTACCTGTAAAGTGCTTTGAGTAGAGTGTCCAGAAAAGCGCTATATAAGTGTAAGCAATTATTAATTATTATTATTATTATCCGTGTCTGTGAGCGGACTACGGTCTGGCTTTCCTCGGGTTGCCCAATCCGATATCAGTGATAGAATGTGAATGTTCCTATTGCCCAGTCTGCGGTATATTTTTCCCCGGGCTTTTGTTTTTATTTTTGTTTTTTGCTTGGTGTTTTGATTTTTCACTTCCTGGTTTCCCCCTCTCTCTGGTCCCCCTGCCCCCTGTGTTGTGGAACAAGTTGGTTCCTATCTGTTTATTGTGGTTTGTTACCCTGGTCTCCCAGGTTTATTTCTGTGGTTGTTTGTGCTTGTGTACTGGTCTTTTTTTTGTTTGTTTGTTTTAAGTCTCCGGAGCTCTACCTGACCCCCCCCCTTCCTCTACCCAATAAAGGTTTATACCCTGGAGGAGGGGGCAGCTCTCAGCCATGGACTCCTGTTAAATTAGCTTTCTCCTCCCGCCAGTGCTGTGGAGCTCACTTATTTGTATGGGTGTCTGGAGCCGCCCATGAAGGGTGGGGGAACTGTCACGCCCTCTGCAGCCAGAAGGCGCTCCTACTCTGTCCTGTCCTTTGCTCTCCTTCCTGTGCCTCTCTCTCTCTCTCTTTCCTAGCATTAATCCCGCATCAGCAGGGTCCACTTGTTGGCACACCAGTCTCCATTTGGTGGTTTGAACCAAATCTTTGAGCTGACGTTGCCATTAACTGCGACCGAGAATACTCCAACCGGCGCATCGCTCCGCCTGCCGTCGGAGTGGGGGGTTGGGAGGAGAACAAAGTAATGTAGCCAATTCATAGAGGGGGATTATTATGAGGCATGGGAAATTTGGCCAGGACGCCGTGGTTACACCCCTACTCTTTTCGAGAAACACCCTGGGATTTTTAATGACCACAGAGAGTCAGGACCTCGGTTTTACGTCTCATCCGAAGGACGGCGCTTATTTACAGTATAGTGTCCCCGTCACTATACTGGGGCATTAGGACCCACATGGACCACAGGGTGAGCGCCCCCTGCTGGCCTCACTAACACCTCTTCCAGCAGCAACCTTAGTTTTTCCCAGGAGGTCTCCCATCCACATACTGACCAGCCTCACACCTGCTTAGCTTCAGTGGGTTGCCAGTTGTGAGTCGCAGGGTGATATGGCTGCTGGCTTCCTGTGCCTCTCTCTCTCTGGGGCTATATATTTCCAGGTCACTTATTCTCCTGTGCTCAGCATTGATGTTCGGATGTCCTGAGACCCGCCTAGCATCCAGGTTGCCCCATGTCCGCTGCCTGAGGGCATTGGTTTCTATACAACTCCTGAACTACTGAGCCCGGGCTTTTTCCCCGTTATGCCGCTACGCATATGGGGTCTTTATCCTCTCTCCTGCCTCTCCACGGTATGTCCCTTCCGACATCCATGACAAGAATTAGTCAATAATTAAAATAAAATAATTATAACCCCCAACTTGTAAAGATTTTGCCAAGAACATACCCGAGTGATTGGTATAATTAGAGGCAACTGAGTTCTTTGTTCACAGCTTTGGTGAAAAGATTAATAATTCAGGAACACTGGGATAATCTAATTTAATTAACAATGATAGTACACACACTAAACTACACACAACATAAACATACAACACACAAACTACACATTGTCCAAACTACAAAGGCATTTCAGAAGCCTTTGTCTTAACTACCTAGAAAAAACCCTGACAGCTACCAAGTATCCAATTCTTATATAAGGCCAAATGAAGAAAAGGCTGCTTTCTTAACTAAACAGAATATGACCTACTGTTAAATCTTTCTCTGTAAACCCTGTTGTTACAAAATAAATGGGATTTATTTTATCAGATGCACTCACTAACCAGGAGAGGCTGTTTTATATGAGGGACTCTTTACACAGGAAATCGGAGTTCCCTAAACACCACAGAATAGCAGGCGCACTTAACAGGGGTGAAATACTTAACTCCAATCTGGTCTTTATGGATGATCAAGACAACACCTCTCAACTTCTGCCTTTTTGAGTCCCTTGTCATCCTTTCTGTCTCTTTCTTACTTTTCTTTCTGGTCTGTATCTGCTTGTTTTTATGCTGTATCCATAGACTGTTGATGACACTCTTAAGGATTTACACATAACAATTAACTAAAGGTAAGCCAAGGTATACTTTATGATTGCTTTGAGATTCCTGATGCTTTGATCACTGAATCTCATACCCCTACTTCTCAGCAAGCATCACCTTCATTTGAAGCTCAGAACTGGCTTAACCGCCTACTTGTGGCATGCACACAATCTCCCTATAGGGCATGTAAAATAGTACTGTCAGTTAGCTGGGGTTCAAGTACTTGAATCTTGGACTCTAGATGCTCTGCCTGCTGGTAGAATTTGTAGATAAATTCTCTCTCCACCCAGAGAATCAACCATCCTGCAAACCACACACTGCAATGAGCTCCTGTTAATTTTCTTTTTCCCTTTTTTAAAAAAATACCTTTAATTTATTTGTCACCGGCCGAGTGACCAGGTTTGGCTCAAAAGAAAAGAAACTCCCACACAGCAGTCTTCAAATGCAAACAAAACTGGATTTATTGCCATCAAAATAGGGATAACAAAAAAAAAAACCCTGACAGGAGTACTCTCCACACCTTTCCTCCAAGGCACCCCCTCCCATACTGAGCTCTCCCAGTCCCTTTTATAGCCCCTCCTCTTCTAAGGACCATCCTCTTAAAGGGACTCGCTCACATTTTCTTAACAGAGATGGGCAGTTTGACCAAAATAAAGTATTTAACCATCCCCCCCAAAAATTATAAATTTGAACATAGTTATGTAACTGTGATATATTCACTTAAGCAAAACAACTAACCTTACATCGGTTATTTATAGATGGCTCACCAATAACCTTTCCCTTTAAGATCATTTGTGTGATACTACAAACAGGAAAGGTGAGTGGTGGCCATCTTGATCAACACAATACAATACTCCAACGGGGAAAACACTGCAGTGATTTTAGGGAAACAACAAAAAGGGTAAGTATCATTCACACTTCATTCGTATCACATACACACTCTCAAACATACCAGAAGAGTAGAGGGAAATATTGGATTATTTCACATTCAGTAAAAGAAAGAAAAAAAACAAGCACTCTGTCACATTATTAAATTATTTTTAGTACCCTTATTAACCCACAATAGCACACAAAAGACATTCAGTTAAAGCTTGAATCGATTTTATCACTAATTTATATATATATAGAAATGATATTAAAATGTACTTTTTAAAAACAAATACAGATATTTATATTTATTAAGTTTATATATAAGAACCTGCCACCACACTTAAAGATGACTTTACATCTGACTGCTTGCTTGTTTCAAGCTATAGTTGTTCTGGAGATACAAAAGAAAAACAAAAGAAATCTGAGCAAAAACTTCCTCCCCAACCTTACAGCTGACCACTGTCAATTTCCAGAAGCAAAGATTATTTAAATTTGGTCTAAACTTGAAAACATCACACATCTAACAATTTTAAAACAGTAAGTAACAAACACACCTCCTTCTGCCAATTATTCTATAATACATCAATGTCCAAAATACAAAATTGTCCCACACAGACACACTGCCTTCCACTGGGTTTAAAACTGAGTGGAACAGTGCCATTTTATCATTATGCTTCAGCAAAATACCTCACTCATGTTACTAAACTAATAAATAATGATCATCAACAGTACATCTTAACAGAGAAGACAGAACAGCAGTCTAGGGAACCCCTGCAAAGATGTTTGTCTGAGTTTTGCTTGCAGGGTTACATGCTTTTTCCTGTAAATCTATTTATGAAAGCCAATGATTACATAATTTAGGTCACACATGTAGCTATCAGTATAAATAAGAGTGCCTGGAGGCTGGATTATATTGCCAGGTTAATCTTGTACTCAGATGCTTTTTTTATGATTAAAGTGGACATGAAAATGCTTCCACACATTTTTATTTTAATTCCCATGTGGAATCACCTATGTGAGGACCACATATCTCATAGACTCCAGTTGCCAGCTTGTCAGCATCCTTGGTTTGGAGCCAATGGGTTGGTGGTTCAGTCTTAGCCTCCGGCTTTCACACTGGTGCCCTGACAGTAGGATATTTGGCATAGATTGATGATCACATGTCTGTTATCCAAGGTTGCATATTTCAAATTTATTTTTATTTTTATTTTTCTATAGACAGTGCAGCAAGGTATATTTGGAGGACATTCAGGATAACAAACATTTTAGAACTAATTTTAAATCCCCTAAATCATATGAGATTATTTTGGCATGAACTGTACAAAAATGTACAGTACCTATTGATGATGAATGCACAAGAGAAAAATAAAATCATGTTGTAGGTAGAACTAAAGAGAACATTATAAGTCCTACTAATGCTAGATGTTGTTATACTGTATAACCTTTATGGACTGATAGACACAGGGCTCTATGGATTATTACTGTATGAACTGTATTCTTATATTTGTATTAAAAATATAAGTTTAAGTATAGTGGCATATGTGTAAACATTATAAGCATGTTTAAATTTTATGAATGTTATTTTTGGACCTTAATTATAAAGTATTTAATCTGATCTTTGCCTTCACCCTTAACCTTTACCTTAAGTCTTAGTGGGTAAAATCCTAACAATAATCCTAGTTTTAACAAAAACATAACCGTGACAAATTATACATAAAATATGAACTTGTAGATCCTTGTAAAAATATTAAATGCTTAACCTGAACTGACCTTGAGTGTTTTTTGCAGGTCTGAAACTGCATCATTCATCAGTTCCCAGAATTTTACACTCAGGATTTGTAGGTCTGCCTAAAAATATGATGAAATCACCTTAAACAGTCAAACCATTCACATCTGCAGGCAATAGGAAAAGATTACTTATTCTAAAAAATGTCTCCTGACTGTTTGATATTCTGGACTAGAGTCTTATTCCAATTTCTCAAATTATGCTTTTCTTTTACTATTTCTTATCTTTAATCTCCTTTAGTCATTTTCTCTCCCTACCATTTTACCCTACTTCTTAAATGTTGGCGTGCAATTTAAAAAAAAATAGTCCCTAAGCACAACTGAAAGGCCAGACACACTCAAATAATTTAAAGAACATTTTGAAGTACTCTGGCATACATGAAGGAAATAGTTAATTAAAATAATGTCTGAAAATAAAAATGAATATTCATAATGGATATTATTTTTGTTAAACTCTGATTGAGCTACTTAGCTTGCTACACTTTACTAATGACTTGAATTTTCAAATTACTTGATTAGAACAAACATGTAAATTAATTTAATATATTTCAGGTATTAATAATACTTCTGTTTGTGAGTTGTAATAGAACATTTCATTTTTGCAAGTGTATTTTTAAGGACTATGTTAATTGTTGTGTCATTAATGAAAATGTATTTTTCTGCAAAGAACTTGTTTGCACCTATACTACAGTATGTCTTAGTTTCTTTCCCTGAAATCCTAGTGCCCATAGAATGAGCTAGGACGTGTGCATGCTATGCAAGACTGGTATACAACTGCACCCAAGCCTAGTTTGTTGAGTACCCAGCAGCAGAGCAAGGAAGGCAATACCAAAATAAATTGTTCCAAAATTCAAAGTACCCCATACTGGGTTTTCCATACCACTGAATTTCTACAGTATTCTTCCTTGACTGTAGGTACACTGCATTTGTCCAATCTGTCTATGGATACTGTCTTTACCATCTCTTTTATGTCCTGAACATCTTAAAATGTCTATGGGATATCACCACATTTACTCACTTGATTTTTCTAGTCTGTGTTTAGAGCGTTTTCTTGTTTCTCATCTTTCTGCCGTTCCAAAGTGTGAAAAATCTTCCACTATGCGGAGGTGCATTTAATTTTGAGAATTGAAGTCACATTTATACCCCAAACTTTGTGGGAGTATGGAACAAGATACACAGTGTAATGCCATCAAGGGTGTGGGATTCCTGAAAGGAATTTAATTTTAATTTTTAAATTAAAAGTCTAAATACTGATGTATACTAATGGAAAAAAGAAACGCAACATTTTCATAAATACTATAGTTATATTTTATGTACTTTTACAAAAAGTTGTCAATTTGTTTTAAGCCCTCTGACCAGCAATACAACTTGTACAGTTAGGCATTGCAACTTGCCAATCACACAAAAGCTCATTAGGTGCACTTTTAGAGGTCCAGCAGTAATCAAGTGGAGACATTAAAGTGAAAAGCTTAGAGAGAGCAAAAGAACAGGGAGCAGGAGTCTCCATGTGTGTGATAATAGTGGAGTGAGGAGATCTGAGAAATTGAGAAGGAGCAGGAGACTTCATACTGTAGGTGTAATCAAGGAGTGAGAAGCTCAGAGAAAATGAGAAATGGAGGCTACAAGAAACAGAGTCGATGGATGCTGTGTGAGGAGGCTAGGAGCGCAAGAAGATTCCTGGCAGAGACACGAAACTTTGAGGTACAGCGAAGGCTCGAGATGCGTGACAGCCTTGGTTGTTGCCTGTTGGCTCGTTCGTAAGGTAAAGAAGGCGGTATAGTGTCCAAACGGGATCAACTGAATCAAGGGTCTTCCACTGTTACTCCTCGAAAAGGACGACCTGGAAGAAATGTGAGCCTGGGGTGTGCGAGTCACTGAGTCTGAGAGTCCAAGACTCACTAACATATGAGATCGTTGAGAAGATTCTCTCAGTGGAGATCATAGAGAGGACCAGGCATGAATAAGAGAGTGTTTGAGAAACACCAGAGTAAAAGATAATATGGTGCTGAGAGACGTCAGAAGTACGAGGCTCTGAGTCTGAAAATCTGCGAGCTAAGTGCTCGAAGATTTGAAAATAGATATGCTCAGAGTGTAACCTTTCTTACAAACAAAAAATCAATAATAAGATATTTGTGGACATAATGGAATGTTTATCTTAGCGAGATGGTTGCAATAATAGAGATTTTTGGAAAGCAGGGCGGACAAGGCAACCTTTCTTATGTTTATTTGTCATGTCTACTGTTCAAAAGCCAAGCTCACAGGATGTGTTTTAGCTCAGCATGTCTATTATTCTTCTCTCTCTATAGATGCAAGCCTGCTCTACAACTCCAATCTACCATTTAGTCTTCTCTCTTCGAGAGACTGAAAGATTCAAACAAACAAGATGTTCTTGTTGTGGCCTTGGAATCCATTGAGGAAGACCAAATCATGCAGGCTTTTAAAGAATTTGAGCTTTAAGCCCACAGAATCAAAAAGTCCACAGAATAACCCATAAAATACACCATTATAATAACCATATTACATTTAGTGACTCTCATTACAAGTATATAATATAATAAAGGCCATGGAAAGCACCAGTATAACTTTAGGAATTTTCAAGATATTACAAAAAAATAAAAAAAATAAAACAAATCAAATCTCATTTTTGAAACAATACTAGTAGGTCCACCTATTCTTACAGCTCTTAAACATGTCCCTCTCAATAACATCATCAAACTGCCTATCATCCTTAACCTATTACAAACATTATAACATTCAATATGCCCTCATGAATATAGCCTATCAGCATGAAATAAAACATTTCACTTGACCTTAATTTTCTCTGCAGCTATTGCTCATTATTCATCTTCTATTCTTACTAGTTCTTAAAAATGTAACTGTGCTACTACCGACTAGGCAATATGACATATCAAAGAACACTTTCTCCATCAGTTGCTTCACTACTGGTCTACAGTAACTGCACTTACTGTATAAGTTCCATTAATGACCTGCTTCTCAATGATGAAAACTACAAGCTGCTTTTCAAAACATACTCATACTTTTACAAAGACCATCTGAAGACATTAATTGGTCTATCTGTTAAATTACCTAAACAAGTTCATGCTTGCCCAGTGACATTTAATCAATCCCTTTTTTTAAACAAAAAAACAATAAATTGTAGAACTAAGTTACAGGTGTCCAACAGAGACTGCGTATTATGCTTTTTCCCTGGTTTGCTTTCCCTAGTGAATGAATGTCACAGCCTTTAATGTCCAACATTGATAATGCCCAGAAACAGTTTAATATCACTAATATTTTATAATATTTGCATGCAAAGATAAACATTTTAAAATTGTAGCTTTAAAACATGCTAAAAAGACTGCAGAGTAATGTAAATTTCAGCACAATAAAAATAAAGAATACATTTTTATTACTACTGTATTTCATGTAAGATTACACAACCAGTACTTACCACACGCATTTATGATGCATAGCAAACTAAACCCCAGAGAAGTTAAGTTTAATTCAAGCTATCAGAAAACAATGGATTTACATAAAAACTTTGTTTTTTAATAAAAATATTCACCTATTATTTTCTCAATTTGATATGAACATTAATCCAAAAATTAAACCATTCCACTGAAGTGCTTTGATTTGAATTTTTTAATCAATTCATAATTTCCTGCCGGAATAAACAAACTCTAATTTACCACTTTCTGCATGAGTGATGCACGATGTGATGTAGATACACAAGGAGAATTTCCATACCCAATAAATAAGACTTTTGTGGGGTCGTATTGTGAAGATTATTTTCTCAATGTTATTTACTTAATCTTAAATAGAAAGCTAAAGATTTGTTAGAAAAACATGTTTTAAAGTGCATTGATATGTGTGTTGTGTATTTTCTCTGGAAAAGCCTATATTGTATATCTACTGAAACAGCATTACTAAATTAAAAATATCCCCTTTAAGAACCTGTAATGTACATATTTTTATATTCATCCCAGTACAGCAAAGGTTTTTTTAAACTAGATTTTATGGGACATTTATGATTGGCCATATTAGAACTCTCTAGGAGGGAATTGAGTAAGCCTACACACTGGCAATAAAGTTTATTTGTGCAACTCTCTAGCAGTCTTTTCAAATTTAAAATATAAATCTTTCTAAATCTGTCTCAAGCGAAGCATAAATGCCAAAGTTGCATCCCATTCAAAGATGAAGTTCCAACGAAACATTCAATAGCAAAAATGACAACTACAATTGACAAGCTACAGGCGGTTTAGCAAATGTCAAACATCATCAAAAATGTTCTATGAAATGCTGTCGGAGGAAGAAAAAACTTGGTGTGGGCATTGAAAGATGATTAAATGTAAACTTTATGCTTTACTTAATTTGTTATTCTGGACAATAATTTACAATCTAGTTAACATGCTTCCTTAGCATTTGGTTCATAAGAGAAGAGATAGCAAATTAGAGGATGCCATCCAAGACCTCTGATTTCTAGTTAACTTATCTAAAGAGCTTCATAAAACAAACCGGTTTTACAATGTTTTGTTCACAACAAACTACTCACCATTTTCTAACAATTCATGTTTAAAAGATTGATGTAACCAGTTGAACACATGTTCAATGCAGAGACAAAATAATCTGGAGTGTGCAAGTACTACTCCCTGCCCAAAAACACTATTAAGGACCATATTTTGTGTCTGGCACAAAATGTTTAGGACCAGCAGACAGGTTGTTTGAAGGCTACAATATTTGAAAAACTAAAGACTATACATTTTATTGATGCTGTAAAACTGATGGTAGCACAATAAAATGGTGAACACAATGTAAGAAAGGAGATGCATTCCATAAAACCCTTGCATGAAACAACCTGTGGAGAAGGTGTGCATGAGTCATTTAAGAAGATAGAGCTGTAAAATTGGTATCTATACTAATGGAGCTCCCTATATGATTTGTGTAGGCTAAGGATGCATAGGCTTATCTGAGAAGCCATAGCTGCTGGTAGTTACTATTGTGATAGATGGCAGCTGTGGTCTTCTTTATATAAACTGGTGCTTTCTATATCACTGTGTGAATATTGAGCTAGAAGAAAGGCACACCCCAAGAGCTCAGAGAGTGAGCCAAGATGGCCTTACTAGCAGCAGGGAGCTGATGGTGAAGATTAAAGCTGCAAAGATGAATGAGCCACCTGAGACTCGACAAGCAAGTGTTTTGAAACAGTTAAAGAGATTGTGAAAATAAAATAGCACTGCAGCACCACTGACTTTCTAAGCTGCTGTCTTATTTTAAAAGATGCATAACCATCCTTAACTCAGCCTGGTTGTTACTCCTCTGACAGTATCTGACTAAAGTCACAGAACACACCGACTATAGTGAGGACAGTATGGGATGTTGAGTGTTAAAAAACTTATGACTTTATGGTATGGGTTTCATGGTAAACTATGCATGATTGTTATTCACTCCTGAAATTAAATAATTAAATAATTTTAAATTAAATTAAATAAAGATTAAAAATATATATTTTCCTGTTCCTAGGGGTTGAGAGATACTTGCCAGCACATTTTGTGAGGGTTATGGTAATCAAATATTGAACTGAACCAAGCCTGTTTATTTATTTACTTAATGTGGTGTTGGATATGAACGAAATTGGAATTCTCATTGAATTCCCTTCATCCATTCAATTAATCAAACAAATTCTCAGTCTTGGACATTAAACTACTAGATGACCATGACTAGATTATTTGATCACCCATATTTGTTTTTGAATATATATATTTTTCAAATTTTAATTAATATCCTCTCATTTATGTCTTGGCTTACTGTATTGACTCATCTACAGCATGGAGTGAATGAGTTTGTCCTACCACCAGAGCCAATCATTTTTTGTTACACAGATTTGAGGCTGTAGTGTGCCTCTCAATGACATAACTACAATCCTGCAGGCACCAGGGAATTTAATAGTCTGTTTGCCAGAAAGCCAAGAGAAACATACTCATGACTGATAAATTCCAACCTCTGGATGCAGTCAGTCAATTGTGCACCACTCTCTAGGAAATCCTCGTCACGTGACATAGCTAATTTGCAGTGTTTAGGCAAACCTGCTCTAGACCAAATATTATTAACTGGTCAAACTAATCAGGAGCCCAACTTTTATTACACCCTTTCGTATCACTTTCAGGATATTCTGGAAGATGTTAAATTGATTACAACTGAAATATATTGATGTAACATTTTTGATACTGTAATATCAATTACTATTATTGAGCAGAACATACAGTACGATTTCAACAGCCAATGTGTGACTTTTTAAGTATACATTACAGGAGTGTAGAAGGTACTGTATGTAAAGGCATCAAAATCATACATTGTTGGGCTGAGACACTGATATTTACATTACTGCATTATGACAGAATTTACTAAATAGGTTTTTATGCAAATAAGGAAAACAGGTTCTTTCTTATTGAGAATTATCCCCTCTTAGCTATACCACAGACAATAAATATTTACTAATGTAAATTGGTAAGCTGTGCAGAAGTTCAGCTCAATTAATTCCAGTGCTTTGTGCTATTCACTTTTCAATTTTGTTTTCAGAAATTTGAAGGTTTTGCAGAATAACAAAATTACCCTCAAAATAAAAATAAAAATATACAAATTCTCAACAATCTTGCTGATATTAGTCTCTTTTTGAAGGGGTTCACACTATTTCCCTGAAAAGTAATCATATAAGAATTTCATTTTGTTGAGTTTTTACTGTATTCCATTGGAATACATCTGGATGTAACCAGGTTATCATCTGGAAGCAAATACTGCTTAATAAATAATTTAAAATCTATCTTTAGCTAAGGATAATTTCACAATTTAAAACAAATAATAAAATATTTGCTTTAAAGTTAGGTACTGGCTCCTGTCTATGTAGAAGGAAAGAAATACTTCTACACATCTTTTATGAATTTCATATTAAAGCTTTGGTTGTACCTTTCATAAGATAAGATAAGATCACTTTATTAGCCATATACAATTTCTTGCATTAGGAATTCGTCTTTTCGCATACCCCAGCTTGCTCTCCGTGAGACACAGACACACAGACAGGGAGAGAAGCTTGGGGTCACAGCACACGGTCGGCCATTGTACAGCACCCCTGGAGCAGTTGGGGTTAAGGGCTTTGCTCATGGGCCCAACAGAGTAGCCTCATAGTAATAATTCATAGTAATAATTTTCCTGGAAAATGTAGCCATCTACGCAATAAGATTCCACTCCTCGAGGCATCATGTAGTTGATTTTTTTTAATAATGAAATATTAACAGCATTTCATCTTTAAGGGAATTTTTCATTATCCTTTCTTATCCACACCCAATGTAACTAGTGAAAATAATGCCACTAAGCATATAATCCCCTGCCTCTTCGGTGTCTTAACTTGGTTTTATGAAATGCTATATAAAAATCATTTTGCTTTCATAATAATTCCACATTATCAATTTCTTCTGTCTACCATTCATTCTTTTCACGTCATTGATAAACATTGATAAACCTGACTTCTTAGGAGCTTAAATAGAAGCAGTGTAACAGAAGAAAAACTACTGACAAAAAAGCTTTTGATCAATCTTAAATCAACAGTAAACATTGAAATCCATCCATCCATTTATTAACTCTTACGCCGGGTAAGCTGAAGTCTATCCTTGCAAGCAATACGCACAAGGCAGGATACAGTCTGGACAGGATGCTAGTAAACTGCAGGGCACAGAAAGACACAAACACACACTCACACTAAGGCCAACTTTTTGAAGCCAATTAAAGTCTTTGGAATGTGGGAGGAAACCCAGCAATGCTAACATCTGCACTACTGAACCACCCTAAACCTTGTAATTGTTTTGAATTATTTAATAAAACTCTGTCCTAACCATCTTCAAAAAGGTAGGGGAAAGCAATATTCAAGGGATTATTAACAGCCTGTGCAGCCAGTCAAATCCTAGTCTAGTGAACTGTCTTGATCCTTGATCGAGACCCAGAGTAGATAATAAGTAGATTGTTACCAGGTGAAAATATCTGCCTGTCCTTCCAAAACTGAGCACAAAAGAGATCCACCTGTAGCAGCAAGACATATTATTACATTTAGAATGAATTGTTATTAAAAGTCTTTGTGATGCCTTGTCAAAGTAACTTGGGCCTCTCTGACAATATAGAGGAATATGGCTAGGGACTCATCTGTTAAGAGACATAATTTAGCTATATCTTGTGATGAAACATCTAATGATATTTAGCACAGATGGGATCCATCAAGTTTGTAGTCTGTTTTTCTCCAAGACAATGGATCAGAGGTCACTGTTCACTCAAAGGAAGTTCTACCAATAAGGGATTGGCACACTCAACTAGTCATCAGCTGTGAAATCACGCCATAAGAAACTAGCATCCAACTCATTTTTGTTGGTTTAATCACCAGCTCCTCTTCTCTCACCAACTGAACTGGCATCTCTGATTTTTCCAACCACATGACTGCAAGCAGTTTGAATTAGGACTTAAAATTTTCTGCAAGATGCAAGGCTGGAAGAATGAATCAGGAAAGTACAGTATACTGCTCAATACTTTATTTCTGGAATAGAAACCATTGTTACTTTCACCTGATAAAAACATAAAAAAGCTAGACTCTTTTTGTCGACTTTCTGAACATCCAAGCATACTCAGCACCAACCTATACCTCAATGTATCTTTGGGAACAAAGCTTCTTTATTCACATTATAATTCTCGTGAGCTGAACAATTATCCCAAACACATTTGATGTTTAGTTCACAATAGTGATTAAAAAATGCTGAACAGAGATGGCAATAAATGTGCTTTAAGTTCTGATGAAGTCACAGTGGATAACAGTACAATGCATGCCCTTGCAGTGAATTACAGATGCAGCCATTCAAAGTGCGCGGCACAGACACGTACTGGAGGTAATTGGCTACATGCATCGTGACGCGCGTTGATGCAAAATACCACGGTACGTGATTGGTTGACCGACAGGGGCACTCGTGGTCCGTTGGTCGGTCGTAGAAAGATTTAAATGTCTTTACTGTGCCCGTTTTAGTATTGAATATTTATATGGAATTTTACCACTGAAGGGAAATCTTAGTAGCATAAAAAGAATAGGAGCATACTGTAACGCGTGTGAAGGCCATAAACGATATTAATTTTGGAACATAAACATACAGTATATGGCTGGTCTCGGTACTTTAAAGAAAAAATACACACCAGTATTCCATTTCTCCCTAAATATTTTAAGCATCGAAGTCTTTAACTAACGTGATACCGGAGTCAACAAGCATACTTTTAGAATTTGATTAAAAGGGACTATAATATGGAATCGCGTATCTAAAGAAATTAATAACGATATAATTATATTCATGTACCGCAACACAAGAATAGTACACGCTGTACATTGTCTGTTGATAATGTTTCTGTAGGGCTTTTTCAGCACTCCTCGTGTGACCTTGCCAGTGGCGCTGTGGGTTAGGTTCCTGACTCCCATATTAACAACGTAAATTGCAAAAATGCACATGGAATCTGTCCAAGCCCTACTTTGTCAGGTATTTTCTTTTACTGTAACGGACACAAAAATTCCCTTGCTTTTAACAGAGCGTTTCATAATTTCTAACTACGAAAATTATTTAAACTGCGACACTTATCATTCAACCAGAGCTTGAAATATCACAAGGATCCTCAAGAGCACAGCAAAGACTATATTAAAAGAATCGCGTATCTAAAGAAATTAATAAGATATAATTATATTCGTGTACTGCGACAGGGCTGTGTAGCATTTCGTTGATCCGATCACGAATCGGGCACTTATCGGGAGACACCTGCTCAACTGTTTGACTGCGGGAACATACTGTCTCCTTCTTCTGCATTTTCAGGAGTGTCTCTAGCCTCCCAATCCTCCCCAGTAATGCATCGTACTGCTCCCGCTGCTGCCGAAAAGTCTCCATACAGGTGCTGCTTCTACAGGTTGGCACCCTGGCCAGTGGCCGAGAGCAGAGACCCACGGCCTGTGGCAAAATAACATAATTCATGTAAGAAATAAAGTCACACAGTAGTATTCATCAGTTGCGGAACAGACGTCAAAATAAACTTTTCTTTTTATCCGTCTTACCGCTTTCTTTTTTACTGTCCTGGTGGTAGATTTTGAAGATCGTTTCGCCCCTGCGGTGTTTTCTTGAAGAACAGGCTACGAAGAAATATTTATAATTGAATATAAAATTCAAAACGGCAATAATACCTTGTAATATGCGCTATAATCGCGTATTTCAGATGAAGCCTGCTGTATTTGCTTACCCTTCGCTCTTTGGAAGCTGGGGCGGCAGAAGCACCCCGTCTCTTCCCGTAAAAGGTCTTGGTCTCCATACTGTACTGTGGTCGCTGTAGTGCAGGCTTGCAGTTTTTTTTGTGATGGGAGCTCACCCAATCCCTTGGTGTATTTATGCTATATTCTCATGTACGGCTAGAATGTGTTCATTGTCTTCCAGTGAAAGGCAGGTTCCTTTTGCCGAAGTCGGGAGACATTAGAGGCTTGCCACACCCGGACTGTTAAACCAACGCATTAGCACGTCAAAGCTATCCCATTGAGGAGCCGGGCGCAATAATTGTTTTGTTCCTTGATTTACTGATCTGCATTAATTACAGAAATCGAGTTCCTGCTCTTTGCAGACGACCTGGTCCTGCTGTCACCCACAGAACAGAGGCTGCGGCAGAACCTGGCACTGCTGGAGCAGCACTGTCAGACCTGGGCACTGACAGTCAATCTGGACAAGACCAGAGTTATGGTTTTCCAGAAAAAAAGCCAGACCTCAGGGAAACAGGTACAAATTCACACTTAACAACAACACATTAACACCTAACAACGGATTCAGGGCCGAATTAGGCCAGTACCCACTATTGTTAAACATACAGAAAAGAATATTAAAGTATTGGCTTTAATATTAGCCGAACAGAACATTAAAGTGCCCCTTTCCATTCAGCGGGTGTCTGAGCCGCTGTGTCCTATCTTCTGACAGTCGCTGTTGTTTAAATCTGAAGGGAGATCTAAAGGGATCCCCCCCAACACACACACAATAGAAGCAGGAAGCAGAAGCAGGGACCATTGTCAGAAGGGAAGAAGGTGACTATTCATTGTTATCAAAAATGACTTAAATTCGATCATGTTGTGATATTAAGAAATATAAAAGTCAATTAATTGTCCATAATATTGTTATTCTATTTTTTCAAAGAAATGTTTGTTAAAAGAAAAGTCATGGCACCAGCTGGATTTGAACACACAACCTGTAGGTTTAGTAATCAGGCACGTAGACCAGTGGGCTACTAGGGAAGTCACATGAAGAGAGAGGCGAAACAGCCCTACATAGCCCTGTCGCAGTACACGAATAAAATCATATCGTTATTAATTTCTTTAGATACGCGATTCCATATTATATTAGCAGAAAAGCTTAAAACTACCACTTTTTTACACGCTATTTCACATGTTAGTTAAAGACTTCGATGCTTAAAATGTTTAGGGAGAAATGGAATACTGGTGTGTATTTTTCTTTAAGGTACCGATTCCTGGAATCTGACTGGCTGACACCCTTCTGAAGTGGTTCCATAATATCTGGTATACGGAAAAGAAAGCGTTGATAAAAAAAGCCTGGATTCTCATGTATCTGATACAAGTATCTTTTAATACAGTCTTTGATGTACACTTGAGGATCCTTGTGATATTTTGAGCTATGGTTGAATGATAAGTGTCGCAGTTTAAATAATTTTCGTAGTTAGAAATTATGAAACGCTCTGTTAAAAGCAAGGGAGTTTTTATGTCCGTTGCAGTAAAAGAAAATGCCTGACAAAGTAGGGCTTGGACAGATTCCAAGTGCTTGTACAAATGTGCTAAAGAAATTAGCAAAAAAAGTCATTCCTTTTATCGTATTGGCTAGCTAATGTCCTGTCCTCGTTAGTTAGATCAACGAAATGCTGTGGTGTTTGTCAATGAAAAAACTAAAAGTATTTTCGTTTAAAATGACGGTTAGAAAGAATGTTGACCAGCGTAATACTTTGAGTTTACAGCTTGTCCAAAGTCATTCATTATTAATACTGTTAGTAATATCTTCGGTAAAGGCTTTGATGCATAAATATTTCTGATAAAGGTAGGTTGTGTACTTTTGTCCAACTGAGCAATCTTGCTTTTATAAAATATACCAACTTTTTAATGACTGATGATTAACATGCTGTAATACACAGTTTAAATTTAAAAGCTCAAATGCTGTACATGAGAGGTTAAGCTTTATTGGCTCCTCCTGGCGGTTTTACAAGGTGATTCCGGATACTTTCCGGCATGACGTCAAATGACGCGATATACCGCGTGATACTGCTTTTTGATGCAACACGACCACCGGGGTATACCGCGAAATACCCCACCCATTTTGAATGGCTGCATCTGTAGAAACATGTGGCTTTGGTGCAGAGTTAATTAGAGAATGTACCAATTCATTTAGTAAAGCTACTTTTACTGTACATGTTTACTAAAGGTGAGCAGTACTTCTAGCATGTCTCACATTTAGAGGTTATCATGTACAGTATGAAACCTTTAAAGTTACACCACATTGTACAATTTTACACTGACCACTGAAACTAAGCAGTGAGCCTGGCCAATACCTGGATGGGAAACCTCTTGGGGAAAAAGTAGGTTGCTGCTGGAAGTAGTGTTAATGGGGCCTGTAGGGGACACTCACTCTGCAGTTATTGCTAAATGGTGCCCTCTAAAAGTGTTAGGATAGCAAAGAGCAACTTACAGTCACATTTGTACTGTATTTGTATTTGGGACAATGAGGTATAAGTACAATATAGTATTGATTTAATTTTCAGGTTATTCCACGTATACAATACATTTGATCATATTAGAACAAAGAAATACTTTGACTTCAGCCCAATTATATCAAGTGACAATAAGCTGATTAACAATATGCACCTCTCAGCTGTCTCAATGCTATTACTCCTTCAGAAGAAGGTTACATAATATCGGTTTGTTTAATGATGAAGAGAGTAGAAATAAGCATTATTAAAAGAGCATTATTAGAATTCACAGGAAAATTTCACTGTCCCTATACATTTTGGAGAGCACTGTACAGCATGTCAGCCCATGTTTATTGCTGAATGCTTGGGAGTGGGGTGTTTGGGAAAAGGGAGGTACACTGCTACACATGTATAATGGTCAGGGCCAAGGCTTAAGACACTCAAGAGCAAAGATTCAGTTATGACCTTCATGGTCATTTTTTATATATACCATATTGCTTGTAAATGTTCTGGAACAGTGTAGTGGCAAGATAGAAGAGAACAAAAGCACAGAACTTATTTAGGGGAAGAGAGAGCATAGAGAGCATGAACTTCAAAGGGACCGATGTGTGCAGGAGCACAGACTGCACAAAACTGCATAGCGAATTCAGGTACATGAATGCACAAAGGGTGTATACTGTAGCTATGAAGCAGCAGACAGGCAACACAGTGGTGAAGATTTTAGGGGAAACCTTTGCCTACTTTACTGTAGGTCTTCTCTGCCCTGTTCTGTATTCATTTTCAACTCACCTGTAAAGTAAATCAGCAGGAAGAATAAAAAATAACTGCACCTGTAGACAGAGTGTAAAAGACAACACAAAAAAGAATCAAATCCAGTGTTCTGTCTTGTACGAAAAATGACAACAGAATGAATAGAAAGGAAAATCTTGTTTTGACAAGGATTTCCTTTTTCATAGAGCAGAGGCAATAGTAGAAACAGAGCTGGTAAATTATGAATTAACAAGAGACGCCACAGGGGCAAGAGAAGGATTTAGCCACATTTGCACCCTAAGAACATAAGAACAATTAAAATAAGAGGAGACTGTTTAGCACGACTAGCCCATCTGGCAGTTAGTAGCTAATTGATTCATGGATCTTATCCAGCCATTTCTTGAAATAATACAGAGTATAGGCTTCAGCAGTATGGCAGCTTATTATGGTAGAGACTTTCTCAGTTTTGTTCTCAGTTTTAAATGGACACTTACGGTGTTTCCACTTGTGTCTTCTAGTTCATGTTTCTTTTCATTCTGAAGAAGTATGCAGGGTTGACTTTGTCAGTGTCTTTGAGGATGTTGAATACTTGTAACGATTTTAATATAACATCTCTTGCTTTAAATTCTACACTTTAAACTACATACAGTATATCCTAACAGTTTGATATCTCATTCATAGGATACATGAGATATATTTGCTAATCGTTATTTGGCATTCATCATTTTCTTATATGTAATCCCTGCATGAAATGACAATGATGGCATCAGTCATGTACTGTATGACCGCAGTATCAGTTTTCATTCTGTTAGCAGCAAGCATACAATATTGGCAAGTGGATGGTCACAGATGGTAATCTAGTACAGGACTGTAATTTAAATCCAATGTATTTCCCAGGGAGAATGTCTGATTCCCACATCGAACACAGCAATATTATTATGGAAGATATTGCACCCACTATTATACTGTACATTACATGCAATGCAAGTTTGGAGAAAGTGAGAGGATTCTGCCGTATATTGCACAATCACTGGACATAAATACCAATAAGACCATATGGACTACTGTATACTTGACTGATTCCTGCAATACCGTCCTAGTAAAATTATTTCCCCTTGCCTCCTGATATAGAGTCTGTACACAAAATGGGCAGCTGTCCTGGAAGGAAAATCATCCACAGTATACAGTATGTATATACAGTATGCTCTACTTTCTTCCTTAAAGCAAAAACTATCACCACAAAGAAAAAAAAAACATGTAACTGGTCTATGGTGACATATGCAATACTTTATATTCCAGCCTATGACAGAACAGGTGAAGAGTATATGTAAATGTCTCATCCACTATCCTTGATGTAAAGAGTATTTCTGTATGAATAAATAACCTAGCTTTTGCTTTCCCAGTCTCCTGAAAATATATCCGTTCCAAGGTGCCCATGAATTTTAAATTTTTATTTTCCCATCAAAATTGCATTGCTTTCCTTCAGCTATTGTTTATCTTTCACTAATAAATTTTGCATTTCTGTAACCTGGTATTTTAAACAATTATTAAAATGAAAAGGAGTGCAAAATCTTAAATACTCTGAATAAATCAAAATAATACAAAATATATTTATTCTAAAATATTATAACCAAAATATAGAGTAGGTAACAAAACGGATAGAAAACTGATTCTGCAGAAGAAAATGAATAAAGGTGCATACTTGTGATAAGAGACTTATGTAAGAACCATGTTCAAATGGGTTTGATCCATAAAAGAAGCTTAAGCTTGACCCAGGAGTGTCTCCACTAACTGCATGCAAATGAGCTGGCCAAATCAATCCTGTTGACACTTGCTTATACCAACTACTCTTCCATGTCAGAATGGAAGCTACAGTGGATAAGAAATAAACAATTCACAGACAATAGCAAAGATTGTCCTTACAAATACAAAGAACATATGGCTAGAGTTTTAGTATTTCAACATGTCTCAAAACTGTTAAATGTTCACTACATAAAGTGGCCAATCACATACTGTAGGTACATAATTATTTCCTTTCTTTTTTACCAATGTGGACTGGTAAAATCCACATTGGTAAAAACCAAATCTTATTTGCAAGGTCAAGCATAAGTATTCTTAATGTTTGTGTATGATAGCTAATAAGTAATGCAAAGTTATCGGAGTTGCAATGGGCCTTGCAGTTCTGGGGCCTATGGCTCAGTTTTGGGGTGCTATGTGTGATGTTTTTATGTTCTCCCCAAGGTCAGGTGGGTTCCTCGGGGGTACTCTAGTTTCCTCCCACAGTCCAAAAAACACAATCAATCGAGGTTTATTTATCAATGCACAACAATACTGCATAGAGCGGTGGTTGTCGGCAGTGAAATGCATTTTTCGCAAGCTCGCCAAGGAGAGATAGGACAGAATTTGATAGAAGGTTACAAGAAGAATACAATAAATTATACACTAACAATTTAAAAGATTACACAATAATAAAAAAGGCAGGCGGAAAAAAAACGCAGGCGAGAAAAAAAAAACACAGGAGGAAAGAAAAAAATGCAGTGGACTGACTATTTATCAGTGGTCATTTGGGTAATTGCTGGTGGCTGTTTTCCACCGGTGAAGACCGATGAAGAACACCCAAAGAAGGCTCCACAGCCAAAACGTTGTGCTTCTTTTCTTCTCTTTTCAGCATGGAATAAACCTTGTTCCTTTGCAACCTACATATGCTGATGCAGCTACCTACTTGAACTACTGTGTAATTTTGTTGAGTGCAAAGTCTTTAAACAGGAAACAAAAACATATAATACATATATTAATATTACTATATTATACTACATACTGTATATGTTTTCTTTTTTCTCTTTTCAGCATGGAATAAACCTATTATTTCTTCATATCCTACATAGTTGCACTTAGGGAATATCCGATATTTAAATTTAACATCATAGTACCCTAAGTGGGTAAGTTGAAACAATGGACATTCTTTGAGTGTCTTGATTGAGATTTTTTGTCCTTGAAATGGTCAGATGTAGCCAGGTGATTGCACTACCTTTATGAAAAACTAGTATAGGTAGTTCTCCACATACTGTATATGCACTTAATTTGTACATTTTTGGTTTGAAACACCTACAGAATATATAACACATCTTAATTTAGTACTCACTTTAACATGCTTTAATGTGGCAAGCAATTGACAACTTGAACGTTTGAGGCAATGTACTGTATGCTGCATGTACTGTACCTGGATGAACAGTCTTTGTAGGTGGAGGGGTAATCTTTGAGTGCTCTACCAGTCACCCTTCATCTACCATCATCTCACACTTACTAAATAAATCAGTAAAATGTATTTATTGTTTTAGTGTGTGTCTTGTGTTTATATTGCATAAAATTTCAAATACAGTCAATAAAAAACTTGGAAAAATGGAATGAAGATACCTTTAAAACTCAGTTAAATGCAAATAACTTAACTTAACTTAACAAATATAAAACTATTAATTTAAAGTCTTGTTTTTTTAAAAAAACAATGAGGAACAAAACTGGAATCTTAACAGTGAATAAATCAAAACAATTCATTTTGATTCAATCAAACAAATTAAAATATTACTGATTTTTACACCATTCAACATCCACCTCTAATGACAGTCTTCCTTTCACAGTAAAACCGATAAACACTGACAAACATTTAAACAAATAGTTTAAAAACAACTTTATGTACAACTATATAAAAAAATTACAAGAATATATACATGAGTATGAGTATATGTTTTTAGTTGGGATTTTGTCCTCAAATTGAGAGTAGACCAGTAATGTATCACCCTTATTTGCATGCATTTTAATGAAAAAAAAAAATTCTGTGTTTTTGATTTATTCAGCATTTTTCAAGAACACATCTGCTGTATTAATTGAGAACTACATGTACATTTAAGCATACTACAAATATACTTACTATATTACAAACTTTTGCACTTAGTATATACTTAAATTATACTTGGTCTCATACTTAAGATGTGGTATAGTTAATTAAAGTACATTGAAAAACTGTATGCATATCTTTTTATACTACCACTGAAATTTGAATTATACTGAAGAGATACTAACAAAATATTACACTATTAATTCATTTTGTACTGTCAATAAGATAGTATTGAGGATAAATGTAAAGCTACATTTACCACGCAAATAATTGTTTAAAACATTGTTTGCACAGTTTCCAGTTAGTAAATAAATTAGGTACTGCAGTTTTTGTTGCTCAAAATGGTAAATTAACATTAGCTGGTGTACACTGGTGTACACTGGAAAACCTAAAATAAATGAGGATTAGAGATGTAGAATTAAACCCATCAAAACATTAGATCCAGATGTTTCAAAATGTTTGCACCTCTTTGGACATATTGTTCGATATCAATAGCAGTTTTGAGAAAATAAAATTTGAGGGGGCTTCTAAAGTATAGAAAGCCAAACTTTAGTTTTTTATTAAATGCTTCCAGGAGAACACATATTTTGAAATGTTGAAATATTTTTATTGCCATTCTTTAAAAAAAGTATATTCCTATTTCATTAAAGATAGTTAATTAAAGCAGGAAACATCACCAGCCTGCTAAAGGACACAATCAAATAGACAGCTTTATATCCTTGTGAGTTATGAAAACAAACAAGATGCAGTACATATAACTAATTATACATAATTATGATGGAGCAAATTAAATATTTCTATTTAAATAATGTATTTTCTCTTTCATTGGTAATACCCTGGCTGGTTTTTATATTCAGAAGCTTAAGGGCCTTTTTCAAGCTGACACTCAGATAAGCACTGATATCAGAGTTGTATTATGTCCTCCATCCACCTTCAGGAGCCAGTTATTACATAGAGTTGCAGTGAGCCAGAGTCTGACACAGCAGGCATATGATACAAGACATGCAACAATCTGGACTGTGTGCCAGTCCACTGAGGGGCACATACACACTCTTCATTCCACACAGGGAGCTATTTAGAGATCTAATCACCCTAAATAGAACGTCTTACAGTGTGGAGATACTGTAACTGGAGATTCCAGAGGGAGAATATGCAGACTCCAATCTAACAAAGGCTGAGCCAGGAAAATCATATCATGACCCGTGAGTTAAAATAATATACTGTACAGCACAAATGTTTGATGTCTTTCATAAGAATCTGGCCTATTCCATGAGAATGGAATAATGAAGTATGTTTGATCTGCACCCACAAATATGCATTTCCTTTTGAACATTTCAGGTCATTCAATTACATTTTACACCTCTGTACCTTGCTCTATCTATCTATCTTTCAGATGCTTATTTGGGTATATTTTCATTGCTGAACAATTAACTTCAGCATTTTAATGAGAGCACAGCATTTTGTAACGTAAATGGAAGAGTTGGAAGAGTTTTCATGAGAACAATAAACTTTTAAAACAACCTATAAAATTAAAGCTAATTAAAACCATAATTAAAGCTATAAGCTATAATTGCATATTCCACTTTTAACATAACAACACTATTATTTTTCAGTCTGTGAGTTTATGAAATAAGTACTAGTCAATTATTTTAACTCTGCTATTTTTAACATCTTTGCAATCCCTGATTAAATCCCACTTTTATGACGTCAGATTAATCAATGTGTATGTTTAGTCTTTGATTTGTTTGTTATACAAGGTTCATTGTTGTATTAATAAAAGTGTATACTTTGAGTTGTATAATTTATTGTCTTTTGTTTTTTTGCGATTGATCCCTTAAAGCCGTAAAATTACTCCAATTTCCCTGATTGCACTTTGAATTAAATTTGATACTAATATTAATATTTTTTATTGTGAAATTAAGCAGAGTCCTCTTATTTGTTACCTTACTTGGGTTCTTATACAATGAAACTCAATAGTTATTTATTATCACACAATATAAGATGTACAGTGTAATGTACTGGGACGGGTTTATAGTAGCACATATCTTTTAATAGACAGGTCCTGGGGAAACAGACATAGCCAAATGGTGAAAATACAGCAGCCTATTTAGAAGGTGTACTAAATTCCAAAACACACAGAACAAAACCTTAGCTCCTCCTTTTTTTAAATCGTTTCTTCAATTTATTTTTAATAATCCTCTCAATAAATACAGCTGGATAGCTAACCTGCATATCAGATTCAGAACAATATTCCATCTCAAATCCAAAAAAACTTTTTTTCTGAAAATCTCACTCTCCATAGTCCACAGTCCTATAATTTAGTTACTTCATTGTTCCCATTTCCATCTGGTTTAGTGCATAGTGGAAACTCTATGCTCTTTTAAAGACAGTCTTAATTTCCTCGTTTTTAACTACCACCCCACCAATTGTCTTTCTCCAGTTAGTCTCTCCAGTTAGTCAGGTGATTGAGAGTAGCAGATCATGCCCCATAGCTTCCTGGAGAATAATGTTCAGACGTGATTTGTCATCTTGTTATGACTATTGGAAGGGGCTATTGTGGTGTCTAAGAATTTAGACAATAATTCTAGACAATGGTCAACAACTAGCTAGTGCCAAGATTTGCAGTTCTTGGAAGATTTAAAGCAAGAACAAAACTTGAAAAAGTTGATGTACACTGATCAAAGGAATCATCTTGTTTACATCGGTTAATTAAGTTAATGGGAAATTATTAAGGGTCATTAACAGTCCAGGAAAATTTTATAAAAAGGCAGAGAGAAAAAGAGACAAGGAGAAAAACACAGTAGAGAAAAAAGAAACAACACAGGATGGACAAAAGACACAAAGAGAAGAGAAAAAGAGTGCCAGGTGTGAGGTTCTAGTTCAGATCAACCGTAAAGACCAGATTCGTGTTAAGCATCTGAATCTTGTTAAGAGAGCATGCTCTCTTATAGCATGCTATTCTGTTGTTTTGAAGAATCTCTGATTTCCTGTATTGGGAATCCCTAGGTTAAACACGGCCTCTCCTAGTTAGTGGATGCATTTTTAGAATAGGAAGATAGGTTTTCCATTCATATTGTAGCATCCATATTTACAGAGAGATTTAACTGTAGGTCGAATTCTGTCTAGTTAAGAAGGCAGATTTCGTTGGCCTGTGTGTTATATACAGTAGGTCTTTAAATACTTGGTAGCAGCCTGGAGTATTTCTGGTCGGTCAGGATGTAGGCCTCTGAGCCTCTGAGAGGCCTCTGAGGATGTATCCTTCTTGGACACTTTTCAGTATTCTCTACTTTCCTAACCCCCTATTTGTAACAATATTACATAAAAATATGAAATTATCTTGTTTTTCTAGTTAAAGTAGTTTTTTAAGAAGGTTAAGTTATAATTAATTCCAAACTTTAACTCAGTGTTAACTTGTGCATTAATCATGTTATTCCACTTAAGTACTTAAATGTACAAACCATATAATTCACAGTAATGTCAAGATGGTTTCAAGTCTTCCCCATAAACTACAGCATGGTATTGATAACATGTATTAATCTCAATGTATTATTTTTGAACGTATGAAAATCCCAACATAAAGACATAAAATATATTAAAAGATTGTTTCAAAGTATATATAATGCTATGTTTTAGCATATGGAAATGATTCGATATTTAAATAACTAAAATAATAACCTAATTAAAATATGCTATATTACTATTATTTTATATCTCATCAAGGCAGAAAAGCTAACATTTTTAAAACGCCTTAAATAATCAAATATAATACAAAACATCTTAATTTGATAAGAAGACTATTCAACTCCTTTCAAAGACTCACAAATTTCATACTTCTGACCATGTAACCTACAAAGTATTCTTTATCCACAGTTTCCTTAAAAGACCACAGCTATTCCATTCACCTTTTATTGCAACATAAGTTGCTGTATTATGTGCAAATATAGCACATATCCACCAGTACACATATACATAGCCCTTCTGACTATTTCAAGCCTGTGGGCATTATATTTGTCTTGCTATCTTATATATTGCATCTTTTCAAGAATGCACACTCCCATTTATATTGGCAAAGCAGGAAGAAGACTGGCCACATGTTTCACAGAACATAATACAACCGGGTTTAAAGATTTTTACAAAACAACAGTTTCCCATTTTACCTAACCCAGCTATTGTGACATTAAACAGCTTGTCTGTGTCTTTCCAGCATTCATACTCCAGAAGGACATCAATGACAAAGTTGGGTTTACTGCATATTAGCTTCATACCTTGCCCAAGCTATCAATTATTGTATATATATATATTTAGATATAAATGATTGAATTTATAAATGTCTCAATTTATATTCAGATTTCAGCCTTTAATGCATCCCTGGAATTTAATTCTTACATTTCTTTTTCTTTGGACACCCTTTCTAACCTACCATACCTATTCTCACATTCTTTTTCTTATGATCTCCTCAAACACCTCCCGGCCTCATGTCCCTGCTCTTCCTGTTTTCTCCTGAAAAAGGCTCAAAAAAGAAAACTAGAAGTTGTTTTCTTCTGTCTTACTGCTTTTGAGTGTGGAATTAACCTGTTCTTGTCCCTATTAAGTTCTCATCCTAACACAACTCTTCACACAAATCGATTTGTTTCTACAATTGCTTTCAATCTGTAAACAGTTTTATGTCATAACTACAGAAACTAAAATGCCTAAATAAGAACCATGTTTTCCCCAATCAGTTATTTTTTAGAACAAATGTTCTTATCACTGTTAAAAGTATTGTGTACAATAAGGTCTTGAGATTTATAAGAGTTTGGAGCAAAGAAACGTTGCAAATATCCAAATTCGCTTTTATAACAAAGTCCATCGCTATACAGTTGCATGATGTACAACCATATACTGTATAATATGTATGGTTAAACGACATAAGTAACCCTTCCTTATATGATAATTAAAGTAGTAATGCATTGGATTTAAATTAATTAAAATTGATTAATTAAACCATCAGTAATCACAAATTTATAGTAATTATAATTACTGTATGTTGGCAATTACTGTAATTACTATAAAGAGAAATTATAGTAAAAATCCTCTATGATTAGCATGCCCAACTGCAACGAAAAGGGTAATAAAACTGTCAGAGAGCCTGTAAAGCCCTCTCAAGCCTATCATTCCCCACGCTGCTGACAGAACTGGGAGGGTTCTATCACTAGCTAGTCTGTGATTTGTCTTCCGATCTTAGTCTGTTACACTGCTCATTTGAAAATAGCTTTAATAACCTTTGGCAGGGTTTCATCCCGCTCTGCTCTTTTTCCATGCAAGATCCAGTCAGCCAGACCAAGTGGTGAATAAATTAATTTGATGTTGAACTCACAGATGTGGAGACCCTCTTGTTTTAAATGTTAAAGGAGCAATTTAATGTTACTGTACGTTCTTTATTTTGACAACATTCCAAAACAGTTTATTTCTAAGATCTTTATGCTGTGATTAAGGTTTTCTTATAGTGACATTAGGATAGTCCTGTGGCTGTACTTTAGAGTATTCCAAGAAAAGAAACTGAAAACTGAAGGCACGGGTATTTACTGTCAGCTGTGAATGAGTTGGATTCTATGTTTGGAGTCATTAGTCTGCAGTGAAAACATGCTGAGCAAGGTTCATCTTGTTTAGCAAATATTGAGGCATGAGTTGTTGCAGAAGAGTTTTATAGGTTCTCAATTTGGTTGACTGGTAAGCAGTTTAGCCCCACACACTAAATTAAAGGACTTGCAATTAACAGATCTGAAATAATCTGAGAAAGAACAACAGTTACAGACACCAATGCTACAAGATAAAAGGACTTATTTGTGTACCGGATAGAGTTGTAAAAGAAAAAGAGTGAAAACAGTATGTTCTTCCAGTGTGTCTGATAAACCCATTTTTTATTCTGTATTCCTGCTCATGTAGGAAAGTGTATCACTTTGTGATTGCTACAGTATCTGTGTTTCAAGATAACCATACAATGAAAAGTGGCAGTCTTAGTGGGGGGAGAGTTTTAGGAAGAGTAAAATATATTATCTTTTATCTAATGTTACTGACGTTAATATAATATTAATAATCATATTATCTTCAATAATTGGATGTCACATAAAATAAGTTTAACAAACAAAAAATACTGCATATATTATGTCTTCAGGATGAATATGATTAATTCAAATTCAGCTTTCATTGACAAAGTCTCATAAGCTGCTCACCTATATTGCAAAGAATAATTTAAATCTAGTCATATATTGGCATCATGCAGAAAGTGAACAGGTTCAAGCTGCATATACGGTGCCAGTGTCACCATGCATTATCTACAAGCTATACAGTATGTAGCACATACTGTACTGTACAGTATATGAAGTATACTAAGTTAAAATCTGGAACCTAGTCTGAATCTCAGTCAGTTGTATTGCAGATGTGTAACAAAAATAATACTTAATGTGTATATTTTAATATTATATTTATTTGAACTAGACATTTTTTACTGAGATGGCATCTGAGTGACTCCTGTAAGACATACATGTGATATATAATGTGTGTTAAATACAGCACCTTGAAAAAGTATTCACTGTTCAACATGAGTTAACAATTGTGGTTTGTGGACCACATTTTCAAGACATTTTTTATTATGTTTATGTTTTATTCTGAATGCTCAAATTGAACAATTTTATAGGTGACAGAAGTTAAAATGCTAGCAACAACAGATAAGAAAAATAAAAAAATAAAATATGTTGATTGCATAAAAATATATTAGCATTCATTCCTCCTATATACTTGGTGGAAACACCTTTGGTAGCAATTACAACTGAAAGTCTTTTGAGTACAGTACGTCTCTACCAACATTTTACACTGGGATGGTGCAAATTTTGCCCATTTTTCTTAGTAGATTGGTGCAAACTCTCTCACATTGCTTGGGGATCACTTAATGTCAGGTTTTCATGTCTGTACAGATTCTCAATAGGACTCAAGTCAGGACATTGTCTGGGCCACTCAAGGACATTCACCTTTTAATTCTTAAGCCACTTCAGTGTAGATTTTGCCTTGTGCTTTGGTCACTGTCCTGCTGAACTTTTTCCCCTGTTGTAGCAGAACAGGCAGTTTTCCTCTACGATTTTCCTGTACTTTGCTTTTTCCATCAGTACTTGACAACATTTTGAGTTCCTTCTGATAAGAGTCAGAACTATAGCATAATGCAGCCAGGGGCAGGTGCTGTATATAACATAATTTAACCAGCAGCTAAGCAGTTATGAGCCCGGTCAATACCTGAAATGGAGACCTCTTGGGAAAAACTAAGGTTGTTGCAGGAAGTGGTGTTACTGGACCCAGTAGGTGGCACTCACCCTGAGATCTGTTTAAACTGTTTCTGGGCACATGATATGCCTTCTACCTCTAAAAGATAGACTTCAATATGTTCAAAGGGATATTCAATGTGTTTGAATTTTTATATACTATTATTTTGATTGTGTCTTGCTGCAGTTGTTTTGAAATAACTGAATCATTGCTTGAAATTCACCACCTGACTAAAGGGCCTTACAGACATAGGGGTATTTCTGAATTTGCAAAATGGACTCTTCTTGTTTGTAACCTTTTATGTTCTTATGCATATCTTTGATTTGTGCCAGAATATTCTTCATTTCCTCTTTAATTCCCATTGTGATTAAAATAAGGGACACTAAACACATCTTGAGATTCCACTGAAACTATTTGCTTGATTACAACAGTATTATTTTCAATGTGTAATTAGTACTTGAGTTACTGTATGTTGGGTTCGTTCTGTAAAAAAAGTATACTAGCAAAACATATATTTAATAAACTATAACTAATTATATCATACGACTTTTATCAAGTTTTTATTTGCCCATTTAAGGATCATATCACAGAATACTACTCTATTGTTTCAACAGACATAGAAGTCTATTTTATACTCCTTAAGTCAACTATGTACTGTATTATTGTTCACTGAAATTGTCTATTAATTTCACAAGGGGCAATATTTCCTGATATATTGGCCAGGAAATGTGACTTGGAGTATGTGATTCCATGTTTTTCAATTCGTGTTTATTTTAAAAATAAACAGAATACTCTAAGTATTATATTTGTTTTAATATAAGCATGTTATCTTAACAGCACATATTTATTTTACATGGCTTAAGCTAAAATGTGAATAGATGTTTGATACATCTCTTCACAGTATGAAAAGGTTAGTGGTGGCCAACTTAATCTTATTTTATGTTCAAATAAATTAAAATGAAAAAAAACGGAAAAGTAACCAATTTATTTCAATTATGTAACAGAGCACTAATGTAAAGATATCTAGAAAACTATTTTTCTAGCATTAGAATTGATTACAAATGGACAGTGAGTAAACTTTCTGTCTTTACTTCATATACAGTACATCACTATCGGAGCACAAACGTTTTAATTATCAAAGTCAATTATTTCTCATTTCTTCTTACTAAGCAGTGAAGGTATAAACTTTTGATAAATTGATCTTTAACAGAAAGCATCTTTAAGAAAATCGTCTTTGAGATTTAAGAAAATCCCTCTTCATAAAGCAGATGACCTACTTCGACTCCGTTCTTCCTGCTTGTGACAGTGACATCAATTTGCTAAAGCGCTCATGGCTGCTTTTGTATAGTACAAGATACAGCCTTTATCGTCCCTCCCCTCTAATATATGTACTTATATCTCGTTTTAAATATGTATAGATCGCAAAACCCGTGTATTTTGCAGCAATATGATGTATGTCTGCATACGTATGCACATAAATGTTTTCCCCTTGTTTTGCATATTTTCAAATTTTATTCTTCAAATTCTACGGAAACGGAAACTATAGTGCGGTACTATATAAATTATTCTGATACATATACAGTATACGTTACTTCTTTCTGTGGCTTAATGTTTTTTCATACGTTGTATTGTACAGTATTTGAACAACGGTTATTTTAGGCAACCATGTACAGTAAGTCATTACGAAAAAAGAAGGCAGCGAAACAAAAAGCAGATACAGCAATGATGACGTTACATCCTCGAACAGTTTATTTGCACTATTGGTTCCTATGCATAAGGTCTGGGCGCACGTGAGACTACAAAAACTTGAGTCTAGCCAAGAAGTAGAACACAGTATACCAATGCTGTCATCGCTACGCAATAGTATAATGCAAGCTATCTTGCTCGCAGCTCTTTGTCTCCTTGTTCGTGGTCCAGCAACCACCACGCTACTGACTCCTATATCACAAGGCTACGTCAGATCCTTCGTAAACTTTATACAAATTTAATACGGGCTCTTCTCTCAACACACACGCAAGGTCAGCGTCCAAGGACCACGATAGGGAAAGCAGGTCTTACATTCATAAAGGTAATTTGCAATTTATTTTCCTCCGTTACATGCTTACACGTAACTGATGTGTGCGATTTAAGTAAATGCCAGTACTCCGCAGCGTTGTTGTCACTGTTTAAGCCTGCCCATTGGCATGTTACAAACTGCATTGTGTGGCGACGTAAAGTCTAAATTAAAAAGCTGTGACCTTGCAATATTTGAAATCGTACTTTCCTCGTACTGTAATCTGAATGTGATCATGCATCTGAAAATCCTGGCAGTTTTAAAAAGCAGTCCAGTTTCTGGGTAATGTACATTTGTCCTAAATGATGTTCTGTTTTATAATGAGATGTTAAAAAAAAATTGACCATTAAGAGCTGTCTGTAGTAGATTTATAGAATTAATTAGTCACACACTGACTGGTTGCATCCGGATTGTACCACCAATCATTTTTGAAACAAGAACATTATTCTGCACTCCTGGGGAACGCTGCTCAAACAGCAGATTGTTATGCTTGTGCTGTACTCTAATTGCACTTCGCGAATCGAAAGGCGTTGTTACCTATTGTATTTCTCCCCTCATTACTTGTAGTACTGAGAGAGAAAATAAACCACAGCAGAGGTAATGAATGAAGGGGAAGACTGTTCTTTGCATTGTACTCCATAATTATCGGATGATTCTCTGTGAGCCTGCTTGGCAGGGGGCAAAGGATGTTCCATTCCAGGACAGCTGGTTGGTTTTAAATATACAGTTCACGCTGTGCCCTTTATAATGTACTTTTGTTAAATTCTAATAAAATTAAATACCCCATTATAAATCTAGGAAATATATATTCTTATTTATTGGGAATATGGACATTAGTGTGTTATTTTCTAAGCATGCCCTTCAGCAGGCCTCCTTCTATACACGATGTGGCCTACATTAAAGACAATCTTCTCACTATCATGTAATAACACATAAGTTAATTTAGAATTAAAGTGTTTTTTTTTGCATTGACATGTGCGTTATAGTAAAAACTGGACACTAATACCTATTCTTGTAAACAATTATTGCTGTTCATAAATAAAAATTGAAGGTATTTTAAAAGATTTAAATGACATAAATAAAGAGGACATCTGTAATATAATTGCATATTAAATACAGTTATGATACAGTTTTAAAAGTTGCAGACTATTAAATAAGTGTAACACTACACTCAAGGACAAATTTGACCATTTATTGTATAAAAATATAAACTGTATAATAAACGGTATCTGGATTAGAACAGAAAGCAGTACCAATGAGATTTCCTGTCATCATAGAATCATACTGGTAATAATACACTAATGCATCATTATGTGTCTTCTTCCCTTTGCTGTGCATAGGCAGTATCATTCTTGTCTCATTAGCTCTATTCTACCACATGTGAGATATTATAAATTTAGTATTTCTGATTAACCACACCAGTACCAATTGCTGTTTAACACATGCTTATTTGTGTCGATCATTGTCATTGTAAATGCTAGTAAGATTTAATTTTCTTTGTTCTAACTTCTTTTGGCCTTTCTGATGAAGCACTCAAAATTGCTGAATGTAGAAAGCAGCCTGTTCCCAGTTCTCTTTGCAATTGCACAGATCTTTTTGAGCAAAAGAAGATATTCACTACTGGGTATGTTTTAAAGCTATCTACAGTATGTCTTCCACTGAGTGCTTGATGTTTCTTGTTGTTTTATTGTTGTTCAAGATTCCTCCACCATGCTTGGCATTTGGGATTTTTCAGGCAGTATGAAAAACTCGCATAAGATTTAAAATGAGTCTCTTTCTGCAAATGCTTTTTATCTTGCTATTCACCCATATAGGCCATCTTTATGTTGTCCTAATAATCCATTAGTAGGACAATAATGTTGTTGATGTACAGTTCTGTATGTACAGAAACTCCCATTTCAGAAGTTTTCAGATCTTTCAAAGTCACTGTTGGCTTCACAGTATCTCCTCTAACCAATGTCCAGCTTGCCAGTTCAGTTTAGAAGGACTCCTTGATCTGTGTAGCACATTTCCCTTCAGAATGAAGGATACAGTTCACTTTACTCACGTGTGGATGATTTGTTGTATCACTATACGTAAGTTGTACATTAAAATGTCCATCTAAAGGACCTTATGCTGACAGTTGAATTGATCCTGGTTATGTTAAACCACTTAAATGAAATAAGTCAGAAACCATTACACAATTCCCGTGATATTTCTAACTATTCTTTTGCACTGAACTGAACTGGGTTGTTATAGTGTCATTGCAAGGGGTTGAATACTTATGTAATTACAAATCTTCCAATTATTCTTTAAAAATTTCAATTATTCTGCACAACTGCAGGTCTTGACACAACAACATGAACAACTTTTTCTTTTCTTGCTTGAGTATAAAGTACCTGCTTGTAATGACTGTTTTTACCATCTTGCCTAAATAAAATCTTAGCAGCACAACCTTGATTCTATTGCAATTAGCCGTTATCTCAGGTGGCAGAGAAACCAGTGGCTTTAGATTGCCAGAACAATCCTACTTAATGCCCACAGAATACCCAGTGTGTTGGCCCATTGAATGCAAGCACAAAGATGTATGATTCCGTTGTACATTGGTTTAAAATTTGTAGTTAGAATAAGGTAAAGAGACTTCTAATATGTAGATGGCTGTTGTAATATAAATAGAGTTTCACATGAATAAATTACTATACTTATAACTTAATTTCTTTAATTTCTTCGTAAATAAAAGTTTGCTGTCCATGGTCCTGAATTTTCCTTATTTTAATTTGGAAGAACTTTCACATTTCGTAACAAGTTCCGACTTTATGGTTCCTATCTCCTCATACAAATGCAGATCATTGTGAAAACTTTTCACATGCATCAATCTCACCATACTGTATGTGTATGGAGGATATTCTTATGATACCGCGTACATAAAGGAATTTTGTTTTTTTTTTGTTATGCACTTCTAATTTAAGTGTCAAGTAAGTGCATGTTGTCAGACTTTTCCACTTAAGTGAACCTACAATTGTGGATTATATTTTTTCTGTGTACTTCCTTCAGCTAGCAGGAGGCTTGCTGCCAAGCAAAACAAGTTAAACAGCTATTGTATTGGAAACTTAAAAAGGCTGGGCATGAATAACAACATTATAATGGGAGGTTTTCAGTTGTTATGAGAAAGAAAACAAACTAAAGCTATTAAATATGTTTTAGATGTAAGAATTTGAATGCTATTTTTACACTTTTCTATTTTATTCTGTTTTCTATTGTTATAACCAATTCATTATTTGCAGGGAAAGAAGTTAGACATTCTGAATTTGCCTTTCAGTATTATAAAAATTGGAACGAGATAGCAATCACAATCAGAATTCTTTGTATTTTCTACCAATACTTTGCTCAATATGCACACTGTGTAACATTAAAACTGTTGTTTATTTTTTGTCTTCCCAAAATTAACTATAAACATAAAATATCAGAACTTCCAACTGAGAGTTAAAACTAAGCAATAAAATATTGTTGAATGAATTAAGTAGCAGACTTGTGCCTAATGTTTTAGCATCCATCCCCTGGGGTGATATATGTGTGGAGTGGTAAATTCTTCCTGTGTTCAAAACAAGGCAGGATATACCCTCAGTGGGACACCGTTTCATCACAGGGTACACACAGAAACAAACAGAGATGCACACACTCACATCATGTCCAGTTTTTGCAGGAGTCAGTTAACTTGCCAGTATGTCTTTGTACCATGGGAGGAAACTGGAGCTCCTGGGGAAAACCCATTTGAATACAGGTACAATGTACAGTATCACTTCATACCAACTTAGGTCCAGAATTGAATCCAGGGTCCCAGCAGTGTGAGGTAGCAATGGTAACCACTGCACCATCATGCCACCCAGTGTTTTATCATGTACGTGGAAATACAGAAATATGCCCAACACCCGGGCCACAGATGAAAATCAATCTGAGAATGAATTGTATTTCAAAGCTTGTTTTTTTAGTTGAAAGAACAATATTTTGTCTCTAAAACACAAAACAGAAAAACAGACATTTCATTTACAGATGAATAGCTCTATAGACTATAGACTTTAGGTAATCTGTGTCATGTTTTCAAGTGTTATTGTTAATGCAGAATTCATATATAAGCAGAAATACTTACTTCCAAATCTCTTGGGGCTACTGTCATGAAAGCGTTCTTTCCAGACCCTATGCAGACGACATAATCCGGGGTAGAGTGAGGAAAACATGGAGAAAAAACCATGCGGGAGTCGGGAATGAAAACAGAGGGCGTGTCCATGGTGCGCAGGTGTTCTGGGGGATGAGTCTGGGGCAAACTATCCAAATCAGAGTCCAATGGGAAATCCAAGAGGAAGGCAAAAGGTCCAAAGCCGGGCGGTCCATCCGAGACGAGGACAAACAGGATTAAAAACTGGAGCGGGATCCGGTGGAGGGTCGGTGGGAAAAGGGGGGACGCTCAGATCCTGGACTTGCTTGGTACGGGAATAAATGCAGAGCCGGGAACAGAGTGCGCGTCTGGCTCTTATAGGGAGGCAGAAATCGGGGGCAGGTACACAAAATCAACTCAAAAGTAAAAGAGCCGGAGCACCCTTAAGGGGGAGGGACTACAATCGTGACAGTTACATTATTTAGAAATTTCTTGTACACTTCTTGTAAAATATAAACTCTGACAGCAACATTATTTGTAAATATGAAACGTATTCAGATGCTATGAACTGGTACTGAGCATTATTATTGTATTTGGGTAGATTTGTGCATCTAATTAATTCAGAACTGAATAGCAATAGTTGCTATTGCTACAAGTGGGACCTTGTGATTGCTATTAATTCATTTGGCATGTGATAAAAGTCACAAAATAGAATGAGGATGCACAAACTGAGATTTTATATGGTGTTTATTATACTATATAGTCATACCTTTGGTGACCAAATGTGAGGAGGTTTGTACCTCCTCATTGTGTTCATGTGATTGTCTTTTGCCAAAAGTTTTTGTATTTTCTGCAATATCAAGAATAAGCAGTAATTTATTTTACAACACGTTACAGTTTTTAGACAATTTGATTATAGACACTAGTATATTTCACATACAGTAGAGACAATGTTTTTCCATGTTAGTGTGCAAACTATTACATTAGTGTACATGTAGATTTTTCAAATGCATGTCATTTTTTTTAGCATTGTGGTTTTATCAATTTGGAAGACACACACAGGATTTCTATGGATACCAGATAAATGCTACATACTGTATCAATACAAATAGTGCATTCCTAACTGAGGGCTTATTATGACATACCTATGTAATCTGCAATCTTTTATTTAAGATTTATTTATTTGCCCTTCCTATAATCACTTCTATATTGCACAAGGAGAATGAGAACCCACATACCAGAGTCAGTTGACAAATCTGACTGGAGAATTAGCCCATATTGGAGAACAAATTGATATTCTATTGAGGTCACTGCAAGCCTACAGCTGCCAAGCAGTTTTCAGGAGTTTTACAATCCCAGGAGTTTAGGAGTTTAATTGAAGCAAAAAGGTCCCTGTTTAGATAACCTCCGTCACCCCAGAATTGCTTTCCTAGGTTTGCACTGCGGCCTGGGGAATCCCAGTCAGAGTCGGTGACCTAGGCTTAAACCAGAAACACTTGGATAGCATGGCTCAGGAGGTGTTCAGGAGCTCTGGGAAGATGTTTTTAAAATGCCATCAAGATCTGAAAGCTTTGATACCTGAAAGTGAATGCAGTACCTGCAGCTGCCCCAATTATTCATTTATTTGTCATCCAGCATGGTACTGATTAAACATTTATGCCCTAACCTTGGATGTTTAGAGCAACATTGCCATAGAATTTTCAGCAAGTGTTGTTTTGGTTCATCTACAATGAAAACAGGATTCAGACTCTTAAGTTGAAGAGGCAAGGGTCAGTCTTACAGTTGGCATCTCAGGAGGTCAGAATTTTCTGTACTGTTATGTACAGTATAAAAAAAGTGACATTTCATTGCAAAGGTTATTCTTTTGCATTCATTCCTAATATTTCTGTTTTGACTCATAAGTAAAAAGTAGTACACATCACTTTTAATAACCATTTTTGTAATTTATTCAAAAGTGATCATTAACTAACTGCAATGACAATTTATTTGCCGTGAATACCCTTTGTAAAACTCATTGGACTATGAAGGAGGCTCCGTAGCCGAAATGTTTTCTTTCCTTCTCTTTTCAGCATATAATAAACCTTTACTTGTCTCATTGTTCTGTATTTCTTTAGTTTTATGTTATTTGGTGGAGAGAAATATGTCCCTATTAGTGCAGATCTTATCAACTACTAAAGTAAAAAAGTGCAAGTGTCTGTCCACTAAAACAATAGTTTGACTAATTCTTTAGGTTTTTGCTTAGTACTAAATACTTAATACTTAAATACTTCCTGTATTTACTCTATATATATATAGTCTTTAGAGAAGACGTTTACTGGTAATATGTAATGTTTTAAACCATGTACAGAGTAAAAAGTACTGATATATATACAGTACATTCCCTTTTCCTACCACACATACTGTACAGTGTGTTATGATGAGGTTTCTCATTTGCCAGGATAATGTGATAAAGCTGATAAAAAGATAAAGTTGTGATAAAGTTCTACAAGATTTTGGTACAGTATATAGAAGTAGGTCAGGCTTAGCATGTGAATTAACACAAAAACTAGTGTTTTTGACCTTGCTCTTTTTGTTACAGTGTAATTTTAGACCTGCAAGATCAGATTATAAATGATCAGAAAATAAAATAAAAAAACATTGAAAGAACAGAAGATATAAATGCCTTACCTATTTCCCATGTTGAGGGCATCTCAGCTTTGTAAAAATAGACAGTTCCAGGCATTTGATTCTTAGTACATAACATTCTCCCTTCAATAACAAAATAAATAAAAACACACTTTTACTTTTTAGAAAGTATAAAACTTTTATTAAACTTTATTTTTTTATTTAAACTATGAAAAAAATAATGTGATCTTCTCAGTAATACAAAACTAATCAAATTAATGTTTAAAGTATTCACATACTGTAGCTATTCTGAAATTTCATTCTATTATGTTTGAAAAACAATTTATTTGATTTCTGACTAGAATCTACCATCTATCCATTATCATTTACCTTGTAGCAGAGTGTTAGCTTTTATCCATGACCTATATTAAATTAAAGTTATAAAAGTCTGCCTTATAATGTTTATGGTAGCATGATATCAATATGCCCTGCTTAATATTAATCTTTGTACCATTTGGTCTTTCATAAGTATGATTTCTAAATTTGAACAAGGACCCCCTTTTTGACTAATGCCTGTTTTCCATTTCCCTAGGTTTCTTCTTAAAGAAACCAAACCTGTTTTCAAATGTTCTCTACCTTCAGTGGTAAAATTTGCATTTTGATAAAATCTTGTTTTGCATTTAAAAAGTAACTGCAACTAACTGAAGAACAGACCACAGGTGACCTTGTTTGCCTGAAGCAGGTGGGTATGCAAACTAAGCCATGGATAAGAGGAGTGACCTTGAAAACATGCTGGTGCTCCATTATTTTCAGAAAATAGCATACAGTTACATACTGTACAGTCTAACATTTACTTATTTTTTGTGAGAATAAATTAATAAAGGTGATAGAAAGTTAGGTACATTTAAGTACACTTGGTTTTGCAAATTGATTGCCATTCTGTTACACATCAGTTTTACGTTTTTACATGTCATATGTCTCTTTCAGTGATAGTAATGGAGAGGAAGTTCAGGTGGGTAGCTGTGTCAGCATGCGTAGGCTGCAAAGGAACAAGTAAAGGTTTCTTCCATGCTGAAAAATGAAACACAACCTTTTGGCTTTCGGCTATTGTTTGTGTGTTTTTCTTTGTATTGTCTGCTGTTGTAAGACAAATTGTCCCATGGGGATAATAAAGACACCATCTCTTATGTATTTGGTTCCACTCATTCCACGAGTCAAGTCAGAAAATAGTTTGCTTAATTAGTAGGAAGGTAACTTGTTTTCTGGAATTTTACTCACTGAATGTTTAGAGCTACTTAAAAAAAACTGAATTATTCTACAGGAGTCTTGAGGGGTGGAGAAAGACTAATGCAGGAGTTTTTGTACAGGGTTAAATTCTGATAAAGACTCCAAACTTCATATGAAGAATGCAGGTTTTCTTAAATTCTGATATTATATGAGTTAAGGATTCATGAGCAGACTTTATACAGAACTCAGAAAACTGCAGATTATATGAAGAGGAAGCAGTGAGCACCTCCTCATGTCTGATGTGCTGTTTTTCTGTAACATCTTTTTTGCATTAAGAAATACCTGCTCTATTTCTTGTCATTTCTCTACGCTACTTCAGTGAAAGAGGCATTTGTACTGTTTGATTAAAGGAGAGTTATTCAACAGGATGCATTACATCTATTTGAATAGCTTTAACAATAGGGAAAGGCAGTTACATATACTGCCTTGTGATTGGCTCAGAGAAGCACACACCTCCTGCAAAACCAATGACTTGTGCTTTTCATGTGATCTAGCACAGTCTTTTTTAAAACAGGTTCCATTCCAGTCACTGTGTCAGCTTCTTGGATTAAAGCAACCCATGTATTATTTTCATCACAGAAGCATGTGCCAGATCATGTGCTTTGAATCAAATACTAGCAGAAGCTTTGGAAGCTTTCATAGAACCGACAGTGAATACTGTACTGTGTATCTGTAAGAGGAGAAGATGGTGATTGTGTGATAGAAAGACATTTTGAGCAAATAATTTCATGTTAATACATTATACATTAAGCTTATACATTACATAGTTCATGTATGCACACTGATGTGTCTTTTCATTTTACAGAATACCAGTGAATACGTTATTCTACATTTATGTTTTCCAGTTTTAATGAACATGAAAATTGATCCCAATAGTGATATATTGTGTCATTACTTATGTAGTCTGCATAATTATGAGGTCACTAGAACAAATTGAAATGCAACTAAGAAGGAAAATAATATAACAAATAACACATATTTTGAAAGTTCCTGTCTTACTAGCCATCACAGAGGCACACAGTCTCATATCACACAAGCTTAGTAGTCCATCTCAACTGTCTGTTCATTTATAATCATCTTCCAAAGTGTATTTATGCATAGGTACAGAACTCCAGTCTTAGCTACCACGTCTGGAGGTTTTCATTCTTCCCAAGCTCTTAAATCCTAATCCAATTATAGGCTTAACTGAACCAATTTACATTTCGTCACTTCTGTAGGTGCTGGAGATATATAGACATATAGGAATTGCTGGATTTTGACCCTTTAAGGGCTAGTGTTATCCACCCTATTCTCATTTATAAATGTTCTTTTGATCAGTCTTTATTGCTGTACTGCCTTTCTTTGGCAGCTTGGGTTTTTTTTTTTCATCACAAAACCTGTTTTTAAAATGGACCTGTCTCTGTTAAGGTACTGTAGTTTTTAAAGATTTCAGATGTGTCTAATTTGATTGATGGGGAAAGATATGATGCAGAATTGAAATCAGCAGTAAGAAGCAAGATTGAACATTCTAACAGTCAGTTGTAAATGTTTTAGAAGCATTCTATTTTAGTTGTTTTTTTTTGTTTTGCTCCTTCTTTTTGGTTATAAATATATCACTTTTACTGCTGTATAGATGGATAAATTATAACCTACACTCAATGATACAACATACTTTTTTTAGAGGTTCCCACCCAGAGTAATCATCTTTATAATATTGTAATCATAATTCCTCTTCTGTAAAGAGCAGTTATAGTTAAAATATTATTTACCTTAATTTGACTCATGACTCATGGAAAATTGCTTAGTCTCTCTCCCTCTTGTCGTTCCTGTTTACAGGAACCCACAGCTGACAAACTCCTGCTTGTCCAGTATTTTTTCATGGTACTCATGAGCCAGTTCTCCAAGCTCTTCAGTCTTCTGGATATGAAAGGATATGTACACTATATTACCTAACAAAGCGTGTTTGATTATTCTGTGTCTCTTCATTTTACCTATTTTGAGCCATAGAAAGTTTTGGAAGTCATTTATTTGCTGGCTTTTTGGGGGCTTTATTAAGAAGTAATGTCCATGTCTGAGCTGAATGGCATTTAACATTTGTAGTCACAGTGTGTTTCATTAGAGTTTAATAACAAAATGCAAAGTTTTCTCAAACATAGTGGTTCTTATGTATTCTTGAATCCATTTGCTGGTACATTATTTACATACAGTATTTATTATACTGTAGTTTTTGAAATGGTTACTTGTAATCTGATTTAAATTGTTGGGGCCCATATTTAAAGGAAAGTCATTGTTGACATTTTTCATTAGCTGATCTAAATGAAAGTATGCTGTGTACCTTGTAATCAGATTATATTAAGTAATAACATTAGGATGCCTTTAGACAACACAGGAATTTAATTAAAAGGCTTTAGTATGAATAGCCTTTAACAGTGTGATTCCATAGTAAGGTGTGAGTTTCAATCTTCTGAGATTATTTTAAGCAAAAGTAATACAAAAATTCTTGAAGGTAATATAGAAATTAAATTAAGCCAAAAGCAATTTTTGAGAAGCACGGGAGTAAATGAATCTAGTACTACAGCTTTGATTTAAATAAACACATTATTTAATTATTCTATAATATACTATATTAACTTCTGCGTAGACAACACCATCCCCACCAAAGACGTACACTGCTTTTCCAATAACAAACCCTGGATCACCAGTGACCTGAAGGCTCTTCTGAATGACAAGAAGAGAGCCTTTAGGAGGGGAGATAAGGAAGAGGTCAAGCGTGTACAGAGGGAGCTAAAGCAGAAGTTAAGAGAGAGCAAGGACGCCTACAGGAGGAAGGTAGAGGACAAGCTGCAAAGGAATAGGGTGAGAGATGTATGGAGCAGCATGAGAGAGATCACTGGCTTCAAACAGGCTGGGGGTGCAACAGAAGGGAACCTGGAGATGGCCAACGAGTTGAACCAGTTCTTTAACAGGTTTGATTCTGGGTCCTCTGTGGCGCAACACCCATCCCCCCACAGCCACACACTCCCTAACCCTTCACAGCTGCGACTGCCCAACACCTCCTCCATCCCCCCACAAACATGGCCGCCTACAGCTACAACCCCCGACAGCTACTCACCCACCCATCCCCCACAGCTGCCACTCTCCAACACCTCCGCCATTAACACCTGCAGCACTGAAAGCACTATGAGCACCATCCCCCAGGCCAGGCTGACCATCACAGCTGACCAGGTGAAGAAGGAGCTGAAGAGGCTGCACGAGGGTAAGGCCACAGGACCAGATAACATCTGTCCCAGAGTTCTGAGGGCCTGTGCTGATCAACTGAGCGGAGTGCTCCAGCGACTGTTCAACCTGAGCCTGCGCTTGGAGAGAGTCCCGGTGCTCTGGAAGATATCATGCCTGGTCCCGGTACCAAAGAAAGGGCGCCCCTCTGTCCTCAACGACTACAGACCAGTTGCACTGACTTCTCACATCATGAAGACACTGGAGAGACTGGTCTTATCCCACCTGAGACCCCTGGTCAGCTCATCACTGGACACCCTACAGTTTGCCTACCAGCCCAGTGTTGGTGTGGAGGATGCGATCATCTACATGCTGCAAAGGGCCTACTCACACCTGGACAGGTCTGGCAACACTGTAAGGATCATGTCTTTCGACTTCTCCAGTGCCTTCAATACCATCCAGCCCTTACTTCTAAGGAGGAAGCTGGAGGAGATGCAAGTCTATGCCTCCACGACCTCGTGGATCACTGACTACCTGACAGGCAGACCACAGTCTGTGAGACTTCAGAACTGTGTGTCTGAACAGGTAGTGAGTAACACAGGGGCACCTCAAGGGACAGTTCTTTCTCCATTCCTCTTCACCCTCTATACTTCGGACTTTAAGTACAACTCAAAGTCATGCCACCTGCAGAAGTTCTCAGATGACTCTGCAATTGTGGGATGTATCAAGGGTGAGCAGGAGGAGGAGTACAGAGGACTGGTCAGCAGCTTTGTGGAGTGGTGTGGGGTGAACCACTTGGAACTGAATGTAACAAAGACAAAGGAACTGGTGGTAGATTTCAGGAGGAAAAAGGTCAAACCTACTCCTGTCTACATCCATGGGAGTGGCGTGGAGATGGTGGACTCGTACAAGTACCTGGGAATGCACATCGACGATAGACTGGAATGGTCTAAGAACATCGAGGCCATCTATAAGAAGGGACAAAGCCGACTTTACTTCTTGAGGAGGCTCAGGTCCTTCAATGTGTGTAGTAAGATGCTACACATGTTCTATCAGTCGGTGGTAGCGAGTGCCATTTTCTACGCAGTGGTGTGCTGGGGCTCTGGGATTAGAGCAGTGGATTCTAAAAGGCTGAACAAGCTCATCAGGAGAGCAAGCTCTGTCATTGGGTCTGACCTGGACCCCTTGGAGGTAGTGGCTGAGAGGAGAATGATGTCCAAACTAGAGGCCATCATGGACTTCTCCCATCCCCTCTATGACAGGCTTGCAGGAATGAAGAGCACGTTCAGCAATAGACTGATTCATCCACAGTGCGACAGGGAGCGCTACAGGAGGTCATTCTTGCCTTCTGCCATAAGACTGTACAACGCATCCACCTTGCGTCTTGGCAGAGGCAACATCGACAGTGACCTGTTTCTGGACTAAACGCATCTACACATCTACTGCTACATCTGTTCTCTTTCTTTTTCTTTTTCTTTTTCCCGTTTACAACCATTTTTTGTGCAATATATGCCAGGGACCTGTGCAATACATTTATATTTATATCTATATTTTCATCTATATTTATATTCATATGTGTGATACGATTTTTCTGTGTACTGTTCTGTTCTAGTTTGTTCTTGTGTGTCCGGACTGTGAGTAACTCTTGTATTGTATTGTATTGTATGTACTATTATATTGTACTATTATTATATAATTCGTTACACTGTGGCTGTGTTGTGTGTGTTAAGCTGCTGTTGCACTGCAATTTCCCTCAAGGGATCAATAAAGTATCTATCTATCTATTCTAGGGATTAACTATTCACTAGAATAACTAAATATTGTTTGTTGATTATAACTTGTTGCATTTTGAAGATATGTTGTATTTGCATCTTTAATATCACTGTATGACTTATTAAGATAATTAGGGAATGAAAAAGGATATGGTTGCAGCAGTGTAATATTATGTGATGAAAGATTAACTACAGACTAAAGGTGATGATTTATTGATGTAATCAACAGCTGACTACTGCTACTGCATTTTCAAAGAACATTTTTCACCATGTTCTTGGTGGCTTATCTAATACTACAGTGCATCTTTATGTATTGGGGTTTTCTTTGAAAATATATGAAATATACCTTTTTTCTCTGTAATTGTGTTGATTTGCTATGTTAATTGATATTTCCATTAATTAGAAAGGCCCCAACGCTGTCTATGCAAACTATGAAACAGTTTATAGTTCAGACATGTGTACATAATGTTAAAAACTATTCAACAATGTATTCCACGACATTTTGTATCATTACATAATTTGCATTTATGTACTGTATGGCTACAACATTGTGTAGACATACAGAGCATCAATGACATTTGTTTATAGATTTCTGAAACTGATTAGCAAATTGTGTTGAGCAATAAGGTAACATCCTAAAAAGTTAAACAATATATTTCCAGATACAACATACATGAAATGTATTAGGAATGGTTTAATGCAATAATTGTTTAAATGGCAGCATTTGTTATGATCAAGGTGAAATATTCTTTCACTTTCAACTTAGTATGCTGCAGCTCATATTTGTTTGACAGTAGAAGAGGTTTGGCATAGTCAAATAGTTTCCTTTAGCCTAGGCCTGGCTAGGTTGTATAGTGTCTGAAGACATGAACATGCTACATGGATTGACAGCATTGCTTAAATACCTTCCATTAAACCCTGCATACGCAGGATAAATATAAACATATCCATTTTGATTTGGTGTATTTAATGTTTTTTTCCTTTTTTATTCATGTTTTAAAATAATGTCGCACAGCTCGGTCTAAGATTTGCAATAATATTTTCAGTTATTTTTAGGTTTCTTGAATGCACAGTGACTATTGTTCTTGAAGCTGTTTTTTTTAAACAAAACTATTCTTTCCATTGTCCAGAGAAAAGCTCTCCCTGCTTTTGAAGCTGATGTGGGTCATATCATCATGAATAGTGACAATTACAGATTATACCAAATAGGAGGGTAAGCAAACACTTTATGTGCTGCAAAGGAAATCCAAAAAATATGGACATGGAAGCACCTGGAAAATGACATTTAATGTAAACAAGTGTACAGTATTTATACTGTTTATAGGTTTATTCCATACTGAAAAAAAGAAGAAAGGAAACACACTGTTTCGGCCGAGGAGCCTTCTTCAAACTCCACGGCTGAAACGTGTTTTCTTTCTTCTGACGCAGCTCCCTACTTGAACTACTTCAGTATTTACAGTATATGCAAATAATCAAGCATAAACTATCAATTTAAAATGGGAAGCACTAAGCTAGAAAAAGCAATTTCCAAAAAAGACTTTTGCTTATGTTAGTGGTCTCAAATTCAGTTCCTTGAGGGCCCTGTGTCTTCTGGGTTTCATTGAGTCAAAATAGTAGTCAATTAAACAGCTAACCTAATTATTTTCTAAATTAGACATATATGATTTTTGACACAGACACAGTTGATTACATAAAACATAATGTGGACCAGGGTAATACTGAGTTTGAGTTTACAGCTTGTCCAAGGTCATTCATTATTAATACTATTAGTAATATCTTCGATAAAGACTTTGATGCATAGAATATTTCTGCATACATGCCCACCGTGTTGTACCACAGCGTACCCCGCTCGTTTTGAATGGCTGCATCTGTATATAATTAATTAAACTGAGAATGTAGTTGGAACAAAAAACAAAAGACACTAGGGCCTTCAGGAATTGAGTTTTGTAACGGGAGCCGGTCCAGACTCCCGTGAAGTGTGTAGTTTAGGGCCCTATGCAGATGGTATAATCCGGAAGAGACTGGAGAAGAGCTACAGGGAAAACACGGTGAGGGAAGGACTGGATGACGAACAGGGGGCAGTGCCAACAATGATCCAGGTGCATGGGGGGAGCGCAGGCGAACAAGTCCAAACGAGGGAAGTCTAAATGGGAAACTTGGGCTCCAAGTGCCGGGAGATCCATCCAAGACAAACAGTTAAAACTAGGAACGGGATCAGGGACAGGAACAGGACCAAGGAAATTAAAAACAGAGTGACGAGGACAGGCACTCCGAGCTCTGGACTCAGCTGGTCAGGAAGCCATTCGGTAGCAGTGCTATCTGTGTCAGGTTCAGCAGTAGAGCTAGTGTCCGTGGCCGTACCATACGTCCAGATTTTTCTGGCCATGTCCTCTATTTTAATCCTTATATCTCTGTCTGGGGGGAATTTTCAAATATTCAAAAATGTCCGGGATTTTGACCCCATTATTTTCACCATGAAGAATAATTAACAAAAGTTTTAAAGATAGTTAGAAAGAGAGATAATTTCTTAACTTCTCTAGTTCGCTTTGCGACTTACATTATCATTCAGTTTTCGTCCTGTACGTGTATGATTATGTCACGAGAGAGCGAAATCGGGCGTCAATATCAGTGTCTTTACTCGGTCTGTGCAGTGCAGAAGCATTCCCTCGAAAGGTTCCCTATTTTGTTTCTCGTTTTTCTAACTTTAAACACAATGCCAAAGAGAAAGTGTAAATTCACAGCAGAACTAAAAAATAAATTTCCGTGTTTTCGAAGTGGCAGAGAAGACTGGGAAGCTGCATGTTTGATGTGTTAGCCTGGTACTTTTATCTCCGTGGCAAATTAACAGATTATTTTGTAAAATCTGGCAGAAAAACAGAGGATACTGTTATTGTAGCAGAGGGGACTTATGCATTTCACACGGTTAAATATCATCACAGTTACTTTACCAATGAACATAAAATGTGGGATATTTTAAAAACCCGCTCTATCCCGACCCCCTTCCCAGATAAGGTAATAGGAAAGTTCCTCAGGGAGTTCTCTTGTTTTGAAGTTCAAATATGGTAACCGAAGTGGCCGATGTATAATCCTCCTCGTTCTCAATGGGTGTGCATGATCTATCGGAGCTGGCGTCAGTACTCTTGGCGTCTATTCCATTCAGCCAAGACATAATACTTGAGTTTTGCAAGGTATTCATTTTTGATCACTTGTTCTGTTGGCGAATGTGGCACTAAACTGTGTCTCTGAAAGCTCAAGAGGAGTATGAACACTCAAGTATTAGTGTGCGCTGTATCAATGTAGCTAAGTACGTAGGCTGCGTATCTGACACATAAACGAGTTTTATTAAAATAGAAAATATTAAAACCTGTCTCAAGCTTTCTGAAACCGAGTAAGTAAATTACAGATGAAAAATTATGTAAATATTTAATTATTCAATTTTTAATTCCCAATTTTTCAGTGCACACAACAAATTACACAATGGCAGAGCGGTGGCACTGTGGCTAAGGATCTGTGCCTGTGGCCGGAAGGTTGCCGGTTCAAATCCTGAGGCCAGCAGAGGAATCCTACTCCACTGGGCCCCTGAGCAAGGCCCTTAATCTCAACTGCTCCAGGGGCACTGTACAATGGCTGACCCTGCACTCTGATCCCAAGCTTCTCTCCCTGTCTGTGTCTCATGTCTCATGTGTCTTGCAGACTGGGGTATGCGAAAAGACGAATTCCTAATGCAAGAAATTGTATAGGGCTAATAAAGTGATCTTATCTTATGTAATTTCTAGGGTCATCTGGCGTACCACCTGGGGGCGCTCCGCACCACAGTTTGAGAACCACTGCTCTAGATAATGCTTGTAGTAAGGTATATAGTTAAAGTGTAGGATTTAAATACAATTGTGTATGGCTTAATGTGTGCAATGTCCTAGTAGGACCCTTAGGTAATTGTGTTCAGTTTTGGTAATCATATTACAAAAATATATTTCGGTAAAGAGAAGAGAGGCCAGATACATTCCTGTGCTAAAAGTAATGCACTCCACTGATAGACAAAAGCTTTACCTGATTCAAGTATTGAACATCCTTAAAGACATTCACAAAGTCAATAGACTTCTTCAGCAAGAACAATTAAATATGAATGATAGAACAGAAATGGCAACTATGTGGAATTGCATTTAAAACTGAGAACAGATGGCATTTTTTAAAACAGATGGTTATTGAAGTCTGAAACATGCAATACAGCTATGTTGTTGAAGTCAATACCTTCTTTTACTAACAGCTAGAGGAGATACTCTGATCAATCTTTTTCTTAGCTAATGAATTTATAATCAAGTTTATTATCAATCAAACATTGGCAGTACTACATCTATTATTTCCCTGTTAAAATGTTTGTTCGGTTTTAGCATTTAACAATAGAAATATTATTTTCTGTGGTGTATTGTGGTCATAATTTGCCTCATAGTTTGAGCTAGATCCTTTTGCCAATATAGTGGTTTACAAAGTAGTTTATAGGGCTTAACAATATTTAACAAATTACTGTACGTAATCACTGTATTACAAAAACAAAAAATGTAAACTATTGCCAGTATTTTAGTATATGATTTTATTTTTTAAAATGGAACAGAATTCAGGTTTCTTTTTTTCAAAGTATATACAGTGCCCTGAAAACATTTTCAAACCCTTGCACAATTTTCAGTTTACTTTAAAGCTTTCAGTCTTAAGACTTTTATTTATTAGTAGCGACTAATATTGAAATACACACAACCTAATCCATACATTCAAAGAAAAAAACAAATGAATTAAGAACATAGAGCAGTGATAATTAATATGAAAGGAAATGGAGAAGTAATGATTGCAGAATTATTTAAAACCTTTGCTGTAACAACATTACATTAATTTAAGAGACACATTCGTTTTTTAAGCACAAAATTACAGAGTTAGTTGATTGTACCTTAAAATGGCAGTTATAAAGATTTAGAGAAAAATAACAGAAAATAGCTGTGTAGACTAGATAGGTTTATGGGCAGATATCTCACACATTTTCCACATTATTCACTACCCACCAATAGAAACAGTGTCTTGCAAAAGTATTCAGGCTATTGCACAGTTTTCACATTTTCTTGCCTTAAAGCTTGCAATAATTAAACTTTGAATTAACAATTAATATTTGTTATATACACAACATACTCCACACATTCATAGCAAATAAAAAAGAAAAAAGTACGTAAGTAATATGGAAGAAAAATGGAAAAGTTAAAACTCCATAAGTATTCAAACACTTTGTTTTAGCAAACCTAAATTAATTTAGGTGCACAAAATTGTATCCCGTGATTAGTTGAGTAGCCTCTGTCTGAGTGTAAGAATAATTGTTCACATGATTTCAGAATAAATACATATCTTTAAAAAACTCTCATTTATGTCAGACTTTCAGGCAAAGATTCAAACAAAAGGATATTTTGATATAACTCAGGAATAAAGTTGTGTACTCTAAAGGCACAGATCAAAAGAAGAGTACAAAACAATTTTAAAGACTCTTAATATTTATCCAAGCATAATGTGGATTTATGAGAAGTGGAAGGCACCCAGACACTGCCTAGACCAGGTTGACCTCCAAATGGAACCTTCTGGCAAGGAGGAATTTGGTTAAGGATGTCATTGGGCCAAACGAAACTAAAAAGAACATGTCAAATCACGCATGGGCTGGAAAGCTAGGGTGGAGTTATTGCAACCATGGATGAAGCAAATTACTGGCAAATCTTAGAGAAAATCTGTTTTAGATCCAAAACTAGGAAAAAAATTCACCTTTCAGCAGGACAATGGTCCAAAGCACAAGCCCAAAACTACACTGGCTTAAGTGTAAGAAAGTGAATGTCCTCGAGTGCCCTAGTCAAAGTCCTGTCTAGAATCCTATTGAGATTATGTGGCAAGGCTTAAAAACATACAGTATCTGCGAAGAGTAATAGGCACAAATTGTACCAAGGTAGTGTACAAAGCAGATAACCCAAAAAGACAAAGGTGCTTCCAGCAGGTATCGAGTATGTGGGCCTGAATACTTAAAAGATCAACATGTTTTTTTTTATTCTCTTTAGCTTTTGCTGACATTAACTTATCTTACCCTTTGAGGACATAAATTTGGTAATAAAGTATTAAATGTTAAGTTTAAAAAAAATTGCATGCATCATTTAGGAAGGGTCTGAAAACATCTTCCAGGCATTATACTTGGAATGTTGTCTATTTGCAGAAAACCAAAAGAATACCCTCCACATGCAAAATATTAAAGTAGATAATGTAAAAGAGTACCGATCAATTTGATGTTTGAGCAAAATATACAGTGCTTATAAAAACCTTTTTGTCCTAATCCTAGTATTAAAACTTATTGATATATATTATTTTCATATACACTGTATGTACAGTACACATTCTACCCCACGACATCCAGGTGAAAAAAATATTCTAGTAATTCTTAGAAAAATAATTGAAAATAAATACTGAAATACTTCAGGTGTAACCTTTTGTTCTGAATCGCATACCAAGTTAATTGGCCTCCACCTTTGTTAAATTGTGGTGATTCACATGATTTCAGAATAAATTCAGCAGTTCCTGTAGGTTTCCTCTGCTATGTAGTGCATTTCAAACCAAATACTCAACCAAGTTTTTGAATACCAAGGAGCTTTAAAGAAAAAACTGAGACAAAGATGTAGGAAGGCACAGATCAAAAAACATTTCAAAGGCCTTGAATATTCCTTGGAGCGTGGTCAAGACCATTATTAAAAAGTGAATTTGCATAGAAACTGGCTGAGCAAGAAGAAGACTGATCAGAGAGTCCACCAAGAGGCCAATGGCAGCTTTGAAGGAGGGACAGGCTTTTATAGCCAAAGTGTACCGGTGACAGCCTAATCATTCCACAAATTTGGTCTTTATTGCAGGGTAGCAAGAAGGAAATCATTGCTGAAAAAAACAGCTAAAAGGCATTTAAGCAATGCATCAAATATGTGGCAAAAAGTTATTATTGGCATAATCCCAACACAGCACATCAACCAAAGAACGCCATCCCTAATGTGTTATGTGAATGTTTCTCATCAGCAGGGACTAGGGCACTTATCAGGATAAAAGGTACAATGAATGGAGCAAAGTACAGGAAAGGTCTTGAGGAAAGCCTTTCTGTATTTTTCAGCATGACATCAACCTGAAGCACACAACCACTGCTACACTGAATTGTACAAAGAGTTAAAAAAGTAAATGTCCTTAAGTATCTCATTCAGAACATAGACCTAAATCCAATAAAAACTTTGTGCCATGCCTTGAATGCACTTGACAGAATTTAAACAGTTTTGTAACAGTTGTAAAATAGAATGGTCAAATATTGCTAATTCACAGCTGTAATTGCTGCCAAAAGAGCTTCCAGCAAGTATTAACTCAGGGGAGTGAAGACTTATCCAATTTTGATGTATAACATTTATGTTGTTAATAAATATTTTTTGTCCCAGTGGAAACATTTTTCACCATAAACGTCTGGTGTATTGTGTGTAGGTCGGAGGAAAACATCCTCATTTAAATGCATGAAATTCTGAGGCACTGACACCAAAGAAAAACAAATTTTCTATAGGAGCTGTATAATTATTTGTAAAATAATTTATAATATAATTTAATGCTTATAAAGGAGTCAATATAATGTTAACCAAATGAAGCAACACCTAAGTATAATGCACATGAAAGATAATACAACCAAAATTACAAACATCAACTTCTTTCTTGCAAGCCTTATGCATTGTTAATGGATGCTTTATATCAAGTATATCAAGTGTGTGAGGGAATATGTGAATATCTGGTTACTTACATTTTTAATGCAAAATTATATTATGTTCACTGGACCAACCCATGACTGTCAAATGAAATACACGAGTCAGAAAATCAAACAGATGCAAGACAAAATTGACGACCTTGAAAACAGTGGACAGCACAATAATCTGAACATCCTAGGCCTACTGGAGAACTCGGAGGGCTCCACACCACTTGCCAAAAATTTTCAATCAAAGCTACTGAAATGAATGGACCTTCCCTTCCTTCAGGTAAAGGTTTAGACAATGAACAAGCCCACAGATCAATCTGTCCTTCTCCAGGCCCCAGCGACCGGCCTAGAACTGTGTTGTTGCTATTTCTTCACTTTCCTGATAGAGAGGATGTCCTCCGGGCTGCACTGAAGAAGCGCAACATCACTTGCACTTTCTACCAGGATCTCTTGGTCATGAGGAAATGATGGGAGTTTGACACGGTGAAGAAAACTCTTCTTGACCAGAATATATCCTGAGGATTTACTTATCTGGCTGATCTACACTTTACTCATAATGGAAAGTTACATTTATTCACGTACCGACTGCTGAAATGTTATTCTGTCAAGTCATACATTTCTGCCTCTGACATATGATCTCCACTCAAGATCTAAGCACTTTTGGAAGATTTGGTAACCACTTTGGACTTATATTGAAAATCATCTTTCTTAATTCAGATTTTTTTCCTTCAAAGATTATTTAAGTACTGGAGGACTGGGCAATTGTGTCCCTATATGCCATAAAACATCATTATGTAATTCATTTTCTTTTGTATTAATGGATGATTATTGTATCTTATTTTGAATGATGGTTATGCTGTAAACCGACTACTTTTTGTTATTGTTACTGCTGTTCCGGTAAACATTTGAAAGCAGATTGTTCCAATAGAGCAAACTATAGACTTGATAATATCTTGATCTGCAATTTACATTTCAAGGAGAGTCATGCTTTTTGGGGTTGACAGGACTCTAATGCTATAAAAATGCTACGTAACTTTCAGGAAATGCCAGAATGATAAGAATTACAGTATAAGAAAGCCCATGACCTTCTTCATATCACTGAGTAAACAGTTTTCTAAACCATGTCCTTTTCTTTTTGCTCCCAGTATCTGTCCTTAATATACAAAGTTACTTAAATTAAAATACCTAAAGCTGTTTTTGCCTTTTATGCTCTAAGACACAGTCGAACAATAGCTGTGCCTCGTAACGTACAGTAAGTACTTAACAATCTTCAAATAACTTTCCATTGCTCACTGAGGAAACTGGGTGGTTTTTCTGCTGTGCTATAAGGGAACACTATAGATCTCTGCTTGCTTTCATTCCAGTTGAACTGTAACACTCCAGTGCTAACTGACGAGCAATATCAAGTACATTTCTTGATCTGCTTGGGTGTTTATTTAACTTGTTTCCTGAGTCAGTTCTGAATGTCAAAAAAACTTTACTTCAAGAATACTGTTTTTAAAAATGTTAGCTTCCAGAACCTATCACGACCTCTCCTCAAATTGCTTGGTACTACTTCTGATTAAACAGCTCTTAAACAGTAATTAAGGGACGTTCTGAAACTCAGAAGTTTCTGAGGGTGTGATAACTACACTTTTTCTATCTTTAAAGAGCTAAAAAAACAAATTTACAAACAAGATGAAAACAGAAAGCTGAAATCATATAGCCTGTATAAAATATTGTATTCTATAACTGTTATTACTAATTATTTGGTTGATGCTCTTATCCAAAGCAACTTACATTAGTACCCATTTATTCATCTGAATACATTCCTGCAGCAATCTTGGTGAAGTACTTCGCTCAAGAGTACAACAGTAGCATCTCACCTTGTATTTGAACCCATAACATCGAATTATGAGTTCAGAACTCAAACCACTTCTGGCAATACAGCTATACAAATGACTGATTTTAAGCATGTTTTATACAGTGGGCACCTAATATGGTATTTAGATTGCATGATACTTCACACTGAAGATAAACATTCTTAAAAACATTTTCGATTATACCTAATAAATTCAAGGTATTTTGTGGTAACCATTTATTTTTTAACTTCAGGTCATGCACTGGTTACTATAATTCACACATGCTATTCTTTCCATTAGCTCTAGCATGTCCTGGTTCAGGCTGCTTTTATTAGAATCCGTTTCCATTACTAAACACATCCTTGAGGTCAGAGGTACTTTTTTGCCAAGTACACGTGAGCTTCCTTTGCTTAAGGCAGCAATTAAAAATCACTGTAGCAGCTAACATTATACTGCCACATGTTCTGGCTAGAAACACATTACAAGCCTTTTAGAGAATGAGAGAGTCCAAGCTGTGTAGGTTAAGCTCTAATACCTTAATAAATATCCACAATTATTTGTAGAAATTACAGTTTTGCAACTAAGAGTTCACAAGAATCTGTTCTTGTTTTTGTTTTTTCAGTGAAAAGTGATTAAGAACAGCTTGAAATGCCACCACCAGCTGGAGGTCCACCAACTATAACTCCACCTGATGGGGGTTGGGGTTGGGCTGTGGTATTTGGAGCCTTCATCTCCATTGGATTTTCCTATGCCTTTCCCAAAGCCATCACAGTCTTCTTCAAAGAGATCCAGACGATCTTCAGTACCTCCTACAGCCAGATAGCATGGATTTCATCTATCATGTTAGCTGTCATGTATGCAGGAGGTAAGACAAAATATAAGTTTGCTTAAATGTCTTGCCATTCTTTAGATTGACATCTTAAGGCTATATTTTTTGTAGAACAGTAAACCTTCTAAAGTCGTTTTTGAGGAGGGATATTAAAATTATTTTGAAATAAAGTGTTATTCTGTGGTATTTTTTAGTCCATACATCTCTTGATGTTCTTGTTCTTGTGTGCTGTTATGTTGACCAAACCATAACATTTTCCATTCATCTTATAAACATTGATACATTTTTATTAGACTGTTAAATATTTAAAGTGTTGGTATAATTCTGTACTATTCAATAACTACAGTATATGGCATGTGCAAATAAAGTGTAGCCTTTGAAATTACTATTTTATGGTTGAGACTCATTAAAGAAAGCAAAAATCTTCAACATATAAACTCTCAACCTATTTATAAAATACATGGAAATTAAGAGATTTTAGAAAAACTGGAGTGCTGCTAGTCATTTGTGAAAAAATGTTTATCTTAATGTCTTAATACTTGTTTTTAAAATGTATTTATTTAAATAAAATTGACCATAGTGAACATACCTTGGCATTTCCACATTTTTACCATGGTTTTGTCTTGGTTTCTTATAGTTTTAATGTTTCTTTTCTGTTTGTTACTACACTGCACCACAAGAAGACCAAACCGTATACCATTTTTCTTACAATAGTACATTATGGATTCCTTATGGTTGAAGTTAGAAAACAGAGAGAATGTTAAAATCAAAGGAAATCACAGCAAAAGTAAGCTATGACCAAAATATAAATATGAAAAAAACTGATAATTTTGCCTTTGTAAAATACCATAAGTCGATTGTCTGTCAAGTACTGATATTAGTAAAGGGAAGAGTGAGAAAGCAAACGAGATCAAATCACTCAGCAGAATAAAAGTAACTTGCTTCTTTGTGTTGGAATCTTATTGTCACTTTTCCTATTTGCAATTTTCTTTTAGTTTTTTAAGTCTTATAATTCTCAATTGGGATTTTGTATGATATTTGTATTCCTTTCACACCAAGATTCGTATACAGTACATCATAAAATGTTTAAATTTTATAAATTTATACTACCCCAGTTAAACCTTTTAAAAGCCAGTTACAGATAACTTATCAGTCTTGTGTGTCTGCATCAGAAACATCTGAATCATTTGAAACATCTAAATGCTGAATCAGATGCTGAATTTTTAAATAAATGACAGGCAGACATTTAGATAAGAAACCTTATATTTCCTTAGAAAACGTAGCACTAGAAGAACTGTTGCTATCAATGGAAATAGAAAAGAGGAATAGAGTGCTGTACAAATTGTGGAATGCTTTTGACAAAAGTACTGTAAATATTAGTTCATAAAATGTCAAAAGAAAAACTAACTTTTGCCTATCAGTTAACTAACTGATAGCTTTAAGTGTACTAGGAGGAAAGTAGTACACTCTGTACTAGTGTACAAAATGGAGGAAAGTAGGGAAAGCTCATTTCCTTTCTTCCATAGTTATTTAACAGTGACCTTATATACAGTATTTTATATCAGGCTATTTATCAGACAAGCTATGACTATCACTGGGGATAGTTTCAGTGCTCTGGAAAAGTATTCAGACCCTTTCTATGGTGTCCCATTTTGTGAACTTACAAAATGATGTATACACTACTGTATATATATATTAATTTTGTAAAGTCCAAATGCTCAAACTGAAGACTTCTAAGGGTAAACTAAGTTACAGTAAATGTTACAAAAACTGAAGAGACAAAACTGAAATATGTTTATCGAATTTGTATTCTGGCACAAGAATTAAATATTTGGTGAAAGCACCCTTGGCAGAAATTACAGCTGCAAGTCATTTTGGGTAAGTCTCTATACAATACATGCCAGTTCTTTTTGGCAGTTTTGCTCAAGCTCTCTGTACTTCTTTGTGGATTGTTTGTGGACATCAGTTTTCAAGTCCTTCCACAGATAATAGAATTCAAGTTATGACGTTGACTGGGCCATTCAAGGACATTCACTTGCTTACTCTTAGGCTACTGTAATGTACAGTAGCTTTGACCTTGTACTTTGAATCATTGTCCTATTGATATGCAGGTTTTTGCTCCAGTTTTAAGTGTACTGTGGTCTGAGATGGGTTACACTTTGTCCATTTTTACTTCAGCCCCAATAAACTTCTGTCCTAACAAACTTTAACCTGTCCGAAGGAAAGTATTCTCTTGATGTAGGCACCATTTGACTGTAGGAATGGTGTTAGCTTAGAGATGTGTTGTGTTGGGTCTGCCTAAAGTAAAGGTTGGCATTTAGACTAAATGTTTCCCATTTCGTCTCATCTGACCTCAATATCTTGTGACACATTTTTGCAGGGTCACTTAGGTGCTTCATTGCAAACTTCATTGTGGGATATTAGATACAATTCTATTAATTGTGTAACTTGTTAAGATAATTTTGTGGCACTTAAATAAATTTATGTTTTCCACAGCAAAGAATTTGAATGCTTATGCCACCATATCTTTTCTGTTTTTTTTCATATCAATAATATATTTGTTTCTCTTTTTATTTCTTGCTTTTAGTGTGTGGAGTAGGTTGTGTATATAACAAATATTAGTTTCCACTTCAAAGTGTGATGACTGTACATTTTAAAGAAACAAACTGTGAAAACTGTCCAGGGATCTGAATACTTTTGCAAGGCACTGTACTAGCAGAGTGGCCCAAGGTGAACTTGTTCATGTTATATATAGAGCAACAGCTGATAAGAACTTGCTGTCATTAAAAAGATCAACAGAGTGGAAATGTTTGCCAGATGCTCAGACATCCGTCTCATATCTACAGTGCATGTCCTGTGAGTCTTTAACCCCAAAGAAGCTTTCACCTGGTTAATTAGATACATTTCCACACTACAGGTGTATTTTTATAACACCTTTTTTATATTTTAAACTTATGAATGATTATGAATGATAATGATGATAATATAAACTGATAGTAAATAAATATTGATATCTTATATTTATGGACATTTTTATAACTCAGTTCTGAAATTAAAATGTATCAGCATGTATTACCTTAACATTTTGGCTTCTGGCTACATCAGTGTAGTGTTAATTCCCTATATACCTACACATTTTTCTTTCTCTCTTTGAACTCTGGCCTTGCTAGAGCTGGGAGACTGTTGTCTGTTCTGTTGATGTTAGAATCATTTCACTTGCTCTGTAAAATCATGTCTTAAAACTCACTTTCATACTCAACAACTTTTGTTGTTTGCTTCAATGTAAAATGCATTGAGATGATGCATCATGAAAAGACACTTTATAAAATAAAGATCATTATTATTAAATTATTATTTTTTATATTTGGACTAACCTACTGTACCTAGCCTTGTACTGTAATTCAATCAAATGTGTTGGCTTCTTGTAGGAAAAATCTGGGAGCATTCATTAGGTCAATTAAGTTCAAGTTCAATACTTTATGGCAATAACAAATACTTGAATGGAATTTGGTTTGGTTTGCTCATACATTTCAAAGACATGTAATACATATATATGTAGAACTAATAATAAAGAGTATCCACCCAACACATCTACACATACTGTACCATCCAGCACACACCAGTAATTAGATAAATAACACTGAGGTCAGATAAAATAACAATGAGCTGAGCAAAACTTTTAAAATAAAAGTGTGGAGTTCATTCACCTCACAGCCTATGGGTAGGTTTAGATTCTAGTAGTCCTTATCTTGATAGGCCTAAGTTGCTTACCAGAGTGGAGGAAAGTAAACAAAAGTTGACCTGATGATGCTGGAGACGGTGGAGCCCAGGAACTTAAAATTCTTTCCAAGTTGTTTAGGGTACACCATCCAACTAAATAAGCTGCTTAATTCCTGTATACTGACTCATTGTTATAATAATAATAATTGCTTACACTTATATAGCTTACACTCCACTCAAAGCACTTTACAGGTAATTGGGACTCCCCTCCACCACCACCAATGTGCAGCATCCACCTGGATGATGCGACAGCAGCCATAGTGCGCCAGAACGCTCACCACACACCAGCTATCAGTGAGGAGGAGAGCAGAGTAATGAAGCCAATTCATAGATGGGGATTATTAGGAGGCCATGATTTGTAACGGCCAATGGGAAATTTGGCCAGGATGCCTGTTGTTTGTAGTAAGTCCTAGAAGAGTAGTATCATCAGCGAACTTGAACATTGGAACTGAGTCTGAATGTGAAATACAGTCATTTGTGTACAGTGAGTAAAGGAGAGGTGATAAGACACAACCGGCTGTGCCCAGGATGAAAGGTTTAGAGATTGAATCCTTCGGCTTCACCACCTGCTTTCTAACAGACACGAAATTCATTAGCCAATAACACCAACTTTGACTGATACCCATCTCTGATAGCGTATAAAAAAGCTTGAGAGGGATGATCATGTTAAAAGCAGAACTATAATCAATTAAGATGATCCGTCTATACATGCTGGGTGCTTCTAGATATTGAAATATATTATAGACCATTATAGACATCAAGGCCATTGGTCTGTAGTTATTGAAGCAGCTCACAGTTGATTTCTTAGGTACTGGTATTAAAGCAGCAATCTAAAAGCAGAGAAGCACCTTTTCAAGCTTAAGAGATACAGTAGATTGAAAATATCTGTAAAAATAGGAACAAGCTGATTGTCACAAGATTTCAGAGTAGCTGTTGAAAACAAGGTCGGACCTAAATGCTTTCCTTCTGTTCTTTATGTTGAAAAATGATCTTACGTCATGTTCTCGATTGTTAAAGTGTTGCTAGTGTGACCCCACTGGCTGTCTAGGTGCAGTCCACCGCATGCTGTTTTGTGCATCAAATCTGCAGTAGAATTCACTCAGTTTGTTTGGGAGAAAGGGAATGTCTCTTGGAGCAGTTTGTTTCACCTTGTAGTCAGTGATTAGTTGACTGACCTTGGCTGTCATTGGTAATTTGTTTATTTTCTAACTTATTGCCATATTCAGCTTTAACCTTTTTCACTGCATATAGGAATTCATATTTACCGGTTTTGAAGTTAGCATCATCACCTTATTTGAAAGCCCTGTTTTTTTTCACACAGGGTTTTAATTATTGTACACAGTGACAGATTTGCAAAGAATGCACACGCTCTACAAAAGTGAATATATGATGTCACTGTATCATTGAGCTCACTAAGATCACAACCCGCCTCTTTAAACATGTTCCAGCTACTAAATGGTATTTAGCAGATGTTCTGAAGGAATGTCAGATCCTACATCTTTTTGCATCTTGTCTTCTTAAATTCCCTTTGCAAATCTCTCCTGACACCCCTTCTTCACCTTTACAGCAGGTCCCTAGCTCATTCCTCACAAAAGCTAGGGTGGGGTGTTCCCTTAACTAGACAAGTTATGCCTCACATCCTATATATCACATTTATTAGGATCTGACCAAACTAATGAACAACAAATCGGCTGCAAGGACTAAGTAAATGAGATTTTTTTTAGTGTTTGCGGAACTATCAGTTGTCTTTAGACCTTTTAATGGGAATATATGTTTATTGTTTCCTTTCCAAAATTCACTATTGCTTGTCACTACCGACCTTTACATTAAACTACATCAGACCATCAGCTCGCACATACAGTACATGTTTAATTGTCATGACAACATAATAAAAGCCCTAAGGCAATACTACAAAATAATTTAAATATACACCTGACAACTAGTTGAAATGCTATACCACACTAGACATAATTTGCTTTATATTCCTTAACATTATGTGATAAAGTGCATGGTATAATTATTGCAATATTGCTTCAATTTAAGTATTAAGGAAAATAATTGGTTTTATAGAAAATAATTTTCCTCTGGCACATACACACAAAAAAGTGCAACAGATAAAAATACTGAAAGTAAAATTTAAATTATGATCTTGTTATACAGGTATGTATATTAATATTATCATCGGAGCTATCCAGTGAGTTCAGTGAAGGTCAACATTCTGTAAGCTGGTTTTTGTGCAATGAGTGTTAAATATAATCAAGCCCTGTACCACTTTTATTGTTTGGTCTCTAGTAGAGATGAGTCTGTTCAATTGTTTGTAGGTTTTTACTTAATAAGAAACTGGGCCAACATTCCTTCATCAATATCTAAACAGTGCATTAGTGTTTGTAAAAGAGAAAACATCACTTTATTTTTTACCTTGTGGGTAAAAGAATGATAAATATACAATATCTCATTTTGGTTTATGGTGGCGGTGCTGAAGCATAGCTGTTTTATAGTGTTGAAGATATTTTTTGCCAGTCATATCAAAAAGCACTAACCTGCCTTTTGCTCAAGGTTGAATTCCTATATTTGTGCAAATTGTGATATATGGATTAAAAATACTGACATTTTTGAAAGTACTTAAAATATTGTTCATATCTGCCTTCAGCTCCAGCGACCTCTACATTTATTACTGTGTTGATTCATAGAGATCCAAAAAACTATAAATATAAGTGGTTGCTGGTAAAGAGTGCACAATGTTCCCCACTTGAACTTTAGTATATGTTTAAATTTCTGTATTTACCATTGAATGTCTGACTGATGTTTTAACCTTCATCTCACCACATCTACAGTTTTTGGGCTGTTTTTGCAGATGATACTTGTTTTGTTTAATTTGAGACTTGGTAAATAAATAGTAAAGCAATTGTTGTCTAATCAAATCAAACACACAAAATGTGTGGGCATACTGTATGAATGTGCTATGGAAATAAAATTCTGAATAATGACAAAGAAAAGTATTTTATAAACTAGGGTTTTTTTTCTATTGAAAGTTATAAATCACTTTTTGAAATTCTATTTCCAACCTTTTCTTGTCTTGCTTGATCTTCCACACCTTATGCAACTATTATTTATAGTAATTAATTTCACCCAGTCAATAAAAGTTCACACTGTGCTTTTTACTAAACTGGGTCTATATGCTCTGTTTGTGGTTCTTAGTTAAGTAGTGCCATTTTAGAAGTGTCATTCTGAGGTTATTGCTAAACTTTCATTTTAGCCACATTTACTGTATAGTTTTTTTTCAAAGTTTTGTTTTCAGAACATGATGATTGCTTATTTATGTTAAAATAATCATCAAATTCTGATTTTCCTGTCAATTATCAATAATTAGCAATGGATACATTCCATACAACACTTTGATTACCCAAATATTTCTGTCAGAGTATGAAAACAAATGACTTGTCATGTATTTATTTTATGTATGTTATGTGATATTTTAAACTATACTGAACACAAAAAGAAGTCATTACCTTTACACGTGTAGAAAATGTAAAATGTAGAAAATGAGTATTCAAGCCTTTAGACATCATTAATCACTTATAATTGACCATAATACAGTAGTGTTACTGTTGCATAGGCACTAAATCCTCTCACTAATGTGAGGGTAGATTGAGAATAGGCGATGAGGTGATTTGAAATGAACCAATATGACCTGCCAACAGAAAATAAAATATTTGTTGCATTTGTGGGAGGCTGGAATACAAAACCTCAGTGGGATCCACTAGTATTACAGTCCTCTTTAGTGGTAAAACTCTGATGGATGTCTGTGACTGTGGTACAAATTTGCAGTATGCTATGTGGAAGTATGATGGCATTAGCAGAAGTGCCTAGTCACTCCAAATCTCCACTCATAGTGATTGATGGCAAGATGGCTGCTAGGGCGCTACATTGAACAAGTCCTGGGACCTCACTTATTCCCTTTTCTGTGGACTCATCCTGATGACAATGTTCCAGCAGAATAATAGACAGTAGTACTGTACATCTTCATACTGCTCTAGTGAAAGCAAAGCCTTTCTTACAAAATGAGAATATGACAGTTATGCTGTGGATGCCCTACTGTATGTTCTAGACTTGAGACCCATTGAATATTTATGGGATGAGCTAGTTTGACATGTGGCAAAATGTCTAGGGCACAGACAATAGTAAAAACACACATGCTTATTTTGGCTATATGAGTGAATATGGATTTAATCCCACAAGAATATATCTACAGCCTAATACAAATCATGTGTCACTAATCTTAAACTTGTATTGCTTCCAATGGTGGTGACACATGCTACAGGCCTTAATTTTAGGCTCTAATTCCCAATTGATAAATGTTGATAAATAGGGATGCACTGATATGGAATTTCTGGACCGATAACGATAATTAACAGCTTGTTGTGGCCGATACAGATACCGATAACTGATACTTTTACTTTTTCTGCGTTTTAAAACCAGTTCACACTATAATCCACAGTTGATGTGTAATCAGGGTAAGAAAGCTAAAACTCAGCATACTCATCGGACTAACGTCAGAAGTCCATATGTCTGTTATTAAGCAAATGTCTCTGACGTTAGCTTTGATCAGGTTGTGTTTGTGTGTGGCGACAACATCATACAGAGGCGGCAAGGCAACATGAGAAACGTAGCGGCGGCTGGGGAGAGTATAACATGGTTCCAAATGCTCAGTTGACAGAAAGTTAATTGGTCATCAAGTGCCATAAACTCCATGATTTTCTCTGTAATTGCTTTAGCCTATTACAGAGATCTACAATCTACAATCTACAAAATCTACAATTTTCAAATGCGTGTTGGATAGGCATCGCTGCACTTGCTACTGTTTTTGTTTCCTAGCTAATGCTAGCTGGCTCAGACATTTTCACTCTGCGGCAACTGCACTGTACCCAGTCTAGTGCGTCAGTACATGCACATAAAAAAAAACTAGTTGCGCTAACAAAAATACGGCGCCGCATTATTGGTTGTAATTATCGACTGTAATTCCAATATTGGAACGATAATTATAATGACATTTTCCTACTTATCGGAGAATAATATGTCAGCCTCTGATACATCGCGCACTCCTACTGATGAATAATACACATTGAAAAAAAAGATTTTATATATTTTAAAAGAGAATTCCAGTTAGCTTTTGATTATTATTAGAAACAATAAACTTTGATTTGATAACTTGTGACAACTTTCTTTTGATACTCACGATATACAGCATATATACTGTATATAATTAAATAACATAAACAATGTTATAATTAAATTTTAATTTGGATGTGCCTACTTTTAGTTGTAGCTCTTGATTTCTTTTGGTTGAAAAGTGACAGTTGTAGGAATCATGACTAGTAAAGTATTCTCTACTAATCTTTAAAGGAAACTAATGTTCTTTCCATTAAAGGAAAAAAAATGCAATGCTATTTTTTTATTTTGTGATTAGAAAGAAATGGCATTGATGAGTGCATTTCTTTCAATCAACAATGAAAGTAAAATGTACACAGTAATGAGTAAAACCTCCAATTTGCAACATAAAACCAACTAAATTTCCAGGTATGCGTTTCTGCGATTCAGCAAGAGGCAACCAAACTTCCGGTGAGGTGAAGCGAGCCTGTTACATTGTAAAGAAGAACACTTGTGAATAGATCTCTTTCAATCCAATAGAAATATTGCTGTTGATGTCAAGACTGTTTTGTTGTCAAATTCAACCTGTTAACTCAGCATGCAGATCACATCACGTTGGAATATTTCTGCAATGAAATGCTCATACATCGCATTACACTAGTCATTACAGTGACTAGTGAGCAGGAAGGTCCACTTCACGTCGCAATTCGTGCAAACTCTTGCTCTTGCTGTGGTGATACCAGGAGTTTGTGATAACATGATGACTATAGTGTACATTACTTTCACAAAGTTCACAGTTTTGTGCTTAATTCGAAATTTGTAAAATTTTGAAATACCTTCAATTAATTTATTTTGTTACAGAGATTTAATAACCAGTCTGAGAAATTGTGACTGCAATTCCACTTCAAATTAAGAGTAATCAATTTTGTCTTCTGGTCTTTTCTGTTCTGTATTCACAACATGTATGGTCTCTTGCTTTGTTAAGCACCTTGGGGCAACCTTGTTGTGAAAGGCGCTGTATAAAAATAAATTGAATTGAATTACTGAGGGAGAAAAATCAAAGCAGGATCAAACAAGCTTAACTATTTGTACAGGCTGTTGCATATCTGCTATGAGCAAATAGTTAATATAGATTGTACCATTAAATTCTGAAGTAACCTTGTCTGGAATGAAATTCTCTGTACTATACCTGACTAATCAAAATTGATCTGTCAACAGGTAAGCATGTTGGATGGTCTTCTCTCATTTGTCACAAGATGTTATTCTCCATAAGGGCACATCATGTGTTGAATGCCAACTGCCTAATTTGCACTACCCTTAAAATGACCTGTATAACAGGAACCTTTATTCCAAGGAAAGCAAAATAAAAAAGTACTTCTGCATTTAAGCTAGCTGTAAAGTCTAGAGGTACTTGGACAGTAAATATTAATTGAATAACATGATTTTTCAAAAATCATTAAATATTCAAAAAATAGTCTGAATTATAGTCTAAAATTAAATGCTAAAAAATGGATAGCAGAAAGAAGAGGGGTAAAACATAACCAGAACATTATTTTGTTTCATTCTATATTTAATTCTATGGTTAGTTAATCCACTACAAATACAATATGATGTATTTTGTGCAACCCAGTACAAGCTGAGTAGTAGAGCATCGTCACTGCAAAGAAGTTAAACGTTAGCAGGTCTACAGAGGGGTTTAATGAACTGTAGAAAACAGGATTCTGTATTAGTATTGATAAATGTTAAGTAATAAGTACAATTGTTATTTACGAGAATAAAACTCCAATAGTTTTCTTTGAAGTCATGCAACTCAATTTGATATCTTGTCTATATACAGTACTTTCTCACTGCTAAATACTTATTGCCAAGTTTTAAAAATAAAACTTCTTGTTTTCATATACATATAATGAGTTTCAAATATTGCAAAGATACTGTAAACACATTAGTATATGATGAAAATATATTTGTATTATTTGTATTATAAATTGGCATTAGTTTTCAATATATTTACTGTAACTGCTAAAATTAAAAGGTTAATTCAGGTTTCAATTAATCAACTCTATGTTTATGTCAATGGAAAAAGTCGGGTATTGCTTACATCTGATTTGAAGAGTTTATTTTGTACTTTTATTAAGCAACTATAACAAAGGAGAATTTTGTATAACGATAGCAGTTATGTCTATATTGTGATGTTGCACATAATATCACGGATGTTGGAAAGGACGAACCGTGGAATGGCAGGAGAGTGAAAAGACCCTATGCGTAGTGGCGAGACGGGGGTTAGCCCGGGCTCAGCTGTTCAGGGAATGCCGTATAGAAACCTATGCCCTCAGGTAGCGGACGTGCGGCGACCTGGTTCTAGGCGGGTTTCAGGACATCGGAATGTCACTGCTGAGCGAAGGCAAATGAAAGACCCGGACAATTATAGCCCCAGAGAGAGAGAGACACCGGAAGGACAGCAAGGCACCGGAAACAAGAGACAGGACAGAGTAGGAGCGCCCTTAATGGGGGGTACTCCTGACACCCAAACAAATAAATGAGCTGCACAGCACTGGGGGGAGGAAAAACCTCATTTAACTGAAAGGAAACCTCTGGGAGTCCATGGCCAAAAAAGACAAGCACACAAGCACAAACCACAACAAACATAAACCTGGGAGACCAGGGTGACAAACAACAAAAAACAGGTAGGAGATACAGGGAGCAGGGGGGACCAAATAGGAGGGGAAACCAGGAAGTGAAAAATCAAAACACCAGGCAAAAACAAGAATAAAAAACAAAAAACCCTGGGATAAATACCGCAGACCGGGCAATAGGCACGTTCACATTCTAATACTGATATCGGAGTGGACAACCCAAGGAAAGCCAGACCGTAGTCCGCTCACAGGCACAGATGTCCGGAGAGATATCCAGCGAAAAGAATGGAGGTACGGCAAAAAGTTTACCAAACTAATGCTGATATCGGAGTGGACAACCCGAGGAAAGCCAGGTACAGGACCCGCTCACAGACACGGAAGACCGGAGTGATATCCAGCAATAAGGATGGGAGAGCCAGCTCAACATTCAATCACGGATGCCGGGAGAGACAACCTGAGGAAAGCCAGGTATTCAGGTGTGTATGTCGGAACGGCATGACACAGAATGACCTGCTCACAGACACGGAAGTCAGGAGTAGCATCCCGCGATTAGAATAGAAGAACTGAAAAAAAAAGCCCAGAGAAAAAGAAAAAAGCTGCGGAAAAAACAAAAGACGCCGCACACGGGGTCGAAAAAGGCTCAGCATTCTGTCACGGATGTCGGAAAGGACGAACCATGGAATGGCAGGAGAGCAAAAAGACCCTATGCGTAGTGGCAAGACGTGGGTTAGCCCGGGCTCAGCTGTTCAGGGAATGCCGTATAGAAACCTATGCCCTCAGGTAGCGGACGTGGGGCGACCTGGTGCTAGGCGGGTTTCAGGACATCCGAACGTCACTGCTGAGTGAAGGCAAATGAAAGACCCGGACAATTATAGCCCCATAGAGAGAGAGACACCGGAAGGACAGCAAGGCACCGGAAACTAGAGACAGGACAGAGTAGGAGCCTCCTGCAGGAGGCTGCAGAGGGTGTGACACATAAATACAGTTTCTTAAATCACACGCCCTGTGAATGTCTCAGATAGGTTTTAATTACCTTAATGCCTCAAGGGTACTGCCTGTATCTGAAGTATATGCAAACTGTATGCCACTATCTTTGTGTTCAAATGCTCCTTGAAGCATATAAAATAGTAAACTACTCACTGATCACTGCTTTAGGGATGTGGAAAGCAGAAATACAAGCTACAGTATGAGAAAGACTGGCATAGTTTAGCTTTTCACCTAATATTTTCACCATGCAAGTACATTCATTTTATCATTAAAATTAACACTGGAATACAGGATTAATAAACATGGACAGATTTTAGATTAAAAAAGTGTTCTCATGCATCTGAACATGTTACAGTATGTCATTACATTCTAAGCAATCCTAAGAAGGACTATTAAATATAAAAAAGTCATGCTGGTTTGCTTATTCAATTCAAAAACGAAATACTTGAATCATCCTTTCTAATCAGTCAAGACTAACTCAACAACAATAAAAAACACTTTGGCCTGTTATTATGAGTATTTCACTTTTCAAATCAATGGGACAGGTTTTTAAACCAAAAATTAAGATGCAGACAAAATCTTTGAATAATCAAGCTTGCAAGATGTTATTTTGGTTTCCAGTTAAAAGCTATAATTTTTTATGCAGCATTTTTTACTTTAGTAGTTCATGTGGGTAGCTACGTCAGCATGCGTAGGCTGCAAAGGAACAAGTAATAGATTTATTCCATACTGAAAAAAAGAAGAAAGAAAACAACATTTCGGCTGTGGAGCCTTCTTCAGGTGTGAGAAAGACAAGGCCGTAAGCAAAGGTAATGTAGCGGGAGAACAAAGGTTGGGAGAGAGGAGGAGCGAGAGGCGGGAGCAGGGGACAGAAAGAGAGGCCAATCAAGAGGTGTGAAGTCAGAATAGGTGTAGAGAGGTGTGAAATGAAACCTGCAATGAATGGAGAAAATTTAGAAGAAAAGTAGTCTGTCGTTAAGAGATGGGGGAAGGTGTGATCCTAGCTGCAGGATAATTTTCTTTCTGTAGTCTTTGTAGTCAATTCTGTAGTCAATTTTTTACTTTATATTGTTTAAGGCAGTGGTTCTCAAACTTTTTGGACCAAGTACCACCCCTGATCAAACCAAAGCATCCAAGTACCACCTACAAGTCACCTTCTCATAGGAACCCCAGAAAATCTCAATGACCAACACGAGCGCGTGTGCGTGCACACACTCACATACACATATAATAAATATTATAATAATAAACTTTATTTGATATAGCACCTTTAAAGGTGGCTTCTTAAAGCGCTTTACAGAAAAAAAAACAGGAACAACAACCATTTAAAATTAACAATAAAAAGCACCATTTCAGTGAGAGGGGTGAGCCTGTTTAGTCGAGCAAAGCAGATGTAAATTCAATGTTTTGAGCCTTGATACAATTCGCAACAGAGTCTAACAGATTTTAAATTGTCAGGCATTTTCTTGGCGGCACAGGTCTCACGGTGGATATTGCAATGCGTTCATTCATTTCTGGAGCAACCTCTCTAATTCGTGCAACTACACCGCTGTGTCGGCTTGTCATTGCTCTAGCACCGTCTGTACAAACTCCGATGCATTTTACCAGTCGATGCCATTCTCTTCGATAAATTCATTCAGAAGCTGAAAAATGTGCTCTCCTGTAGTTCCTATTGGTAGCATCTTACAGAACAGAAAGTCCTCATGCGATGTACCCTCAAGCTCGTATCTAATGTAAATGAGCAAATTGGTCAAATCGACGACATTTACAGACTCATCTAATTGCAGTGAAAAGCATCGGCTCATCTTAACGCGCTTATCAGTGTACTTTTGATATCATCTGCCATATCAATAATTCTATGAGTGACTGTGTCTTTCAGAGGGGGCAGCAGGTTGAGCTGTTTAGCAGCTTTTTCTCTAAACATAATACGTGTCAGCTCTTTTGCCAACGGTAAATAAGGTTCTTCAAAAATAGTGTGGGGCTTACCTGCTTTAGCAATCCGTAAGCTTGCATTTTTCTGTTTCCGTTTCAGGAGTCTGTCTCAGAAGTTAAAATAAGTTTTTATTTCATGCACATGGGAGTGAAACAAAGAGACTCTCTGTGTATTTTTCTCAAAGTAACCTAGAACAGTTCTTAAATATTTTTCTGTTATCTATCACGCTTTCCTGTGCTCACAAGATTGCCAGCGTTCGTAGCACGCATTTCATGCATTCCTGTGCTTACAACATTGGCATTGTTCCAAAATCACACACATTCTCCTACCTCCCTATTTGCTGGAGATAACTTTTTTTTTAAATACAATTGGTCACTTAAGTTCGTAGCATGCATTTCTATGCTTTCCTGTGCTTACAAGATTGGTGGTGTTCCAAAATCATGCACATTCTCCTACCTCCCTATTTGCTGGAGATACCTTTTTTTAAATACAATTGGCCACTTGCATTTGTAGCATGCATTCCTATACAATGGTAGAATTACATAGTAGCTCTTGTGTCCACTCAAATATTAGCGCGTGCTGTATTGTAGTACGTAGGCTGCGTATTCGACACATTAAAATAGAAAATATGAAAACCCGTCCCGATTTTTCAGTGCACACAACAAAGTTCCAGGGTCATATGGCGTACCAGCTGGTAGCGCTCCGCGTACCAGAGTTTGAGAACCACTGGTTTAAGGAGTTGTGTGCTGATTATACTGTAAGCTTAGGCTACATTATATTGAATATTTAAAATGCCTTGATGCCTTGACAATGTTGGTGAAATGTGTTCAAATTAATCTGTTGACAGTCTTCTGATCGAAATTGTTATGTAGCAGAATGGTAAAGAATGCATCTATTTCTGAATCTAGACTTTAAGCTAGTAGTTCAATATGTACAGGGTAGATATCAATAAATAAACTGGGCATGAAGTTAAAAGAAGGAGTCCTGTATAGACTAGAATTAGTACAGAAGTAAGTGAAATAGCACAAGCAATGTATTGAGGGTTAGCACAAGAGCACAGATCAGAAAAGAGTCAAGCAGACAGTGCTCATGAAGAATGTAAGAAAGCAGGCAAATAGTCTGAGGTCAAGTGAAGTCTTCTTGAGAAAAGAGATAATGTGGATATTCTGTAATTGATCAGGAAAACAATGAGAAATCAAAGAAGTCTTGAAGGAAGATGAAATGAAAAGAAGTAGACTAAGAGCATTAGTCCAGAAAAGATGACAGAGAGGTATTCCAAGGTAGGGGTATTAGTTGTGGGATCCATGTGCAAAGAACAGAGAGTCAGACAGGGGTGAAGGAATGCAGCGATGTAGTCGGGAGGAGAGGGGACAGAAAGAGTATAGTGTATGGGAAGGAAAGAAAGTAAAGTTTTATAGAAGCTCAGAGAATAAGCCTAAGTGGAGGAAGTGTTCTGTCATGAACATAGGAAAAACTTAGGACCTATTCTGAATAAGGTGTCCTCAATAAAGAATTGCCTTATTATGTTAAATATTGATCTGACATATTTATAGTATTAGTGTATCACTACAAAACCATTTTTCTTTCTTTTGTTTCTTTCCAGGTGGGTAGGGGAAAGGAAAAATGTGTATAATGCTTATCTTTAGAAGAACATATATGTATATACAGTATATGTACTGTATATGTATATATATTTCTCTGTGTGGCAATCATGTTCTATGTTTTCTGCTATGTTAGCTTGAACTTCATTGCAAAGTTATCATTGGTAATGAAAATTGTTTTCTGTAGACTTAAATAGTTATATAAATGTTTGGTTAATGAAAAATTCTACATAACATTTGATTGACTACAGTAAAAAAACTCTAAATCACGATACTCGCCAGAAATGTTTTTAAAAATCAAAATTTTAATCAAACACAATACACCCAAGGGCAGAAAGGAAATCCCTACAGGCTTTATTGTAGTAACACTTATAGTTTTTTCTTATCAAATTAGTAGAGTGCCTGCATAGTGTCTCCATACAAAAATTTGCAAATGAGTTTTATATTTTTTAGCTTTTTTGTCTTTGCATTTTTCCATTTGGTATAGTCAGAAATTAAAATGCTAGCAGGGAATGGTTTTCATGAAAATACTGAGCAATTGAGCAGAAATCCTCACAAAGGAAGTGCTGGTGGCTTTTACAGTGTGTTAATTAGCCCAGCTCATGTTTGAGACTTTCTTAATTTGACATATCGCTAGATTGCAGTGGAAGGATTTTGTGTATGTAAATGAGATTTCTTTATCAATTCAAGGTCAAAACAGAATAATACTGAACCTATTTAAACAAATAATGCTATTTACCTAACATGTTTAGCATAGCAATCCCAATTAGTGTAGTCAGGTTTTAGTGTTTTGATGTCAGTAAAAAAAAATAAATATATATATTTCTGTAATGCATACCGTTTTCTGTGTGCAGTTTGTTTCTTTTGACATGTTTTCATTCCGATTCTGCAGCTTTCTGTACAATTCTGTGTGAGGTGTCTCTTATAGGGTATCAAAGTTCCTGAAAAGAGACTGCTAATGCAAAATTCTCCAAAATTAGACTGCACTGAGCAAAAAGAAGCTAAGCTACAAAGTGTGTGATATTGTTAAATTCTAGGTATATACAAGCAGCTAGAATTGAACATGAATACGTTTATGACTTATACTGTAGCTATCCAGTTCTAATATCAATTAATTAAAATTTAGAAATTAAATATTGAGCCAAAAGATTGATCTGATTCTTCTGAAAATTTGTTAAGGATCACTTTCTTAATCGTTAATCCTTTTGTTTACAGGTCCTATTAGCAGTATCTTGGTAAACAAATATGGCAGTCGACCAGTGATGATCATGGGAGGTTTCCTGTGTTCAATTGGAATGATATCGGCATCGTTCTGTAGCAATGTGTTGCAACTTTACCTTTGTATTGGAGTTATTGGAGGTAAGAAAATTTGAATGGAGCTACATTTAAACTGATTTGAGCACAGCAGAGTAAAATTAGCCTGCAATTACATGCTAAAAGTAATTAAATGAAATCTGAAAAGAAGTGTGCTGTACTTTTCTATATAATCTGAAATATACAGACAGTTCCCTCCAACTGTCTTGGTACTGTGAATTCTAAACTGGGATAGTCTTTGTGAACTAATAATAATTATTTCTCATAAACCCCATAAAGATAATCAGGTGTGAGACAGTATCTGGATGGGAGACCTCCTGAGCAATCTAAGGTTGCTGATGGAGGAGGTGTTAGTGGAAACAGGGGCACTCACCCCGTGGTTTGTGTGGGATATAATGGCACAGTATACAGTAGTAACACTATACTATAAAAAAAGGTCCCATCCTTTGAATGAGACATAAAATTGCGGCCCTGGCACTCCGTAGTCATTAAATATCCCAGGGTGTTTCCTGAGAAGATAAGGGGTGTTACCCCATTGTCCAGGCCAAATTTCCCACTTGCCCTTACCAGTCCTAATAATATTGGACCCTAATAATCCCCATCCATAAACTGGCATCATCACTTTTTCTCTGATAGCTTATGTGTGGTGAGTGTACTGTTGCACTTTGCCTGGAGTGTTCAGAAAAGTGCTATTAAAGTGTAAGGAATTATATTCACTCGTGCTTTGCTTTTCTTGCTTTGTTTCAGTAGTTGGAGTTTGTTTGGCAATCATCCAAATATAAAAAGCTCTGGTGATCTCTTTTATGGGATTTATTAGAATTTTTTGGTTAGTTATAATAATTATAACATACTAACTTATAACTAATTCTACTATTAAAAAATATTAAGAAATTACAATTTGAAGATGAACATAAGTTGATCTTCCAAATTTCACAGAAGAGAAAATTTTTCTTGAAGCAAAACAACAGCAGGTGCAAATCTAGCAACAAAAAATGAATAGGGGAAATGCAATTATGCATGCACTATTGTAACTACTTACTTTGGAAGTGATAGTATGTGATGAACCTCATCAAAGGTTTAATCTGTTCTTTTAGATAAGTGGTTCCCACTCTTGGTCCTGATGACCAACACACCTACTGGTTTTCTTTCCATCCCACCATAATTAGATAATTGAAGACTTAATTGATCTAAGAAGTTGCTTCATTGGAAATTCTGCATTTTGTTTCTAGTCGCATACTGTACTTGGGATTTTATTTCACTTATAAAATACAACTTATTAAATTGGGACTTGGGTTTTAGAGAATCAGAAAATTAGCTTGTCAGACGTTGCAGCATTGAAAAACATTTAAAGGTAGTCATTAAAATTTTGTACCACGATCAGAACGAGTAGAAATATTTTACAACGGGGCCCACGCCACCAGAATCTAAAATACTTTTTGATCTACTGCATGAAGATCATTTCTACAGGGTTTTAAATATTAAAGCTTTTGTGGGCTCAGCGTATTTTAGCAGTCACTGCCGCATATAGTCACAAAAATGCTCATGCATGTGTTAAATCTTGTAAAACTTGTTTAGATCCCCAGTGAAATTGATGCAGAAATTCAGAATTGCCCTGTTTGTAAGGTCTTTTGTCAAAGCTCTCAGTGTTTGACGGGACACTTACAGAATGTGGCGACGGGTGTTGATAAGTGTGAGAGCAGGTCCTTTTGTGAGAAATGTGGGGTTTATAACCTCGCAAATCACAAATGTAAAAAGAAACTGTGCTCACGGTGTAACAACGTAATCGACACCCCTGACACGCATTTGTGCTACATACAGCCTTTGGACAACCCCAAAATTCAAACAAGTACATTTTTTTCGACTTTGAATGCATACCAGAAACAGGGACACACATTCCAAATTACGTTCACGTCCTTCATATTAACAATAAACGAAGCTGGGAATTTTATGGTGAAACTTGTTTAAAGGATTTTGTGCGTAAATGTATTGACAGCTGTTTCAGAAGCTATACTTTTATATCGCACAGTGGCAAGAGTTATGATCTGGGAAGAAAAATTTCAGATTAATCTTATTCTTATAAAGTCAATGAAGGGTTTGATTGTGTAACTAAGGGCACAGCTGGAACAAAACCCAACAGGTTTTTGGGTCGTAGGACCAGAACTGGGAACCACTATCTTAGATGAAAGGTGATAGTTGCTTTACAAAGGTAAGGTTCAATTAAATGACATACATTGCATGGAGAAATATATACTGTCCTAGAAATTAATTATAAAAACTAACAATAATATTAATGCTGATAATTACAACCCCTTCCTTGACGGGTGCTATGTAGAGTCAGTTTTGACTGCTATTAAGTGGTATCTTGTTTTCTGTGGGAATTATAGAATTATAGATTTTAGAGAAGTTAAACACCAAGCTGTGATAATGATGGTACTTTGAATTTCAAAATGTGTTAATGTTATTCACACTCATGCATTGTTTTGTATTTCCTTTCCTTCCTTAGGTTTTGGTTTGGCCTTTAATTTGCAGCCTGCCTTAACAATGATTGGCAAATACTTTTTTAAGAAAAGACCAATAGCCAATGGCCTAGCTATGGCTGGAAGCCCAGTATTTCTGAGCACACTTGCCCCGCTCAACCAGTTTTTGTTCAATTCATTTGGCTGGAGAGGAAGCTTCCTTATCTTGGGTGGCATCCTTTTGAACTGCTGTGTAGCTGGTTCCCTGATGAGACCCTTAGGACCAAAACCTGCACCTCCAATAAAAAAAGACATTGAATCTGAAACAACTGATCCACTCCTGCATACCAGGAAACATACTGAGAAATTATCGGTATGGCAAACAATAAACAAGTATTTAGATCTCTCCCTTTTCAAACACAGAGGGTTTCTTATTTATTTATCAGGGAATGTCATCATGTTTGTGGGTTTCTTTGCCCCTATTGTGTTTTTGGCTGCATATGCCAAAGATACTGGTGTTGATGAATATTCGGCAGCCTTTTTATTGTCCATTTTAGCCTTTGTGGACATGTTTGCAAGACCATCAATGGGACTTCTGGCAAATTCTAAATGGATCAGACCAAAAATTCAGTATTTTTTTAGCTTTGCTGTGTTATACAATGGAGTTTGCCATATTCTTTGCCCACTGGCAAAGGGCTACACAGGGCTTGTAATATATTCAATATTCTTTGGATTTGCTTTTGGGATGGTCAGCTCAGTCCTCTTTGAAACTTTAATGGACCTTGTTGGTGCTCAGCGGTTTTCCAGTGCTGTGGGGCTGGTTACGATCGTAGAGTGCTGCCCAGTTCTTATTGGACCACCTTTGGCAGGTAATAAACAGTTTTGATTTTCTTTTGTAATGCAGGCATATGTTATTTGCTTATTCTTAAACAGGAGAGAACATATTTTTAAATCTTTAAATATAGTATATGTCAGACAGGTAGAAAGACTTATGAAAACTATATAAATGTCAGCTCCTATATACTTTTAACCTTCATTATCTAAGTGGTGTATTTCTTTCACCTTCAGTTAAAACAATGTGCAAAATGCACTCCACCAAGTGACTGAAAACCTCATGTTTTTATCCAAGCAATTATAATAATTGTTCTTAATTTTACACAACTGCCCATATCAAAATTTATTATTTAATCCACATTTCAGAAATATGCTCTAGTGGATAACTTAGTTTTTGAATTATGAATTAGATGCTGAATATGGCATTATAGTATTCAGACTACCCATGTATCACATTTCTGTGTTCGCCATCTAGTGGTCAAACTTTAAGATGATAGCTAACCTGGCAAGGGGCTTTAATTTTACACAAAACAAAACAAAACATTAGTAGCCACCATTAAGATTATAAAATTTAAACACAAATGTTCATTTTTTAAACCCAAATATGTTTAAAACCATTGCAAAAACTACACAGTTTGTAGTTGTAGATCAGTTACAATCTGTAACTTTATTTTATCTATCTTTGTAGGTTGGTTGGTGGATGTGACTGGGAACTATGCATACATGTATGTTTCCTGTGGAGTCATTGTGATAATTGCAAGTATCTGGCTGTTTGTCGGGAACGCCATCAACTACAGACTGCTCGACAAAGAACGCAAACGGCAAACAGACCTGAAAAAGGATGAAATTAAATATGACCAGAAAGAGGCTGAAGAAGACTCCAAGATGACACCTGAAGATGTGCTTGTCTGTCCTCAGAAATCACAGGATGATGAAATGCAGCGAGAAACTAATATTTAGATGAGTGAGAAGTGCAATATTGTATACAAAATCAAATATCTGGCATTGATTTCTTCAGGTTTGAGCAGTTTTGGAGCATACTGCACTGGCTGCTCTGGATTATCAAGCACTGCTGCCAAAGTAACAGCTGTGTCTGTTATACATTTAGTGTTAATTAAGGGAGTGGTGTTACTGCAGTAAAACACACACAAAACTATAAAACACTGCATGTATAAGCCATACAAGTATCGTCTAAGACTTGAAATAAAAAGGAGCAAGGTCAGGGTCAAATTTTAATATCTACTGTATGTGTAATAGCTTCTGTTATGACCAAATAAGTGGAAGAAATGGGCTAATGCTACTGGGAAGAACCAAATGCAGCATCCATCAGCAATATTTTATCTGTCAGCTGTCTGGTTTACGCATATGAACCTGGAGTTTAGCTGTTGCATACTGTACTAATTTTTCACTAATGATGTATTGCCTTAAATTTTAAAATGCAACAGGGAACAGTAAAAAAAACAGCAAGTATTTATATTTTCTGCATTGATTTACAGTAAAGGAAATAAAACAATTTCATTCTGTATTAAGAATGAATTAATACATTTTAAGGGTTTAAGCTGCTGTGAGCTCAGAATTTTTCCATTATTTTGTAAGCAATTTAAACTATTGTATCTTTACAAGTAAACGCCATTTAATGTAGTATATTACAACGTATGTTAGTATGGTTAGAACACAAGAAAATATCATGTGTTCTAACCATATTATCTGTATTGTTTGGTTAAAGTACAATATTTTAATTCCCAATGAACAATTAAAGGAGTTCTCAGATGACCTGAATCAAAGAGCTTTAAAATCCCCAGCTCCTTATATTAAACAGTGCTTTTCAACATTAACCACCCAACTTAATATCAATAGCAAAAATATTTATTTTAGGAAAGCACATTTCTTATTTACATGAATAAAATAAAAAAAAATACATTTGCAATTTTGGTTTCTATTAAAAGATGTATGCACTTTTATTATAGCTCACAGTGTTTCCAAACATGTGAATAATACTGTATACAATATATCCAGTATTATACATATATATGTTTGTGTTTGTATGTATAGTACATAATGGTGTGGTTTCTCAGTAGCCTTCACTTAGTAGAGAGAGGAGTCCTACAATAAAGAAGATCACTTTTAAAAAGGCTTTGAAAGTCCCTTGTTATGGGTGGGAGAGCCCAACAACAGCCAAATTAGAAAAAGTAATTCCAGGATTAAGTTTTTCATAGGTACTGTACACTGGAGATTCTGCTTTACAATTAATTGGAAGGGAAATACAGTATTTATTTGAGTAAATCAATTACATTTGTCTTTCTGTTAGCTGATGAGCTTCTTTGAAGATGCATTTTATAACTGTTGTTTTAAATTGGAACCACTATTTCTAGTATGTAATGGAACAGTTAATGCTATAGGATAGGCAAAATGAAGCGAGGAACAAAGTATTAGATTGTTCTATTTCTAATGTTTATTTTGTAATCTGATTGTTTCTAAAACTATTAATAAAACAAAACTGGATTTTATGAGCGTGATTCATGCAAAAAATTAATATGGTTCCAAAAATTATAATAAAATAAATTAAAATAAAATCTTACATTAAGTTAAACAAGTAAATAAAGTACTAGGGATTGGCTCTTCCATCAATGATGTCTTCTTCTGTCATTTTAGTTTAATTAAAAAATCAATGTCACAAAAAATATAATAATATTCAATTTAGTGCTACAAGAATAATATTAAAATAATTTGAACATATTTCACTAGAAATACTTTCTGAACTAAGAAAGCAGTATTATCAGTATGTATAAGAAGACGGCAAAATGATGAGAGAGGAAAGCAATTAAGTGTGGTAAATCTGGCAACTAAATACATACTCATGCTTCCTTCGTTGGCTATAGTTGGATACATTCTGGTGTGTTCCTCTTGTGGACTGTGGCTTGCAGATTTTAAATTTCCATTTTAAATTTCCATAGTAATGTGTAGAGGATGTAATTAACAGTTGGTCAAAACTGATTGGCATGAAAATTGTGTAAACTGGGCAAAAAACACGTAATATAAATTACAGTATGTTGCTCTTTCAATAGTGTTGTTACTTCAAAAAGGAAATTGTAATCTCTTGAATTACAGCAAGATGCATTATTTAGTGAGTGACAGTTCTATATTCTTCAAAATAAAATTGACATCAATCTTTGTTTTACATTTTAATAGTAGTATTATTCGCTGTCAATTGAAATAATTATACAGTACCATTCAGTAAATTCATAAGAGATCTAAACCTTTTCAGGACAACTCTAACATGACTAAGTTATTATAAAAAAACCAATTTGTCTTGTCATATTTGCTGTCCAAAATAGTCCAAAATAACAGAATACAAAATGAGCTGTCAGAAGCCAGAAGAACCTCAGAAGTGTTTTGAAAATGAGATATTCAGTCCTGATGAAAGAGTCCTGAATAAAAACAGAAAACAATTTTACAATTAGAATTTTTTTTCTAATACTTTTGTCAGTATTCACTTCTCTACAATTCCAAATAACACACTGAAACAAAACAAAATGACCCTTCAGCTTGAAAAACATACTGTATAGTAATGTAAAACAATGTTGTTCTAGGTCAAGAACAGTGAATTTCAGTTAAGAAAATTCCTGCTTAAATAACTTTGTTTAGGACACTTTCCATTTGCATTTGCAGTTTTCTTCCAAAAGAAACAAGCATCCTGCATTTCAGTTAGTTTTTCCATTATGCCTCTGGCCAGTATTCCTGTAATTATTTAGTATTGTTTTGACAAAACATTTGAGGTAACAACAATGTGTTTTTCTAATACAAATCTGCAAAAAGACCATTTTGGTACTTGTTCATCCTCAAACATCCTCAAAAGATTGTGAGGCACGCATTCACCTTCCCTTTCAGCTTGAGGCTTCTGCTCTTATACAAGTAAGACTTTGCTGCAAGCTTTTGTATAAAGCTTATAGTAGCACTTGTGTCTTTATTATTGTTTGTGTGGTTGTCATCATGTACTGTATATCTGATATTACAGTATGTATTCACTGTCATAGATAATCCTGAAAGTGTATAGGTAGCTAGCGAGTCTTAACAGCGACAGTTTCATCGCAAGTTATGAAAACCCAAGATAATTTCAACTCACCCAACAACAATGGAACTTTTTTAGTTACAGTATGCATCCCCTGGACAGTTCTGGTTGAATGTTGCTAATAACATAATCCAGACTTCTATCAGTGACTTGTGGACCACAGTGCCCACCCTTTGCTCCAGACAGTTACATTTAGTGATTGAAATAGTTTACCATACAAGCATGCCAGTTCAATAGATAAAGGGTAGCAGAATGAATGTGAAGAAACATTCCTTTTCTCAGTTTCTGTAAAACATGTGGGTCCTATATTCAAAATACTTAATACTGTACATTTGTGAATGCCCAGTGCTTCCTATGGACATTTAAGTTTAGTGTTCTGAATATAGGGCCCTGTATTCTAAACAGATACTGTATGAGAATGTAATTTAAAGTAGAAGTGTTTTATTGCAAAAATGCTCTGAAGTAAAATGTTTTATTGAAAGAGTGATCAGCTAAATCATTAGTTACATAATAAAAATTCTGTAGTTTTGTTATGAATTTATGTTTCTAATAATGTTTCTAATAATGTTTAATGAGTTTAAAGCATTTTTTATTTTTGCGAAAAACACACAGGTATCTCTAATTTCCTTTTGTTAATTTGTATAAAAATGATTATACATTATTACATAAATTTAAAATTGAAATTACTATAATGAATGTGCCACTGTATTTTCTTAATTTCCTACTGTATATTTATCCAAGGAATTATTTATTGTAAAGAATCGGAAAAAACAATAATTGTTTAAATTTATATTTATGTTACGTACCATATTTATTCATGCTTTTAATATCTACCTTTTAATTGTTATAACACATCTGACAAAACAAATTTGTTGAAGCCTTCTCTTTATTGTTGTTCAAATTTAGGGATTACATTTATTTAATATTAATGAAACGCTTTCATTTAGAATGCATATCTCTTAGCAAATGAGGGTAATTTGAGATTATACTGTAATTCTAACCAAGCAGCCTTACTATTATTTGGTTCCTTCCTAAAATTTTTTAATTAAAGTTTTTTATATAGATAAATGATCAATTTTAAATGTAAATATGTTATCACAATTAGCACTTGTGGTGAAATGTAATGAAAAACAAGATATAAGGCTATTTGAATGTTGTGGTTCACTAATAAATTAAATTGTGAAATGTTATGTGCACCTTCAGATGTAAGTTCTCTTGATAAATTAGCAATTTAATTTTGATTCTTTGGTATTTCCACAATTGCTTATTGTTTCAGTTTTTGGTAGCTTCACATTTCTGAACAGTTTTTTGACTCAAAGATTTGTTTTTCAAGAAGAAGTAAAAAAATCCTGTAAGAAAGAACGACTTTGATTAGAATTTTCAGCAAATGTTACAAAGGGGCACTGTTATTGTTGCAAATGGGTCAGTGCAGCATATGCACTGTTTAACACCGGTGGGGGCACTTACTATAATTCATTATGAAGTACAGTAGCAGAGAATGCTGGGCCATGCTTTACTAGACCTGTTATTTAGCAATTCTATAGATAAAGTTGTTTTCTAGTTTATATCTGCCGTACTTAACATACACCAGACTTCAAGGAATTACACAATTGTGATAACATTTTTAGGTTTCTAGATAGTTTTAAGGATCTTTTCTGGACATACTAAACTTTAACACATAAACTTTCAGTAATACAGTACCTCTGCAAAACCTTTCTTTGTAATATAATACATGAATGGTGAAAGCCATTCATTGATATTTTCATGATGATTAAAATAATTTCATCATTTTAATCGTACTGTACATACATGATGATACAGATGAGTACAACTGATGATACTTTCCTTAATCACAGGTGAGATACAGATGAATCAAAAGCATGAATAAAAACTGTATGTCGAAAAAAGAACAAAATAATACAGTATTATAATATGATAAGGCATACTTTGTATAATTCCATTAAAACATAAAATTTAAAAACAGATTTGCATTTGTAAATGACTCTTAAGTATGAAATTTAATTGCTGGGGACATTATTACTTATTAATTGGCTAGTAAAACCATATTTTATTTCCTTTATATTAATTACAACTAAAAGTTATCAGTGCACAGCACCAATGCTTCAATAGTTCAGGCAAGCCTGACAAACATACAATATGCTTTGTAGAAGGAGACATTAAGTTTCAGCCTCGTGACAGAATTATGGGCTGTATATCTGTGAAGGGAGTTGTTTACCAGAAATGATAAAACGGATAGTTCCGGTCCTGCAAGCTGATTGGCTGACACACGTTTGAAGCCCTGCTATAAACTCTGATATACGCACACCCCAGAAGTACTTTTTACTGTGTGATAAAGAAATATCAATGTGCTGACTGATAAATAACAGTCAATCAAATCAATCATATACAGTAGGCTTTTAAAGAGTGCTTCTTAGCATAGATAAGAAAGGCTACTTAGCTGCTTCATAGCACAATGGTGCAGAAATTATCAAACACTCGGTTAGAACCCCTTAATAGCCTATTATATTTTTGAAGGTACACAAAGGAACCGATGGGTGTCAATTATCTTGCAACAATGTTTCTAAGAATATGTAGAGCAGCTGGAACAAAAATTTACACCAACCACTGCCTTCGTAGCACAATGGCGCGGAAATGATCAATCACTCGATTAGAAGCAAGGGAGGTTAGTTCTGTTAATGGACATAAAAACGAGAGTTCACTAAGGAGTTACAGTACTGGAAACCCAATTTTTATGACAGACAGCGCTGGAGTGATATCCTGGCAGGCAATGAGACAAGCAGCAATCGTAGCTCTCCCCCAGCGAAAAAGAAAATGCCTGACGAACTAGGGATTGTACAGGTTTTCAATGCTTGTACGATTAATGGAAATGTTCAAATAAATAACCACAAGGAATAAACAAAAACAAGTAATTTATTCCTTTATCATATTGGTTGTATGGCTGTGTTTGTTGCATAGCAACAAGGGGCTATATTCTCTGGCGGAGGAATGTAAACAGCTTAATTTTTGTGTTAAATACATTTTTTTATTAAAATTAATTCTATACAGCAATTGCATATTTGGCAACCGTTTCATTAAAGCAATAAGGCACTCAAGGCCTGTGCTATATCGTGAATTTAGTCACAGTTAAAAGGGTTGAGGCAAAGCATTGGGCCTAACAACGCCTTTTCAGTGTAACTACATTTACAATATAGCATGGCCTCTCATGCCTCATTGCTTTTATAAATAGTTGCCAAATATGTCCCTCTCATGCCTTATTGCTCAAACAGCACACCCATATCAAAGCTGACGCAAGGAAAAAAAAATGTATGGAGAGAAGAGCCCTTAGCTAAGAGAAAGCAGAACAGGATGAGATGGGTAAGTGAGGATTCTACAGTATCTAGTCAGTAGGCAGTTTCCAAAATAACTACAGATCCCTACTGTGCAGGTGTGCTGTAACCTCTGTTTGTGTCTTTGAATCTGATTTTTTCATTTAAAATAAGATAATTCCAATACACTGAATTCTTAGTTTCCATTCACATTAAGATGTTTACTGCTTGAACAAACTAAGAAATAGAGACATACCAAAGTAATTCTTAAAGAGGATATGTGCTTTTACAGGCCTGTGATGTACAGTATGAATCAAGATACACAAGCATGAAAAAAATGATAAAAGATGTTATAGCCTGTGGTGACCTGCTTTCAGTGCCGCAGTCATATGGGTTGCTTTTTCCCCACATAGGAATTCAAATAAATAAATCCTCCAAATTTGGGACAAGTGAGTAGCTTGTAAGTAGTATATGGGAGATAAATGTATACTGTATCTTCCACAAAGATGTTTTTTTCTTTACTTGAAAGTTGGGCATACAGGGGCACAAAACATTTGTCACACCACAGTAGGCTTCGAAAAAAATGAACATTTTCCAGTAGTTGTCTGTTGTCTAAGGAATCTTTTTACTGGAATTAGAAGACACTTAGAAAACAGAAGAAAGTGGTTTCTGAAGCCTGTTTTCAAATCTTATCTAAGTATCCATAAGGTGAAAATGTAAATTCAGCCAAGAGAACTCTTGTACACTACATGAAACCTTTCCATATGAAGCTTTTTTCAGAAAGTTTACCAGAAGAGTTTACCTATTGCCATAAGATGTTAAGGTATGTGTTTTTAGAAAACAAAGTCAACCTATTTCACTACTGAGATTGTTTCTGCATTAGCAAAAAAATATGTTATTAGACATAAGTTCAAGTGGAAGTCAAATTCTAATGTCACACTTGTGGACCACTTAAGAAAATGTTAAAAAAAATTGTATCAGACTCAGGGCAAGACTGGGTTAGATGGTTGCCATGAACTCCTGTATGGGAGCAGGTGCCAGGTCTACTAGATATCCTGAAGCAGAGCTGGGAGGAAAAGAAAACAACCACTATACAGTAGGTATAGTCTCCTATGTCCTGCAAATGAGAGACCGTCTGGAGGCACTGAAAGAACAAGCAAGGGAGAATTTGGAAATGGCACAGAAGAGCCAAAAAATATGGTATGAACACTGTGCAAGGAGTTGAGAGTTAAAACCAGGCCAAAAAGTATTACTGCCGTTGCCCACTGCTACAAGCAAACTCTTAGCTAAATGGCAGAGGCCATATGAAGTATTGAGGCAAATGGGACCAGTCACCTATGAAATACTGCAACCTGACCAGAAGAAACAATATCAACCTACTTAAGGTGTGGAAGGAACGAGAGGGTCCTAAGCAGTCATTAATGGTGGTACAGGTAGATGAGAAGCAAGAGAAATGGGGCTGCAGGTGCCAAATGTCTGATGCCAGAGGCATCCCACCTCAATGAAAGGCAGCAGCAAGACCTGTGATGCCTTCTAAGTTTGCTCCCAAGCCTAAACCAAGGTAGGCCAGGACGAACTATGCTAGTAGAGCACACCATACGGCTGAAGGATGATACTCCAATTCGTCAAGGATCCTATCAAGTACCAGAAAGGATAATGGAAGGCCTGAAGACAGAGATCAAAATGATGCTGGACCTAGGGGTAATAGAGCCCTCTGACAGTGAATGGTCAAGCCCAGTTGTGATGGTGCCAAAGAAGGCTGGCAGCTTACGATTCTGCATTGATTTCCGGAAGGTAAAGGTAAATGCAGGTCTCACATTTTTATGCCTATCCAATGCCCAAAATTTATGAGCTCCTGGAACACTTGGGTAAAGCCACCTTCATCACCACCCTGGACCTCTGTAAATTATATTGGCAAGTGCCCTTTTCAATCGACTCAAAGGCTTATACAGCTTTTAGAACTCCTTTTGGTCTTTACCAATGTACGGTCATGCCATTTGGACTTCATGGAGCCATGGCCACTTTCCAACAATTAAAGGACAAGGTACCTGAAGGATGTGAGAAGATGGCAGCAGCATACAGTATCTAGATGACGTTGTTATCTTCAGTAACACCTGGGAGGAACACCTGGAAGACCTAAAAAGAGTGCTAAGCAATATTGTAGCAGCAGGGCTTACTCTTAATATAGAGAAATGTACCTGGGCAAAAAGTGAAATTAATTTGGGGTATAAACTAGGCAAAGGACAGATATGACCGCAAGCAGACAAGGTGAAGGCCATCTGACATAGACCCGACCACAGACAAAGCTCCATGTACGCTCATTCCTTGGCTTGGTTGGATGGTCGGAGAAAAACACCTAACAATGGGTGCAGGGCCGAATTAGGCCAGTACCCACTACTGATAAACATACAGAAAAGAATATTAAAGTATTGGCTACACCTAAAAAACAGCTACCAAAATTCCTACCACCACAAAGCCCTGCTGAGCCAAGAGCTGAGCCCAAAACAGAGCCCCCTGAGCCAGCTGGTCCTGAGGCTCACTGACACAAACCATACCGACACTAACCAGCCTCAGGACAGCACTGCTAGAGCACCACAACTCAGACTCCACCACATCACAACACAGATCAAACAGCAATATCTCACACACTGGGACACACACACACAAACACAACATAAACTGGAATGCTACAGAACCCTAAACAGACAATACACACTAACCGAATATTTGACCAAGATAAGAAACAACAAAAAGAAACAGACCCTGATAAAGTACAGGCTCAGTGACCACAGCCTGGCCATAGAAACTGGGCGACACAGGCAGACCTGGCTACCCAGAGAGGACAGGCTGTGCTCCCACTGCCAGCGGGGAGAAATAGAGACAGAGGTGCACTTCCTACTGCACTGTGACAGATACTCTGGGATTAGAGAAACATTCTTCCCTAAATACAGAAATCTAATCCCAGAGTTCCCACACCTGCCAGAATCACAACGGGTCCCAATCCTACTGGGAGGAGGGAACTCAGTGGAACTGGCAGCCCAGTATGTGATCTCCTGTCACAGCCTGAGGAACAGTGAGCCTGTCTCCCAATAATGCTCCTTCTGTCTACATTATATGTAAATATTTTATAATATGTCTTTGTTGTAAATGTCTGTAATATGTCTGTAGATTTTATATTACTTTTATTTTTTGTTTTGTTTCATGTGAATTTCATTATCTTATTTGCTTTGGCAACACTGATTGTACCCATCGGTCATGCTAATAAAGCACTTTGAATTGAAAAAAAATTGAATTGGTACCGGCATTTTATTTCCCAGTTTAACACAATTGCTTCTCCCCTTACCAGCCTTACAACAAAAGCAGGTCAGAACCCGGTAAAATGGAGTGGGGAACATGATAGGTCATTCAGGGCTCTGAAAAACTGGTTGACTTCTGAACCAGTGCTTAAAAGTCCAGACTTCAACCAGCCATTTCTCATGCAAATGGATGCCTCGGCTTGGAGCTGTCCTCGCCCAGAGTGAAGGCTAAGAGCAGCCCATCCTGTACTTGAGTTGTAAGCTCCTTCCCCAAGAAACCAGATATTCCACCACCGAGAAAGAGGCACTGACCATTAAATTGTCCCTAGACAATTTAAAGTATTACTTACTAGGAAGAGAGAGTTTATCCTAGATACTGATCATTGGGCTCTCAGCTGGATCAACAACATGAAGGACAAGAATGCTTGGATTACTAGATGGTATCTGGCCCTGCAACCCTAAAGGTTTAGAGTCCAGCACAAAGCAGGGAGTAGGAACCTGGTGGCTGTTTATCTTTCACGATTGCCCAACATGGTCAATCTTGGAGAAGGGGTGGATAATGTAACAGAGCAGTCCATCACCGCGACAAATAAAACATACTAGGACAAAGATGGCAATACTTAAGGGAGCTTGTTTTTGAAAACACCAGAGCATGTCAGTTCTCACTCGATTTATCCTGTTTGTTTCTCAGCCTGCGGGTGCACACGCAGGTTGTGGAAAAGAAGGGGAAAAGACAGATAACACTATTCTTACTTAAAAAATAGAAATTGCACTATAGAAACAAGGCATAGTGTAGAATACCACCAGCTTACCTCTTAACAGTACTGCATAGGTGGAGAAGCCCATGCCTCTTTGTTTGGAAGGGTCCTCAGAAGGGTCAAAAGGTTGTAAACAGATAGGAAATTGATTATATGCCTGAAAGCCTAGTAGGTAAATCAACCAATTGCTAAAATGCTGAAGGGGGGGGGAGGATATCAAAGCCTAATATTTCTACTAGAAAGAGCAACCAGGTTTAGAAATCCTAATTATTGTTTTTTCTGTGTATTTGTAAGGGTTACATGTATTTGTGTGTCCAAGTAGTCCGACTACCGTGCTATATGTTGTTTTGTCATTTGATTTGTATGTTTTACACCTATTCATAATGGTACAGCCAAAACCCTATTTAAAGGGTTTGGAGAGTCAGGAGCCTTAGTGAGTTTTAGCAAGATCAAGGTGTTTACAATATTATTCAAGGTTTTATTTTGTTTTTTTTATATACCTAGTGGAGAAACCCAGTGAGTGTTTGTGTGGCCAGCTGCGTGCAAAACTTAAAAAAAAACTGCCCCTTTTGTTTCCTTTAAGTGCTGACTTCCCCTTGTGTATTTTTTCTTCTCTGTGAACAACACATCCACAGCCCAACATAACCCACACAGGAGGTGTCGTGTGACCACATGCACAGAGGTTTGGGTGGAGCTAAAATTCTAATGTCGCATTTCTGTTTCCCCACTCATAACTGCTCACTGGCTGAACACCACACTGCTCTTGAGCTCCCCTCCCTCCACCCCAAATAACACCATAGCAGTAATTCTCCTTGGCTCATAACTCCTAAGTCGGGGGAGGGGGTCTGGCAGCAATGATTCTTGCCCAGCATCATCAACTCAGTCGGGTGAGTTAAGTCAAATACTAATAATGCTATCTCTTTATTCATTACCTCATTTGGTCATTATTGGATTTTGACTAGACAGGCGCATGGGAATTTAGCTTAGAATAAATTACCATATTTTGTCCCTCTGCCTTTCTGTGTCAGGTAATTTTGATAATTGTTCTCCCACTCCAGTTTCTAGAAAAGCTTTCACATGATGTCTAAAAAGCAAAATAGACAACAATGTAGAAAACCAATTAATAAGATTTCTTCTAACAATACCAGACATTGTCATCAATCACAATAAAGTAAGGTTTGTGTTTTCTGTAATCAGCCAATTGTGATATACTTTAATGTTTCCTAAAATAACTTTTTTTCTACCTGTACTCTTCATCACTGACCTCATTAATACTGTGAATGTTAGTATTGGACATTGCAAAATCATGAATGTTATTATGATTTACATTAAAAACTAAGTCAAAATTATTCACAATGTGCTTCATATACTGTTGATAATCTAAATTAATTTAAGTGGATAGCTGCGTCAGCATGCGTAGACTGCAAAGGGACAAGTAATAGGTTTATTCCATGCTGAAAAGAGAAGAAAGAAAACACAACGTTTTGTCTGTGGAGCCTCTTTCAGGTGTGAGAAAGACAGGGCAGTAAGCAAAGGTAATGTAGCAGGAGAACAAAAGCTGGGAGAGAGGAGGAGCGAGAGGCGGGAGCAGGGGACAGACAAAGTAGCCAATCAGGTGGTGTGAAGTCTGGATGGGAGAAGAGAGGTGTGAAATGAAACCTACAATGAATAGAGAGAATTTAGAAGAAACGTAGTCTGTTGTTGAGAGAAGGGGGAAGGTGTGATCCTAGCTGCAGGATAATTTTAGTTTCTGTAGTCTTTCTGATGTATGAGTTAGGAAAACCATCTTTGACAACACAGACAGAGAGATTAGTGTGATCATGGCCATCAGAAGTGAAATGAGAAACAATGGGCTTGGAGAAATCTTTAACCTTCACAGTCCTAACATGTTCTCTGAAGCGGTCCCCAAGTCTCCTTCCTATTTCACACCTGAAGAAGGCTCCACAACCGAAACATTGTGTTTTCTTTCTTCTCTTTTCAGCATGGAATAAACCTATTACTTGTTCCTTGAATTAATTTAATGTGCACAAAACTATCTGAGCCATACAATTAGTTAAAGAGCTCTGTCTATGTACAATATTTGTTTCATTTTTTCATTAAAAAGAACACTGTTTCTAGGAGATTCCCTGGACAGCAGTAAATTTCAAGAAAATACTCAACTATGAAGAATAAGGATCTTTCAAAGCAAAGTTTGAAAAGCACAGATCAAGAAAGGTGTACAAACATGTTTGAGTCACTGAATATATCCCTGTAGACATGGTGTACTCCATTATGAAGAAATAAAAGGTGCATTATACCACCCAGACACTGTCTAGATCAGACCACAATGAGTAAGGGGTTAACATAATGCTGCCACTGCCATGTTTGACAGCTAGGATGGTATTGACTGGGTGATGTACTTTACTGAGTTTGCACCAGACCAAAAAGTTTTAATTTTGTGTAGTCTAACCACAAAACAGTTTACCACAGTATCACTTACATGCTTTGTTGCAAACTCCATGTGTGATTTAAGAAGGGTTTACCACTCTGCAATACAGACCAGCTTTGTTGAGTGCATGAAACATTGTTGACTTGGAGAATTGTATTTTTTCCCATCTCAGTCATTGACTTCTGTAGGTCTTTCATAGTTGTTGTTGGCCTCACAGTTGGACCCTTCACCACTTAATAGTCTGCTTCCCATCAGCAGGGACTTGTTAAGATGGGAGGGAAAATGAATCAAAGGACATGTAAATTTTATAAGAAAACCTGCCAATCATATCATAACAAAAATATATGTGCTCAAAACTACTGATTTTAGGTGACCATACTATAGATATTGAGATACGTTCACATTAAGTGAATTCCAGAGTACAGACGTCAGTATTTGGTTGGATATTTGGTTGGTTGAGTTAATAACCATACTTGGAAATGGAAGACTTAAGGTTTACTTTGTATGTTGCTCTGCTTGATTTGTGTAAATACTGAGCACTGTGTCAAGCAATCAGCTTAACCACTGCCTGAGAGGAGCCAGCCATTGGTCAATACGATCAAGAAAACCTGACAGCTGGGCTTCTCCCTAATTAAATGTGTGCTTCCTATTAGCTGTTGTGAGAGGTAGCTGGCAGGGCTAAAGACTTTGCACACCTGGGATCTGTGAGAAATCTCAAGCCCCGACAGAATGGTGCTGTGTTGTTTTTCCATCAGTGATCAGTTGTGCTGTAATTTTTTTCCACCAGCCTGTAACAAGCATGGATTACACATTTCATCTTGTTATTTATTAGCACTAGCTTGGAGTAAAACTGCAAAAACAACAGAGGTGGACATGTTGTGCTTCTTCAAAATAACCCGTTAGTTGGATGGAAGTTGGTATTGTTGTGGTACAGTATCCATTCAGTAGGGGTCAGCAGTTACACAATGCAAGATGTTTTTTATCTGCAATATGCAGCATACAGTTTACAATATATGTAGATCTGTGTCAAATTTATAAAAAGATGTATAATTTGACAATGGCTGAATCACAAAATCCTAACAGATAAAGCTGACTTATTTTGATCTTACGATGGACACCCAGTAAATATAACCTGCTAGGTGATAACAAGATGTTTTGGTCTTATAATTATACCATTTGGGAATGAATTGTATATATTCTGTAACCTGGTTTGCAGTCATAGATAATGCCTTCTCTGAGTCTTGATGTATTGTTCTTCCTAACACAGTTGATGGATGTATCCTTAGGCAGAGTTTCAGGCTATATTTTAATGGGGCATGAACTTTGGGTTATTAGCCTTAAAATGTGGAATTTGTTCATGTCTAATGAGTCAGATATGTTGATATTTAATTTATGGTCTCTGTTAATTAAAAGGGGGTAACAAAAACAAAGGTATTAAAAGTAGTGTCAAGATTCAATTTAATTAAGAATTTTAATCTGATTTTACCATTTCAGACTTTGCAGTAGGAGACTTGATTTAGGCTGATCATTTTTGCTGGGACGTGTTCAAAATTTGCTGGAAAATTATTCAGAAAATGACCTCTAAAAAAGTTTTGAAACTTCTTTATGGGGAAGTTTCAGTGTTATGAAATGCTATAATGAAGCAATGTGGTTGTAATGCTGTTTTGGAGTACATACAGTATTAGTAGCAAACAAAGAATATACAATAATAATTTACCTTCAATAAAATGAAAACCATAAGAACCAGCAAAAGTCCCTGATATAAAATATTGTACAAAAGCAATGTGTCAGTTGTGTATCTATATTGATATAATGTGCCAGCTGACAAGTGTCATAATGATACAGCACCTGCCAGTTTTGAAGATGATCATACACACATTGTTTGAGCACAAGACGTTTCAGTGTTTAGAATGCAAAAGCAAAAACGATGAGTGGTCATTAGGAGGCTATTTTGAATTACATAGAAACACCACCGTATAATTTTATAATTGTGTTTTCTCCATTAAAAAGAAAAGTGTGACGTTTGACCTTAAATGGCTAGACACTTCAAGAATTTCCAAAGTTTGCAGTGCAGGTTGCATAACTACAATACAAGAAAAGGACAGTAAATTGTATTACCACCAGAATGGTACATAGAAATGTTTGGAATTAATTGGCCAGTCTTAGTATAGAATCATTTTGCATTATGAGCCAATGATGATCCAGCATCTCTCTTGGTTCCTGCAGGGCAACAATATTGCCATACTTTATGTTAATAATACTTTATTGTCAATGATATTTTCAAAGAAGATGGGCTAGTGCTACATGGAATGGAACACTATTAAAGAGAAGCTCATTTTGGTCCATCAAGCCAATTTGGAAGAATTCAATTACTACAATTTAATTCAAATACTGAAGTAATTCCTAAAACGGAGTCGGTCTGAATTTTAAAAACAAAATTATCCGATAGACATCTTAGTTTACACTAGAATGCTAGTATCCCATATGTTAATTGTGTGCTCACCTGCTTACCTATCATTCCTACAGTTTATTGGCCAAAACAAGAACAACAGGAATAAGCTAGTTTATGCATCATGTATCAACAACAAACACAATGTAAATTATATTTACTGTATAATGTTTGGCTTAAATTGGTCCAACAGTTTTTGAGCAGGATCAGCTTGTGTAAGAGACCACATTTCCCAATAACATTGAAAATTGATGTAGGAACTTTTCAAATGCAAACTTCATAAACTCTTTGTACAGTATTTGACCTGACTGTCCCTATCAGTGTCGGCCTCTCGCTTTATCTTATCCATTTCCTCACCCATGAGCTCCTCCCCCAGATTGATCTTGTATAAATCTTGTATTTCTACTACATGTTCTAGCGGAACATTAGTTATAGTATCCATGAGTGTTACTGACATCCTTTTGCTGTGTAGTGGCAATGCATATTAATAAGTCAGAATTAGGTGTTGCTGTGCTTTCCTAAATGAGGTCCCATCTCTCTTTCTCATCTCTGTGGTGAGAAGCTATTCATGCAATTCTGATTTAAGGTTTTTTCTTAAATCTGGCCATTTTCACACCCTCAGAGACATTCACGTGATGGCCAGTGTTGTCGGTATAGGGACTGGAACCTTGTTTCAGCAAAGTATCGGCCCGGGGAATGCCTGTATGTAAATCGCTAGCCAACGCCAACATTGACGCTTCGCTTGATCACCGAAGTATACGTTTTATTCACACCGGAAGCAAACCAAGTGTCTTCCCCCTAAAGACTGACTTGCTCTGACCCGCGGTCACCCTCTGTGCATAGAGACTTTCTACGAGTCAGCCAGACTACTAGTAGGTCCCTGAGAGGGACACTGTCGGCACGTCGTCAAAGCAGAAATCTTTCCTCCTAATTCCTCCGAGCTGCACCACAACTGGTTGACTGGGAGCCAGAGGATGCCGGGGAGACACCTATGGAACGTTGCAGAGATTGGACGCAGCCGCTAGCTGGTCTTTTGTGTTCGTGCTGGAAAATACGAACCCATATCTGGATTAGTAAATCCAATGTTCTACATTGCATCTCGAGAATTCAAGAATTGTGTTTTTACAACACAAGTTGATATCAGTTTAATTCATGAGTAATTTACTTTTGAGTAGCTATTGTAGAATCGTTAATCAGTCTCATTAATATAAATTCTACAATAGCTACTCAAAAGTAAATACATATTTGCATATTTTGATATGCACAATTCATGTATTAATAAATGTATCTCATGTATTGAATCTGTCTGTGTGCGTCACTGATCGATTTATTTTCTAATAGCCATAACGAATCACCTCGTGATTACTGCTGCAGTTAATGCATTGTCCCAGTAAATTCACAAAACCCCTACAGCTGCTACACACACACTTTGCTAAAAGTGCTTGTGACACTCTTTAATTAACACTTCATTATTACAACAAAGGCAAAGTACATTTTCTCTTTTATTATTTTATTATCTACTGTAGTACATTCCAGCCTGGGTTGCCTAATGCACTGGTGGGTATTTCAACAACAATCAAGGGTACCTTTTATAGGAGAAATTAAATTGGTTAAGGCATTTGTTAGCAAATGCAAAATGTGCTTTTAGCTGTTTGTATCAGGGAGAAAGGTGTTTTTTTTACTTAACTGGGAAAAGTAGCTAAAAAGTCTCACCGTGATCCAGAAATGCACTAAAAGGATAAGTAACCTTGCAAAGACTGGTGTGTTCAATCTGGATGGTCAACCACTTTAATTTTATACAAGTGGATTCCAATCAACATATTATGCAAATACGGAAGGGAACTGTTTGAGACAGATTGTTAATGCTAAGGGCATGAATACTTTTCCAATGAAGATTTATAGTGTTTTTATTTTTAACTATTTCAACTATTCCATTTTTTTAGCTCCAAACTTTTAAAAACTTTGATATTGTAGAAAATGTTGTGTGGATCAAAAGACAAAAATATGTAAGTCTATCAAGATTTCTGCTTGTAACACAATGAAATGTGGCAAAATACAATCAGGGTCAGTATTTTTACATCTGCTGTACACTGCCATTGATGTATACCTCCACTGCCTCCACTGACTATCCTCCACTGCAAATAAGGGAGGATGAAACTTTACATGGACATGGCCCTCTAAAAAATAAACATGGGAGATACTTATGCATATATGGAATTGTATGTTGACAGTGAAGTCAATACATTTGAGTTTCTATGGGGTTTATGAGAGAATGTTTATTATTAAGAAGAGATTTTCAACAAATGTCTTTCAGAGATTTGCACAGTATTACTCTTTATTAAAACATGTTTTTTAAAACATACCTTCAGGTGTTCAGGCTATCCAAAGAATTTGCCAAAAAACATTGTGTCAAAATGACAAAATCATTGTTCTTTGCCTTTCACTTGTTAATACTAGTTGTTGTTTGTAGTCAGCATAAAACTAGAGTTATTGTGTTTGTGATTTATTTGGGTTCCTATGGTGAAAGCTTCAAATTTCTAGATTTTTGTGCACAGTAGGTCAAGTACAGGTACAAGTACAGTACTATACTTGTGTACAGTAAGAATTCTCCTCAACTGTCCTAAAATATATTCATTACTGATGTCATTTCCTACATTAAATAAATATAAATACAATACATAGGCCTTTTCTCCTTCTCATCCATCTTTTGCATCTCTCCTCCACCCCGTCTCCACCTTTGCAGCTGACCCTTGGTTAACTCCTCAATCTGCCTGGGATCCCACTCTTATAGCCAGGGGACTGGCCCATACCCAAGCACGTAAAACCAAAATATTATGACTAAACGAACAAGAAACATTTTTTTCAATACATTTAATTCTTGGGTCTTGTTATTGCTCATCAGATTGTATTCTGAGAAGTGCTCCAAGAGAATAAGAGTAAATAAGCATGATTTTCATATATAATGATGAGTCTATTACAAATCCAAATGCGATCTTGGTATCCAAAGCACATTTGCTTTTTTACAATATCTGATTACTACAGCAAACAGATCATTCTTCCAGATTATTATATCAAGGGATAAAACTTAACCATCACTTCTTACACCTCTGGTCACAGAAAAGAAGGACACCACACAATGGTTTTCTCTTCTGTGTAATCTTTCTGATGTTTTATGCAATATTTTAATAAATTCTACAACTTTATTCTCTTTCATAAAAGCATAAACTAAACAGATTAAACATTACCAGTAATTGTTATTTAAAAGCCTGAAGCAAGTGGTCCATATAACTTTGACATGGATATCTTCAAAATGCAGAATAAACATACTTATAAATTAATAATATAAGCAAAATTTCAGTATAACGTGATGATAATGTATTCCCTGGAATAAAATCACACGCAATGAACTTGTAAATGGATACGTCTAATCAAACATTTTGATTTAAGATACTGTTTTTTGTTGATTATTAATTTATTTATTTGTGTTAATTTGTTCCTCAGTATCTTTGTGACAGTCTTTGTTAAAAGTATTTTTTTAAACATCTGTCTCTAAATCCCTCTGAAAGTGTCCATCAGTCTATGTCGTGATCTGGGCTGCCCAAACATATTTTCATTGAAATCATCCTTCACTTCTCTCTTGTGTCTTTACACAGACATTAACCTTTTCTGTTTCAAGCTTTCACTTTAAATGTTTGCATTTAACCTTCAATTAATATTGTAACCTGTACTCCGTGCTCACTGGCATGTATGTGAGTGCCTTCAGAACTCCAGAAGCCTTGGGGCAATTGCTGATGTATTCAGGTGCACATCCGTCTCTCCTGTCAGATTCCAACTGAGGTTTGGCAGGTTTACAGTTCTTCACAGCTGCCTTTGTAGGTACTCTATTAATGTCTCTCAGACAAATACATCTAAACTTTGCTTTAATTGCCTTTTCTGGAGAAATGCCATAACAAACTTATTTTTATCTGCTTTTGCAAATTCGAATTATTAAAGTCTGTAACTTAATAGTAAACACAATAGGATATCCCCAGTCCTTATTCCTTAGGAATTTTTATAACATTAATCAATCTATACATTTTATAACCACTATATACAGTTATAGGTCACAGGAGAGCAGAAACCCATCTCAGCAAGGAATGGGAGGAAGGCAGGGTACACCACTTACAGGACACCAGTCCATCTCAGGGCACACACAGACAAAGATATGCACGTACTCAGACCAGGGTCAATTTTCCCAGAAGCCAAATAACCTACCAATATACTGTATCTTTGGACCGTGGGAGGAAACAGGAGCACCTGGAGGAAACAGGGAGAACATTCAAACTCCATGCAGAACCCAAGACCCAGTGCTGAGAGTCAGCAATGCTAACCATTGAACCACGTTACCTCCCCTGTAATATAAGGATTCTTATTAAACTCTAAATAGCCCATAAACATTTTTATTACACTTCAGGTCATATAAAAAATAAAACAATATTTTGTTGGGATTTTATTTGCAATCATGTTACATGTTATCCTGAGTGAACTACACCTATCTGTTCTACATTATTAACATACAATTATGCAGAATGAGTAACACATATTATTTTTAAGTTAGCGGATGAGAATAAACAAATATGTAAAAGGACATTCACTTTACACAGGAGAGGAGTAGAACACTCAAAGTGCCATGGAACATGAAGATTATCAAAAGAAGACTTATTAGTCTCTAGTCCGAGGCATGAGCACTTTGTTATACCTAGAAACAAGCCACCCATCAATGCACCAGTATACCATCTGGGTATTAGTTCTCCTAAGTGGAGAGAAGTGGAAAATACAGTGTGTCAAGCAAGAACAGCCTCAATTCAAGGGCACAATGGAATTCCATATAAACCCTGTAAGAATGCACCTGATGTCTTAAGATTTCTGTGGAGGCAAATGAAGGTGGAATGGAGAAAGTAAATAATACCAAAAGTGTGGTGTAGGGCAAAAGATTCTTATGATTCCTGAGCCCCAAAGAAAAAAGATGCTTCAAATATCAGCTAATTTCAACAAATCAGTCTTCTGAACGTTGAAGACAAGATTTTTGTCAGTATAACTGCACAAGGGTTAACAGCTTACCTGAAAAGAAACAACTTTATTGACACTTCAATGTCAATTGCAAAAAGCAAAAGGAGCAAAAGACAGGAATTCCAGGTATTTCCTGGTATTGGGGTGGAGTGGTGGCTCTGTGGTTAAGTATCTGTGCCTGTGGCTCGAAGGTTGCCGGTTCAAATCCTGCAGCTGGCAGAGGAATCCTACTCCGTTGGACCCCTGAGCAAGGCCCTTAACCCCAACTGCTAAAGGGGCGCTGTACAATGGCTGACCCTGTGCTCTGACCCCATGCTCTATCCCTATCTGTGTGTCTCATGGAAAGCAAGCTGGGGTATGCAAAAAGACAAATTCCTAATGCAAGAAATTGTAAAGGGTTAATAAAGTGATGTTATTTCGGGGTGCTTAGAACATACAAATATGATATGACACTAGATGCAAGATTCTAAAGAGAATGATGATACATGTATCTTCATGTTATATTTTACAGATCTTTCTAACGCTTTTGGATTAGTTCCTCACAACCTCCTCTGGACAACTATTCAAATTTTTCCAAATTCCAGAGACCATTATAAATTGTGTGAGGTCTGGATTACTTCCGGGATCTGCAGTTTTGCCTTAGAGCGCTTCTGAGTACACCACCTCTTAGCAATCTTTGGAAAACAGCAAAATGTTAGGATGTATAGTCTCCCCTTTGACTTTTACCATGGTGATGGAAGTTATAATTAGAGGTGGGTGGTAGGAGGAGAACGTCTGAGATCTTGACTGCAACTACCTCCTATTCGAGCTTACGTGGACAATATGACCACTATAACTTTAATCAAGTTGTACACCAAGCGCTTGCTGGATTGAGCTAGATGATTTGAGGAAGGAGCAGGCTTGGTCCCTTTGGTTACGGAAGGAAACACTGGAAACAGAGCAGCATGGTTAGCTCTCCCCTTTGGGTTAACACTAAAGGTTAGGAGTTCAGGTCTTGCCCTGTAGTAAGAAGGAGGTATAGCTTGAAAGTGGAATTTGTGTTGGTGGCATTGTAGTTACAGAGCCTAGAAGCCAAGCCCCAGAACAAAAAGAAGAAAAATTCAGCCATAGGTCATTGAAAAATGACTCAGTTCAAATTGATGTAGCTGACAAACCCCAAGTTGTGGATTGTAAGTGGAGATGGGAGGTTGTGAAGACACTCACAGCAGTGACAAGTGTGGACTCTGTTACAGTGGAGTGCACTTACTGTCTACTTGTTAAACTTGGCAAATTCAATTAATGATGCATGCACTCATTGTGCAGCATTTCCAGAGTACAGGTTTGCCATAGTTAAAAAAATTGTCTGCTTCATAGAAGACATATGTAGAAGAATCTACAAAAAACACAGATTCAAGTGTATTTTCCTGTAGCTCATGAACCACTATGCACAGTGTATGGTGTATTCCTATAACAAGTGTGGATCACTTTACACTCATCAATGTTAAATTTGCCATGTACTTGGACAAATCAAAGGACTTTAAGTCTTTTTGTAATGGGTTTGCCACTATTTTTGTGTTTGCAGCCACCCCATTTTTTGTATCATCTGTTCTCTGAAAATGTAACTAGTTTGTCAACTAAATCAGAATCTAAATCATTGATACTGTGTATATTATCAATGCTGATAATGAATGATAGAAGAGCAATAGTCCTAAACCTAACCCTTGTGGCTCACCACTGTTTATTTCTAGTCAGAAGCTGTGCCCCCGAAGATGACATGCTATTTTCTCTTCATTAACCAGTTCTCAATCCATGTACATACAATATCTTAACTAGGATTATTTTAGCTTTGAAGTTGAGATTCAGTATTTTAGAGGGACCTTATCAAAAGCTTTCTAGAAGTCCAAATATATCATGTCATAAGCTTTATTTTTTTTTTCAATCTACTAACCCTGTTGCTTGCTCGATTAATTCTAGGAAGTTATTCATACAGAACCCTTCTTTTCCAAATTAATGTTGGTTGTCTCTTATAATGTGATTAGTTTCTAATTTTCCTCTCATTTAAGTCTAGCAGCCATATCCAAAACATTTATCCATAACAGACAGATTGGTCTATAGTTTCCAAGTTCAGTTCTGTCCACCAATTTAAAAATTACTGTAATAGACAATTAAGTTCTTGAAAGTGTGAGTACTACACAAAATATATGTGGTAGCTAAAATATGCTAGCCTGTTAATAATATCCTTCATTTTCATAAGTATAACAGGGAAATTACCAACATGCCCCAGCAATTTAACATTTTTAGCAACCCTAGCCCCTACAGAACTTCAGTGTCAGTTATGTTAAAATTATCCGGTATTGATAGAGCTTTTTCCATAAAATGTTGCAATTTTATTGACATCTTCTGTTGTAAATCCTGTTATTATTTTATTATTAATCCCCTTTTATTCTTTATATTATTTACTCATGTTTTTACAGTTCATTTACTGCTGTTGTGCTGGAAAAATGCATAGCATTATTTTTGGTCCCTGATTCAACATGTGTCTGTCCCCCTCTTATGAATGCCATTATCAAGATAATAAGAGTATACTGCAATAAATTTGATATGCTACTTTTCAAATAATCTGTGAAAAAGTCTCTTCATTTGATTATAAATATCTCCATTTATGTCTACACAAGACTTAGATTTCATTGTTTTATAGATTGAGCCATTTTGAACCTTTTAACATCATGTAATTGAAGTAAGACCATCCTTCTTCTTCTGACTCACTATCCATCTTTTCCCAGCTGTACCTAGTATGTTGTTGATTTTACTGCTGTGCTCATTTTGTAAAATAAGTGTACAAACACCCCTGAGGTGATTTGAGCCTCTGGACAGTGCACCCTGCACTTCCACTTTGGCGTTCCTAAGTTAAGTTCCTGCCACCAGATGGCAGACTTTACAAGATCATTAGATGCCAGCTGTACACCATACAGTACATAAGTGATGTTCATGTTAATACTTTTGTCCAGTGAACCAACCTCTTTGTACAAAAGAGTCAAACTCCCAGCTTAAATATATTGCTCTCCGCTGTGTATTAAATAGACTTAAATAACTATATTTCTTATTATGGAATTTTAAAATAACCTAAGAGCTTTAAGATATTTTCTTATATCTATGTAGATAATAATAAGCATTGGGGCAAATCAGGTCAATCAGGTGAATTTACAGTACATGTATTGTTATACCCAATGTATTATTTAGAAATATGTCAACATTACTTTATAGATTACGTAAAAAAGCTCATTGACACCCCAGGGAGGGTTAGGGTTAGCATTCAAGCACTAACAGAAAATTTGGGGCCCAAATCAGGTTTAGGTTTAGGATGAGTGTTTTTGTCCTCCAATCTGAAATTATTTTTTAGGGCCTCTAGGGCCTGGGTGGCACGGTGCACCACGCAGTAATTGAATCCTAAAACTGAGTCGGTCAGATCAAAAGTTGTAACCAAGCATTAATGAATCTCATTTAATTGCAAGAGCTTTAATTGCAAAGAGTGGGATTGTTTCCCACTCATACTTTATGGCTTGAGGAAAATGTCAAAATCCAATGCCCAGAGAGGCTCAGATATAGATCGCGTAAAAGCTCAGTTGACACCCCAGGTAGGGTTAGGGTTAGCATTCACACACTACTTAGAGAATTTTTAAGTTCAGAACATGATTTTGGGACCCACGTCATGTCTAGGAAGAGTGGTTTTTTGCTTCTATCTGATTTTTTTTTTTCAGAAACTCTCTGGGCTTGGATGGCTCGGCGCACTGCGCAGTAATTATACCACAAAACTGAGTAGGTCAGATCAAAACTTGAAACCAAAGATTATTGAATCTCATTCACTTGCAAGAGCTTTGATCGATAGTCTTGATTGTTTCCCGCTTATACTTTTTGGTTTGAAGAACATGTCAAAATCCGCTGCTTAGAGAGGCTCAAATATACATCGCGTAAATGCTCAGTTTATACCCCAGGTTGGGTTTGGCTTAGCATTCACACACTACTTAGACAATTTTTAAGCTCAGCGCTGGGTTTTGGGCCCCAAATCAGGTCTAGGATGAGTGGTTTCTTGCTCCTATCTGTAATTTTTTTCAGAAACGCTGTGGGGCCTGGGTGGCATGGCGCACCTCACGGTAATTGTTTCCCAAAACTGATTCGGTCAGGTCAAAACCTGTAACCAAGCATTATTGTATCTCATTCACTTGCAAGAGCCTTGATCAATGGTCTTAATCCTTTCCTGCTCATACTTCATGGTTTGAGGAGCATTTCAAAACCGCTGCCTAGAGAAGCTCAGCTATAGATCGCCTAAATGCTCACTTGATACCCAAGGTGGGGTTAGGGTTAGCACACCCAGCGAAGTTCATATACAAGTGCAGCCATTCAAAATGCACGTTAAAGCCCCTTACCTCACGAAATTATCTGCAGAATATCGCATAATACTGCTGTATGTGGTTGGCTGGCCAAAATGATTGAAAGGTGGCCCTTGTGGTGCATTGGTTGTTAGTGAATTGATTGATTCATTTAATCTCTTTACTGTGCATGTTTAAATCCGCTTAATATTGAATATTAATATGGAACTAAAGGGAAATTTTGGTAGCTGAGCTTAAAAATAAATTAAGCATATCTTGTCTGAACGTCACTAACTGTATTAATTGAGTAATGTAAATATATTATCAAACTGTATATGGTTAGTTTAAATTTGCTATTAAATAAATAAAAAAATACACAACAGTATTCCACTTTCTTCATAAATATTTTAAGCATCAACGTCTTTAATTCAGTTGGTTACTTACTGTGGGTATTTTGGGAAAGTTTTTACGTGCTACTTCTGACTATATTAAGTTTATATACTTTATAAAAAGTTATGGTGTTTTAACCTTTTCTATGAATACTTGTGCTCTTAATTGCAGTAAAAAAGCATTATTTTTTATTTGATTAATGGGGAATATATATGGAATCATGCTCTATTGTCACTGTTGCTCTTTAACATAAGGCAGCCAGCAATCAAATTGTCCTGTTTTTTCTTAACATTCATTTTTCCGTACAGTAGTTTTAAAACTTGAACAAAGACGTGCCACATCCATGCAGTGCGATGTTGTATAGTTTTAAAGCCACTACAGTATAGCTTGTGGGAAATACTTTTATTTGTTCTGCATCAAAGTTTAACTCATTCAGAGCGCCCTACATTATAAACTCAGAGAGTTTTATTGTCTATTGCAACAGTATCAACAGCAATGTAGTTAAAAGTAACATGTCAAAATGTTTTCAAAATAATTACAAGTGAACGAGTTGAGGGATTCGATAATAATAGAGAAATCATAACAATAACCCTGAGCTGTTTCATGCTAATCACGCAATCCAACTGAAAGAAGGACACTTAAATCAACACGAATAGACTATTTTTTCATTGACAAAATGTAACGTCACACTCTCTTGTTTAATCTCATTGTTTTGTTGCTGTGCGGACTGTTAAACCAGAGGTAAAGGGTGTCTTTTTCTTTAAAGCATTTAGTTTATCCAATCATGTATTAATTTCAAAACATACAAAGTAAGTTTTGAGAGTCTACGATTCAACATGCCTATAACGTTAAAAGGCAAGGCCCTTTTGCCTTTAAGCCTGTCAAAATTTACAGATGTGGTCCATCCCCAGTAAATTTCAAAAGTAAAAAAATTACGAAACAGAAGAGTCGTATAACGGTTGGCTCTGGCTTTCCGTCTGTGCTGATGCACTACACGTACAATCTCTCCTTCTCTTGACTGATGGGCAAAAGTTGGATATCTGGGAGAACTTTACATGGCATTGGCATCTGTGAATTCTGCTGTTGCACAGAACCTTCAAACCACAGGCATTTTAAAGATTGCAATTATTGAAAATGTTCACAGCTCTTATTTAAACAATATCTAGTACATTTTTAGAAAACTTAGCTTGAATAAAGTGGGTCCCATGTATAAGCGAGCTCATAACGCGAGAAAGCATTAGGTTACATTTTCATGCATCATCTGAAACATTAAGAAGTCTCTCAAAAACATAAAAATGTAACATTGTATGGCACGATGAGCAACTGATTCTTTCACTTTTAAAGAAAATAAAAAACAATAACGTGATTGTCTAAATTAGACATTGCAAGACTTTAAAATAAAAAAAATGGGTTTACATAGCTAAAAACACTTTTTATGCACGAAAAATGGCACGATCAGTTTAGAGTCTTTGTGTAAGCTGTACGTTTTTTCACTTTTTAATTAAACATTTTAAACACTGCGCAACATGCATTTATACACAAATAAAATCACGTTTTCTACAAGTGTTAAGCAGATCAGTAGGATGCTGACAAAATAGTGCACCGCCCATTAACCATAAAGACTGTTCTACAGCTTCTATTTTTAAAAAAACATTTAGAAAAGTTTTATCTATACAAATACCAAAGACTATTCTTGATTGTTTTTTCTGAATGTCACAGTTCAGTTTTTTTAAAAAGAAACGGATGTCAAAATGTTTTCTGAAATGACCACTTGTGATATTTTAGCTGCTAAGTTAAACGTTTCCATATTATTATAACTATTAAATCGTATAAAGTACAACTTTTTTTTACAATTACTGCAAGTGGTGTTCTTACTACATATTCTTAGAAAAAGATAAAACGTTATAACTTTTTATGAAGTACAGTATATAAACTTTATAATATTAGAACAAGCACTTTAAAACCATAACCCACTGTGAGTTACCAAGTCAAAGACTTTGATGCGTAAAATATTTATGAAGAGGGTAGAATACTGTTGGGTACGTTTTCATATTTAGCTACTATCCACTGTGCATACATTAGATCACTGTATGTACAGTATTATATTACAGTGCTGTTTTTGTTTTCTGCTATCAAAATATATCTTTGGATTCTCTCTATGTGAATGTAAAGCTGAAAAGAGCTCATCACATTCACAAGCTACAGCATAATAACAGTTTAAAATTAATAAAAGTCTAAACAGTGTACAGTTTAAATTCTATAGTTAGAAAAGGATTGTCCCTCAGCATAGACCGGGATTTGAAACCAGGCGCTTTCTGGTAATAGCCCAAATGCCCCACACATCCCGTTAAGCTATCACAGCTCCACCTGGCAGTTTTACAAAGAACTGTAGTCACATTAATGAAAATATCTAATTCTGCGAATTCCCGCAGTCTACCCCAACCTCACGCAGTCTTGCGTAGCCGTTCAACTGCAAACTACTGTAGTATTCCTGGTGTAGTCTGAATGGCTGGATCTGTATGTTTATTTTAATCACACCAATGAAAAGTTGTGGACTGTTAATTTACTACTGCACTTCCGAATATTGTTAGAGCTACAGCTAATATTTTTCCTATGAGAATGAAGTTTTAATTCTAATGATTTTTCCATTTAGCAGAGGTAAGATAAGAAAGGTTAATCTTCATAAAAATCATCAGCCTCTGCTGTTTGAACTAGAATTCATGAATTATCCTAAATAAGAATTTATTAAATATAATAAAATCATGAGTGTCTGATGAGCGCTGTCACAATACATGATTCAACAAATAACTACAAAATAAACTTTTCTTACTTTGAAATAATAAACTTGGTCCAATTAGTGTTTTGAAAATGTTCTGTAAGTCATGACTTTGATCATGTAAAATATCTATGGAATTCTTTTGATCTGTGCTGTACTGGATCTAGTAAACACTTTTCTACTTAACTTTCTAAATAATTACTCAATTGACATTTTTTCTCTGCAGTAGTCCTTAAATTCTTTTACTTATTAGCATTCTATCATGATGTTCCTTTCAGCAAATATGACCTATTTTTAAAGTGACCTTATATTCTCTTAAATTAAATGAGTTTTGTCTCGTTATGACAATTTAAACTACTTGATTTCTATGGTCTGGAGCTATATATTTCTGGTTTTCTTATTGCAAAAAGGAATGGATAATAGTGTGAACTACTTCTCTATGCTTGTTAAGAGTGAGTAGCAATTATTTTTTCATATAATTAAATGTAATCTAATGATATAATTTTTTCATTCTGAAATAAATGTGATTCAAAATGTTTCTCTTTGTCATCCAAAATCACTTCATAGTGAAATGTCCATTAAAAAATATGTCTTTTCTTTGTAATATTTGTTTGGTATTACCATTTGTGTTAGTAGATGAAATTATGATTTAATTCACTGTTGTGTAAATTAAAACAATCACCTTACTTTTTCTTTCTCTATGATTCTTTGGTATAATCAAAGAATTGTACATACACCGACAAAACATTTTTTCATGCCTTACTTTTATATTAATATATTATTAATGTTTTTACTATATACTGCACAGTATATGAAACTACTTTTTCTGACTTATTCAGTGAAATCCTAGAAAAAGTAATTATTCTTTCCTTGTTCACCTAAATTCACAAGAAGGTAATCTAAGTCTAGAATTATGCACTTCCCTGCATTTCTCTTCTAATGTTTAACCAGTTAATAACCGGATAATTGAATTTTGTTCTGACTTGACAGGTCTTCTGCATTATAAAAGATCCTTCTTGAGCAGATCTCTAACATTCTTTATAAGTTCAAGAATGATGTTGTTTTCTCTCCTGATCATTTTTAATCCTTAGTAGATTTATTATGGAGTTAGTGTTTAGGATTTGGAGTATGTAGGGATAATTAAAAACATCTATTAAATAAACATAATAGCTTTTAATATCATTTTAAATGTATGCCATTGCACAGCATGTGATATACTGTACCTCCTCTAAAAATGAAATGTATAAGAATGTTACTATGTCCTTATACTAATATTGTTTATTCAATAATACATTTTTATTATTTTCAAAATATTCCAAAGTACTTGGGCCATAAAAAGGAAAGGCATACATATACAATAAATCAGGCACAGAGAAAGCAGAATATGTTTATACAATAAAATAAAATAAATATTAGGGAAATTGATACAGTGAAAGTTATTGTTAATCACAGCTAAAATACCAACACATTTGCACATATTGTCACAGAATACTAAAGTCCCTCCCCATACTGTATATGAATATTTCACCCTACACCACTTGTCTGTAGTGTAAGGCCTTGTCCTTGACCACAGATTACAATAATGAGTGAGGATGAGGATGTCCATTAATAGTGATGGAGCCAAACTATCCAAAGCTTTAAAGTCTAACAGAATGCCAAATCAGGAATGACATAATCCTGAAAATTAGCTCTATTTAAAATAACTGTCTATGTATAAGATTATTGTCTTATAAAGAGTTTATACAGCACATTACTTGTAGTTTGTATTACTTAATTTTATACTGCAAATCTTGAACATGTAATTTGCCATTACTTTGATGACATGTTTGAAAGTAGAATTGGTGATCCTTGGCTTTTGTTTGGAACAGAAATGTGTTGTTCCTGTCACTCCCACCTCTCCATATAGTTGTCATATGGCTCATAGCAAAGTCTTTCTCCATCTGGTGTATCTTCAATCTTGTACTTGTTAAAATTGGCCTAGAGACATAATTGAACTGCTTAATCTGCTGTTCTTTTGAACATTGATTAAAAGGGGAAAATAAAACTTTCTTTATGGGATTTACAGTTGGACATACAGATGACGTGACCATCAACACTACATTTCCTTATGATTGCTCATAAGAAGATGATGTTAATGTCTGCAAATCTGCTCTAATTGAATGATCTTCCACAAACACACTGTACATTGACTGTACATCTGCAGCATCTGTCATGGACATGTTGTCCATGTTTGAACACTGAACAGTTAAAGCCCTGAGTTTTATTTCTGATGTTCTAACACTCTTATCCATAGGTGACTATATGTTTGCCTTGTACAATTGAGGGTATATTTGATTTCTTTCTCTATGTCAGTCTTCTGCGAGTCATGGCTTCGATGGGATTTTCTCAAGATCCTCCAGACCTCTCAATAAAAGTTTGGTAATGAAGAATCTTAGTCTTCTGGATACAGCAGTCACATTATCTTTTATGCTTTGGTAATGATGCTGGCAGGTTTAGAAAGATCTAAGGGAACTTAGTGACCAAAGTTGGGATACTCTTGGTTCTTGATCAGCCATTTCAGGTTAAACTGTGTTTAACTCCTCTTGAACCACAACTCATATATTGTCATGGATTAGGCAAAGAATGGTGAAATGTTTTGGCATTTCAACATGCTTTAAAAAGATCCTCCACAGCATTTTGTGGCTGAGAGGTCAAACAAGCACATGTAGAGTGTTGCATATTGTTATCAACCTTCTTCCTATGACTGGCAAGCCAGACACTGCATTATCTTAGGAACTTCAATTCCAATAAAAAACTACTGAATGACTTTCTAACAGATTCTACATCACGAGTCCCTGAGTTTTTTTTAAAGAGTCTGTTTAAAATGAAGTAGGAAGCATCTCCCTCAAAAAACACAGCAGTTATTAATTTGGCACGTGAGCTGAATACATGGACAAAAAAAACTACATTTCTCAACATCCCATGCATGTTAAAAAATTCAGTGAGTATCCACAGATATCCATACTGTACATCAATTACACTGCGATCGACTGGCGCCCTGTCCAGGGTGTACCCTGCCTTGCGCTCATTGCTTGCTGGGTAGGCTCCATCTTCCCGCGACACCGTATGGCCATAAGCGGTTTGGTAAATGAATTACTATCATTTATATTCACTGCCTTCATCTAGATGCAATTATTTACACCACTGTTTTGCAAGTGATCATTAAAATGATATTAAAATGTTTCAAGTGGTGCATACTGTACCTCAACAATATAACGACAAACTGCATTATTAACTATTAAATACAGATCTACATACATGTAGATCTACTGTATATCAGTTACAATGCAACTTACAGTACACGACAAAGTCATTCAAATCACTACTTGAAGCTTTTATTTGAATCTGGACTCGTTTTTGTTTTCTACGTTTATCTGCTTTATAAATATGATGTTTTTTAAAGCCACTTATTATAATACTTTTGTCATTAAAAATTTAAATAAATGATCTGTTTTCTAATTACGTTTTTTACAGTACACGCAAGTGCGGTCCTTTAAGAATTCACTGCGCTACCTGGCAACTTTACTGAGTAGCACTGTTACGACCCCAATTGTCTAGGGGAAAAGGGGTGTAACATTTAGGATAATTCTTTTGGAAGCAGGGGGGTTTTGGTGAGGGACTAGGAAGCGTGATAAGAAGGGTAAGGAACTAGAGTGGTGCCAAAGGAAAGAAAATAACAAACAAAATGGAGCTGGCTAGGACAGTGAGGGAAAGCTAATCTGACTACAAAAGAAAACCCGAAACACACGGTCTTCGGCGTCTTCAACACCCTAGCTAACCTGCACTGACTACCCAAAACCATACAAGACAAATGGCACTCACCCGTACTAAACTAGTGTACTAATACAAAATCAACTAAGTGTGTAAGTGTATCCAACAACCTAAACTAACCTTATATACAAAAGTTCACACAAAAACACAAGTGAACCAGGAATACAAATAAGGGAAAACAAGAGTAATAAACAGGAGCAGGGTACAAAAGAACACAAAAGTTGAACATGTAACACTGGGGCAAGGTAATGACAAAACAAGGATGAACACACAAACAAACGAAAATACAAAGAAACTAACAAAAAACCCCACAAAACAACAAAGCCGAAGCTATACGAAAATACACACACAAAGCAAAACAAATCAACAAACGAAGCCGAAGCAATAACCAGAAGCGAAGCGATAACCAAAACCAAACGGGACCAAAGTCAAACGAAAGGCTTCTTCTTGCTGAAAACCTCCATGTTATATGCTGAATAAGATGTGTTCTGATTGGCTGAGAGCTAATTGATGATGACGTCATACTGAAAGTGTGGTGTAATGGTGGGCCAATGGGGAAGGGAGAACAATCAAGGGTCAACAGTGTGGACATAACAGAAAAAACACACACAGAACACACACTGGGACGTAACAAGCACTTCCTTGCATCAGATTATTTGAAAAAATAGAAAAGCAATGTACTGTAGCACTACACCTTGTGACATTGTTGTTTGTACTGTGGTATACCGACTGACACCTTGTGCATTCTAGATGACTGCATCTGTACTGTAGTTCATTGTTATTACCATTAGCCTTTGTTCTTGCAGTGGAAGAGATTGTTAGCAAAAGGTAATCTGCATTTGATCAAGAGGGGAATGTTGCTGGAGATGACCTTTCCTACTCATTTCCTTGGCAATGATTATGTTCCAGATGATCAAGTACCATCCAGCTCTGTCATTGTTATCACTGGGCAGAATAAAACTGTTTCACTGTACCATTCTCATCAGTTAATTGTCACTTAAAGCCTATATTTGGGAACAAAATTTTCAATCAGTTGAAAAGGATTCAGAAGTGTTTTTTTTCTGTCTTAGCTAAACATGTTTAATAACACACACATTTATGATAGGTGTGCCTTCTTCCCTCACAGTTTGAGACTGGTGATGGTGCAGGAGATAATAAGACGTAAAGCCATAACACAACTGAGTGAAAAGCAACTATTTTTTATGGATTGTTTATATAGCACAATTGTGCTAATGCTAATTATTGCATGTAAACAGTTTCAGAAAAAAAGTAATTTAAAAGGTTAAAAGGTTAAAATATACTGGGGTGTCATGACAATATACATTTTCTCTACTGTATAACATTTTTCTTTACCATAAACTTACAGCTAAATTTCACATATTCCAGAAATCAATTATACTCAATTATGTCACTTGCAGAACCTTGAACCTGTGATCCCTGGATCATAGAGCTTGGTGCACCTAATTTTATAAAGTAAATATTTAAATAACAGGGTATATTGCTAAAAAGGCATATTTACACTGAGAACATGAAAGTACAAACTTGAAAAATGGAAAAATGTCTTTAAACAGTTCTTTAAAGAAATCAAAATACAGTTCACTCATGGTTTAAAAGAAACTGGACAATTTTGGAAACATTGGAAAAGCTTAAAGGGCCTTATATAATACCTTTTGCTTTTTTTGTTTTATTATGAACAATAAAACTCCAGTTTTTAAATATATTTTGTTTAAAATCAGTAGGATAGATTAAACATACAGTAACTATTATGTTAAAACAATTCCCCATGTAAGACCTAGAGGGCACTCTTATCTTGATTTTACACAAAGGGATTCATGTAAAATTTGTATTTGTATTTTTTAAGTAAAATCATTTTAGCTTTAATCATATATTGGATAAAGCAGTTAGAAAATGAATAGGTGGATTGACATTAGCTTTAGAGACCTAACAGTGATGTAAAATAGTAATGAATCCTAAATGATATAGTTATAGGAATAGTCTAGAAAAACGAAGTACTGTATTTTTACAAAAATGTAAAATTTGGCAAAACTATAAAGTAGGAAATAATTAGGGGATATAGAGACATGTTTTTCAGAAATTACCAATTCTGTAATTAACTAATTACCAGTTTATGAAAGTGAAACTGTACATTACTTTTATTTTATTAATGCAATATTACAATTTATAGTGAAACCTACAAAATAGACTTTAGAAACTATATCAGAATAACTAACGTTTAGTGCTATATTTTAAATTGTTCATTTTAACAATGTTAGTTGCCAACATGTAACTGTTTTGTTAAACATATTAAAACAGTTTCTCCATTATTAGTTTTCTATGTTAACCACATGACATAAAGTTTATTTGGTTATCAAAAGATCAGTCTTAGCAGTGAATGCAGTTATTAGACTGTCATAATATTTCCTAAAATACTATTGCTTTTATATTTCCATTGGGAGGTCATTAGATCTTTTGCTGAAAGTATAACTTTTAAGTGACTTGATTTCTGAAAAGATCTCTTCTGGGAACCTGCAACACAATATACATTCTTGACACAAATTTCAAATGCTGCATGGTATTATGCTTTAATTATGCACAAGTGTAATTAGCAGGAATTGGCAGTTTTTTCCATATATTCCTAGGTACTTTGTAATGCTTGCAATAAAATTACTTTAACATTAAATCAATGCAAACAAATAAACCCGCAAAACTGCACCGTAACAGCACAGAATAAAATACTTATTTAATCATACAAAGATGATTTAGAATTACATTTTATTGTGATACATGTTGAAGAAAGAGAAAGACAAAAGGCTCTGTGGAGATCATAAGAAAATCTTGTCTAAATAGAAATGAAACATGTCCTACCGCTTGATATTAAATGTTTGTGCAATATTTATGCATTTCTGTAATAATCAGATCAAAAGAAATAGGGGGCAAGAAAAAGCTTACATTTTAAAATTGTGAAAAAGTATAAGATTGTGGAAAATGTACATTAATTGCAACAAAATCACAGAGAGAGACACGATGGCTGTAAAATATAGTTGTATTAATAGTAAATAAGTTTTAAAAGATGAAAAATTGTGCATTGCAGGTTTGTTGTTTTTAATATTGCAATTAAAAACTCTTCTTCCAACTTCAAAGTTCCTAATGATCAAACCAATATGTCAGGAATATTTTTTATATTACTCCAATTTAGCTTTTAGCAAAAAAATGTAGGTTCTTAACTGAAGTTCGGGAAGGATGACAAACAAGCCAATCACAATCATTACCAAAAGTATGTACTTTCACTATATACAGATCCAGTCATTCTGAATATGCAAAGCATAATGCTCCATACTGCAAATTGCGTAGTTCATAACACCACGTCGTAATGCAAAATACCTTTTTATTTTAAAAAAATCTGATGCGGGACTAAATTACTTTGAAAAACTGCCAGGTGGACTAGTGAATACTTAGAGTGGTGTGTGGGCTGTCATGCGAAACACTTGGATATAAATTCTAGCAAATGCCCAGCCCCATGGGGAAAATATTTGTCCCATAATAAAATGTAATTTATATATAGTATAACTGACATTTTTATTAATATTATATATCACAGTATGTTAAATCTTACATTTATATTAAAAATAAATGTAGGGCTTTTTCAAAAGAAGAATTGCTCAACAGGATATGTAAAAATAGTTTATTGTTATAGGCCAATGTGAAGGTGATCTTTTTTCAGGTTAACATATGGATTGAAATAAACTATATTTGCCTTAATCCTAATTTAAGTAAAAAGTAACTGGGAAACAGATAATTTTATTTGATTATAAACATGCATTATACATATAATGTGGTGGCTTTAAAACCACACAGTATCATACCGTTTTTAAGGACAAATAAACGCAAACAGTGCAGTAAAAAAAACAAGAGTCAGGTTCTCCTGTGCTGTTGTAGTGGAGCTGAAAAAAAGGAGCTCAGGAACCAAAGCAGCACAAATGCTACTTTATACAGCACAAACAGAGAACATAATACTAGGTAAAAAACTAAACATGTTCTATAGCCATCTTCATTACCTGCATCGGTTTTTAAAATTTCAACTAATTTTAGCCCATTCCTCTCCAAAACTGCTTTAACTTGGTGACATTTGTGGACACTGAATGGGGTGCTGTGTAGGACTGTTCCCATGCTTGTGGCCTTGTGGCTTGTTTTAGTAACGATCTCTGAGAAGCAACGTTCAGCATATAAATTAGATAAGAAAAACCTGTTCATAAATTTGTGCAATCATCTATCAATCTAGTCATAACAAATCTAATCCACACATGGATTTATGACAGTTTACTCAAAAATGGTCAAGATCAATGCATTGTTCAGCTTTTCTATTGCTTTCTATATTGGCTTGGTCAAAGCTTGAGTATGTTAGCAATTATAACTAAGGGGTAGGGCCCTGGGTAGGTGTTACATCCCAATGTGGTCCGTGTGTTTGTTTTGATGCTATGTTCCATACTTCCTGACTTTGGTTGTTCTCCCTGCCCATTGGTTCATTAATTCATCCATCTTTGACACTGTGACATCATCTTCAATCAACTTTCGACCTATCAGAACTCAGCTTATTCAGTATTTAACTCGGAGGTTTTCAGAATGAAGGGGCCTTTGGCTTGACTTTGGTTCTGCTCAGCTCAGCTTCATTTTGCTTTCATTTTGTTATGGCTTTGTTTCTCTCCATTTTCGTTCATTTCACTCCGTGTGTGTTTCCGTATAGCTTCGGCTTTGTTGGTTTGTGTTTGTCTCCTTGTACTTTCGTTTGTTTGTGTTTATCCTTCATTTCGCCATTACCTTGCCCAAATATGTAATATCAACCTCTGTACTCTTTTGTACCCTATTCCTTGTCTACACTTGTTTTCACTTATTTGTATTCTTAGTTCACTTGTTTATTTGTGTGACTTTTGAATTAAGAGTTAGTTTAGGCAGTTGGGTACATTCTACACACGTAGTTGATCTTTGTATTAGTAACACTAGTTTAGGACGGGTGAGTGCCTTTTGTCTTGTATGGTTTTGAGTAGTTAGTGAAGGTTAGTTTTGGGTTTTTGTTTTGTAGCTTTGGTCAGCTTCCCCTCACTTTATTAGCCAGCTCCATTTTGTTTATTTTCTTTTCTTTGACACCACTCTAGTTCCCTTTCCCTGTGTGTTATTGTGTCTTGTTACGTACCAGTCACTTATTCACTTTAAAATAAATCACTTCTGCATCAAAACTTGTTCTCACGCTTCCTAAGTCCCTCACCAGAAACCCAGCTGCATCCAAAACCATCCTAAATGTTACACCCCTTTACCCCAAGACACGTGGGGTCATCACAGTAGGTCAATAATAATTTTCTCATTCTTGTGGTTTACAGTATTTTGCACTCAAGACTGAGAAGGTGAAATCTTTCAAGTTCAATTTCTTCTCAAGTGTTTCAAATGTGTTATAACTGCCATAGGTTAATTAAAGAAAATTAGTTATACCGGTCATTTGTCCGCCAGAAAGTAAGACAGCAGCTTCACTACCCACTTGGCTCACAACTGGCAGCCCACTAAACTAAGAAAGTATGAGCCTCTCCAGTAACTGGATGGGGGATTACTGCCCTCACTGAATCTTGCACTACAGGAAAGAACTCAGAGAAAGTGTCTCATGTGATCCATCCATTTTAAAATTTTTCTCCAGTACAAAATTGTGTTGGCATTGTGATCCACACACCCATATACTCATAACAACTCACTCCCTACAGGAATCGGCGGTTGTAGAGTTGACGTTCTGTTCCCACATTCACCAAAATTGATCAAAGCATTTCAAGGCTTTCACCTGCATCAAATTTATTTTGTAGAAAAGGCAAAAAGAATCCTGTAAATTGTTTACGTAATGTATTTGGGAAATGCGCACGGTAACGCATATTAGTCAAAGAGAAAACACCTCATTAATCTAAAATAAGACACTGTATTGAGATTTGAAACTCCAGCCTCGTTGTTCTATTGTTTTTTTACATGTTGTAAAATCTGTACAGTATGTCTAGAAAATGAGTTATCTACAGTAAGTCTTAATGTGTTTTGGTAAAAAATGACATCTCAGTCTCCAAACTCATCCATACATGAATATGTAATTTGAGACTTTTCTGATGTTGTTCATGTATGGGAAGTTACAGGACTACATCTACTTCTAAAGTAGCATTGTCAGGTTTGGTGATATTTTCACTTTGATTAAAATCATCAACAGACAAGATACATTATTATAAGTGATGGTTTGGTGATTAAGGAACATGAAAATAAAACTACTTTTATTCATACTATATTCTTTATCTGAGCTTGTGTAAAATGTTTCCTTTATGTCTGTGGTCTCTGTGCTTAAAGCAGATAGAAAATGGATGGATCGGTGGATTCATAATTGTAAAACTTTCCCATTTAACATGGAAGACATTTTCTTCAAATGTTGTTTAAGAAATACCTTACACCTGGTTTCCCTCCCCCCACTGTGAGGACATAGGCACTAAGTGAGAAAGATTACATGAATTCAAATGATTAGAAGTTGATTACAAATGACATAAAATTATTATGACACCCGAAAAAGGCTCCACAGCTGAAACGTTGTGTTTTCTTTCTTCTCTTTTCAGCATGGAATAAACCTATTACTTGTTCCTATAAAATGATTATATGGCTTGAAACTGTCTGCCTGACTGTATTGTAACTTATCTGAAGGAGCAGAAGAAGCATTTTGAGGATAACGTAGACTTAATTCTTCTACCCTTGGTTGTTTTTACTGAACACCATTCTTCAGACTTTTCTTCATCATATGTATAACCATAATCAACAACTGATGCGTTAGTCACTTGTGTTACAGAGTTACTCTCTGGAAATTAGAATGGCACAGAGAATATTGTATCCAATCACATCTTAGATTTGTGGGAATTTTTTTTGTAAGAAAGAGTTATTGCAGAGTTTATCTTGTGAAACTGCCTACTTTGTATTAACAAACATTCTTATAAAAGGTGGGAGTGTTGCTGTAGTTAATTGGAATAAACAGGCTTGTTTGGGTTTTTCTTTTGTAGGATTGTGTGGGACTGGTGTGGTGACTGGCTGGCAAATCTCTAAATTATGTCATTGATCTATAAGCTGTCTGTCAGGGAACCTGTTGGTAGAATAGAAGGATCCTTATGCGTGACCGTGAATCCCACAGAACGCAGAGTAGCAAAGGGACAATCCAAAAGACGAAATCCAAAGGCTTGGTCGATTAGGGAGGCAAAGGGTCCAGTAACGAGAGAGATCCAAAAGACAATCCAAAAGACAAAATCCAGAAGGCATGGTCAAAAGGCAGGAGCAAAAATTTAGTAACAGGAGATCAGTCAAAAGGCTTCGAAACATGCACAGGACAATACTACAAGAAGCTTCTCAATAGTAAGCGTGGGTAAGTGTGTGAGGGGAGTTTAAATACTGAAAGGAAAGGGATGTGGTTGGATAATTGATTAGGGAGTGAGAATTTGTGGAACCTAGTGCATGTGGGAATGTGATGGGTTCAATTAGGAATGAGATTGTGAAACAGTGGTTCTGGGGATGCAACGCCATTTGCGAGGGAGAGTTTGGGACATGACACTCTCAGCAATTTGTCAACAAGAGAGCCCCATGACTTTGGAGGATGCTGCTATACACCCCAAAAGAGGAGGGGTGAAACTGAGTTGTTGTCTGCTAATAATTTTAGGATCTTTTTGGTTGTCAGGCAGTAGTACATGTTTTTATTGAATTTATGGAGGGCAATGTTGGAGAGCTGGGCAAGTATTGTATTTGTTTTTTTATTCCGTCTAGTTTAGTTTATTTCACTGTAGTCAGTTAGTTGTGCAGAATATTTTTTGGCACTGCCATTGTTGTTGTTTTTGGGAAAGGGAGTTGTGAAAATGTGTAATCTAGAATAGTTTCTTTAAAAAAATCTTCCCTGTGTTAAAGGCAGATGCAAACACATTTTTAAATTGGTTCCATAATACCACTAATCAAAAAAAAATGTTTGTTGCTTGTTTTTTTTAATGCCTCTTCATGCTGAAAATCATGGCATTAAACAACTAGAGATTGTTGGTCTTATCTGGCTGGCAGAATGTTTTACACTCCATTATTAGTATTTACATGTTTGCTTATTTACACCTGAAGAAGGTTCCACAGCCCCTTTTCCTTTCAGGATTGAATAACATTTTACCTCCTTGCAGTCTACACATGCAGACGCAACACCCTACTCTAACTTTGTTTTTCCATACATGTTCATTTATGTATTCTTAATAATTCAAAAATAATTACATATAAATATTGTGGTATACATAATTAATACATATATTCAATAGTATACACATATTCTTTGATTTTAAATACTACAGAAATACTTTATTTCTTAAAAGCAGAACTAGCACATTGACCAGGACTCTGAACTGCAGTGAATTATCACTCAGGTCAAATGATTCTTTTGAGCAAGCTTTTCATTTTCCATTGCAACAATCATGACAGGAAATATAGTTAAAATAAACATGTCATAATGTTTCCAAAATAACCACAGATGACCAAGATAAATTAGATGTAGTTGTTTATGAAGAAAGTGGAATACCCTATCACAACAAGCTAAATAAATATATTTATTTAACGTTTGAAGTTCAGAGACTTTTTTCAAAATAACCCTTTAGTTACATGATTCCATATTAATATTCCATATTAAGTCGATTTCAAAAACTATAAAAAAGTATTTCATTTTTGTTATAGGAAGCTCATGTTTTCACTAACTATATCAAATGCACCACATGTGCCACCTAACGTGGATCATCTTTGGCCAGTGAATCACAAGTATACCAAAGTATGCCACAGTAAAACACAGCCACTGTAAACATTACAGAGTTTTAATGCGCATTCTGAATGGCGACATTCAAATATTGCACTTAAAATTATTCAAACCTTTTAAATAACTCTTCTCACATTTTTTTTACATTCATTATGTGAACCATGCTTCAAACAACAGGCAGGAAAGAGAAAACAAGACACAACAAAAAAAGGTTTTTCATTTTCTTTCACCTCTCATTTTTTCACATTTTGTACAGTCAATATGTGGAATGTGCTTCATTAATGGGTAGGAAAGTGAAAACAAGACAGAACGAAAGAAACAAGTAAGATGCAAAGACATTTTTGCATTCGCCTTGCATTTTTATAGCATTAATTCAATATGTGGATAGTGCTCCTAACAATAAGCAAGAAAGCAAAAAAAGGAAAAAAAGAGAAAAATAGTAGGTGTCCTACAGTTTTTAATGTCTGCCTTCTATTTTCATTGTAATCTCCTCATTTTCATAAATTGCCTGTACATTCCTTCTATCTGCATTGGTGGTTTGGGGTTTACTTGTTTTGTTTTTGGGTGTTGAGCCTCCTCATCCTACAGTATGGCCAGGAGGCTACTTCTTAACCAAGTGGGTTAAGCCAAAACTTATTATACTTAAATACTCAAACATTCACAAAGCATCTGATTCCTGGATGTAGTTATTCTTTGTGAATTAATATTGTTTATCTCACTCAAAATAGAAATAAAAAACTGCAAACTAATATTTTGCGTCTCAGTAACATATACTGTATATAGCTACGGTACAGTATATTATTTGCACATACTGTACAGTACAAACAATAGTGTTTTATTAATTAAAAAAATCACTAACAACTTTCTCCGCTCTATTCGTTAACACTAATAAAGAAACCTCTCAATAATGGGTGTGTTCAGACTGTCGCGACCTTTTATCCAGGCCATGACAATTTAAATGTTTATTGTTATTAGTATTGGTTTTATTTGTTTTACTTCATATCAATATTCTCATCTCAGCTTATTAGGTTTCATGTATTAATTCTGTCATATTGAGTGTTAATATGATATGTGATGATAATTCTTCATATGTGTATTCTGCATTGGTGCCAATTTTGCAAACCCCTTAACCAGGCAGTCAGCCCTCATACATCACAATTAGAGGTTTGTCTATGATTACTGCATGCATTGGGGGACATTATAGTATAGTCGATAAGTCTCTGAACTCATTCTAGCTGGGTTGTGGGTTTGATCATAAAACCAGCATTTCAGTAATTTGGTCAAATATTAATTATGATTAAACAAAAACTTTAGTTGTTTTGGGGCATTATCTTCACAATTCCCCCTCATGAGTAATTAACTATTGATGTTCCTGTGAAAGGTGTGGCTGGAGTGAAGAGAGGGATCCAAGAAAATGTATGCCAGATTGTTGGCAGCAGTTGAGAATTGATATCTACAGTAAGAGAGCACAAGTGGAAGATTACAATTTGACCTCTACAACAAAACAAACCAACCGGTATAATGGGATATCTAACTTAATGGTTTACAGTTAACAGACTGTTTGGTACCAGGCTGAGGTAATGACTGCCCGGACAGCAGGTTTGGGGAAAGGGGTTGAAGGGGTTGAAGACTGATAGTGCACCAGCTGGATGCCAGTAGAGGAGGGGGGGGGTGAAAGGGGAGGAAACCTGTTATCTTAGAGGTGCTTCAGCACTAGGAACAGTGATTGCTGTTGTTACGTCCCAGTGTGTGTTCTGTGTGTGTTTTTTCTGTTATGTCCACACTGCTGACCCTTGATTGTTCTCCCTTCCCCATTGGCCCACCATTACACCACACTTTCAGTATGACATCATCATCAATTAGCTCTCAGCCAATCAGAACACATCTTATTCAGCATATAACATGGAGGTTTTCAGCAAGGAGGGGCCTTTCGTTTGACTTCGGTTCCGTTTGGTTTTGGTTATCGCTTCGCTTCGCTTCGCTTTTGGTTATTGCTTCGGCTTCATTGGTTTGTTTTGTTTTGCTTTGTGTGTGTGTATTTTTGTATAGCTTCGGCTTTGTTGTTTTGTTGGTTTTCTATTAGTTTCTTTGTACTTTCGTTTGTTTGTGTGTTTATCCTTGTTTTGCCATTACCTTGCCCTAACGTGCTATATGTTCAACCTTTTTTGAGTTCTTTTGTACCCTGTTCCTGTTGATTACTCTTGTTTTCCCTTATTTGTATTCCTGGTTCACTTGTGTTTTTGTGTGAACTTTTGTATATAAGGTTAGTTTAGGTTGTTGGGTACACTTTACACACTTAGTTGAGTTTGTATTAGTAACACTAGTTTAGTACGGGTGAGTGCCATTTGTCTTGTATGGTTTTGGGTAGTCAGGGGAGGTTAGTTAGGGTGTTGAAGACGCCGAAGACCGTGTGTTTCGGGTTTTCTTTTGCAGTCAGGTTAGCTTTCCCTCACTTTCCTAGCCAGCTCCATTTTGTTTGTTATTTTCTTTTCTTTGACACCACTCTAGTTCCTTACCCTTATCATGCTTCCTAGTCCCTCACCAAAACCCACCTGCTTCCAAAAGAATTATCCTAAATGTTACACCCCTTTACCCCTAGACACTTGGGGTCATAACGTTATAACGAATAAAGAGCCCTGAAAACAGACACAGTGTGCTCACACAGGGCAGAGTGAACATCTGGGAACAGGGATCTTGGGAACAGTAAAAAAAGAGGATTGGGGAAAAGGGAGAGATGAAACAATGAAGATAGGCTGGGGGATTGGACAGTCAGAATTCTTTTTATTGACAGTTTAGGTTGATTTTGTAATTTTCTCATCTACTTTGTTATCTGCTTTACAATACATAAACTGTATACCATTTACCCTATAATGTACATTAAGTGATTTGTGCATAAATGTAATTGTTATTTCATTATATTGTCTTCAGTTACTTCTTAGATGGTACAAATCTCAAATAGTATAATAAAAAAACTATTTTTAAATCAATTTCTTTGAATTCTATTGTATTTTAATCATTTTTAAATTGTAGAATTATTCAGGGTAGTTTTTTTTTATTTACTCATTCTAGGGATAAATCTGTTCTGTGCCTCAATTATAATATGTTTAAAATGTAGTCATACATCACAGAGTTCTCCACCAATTCCAATTCCTTTTGTTCTCACCAATTTCTATGCCATTTTACCTTTTTTAGTTATCTTTAATTCCTTCTGTTTTAGTAAAGTCTGCTTTGTTAAAATTGTAAACTTTTGATTAAGACTCAACCTGTACAGTTTTATTTTACTCAACCTGTACTTCAAAGATCACCATAATTAGGATTATAGTTTCCTAATAGTTCTCTTAATTGTTTGCTTCTGTCTTGTTTTTTTTAAAGATCAGCCAAATACAAACATTCCTATTTGTAGGTGCTCTGACACACTGGGTTAAAACAGTCAAAAAACTGTTTCTCCTGTTGCCAGTCATATACTGTATATATCTTCTTTTCAGTCTGCAAGGGGAAATTTGAAGTCTCCCATGAAAACTATTTCACCGCAGGTCTGGAATTGAACCCAAGACCCCAGTGCTGGAGGTAGAAATGCTAAATACTGTACCACTATGGCTGCCCCTAATGTCATAACCATGACATAAAATTATTAGAATTGCTGGCCTTGTCCTTACTGTCAGGTTGCCATGCCCTTGGCCAGGTCAGTTAAACTAATGAAGTAACTAATCCAAATCACTAATATACAGTACTGCTTTAATGAGGCTTTGAACTTAACTACTAAAATAAGATTGTTGGAGAAATATAAAGCCTATTTCAATGTATTAATGGCAAGAGAGACCATGAATATGTGTGCTGCTAAGCATTTTCTAGTACATGATGCAGTGGCTTCTGTTACAACAAATATCCTTTGCGTGAATGGCAGCTGTTCACAGTTAAGGGAACCATGCACAATGAGTGCTGTGTTAATTAGGTATCACACAATGTGAAGTTTCTTGAACATTTTCATATGTACAGTAGTCCCCAGAAAGAAATTGATTTTTTTATCCATCTATTCACAAATACATTGCTGCTAAACATACAGTATCTTTGTCACTCTGATTGAACAAATCATAAGGCAGGATTTGGCAGATGACATAAACTCACTGACCTACATTGAAATGGTAACACAACAATTTGGCTTCACTTTAAAGTAAACTCTAAAACCATTTTGTACTAAACAACAATGGAAACTTTAATTAAAAAGCAACTTTCATTTTGAATCTCAGAACCTAACCCACCTATTTTGCATTAGTCCTTACAGGGAGAATTAATTTGTTGATTCTGTTGATTCCTTATACAGTGCACCTTTTAAGAACTCACTCCCAGCATGTACAAGAGCATGACTATATACATTTCTACTAAATGCCTTCATTTTGTAAATTCTGCAGGTTATAATGCATTAGGCGTACATACATGCAGGTGCTCAAAAGTTGCAACAGACCAATATCACAATTACACTATATTGACATGACTGAAGTCAGAGCTGTTATCTCATAATTATTGATTTACACAAATAATACATTATTGTATTGACTAGGGACAGAAATAAGATCCTCCATTTTACTTTAAGAGTCTCCATAAACAAACTGTCAATTAATTAAAATCACAAGCGTAATAATTACATTAGCATCACAATGCAATGCATATAACCTTAACCACATTTGCAGTGGTTAAACATAAAACATTATCAGTTTTCACACAACTTACCATTGTTTATAGAAACTAATTTAATTTCATTTAGCAAGGGATGAATTGAAATTGTTGTCCTACAGAGAAAATTAGTCTCACAGCAAAAGATAAAAAGTCCTTTTTTATTATTCAGAAATTACTTTATGCAATGCATGTGCTCACTGAGAGAGAGCACTGAAGAGACCCCTTTAAAAAGCCTACATAGTCCCAAGAGTTTTTTCATAAGAGTTATTTTAGTGAGTAAGTTTGCTGCTACCAAAGGATTGCACCTGCTGTTAACAAGGTACCTCCTCTGGGAAATGCCACACACTCAATAAGGCAGCAGGAGTTCCAAGCTGTTGCATAGTGCAGCACCATGCTGCTTTTCATTAACCCTAGACAGGAGTAAGATCTAAAATTGTAAAGCATAAACTTATTTTTTTGTTTTGAATTAGTCCATAGGGCATTAATGAACTAACATTTGAGTTATATAATTTCCTTTCTACACCAATCATATATGATTTTACAATATAGCAGCTACTGTTACCGTTTATTTATTTTAAGAAATATTCTTTTGCTTGTTGCCTTTCAGATATGCCCTCACATTTGTTTGTGTCTTAACTTTTAAGAACTCATAGTGAGTTTAATTAACATTTTCTTTGGCATGTTAATACAACCCTTACATTATAATGTGGTGTAGTGTATACAGGGTATACAGGTTCTCTGTTTATGACATTTTGAAAAATTGGTCACTTGTCAAAGTGTCTGAAAATTGTGATTACAATAATTCTTTATTTAACTCTAAAAAGTTTCAGTTCTATCTTAGGCAGTCTATGAAATTCCTTTATATTCCTTCATATTCAGGAAAGTATCTGGACATTAAACAAAAAAAAAACATATTTTCATAATTTTCCAAATGCTGATTTTCTAACTTTTTAGGTCAATTTCTGCATTACCGTGATTTAAAATGACAGTGTTAAAACAAATGAAGCATATTCCATACAAATATGAGCCTTTTATATTTGTTTCATGTGGAGCAATACTGGTTAATGGCCTTTCTATATATGTGCACATGTTTAATTATGACATAATGATTAGTACATGACAGTGTGTTATTTGCATGATCACTATTAGCCACAAAGTGTTATCAGAGTCCAGGGGGGAACCTAGGTCCTGCTGAGTTGCCTGGCCATACCAAGGGGATGTTCTGTAGCGGCACATCACCTAGGGGTGAGTTTCCCGAAAAAGATGAATCTTAGAGATTAATGATCAACTATTCAATGTACGTGCGTAATGTACGTGCTACTTTTTCTAGTGTTTCCCAAAACACCTCTTAATCAGTCATTTTACAAGCGAGTATAAAGTACTTCTTTGTTAACCCCGCACCTGAAGTGGGTTAGCAAAAAGCATCACAAATCGATTGAAAAACAATCGATTGACAATACTTTCATTATATGGTGTCTTTTTGGTCCTTCGGTGAGATGAAATCACAATCAAAGTTGTGAAAAGGAATATGAAGTAAACATAACATCATAATTTAACAACCAATTAAGTGAAAGCACATAGGCACAAAATCGGACACCTTGTTTCGAAGAGAAATAAAATAAATGACTGATATGCCATAAAAAACAACAAGATTGACTGTGTGGACAGTGTATGCGAACTGCACGGCGTCTTTGATTTAAAGCAAGATTTTTTTGGCGCGCTGCCATTGTTAAGAATCACAGTGTTTGATGAAAAAATATTGCTGTTATTTATAGGTATATTGGGTGTATTGGAACTACGTTTTAATTGGTCTTATTAACATGACATCTGTAAAAATTAACTACTAAGCTTGGCATGTGTCACTCAACAAATAATCAAATTTAAAAACAAGTAGGTCTGAGCTTTACTGTCAACAATCAAGACAGAACATAAAACAGCATTTAAACTTTAAATATAAATATTAGGCCCAGTGATTTAACTTTAATAATGCATTACTGCATTTCATCATGAAAATCATATCACCTAGTCAAGTATAAATCTTAGCATTTTTTAGTTTTTTTAATTACATGTATTGTAATGGATTGGGGTTCCCAGGGCGTGTGCCCTTGCCGCTCCCACCCCAGTTCGTCCGGCCACCTCATGGGATCGAACCCAGGTCTCTGGCATCATGCAACTGGGAACTTGCCAGCTGAGCTAAAAGAGACCTCCCTCGGCCCGGGTGGCCAAGCTCCCTGTTATGCCCAGGAGTGTATTCGTTATAATATAACAAATTTACAAATACAAATAGAGGAAAAAATACAGATAAAAGAAAGAAAACATGAACAGAACAAAAAAACAATTAACTGCCAGCAGTAATGAGGTAAATATGTATGTAACCAAGCTATATTTTTACATATATCAAATGTTTCCCTTGTTTTAGCATTTTTCACGTTCTTTATAGAATTTAACTAAAATTTTAACTCCACCTCAGAAGTACTAAAAGAGGGAGTATTATTGAACCATTTGACTTATGAATATGAAATGTACCCAGGATGACTAATAAAGTCATTACTGTATAAATGTTCTTTTTCCAAATTTCCTCTTACATAGTACAACAAAATATCAAAATAGTTAATATAAAATATTAGTATTCTAAATTTCCAGAGAATTGTCATGAATTGAATGTGCTCTGCCTGGCAATCTCTGTCGCTAAGGTTGGCGCAAGAGGAAGCCAGTTTAAGAAGCTCTTAGTGATTAACGAGTGGGTCGGGGAGCAAGGATTTAATGTGCTACTTTAGTTACGATGGGTTTTGGGAAACACTTGTAAATTAAAGATTGATCTTAAGTTTGAGTTTACGATGTTCTTAGCGCTACGATGCTTTTGGGAAACTCACCAGTAACAGTGGAAACAAAACATGAGCAGCCTTCTCAAGGACACATTTCTTTTCCTTGTGAAAAAGAACATTTTAGCTGAAATAAAAAAAAAGTAAATTCAATTGGTTTCAGTATAAGATGCTTCCTTAGGGAGACAGAACATTTGTCAGTATATAAATGTATATACTGTAGGTGAGTAGTTTTTCTTTATACTGTAAATAAACAATACAATTATACCAAACCATTTTTCCTTCTTCTGGGTTAAAATTATTACAAAAGAGCATAAGCATTAAGTGTGATTGTTATCTATCTGTAAGCATGAAAATGAACACAAAATGTATTACATTTACAGATGTGTAATTTTAGAAATTACTATTCTGCCATGTGCTCTACCGACGAATTAGAGTGATTCCTGCATCACTTCACCAACTTTCACCCATCAGTTAAGTTTACAATTAACATAACATCCACTACTCATCCCTTTCTAAACATAAAGCTCTAAATTAACCATCCACAACTGTCAATTTCTGTCTATTACAAACCTATTGACTGTACAGCTTTTGCCACCCCACACATACTAAAAACTCTTTGTACAATTCCTCAGAATTTGATAACTATGCATTGATGACATAAAGTTCCACAACAAAGCCCTCAAAATGTAATCTTTTTTTCATTGACAGATGACAGTACCATCAATGACAACGTACCCATTTTACAAGATGACCCTTCTACTGGAACCCTCTTTCCTCACTGTCCCATCATCGGCCTTCATTGGCCTTCTGGACACAAAACTACAGGGATCTCTAATAAAATCTAAGGTTCAGAGTGCATCACAGGTAGACACCCTTCTTCGGCCTAGAGAAGAAACCGGGCCAGATTCGGCAGATCCACTGCCTGCGCTCGGAGACAGGGCAGGAGCTGCATGAGGCTGGGCAGATCCAGGAGAGGACTGTGCAGTTCTACAAGACGCACTTCTCCAGCAAGGCAAGTGAGGACTCGGTCCGCACATGCAGGTTCCTTGAAGACCTTCCACAGGTCCCAGAAGAGGAGAGGGCAGGGCTGGTGAGGTCTCTCTCCCTGGAAGAGCTCTCAACTGCAATCAGTGGCTTGAGTAATGGCAAAACCCTGGCCTCGATGGCTGCCGGCCGAATTCTACCATGCCTTCTGGGCCGTGCTAGGACCTGACCTGCTGGATGTGTACTTGGAAAGTCTGGTGCAGGGGGACCTGCCACTGAGCTGCAGGAGAGCTGTTGACACCCTGCTGCCTAAGAAAGGGGACCTGTGTGACATTAAGAACTGGAGACCTGTTGCCCTGCTGTGTTTGGATTATAAAATCCTGTCCAAGGCTCTGGCCAACGGGCTGAGGGTGGTGCTGGGGTCCGTGGTGCACTCGGACCAATCGTACTGCGTGCTCGGAAGGTCAATCTTTAATAACATATTTCTGATATGGGATGTTTTGGCCAGCTCTAGACTATTGGGTTTAGATACTGGTCTCATTTCGTTAGACCAGGAAAAGGCCTTTGATAGGGTTGAATGGAGGACGGAGGTGAAGGACTTGTTGACATCCAGATCCGGGTGGATGCCTTTCGTTTGCAGGCAGTGCAGAAGCTGCTGTATGGCTCGGTCTCACTGTCCTGGAGGGAGCTGACCTCCACCCTGCTGCGTCGAGCAGGACACCTCGGGCTGGACTCCGTTCTCTTCCTGATGGACACCAGCAGGGTTGACCTGTCACCACTGCTGCCTTTCCAGTGCAGTCTCCTGGAAGCCTGGTGGCATCTGCGCGTGCAGAGAGAAGAGGAGTGGCCCAGTCTATATTGGACACTCAGAGAGCCGCTAGTTCACAATCCTGGAATGGACACAGAACCGGGCCGCTCCTTGGACTTTACTGGCAGACTGATCCGCGCCAACATAGCACAGCTCCACCACCTGCTGGACATGGATCAGGGCTGCTGGCGCAGCATGGAGTGGGCGTGTGACACTCTGGGACTACACTCGCGGCGGTGCGTGGACAGGTTTCTCTGCTCTGCCTCTCGAGGAGATGCTGCTGGTCCAGGGTCTGTTTGAGGAACGTCACCTTCCAATCACACAGCCTCCTTTCCCTGGTCTGCTAGTGTCTCCTGCACTCAGTCCTGGGCCGACGGAATCTCTTCTTAAGCACCTTGCCTCAGAGGAGAGGTCTCTAGCTGGTGTTGGGCGGAAATGTCAGTATAGACTAATTGTAACATCTAGACAGCAGGCCCAGCTGTCTACACTCCCTGACACTCCCTGGAGGGCTCGTCTGGGGGTGTCGGATGACGTCCAGCCTGCCTGGGGTAGCCTCTACAGATTTCCCCTCAACAAGAGAGCTGCTGACCTGCAGTGGAGGGTCCTGCACACCATCCTGGGGGTCAACTCATTTGTGTCGGTTCTGGATCTGGCGGTGTCTGACGCCTGTCCCTTCTGCGCTCAGAGGGAGAGGGAGAGGGAGTTCCACTGCTACAGCGCCTGCCCCCGCCTGTCACCCATGTTTGCCGTGCTGATCAGGCTCTTCATCAACCTTGGCCTGGCCTTCAATGACATTATTTTCGTGTTCGGGGTGGGTCATACAAAAAACGAAAAACTCAGACCCTCCTCGCCAACTTTCTGCTGGGCCAGGCCAAACTAGCCTACTACAAGAAAAATAAGATCTCCCAATTGGAAAAATAAGATCTCTGGTTCCGGGTCTGTAAACTTGGTGAGGATGTTTGAAGGGTTGATGAAGAGCAGGATTTCATTAGAATTCATGTTTTATAAATCTCATAACGACCTCGGAACTTTTGAAAAGCGTTGGTGTTTTGAAAAACAACCTGTGCAAGATTGTGAACAATGAAAGATTGATATTCCAATTATGATTTTATTTTCCTAATTCTTAAGGTGGGGTTCTAAGATTCAATATTTAAACTTTGTATTTTGTTTTTCTGTCAATAAAGATTGATTGAACTCTTTCACTGTCCAATCATCTCATATCTCATACTGATCGCCAAATCTGCCCAAGCTTCTTGTTCACAGCTCACTTAACCACCCACAGCAACCATGTACACCAGGCACTTTCCCTTGCAACAGAATCGACTGTATCACCTGCAAATACATGTCCAATACAACCAACTTTCAAGGTCACTCTGGACAATTCCATATCACACAGATGACATCATGTATATCCAGCAACCTCATTTACTGCAACAGAAAATGCCCAGTCATTTACATTGGTGAGACCAGAAGGAGACTGGCAGACAATTTCAGGATACACGTCAGATCTGTGAGGATCAAAGATCTCTCCAAAACCAATAGTTCCCCATTTCACTTCTAACAGCCACAGTCTTTTTGATCTTTCTGTCTGCATCCTCACACAGGGGTTTCAGAGAGAGCAGAGAGACATCCAAAACCAAAATTAGCCTTGGATTACACCTTCCTGCTTCTCTCAATGGCAGACACATCTAAATCCTAAATCTATTAATTTGCAGATTTTGGCTTTTCACACCTCTCCTCCTGTTCTTCCTCAGCTTGGACACCCATTCACACCTGCTTTTTGCCCATTTCCCCTTTCCTACTCTGTATTTTGTCCTCCTATACCTTATTTATTTGCTACTTTCCCTCTCTTCCTCACATTTGAATAAGGCTCCAAGCCAAAACATAGTGTTTTTTTTCTTTACCTTTAGCATAGAATGCATCTTTATCTGTTTCTTTGCAGCCTACGAATGCTGACACAGCTCTCTCTTGAACATCTTAAATACAGGATCTTTTGTGTAAAGCATGACCAAACAATTTTTCTTGTATTTGCATTCAAAATAAAAAAAAAATTATAGAAAGGATTTGGACTACATTTGGTATTATAAGAGATTTTCAATTGATTTCTATGTTTCACTCCATTTAAATTACTTGTTTTGCTTCAATTGCCTATCTGGGCTTTTCACATAAACGTTGCAACTACCCTGTGAGGTAGTAAGAGGTGGCTTAGACAAAGAGTCAATTGTTATTTGAGAACAACTTGTAAAGTAAGGCATTCCAGTCATAGCTGAAGCAATTAGCACTCTCCTTAGTATTGGATTGGGATGCCATACAGGCACGTGGAACTCAATAAGCTAGGGATGCTTGAGAAAACAAATTTTAGACTGTACAGAGAGTCATTCTGGATGGGCAAACTGTGTGGTAGGTCTATTCCCATGAAGTAGAAAACCACTTATATATATTATTGATGGAAAATATATATATATAATTTATCTGTATTCAACAATACAGTGTTGGTTCAGGCGCATTGTGTAATATGTCGGCTGTTTTAACATATCTTAAGCAGCTCCAACAATTACAGCTACGCATCAAAGGACAAGACTCGAGACAGGACCAACCGGCCAACTCATGCTACATATCAAAGGGCAAGACGAATACACATGAAGTGGTGAAACAAAACATCTTCCTGAGATCGTACTATATATACGAGCTGGGAAACCCTTGCGGTTTGTCTGTCCTGCAGGGCAGACCCAACGCGCGTTGATGTCATTATTGAGCTCAATAAAACAACTGAATCCACGCAAGGCTGTGTCCTGCTCCTTTGATGAAGGATTTCCCACAACACCCATGCTCAACAGAGTTCAAATGCACTGCTAAGGAATAGGGTTATCCCACTGAAACAGGGGCTGACTGTAAGATTTAGCACTTGGAGAAGTGAGACATTGCTTGGTAATACCATACCACACCATACCTTTTCCCAACATCTAAGAGAGGAATACAGATGTCGCAGGATAAATCCCAGGAACTCCCCAAGCCTTACTATCGGCAGACAGGTGGGTGGACTCGTACAGTGTGAGAAATATGAGAATACAAACCAGCAGCTGTTGCTTCAGAGATGCAAGTATGTCTTACAGAGAAGCATTCCATGTCAAACAGGATCAGCTGGAATATCAACAATGAAATAATTGATGAGAGAATTTATTTTGTTGGGAACAGTAAAAATATGCTTGAGTTGAATCGATTTATTTAGTGGATTGCAATGGAGTGACATGGAGTTAATCTAATTGAATACATTTTTGTTGTGCAAAACTTATTAGTGAAGTAAATATTGTGATTGGGTAACAGTAAATCAAGCTGAATAGTGCCATGCAATTAACGATGATGGAGAGTGAACAGCTGATGAAAACACTAGTAAATATGATGACCATGTAGAGTGCTTAGTGACTAATGAAGACTGTAAAGAGTTATAAAGATCTAGGGACTACTATTTTGCTATTTATTTCCAGATGTTTGCAAGCTGGACACAATTGTATGTATGATTATATAGAATGTAGCTATTTGTGTAAGCAGAGACTCTTAACTACAAGATAACACTCAGAATAAAGAAATTAATTGTAAAATTAAGTAATTTATTTTGTAGTCTTCTCTACTGGGCAACGTTTATACACATTCATGTGTAAAATGAAATGTCTATAGTTCCAGCAATGAAAAACGTATCACAGTGACTTTGTTTTTCAGTGGTTCATAAAACCTGTCTGAGCTTTTGAACACAAATATGCATTTAGTTTTCATTTTCTTTAACGAGTTTATATGTAGTGCAAATATGCTGTCTGACACCCAATAGGAGTTAACTCAAATTAACTGCTTGTGCTGTGTCAGGTAATGCTTCTATAGCACTGCATCAATTCACCTGTGGTAGACTAATAATATCTTTAAGCTGAAGTGCTAAGCTGTGGGACCTATTAACATGCCCCAAGCATACATTTCTTCCCTGATGCAGTAAAACAAAATGACATGTTGTGATTCTTGAATTAAATACTGTGGTCTTTTGGAAGGCTTTCATTTAATCGTATGTGTTTAAGTAAAAATAAGGTTTTCTTTACAAATTAAAGGAAATAATTATTTTTATTACCTTAGACAAAGGATTTGTAATACTGTTAGTATTATACTGGCAAGATTATGATCTTACTGTACAATACTTGCCTTTGTGGCTACTGTGAATATAAAACTTTAAGTTATTAGTCAATTATGGTGGTCACTTGCATTATTCTCGTGGCATGCAAAATATTAAGTTACTATTTAATTACATCCTTACTACAAAATTGAAAGAAAAAACAGGTACCAGATGCCCTGGGTTTGTAGTAAAGCAAAGTACTAATAAAAGCTCAGCAGTTCCTCCACACAAAAGACATGTTCCAATTACATAATTTCACTTGTAAAATAAGTAGGTATATGAGAGAGTCATAGGAGTTTGAAACAGACCCCCTAACCACATTGTTGAAACTCAGCGAGGTCTTCAAAGAAATAACTTGGAAGATTTCTTTGATCATTACTACATGGAGCCAAATGAACAACATGAGCAAATAGATTACAAATGAGAGGAGGCTTTTACTTTTTAGAAACACAGCATGCTTGTGTGGAAAATCCCAGGCTTTGGTACCACAGCTCAGAGGATCTTCACTTATAAACTCCACTTCAGACATGATTATTATTAAAAGGTCTGGGAGGTTCCTGGCTTTATTAAAGTGGATTTGTATCAAGAAAATAAAACTAAGTAAAAGGCTTCTTCCAATTCTGCCTCAAGTCTCTCAGCATATCATTTGTGTTAGTCTTATTCTCTCTCTCTTGTACAGAGAGCTTTATTGGCATGACTGATAAATTAGAGTGTTAACAGGGCAATAACAATAAGTTAACAATTACAAATATTGAGGATAATGACAAATTATTTGAAAGCCTAACTCTGTTCCTTAGGCTGTGACAGGAGATCATGTACTGTACTATGCTGATTGAGATGTTTTTTAAATGCAATATAGTTACAGTTTCTTAAAATATTTTTTGGGGTTTGTATTATGAGCAGTTCTGTTAAATTAATCATAACCTGCTAAATTTATACTGATTACTCTTGCTGTTAATCTAAAAGGTTACAGTTAAAAAGGTTCATATCTTTGGATATGTATTTAATAACATAACAGGTGGTCTGTGTGTGTTGGCATTGTCAAATACTTGTTTAGCAGACATAATTATCCAGGATGTCTTGCAAAATATATGATAATACATAACATAAATACAAAAAATTAAATGAATATGGCAGAAAAATAAACCTGGCAAAAGCAAATAATAAGGCAGGTATAGTACGTGTTAGATTTAAAATTCCTGTGCAGAAGAGAATAAAACAATGTCCATCGAGAGCTAACAATGTCTAGGTAAAGTATTGATTATAATAAATAAATAATTCCATTGAGCAGAGTCCAGTAGATTGTAAAAATTAATGACAATGTGAGACAGATCACAGTAGCAATTTAAAAATATGTGAACTGAGGAGACACAGAAATGTGTTTAAGGATTTTGTAAATTTGATCTGTATGGGTAAAATCACTAGTGTCACAGATGAAAATGAACGGGTCCTGGAGGTAAAAACAAGTGAAGGAACCAACAGAGGAACCATCATATGTTACACCATCATACGAGATCAATGAGGCCGAGAAAAAAATTAAGAAAACAGCAGAATTCTGAATGTGGTGCACAGGGTGAATAGCACTGGTTGGAAGACTAGCCAGTAGAGAGTTTCAATAGCCCAGGTAGAAGAGCACCAGGGCCTAAATTAGACATTGTCTGGGCAGGTACAATACAGTAAGTTTGGAAAGGGCTGATCCTGCAGCTATGAACCTAAGAAAGATTGCAAATAAGAGGAAACCATTCAGGAAGAAGATCAAATTAGAAATGTAATGGGAACAGGGGAGAGGTGGGACTACAATGACACCACTGCTCTTGGTAGAAAGAGTGGAGAAGGTGGGAGAATTAAGAAGACTAAAAATGGAGAAGTTGCAAGAAAGTAAAGAGATCAGATTTAGAGAGTTTCAGTTTGAAATAATGGGTATGCATTTAGAAGTTAGTTGACAGGCATTTATATGGCACACAACATAGATAATAAATGGAAGAAAAGAGAAGATTATTGGAAAACCATCTGCTTATAAAATGATATGATAAACTGTAGAGGGAGATAAGAGGTAGTGGGGATTAAATCATACTGTACAATCCTACTTTACAATACTTGCCTTTGTTGCCAGATATAAAACCTGAAGTTATTAGTCAATTGTGGTGGTCACTTGCATAGAACAAATAGAAGGGAAATTGGCACAAAACCATTGGGAAATACCAGTGGTAAGTACATGAGACACTGTGTGCAAACCATGACATGAGTGTGATCAGCAAGTTAAGAGGAGAACCAGGTGTAAGGTGTGCTGAGATTCCCAGATTTTTTATTTTGTCATCAGATCATAAAAAACAATCCTGGTGTTCCCTCTAATATCAAACAGTATATGACCGAAGTGTATGTATGATTCAGGTCTGTTTAAATGAAAAGGTAAAACAGCCTGAATGAGACAGCAATCTAGAAGAGGCTGTGGAAGGAAGGCCCTGAATGTAAAATATGTTCTCTAAGGTGTGCCGGGACAGCATTTCAACCTCCTTTGCCTTGGGAACTTCTGGTACATTACAGGTAATTATTAGAATTTTTTAAATACCTGTTAATATTGTAAGCTGATGAAAGTAAAATCTGTCAAAACAATCATGATGCTCCATCTTCAATATCAAACGGTATACAGTATGACTACATTATTTCAGCATTTTAAATTAATGGTTCCATTATGAATTCAAAATGCATTGTAAATGAATTAATCCCTTTTAGCATGAATTTAGAATTATTTTCATTTTTAAAGAGAGGAGAGTAATGTATGTTATAATGATTGTGTTTTTGGAGGTTAAATTATGACAATCATACATGAAATTGAGAATAAATGCAAGCCAATATGAAACAAAACAAATTGTTGAAAAAAAAAACAATTGCTGTTGTCCATAGTCTACCACATGAATAATTATTTGATGTCTAAAATGTCAGGGAACAAACTGTGGTACTTCAATGAAGTACTACTTGAAGCATGACAAATTGATTTTGATTGCACAGCCATAACTGCTTAAAATAAAAAGAGATTCCCAGTGTTTATTTTAAAGTAGGAACATTATAGTTCAAAATCCCCAACATTTTTTCTATTTTATACCTTAAAAATATGGAAACAACCTACACTTTCATGGTGAAATTGACTCCTGAACACACAGTATTTCACATGGCTGGTGTCTTAGCTGAAAGCTCTATGGTTTGTTACAGAAGAGTTAGCACAAGAGGAGGTGCAAAACATCTCAGTGTGAACACTGCAAACTCATGAGTGCTTGGCAAGTCACAGAACACAAACCAGATATAAAAGCAGACATAAGCCCCCTCAAGACTAGCAGTAATTGGCCACTACATTCGTCCATTTAGGAAATCTCAGACTGACATAGCTCAAGCTCATACTGTTTGTGTCTGACTGACTGACTGCAACCTAAGCTCTAAATGACAGTCTTTACTGATGGATCCATGTGGGACTTTTTTTGCTGTCATACATTTAGCAGATTAATGCACAACCAGAATTTGTGCACTGTAACAAATACAGTATGCTGGCATGCTCAGTTTTAATATGAGAGCCAAAGTGTATGAACAAAATTATTTTTTATTCATGTCAACATTAGTACAGTATTAAAATTAGGAGAAGGTATTCAAAAATTAAAAATAACCTCCTTAAACTTGACATGCATGTGTAAACCAATATCAGTTTAAGAATATTTTGCAGTGGTTTGAATAATAATACTTAAACAAATTTAAATACTGCAGGTTGTTAAATAATTCAGCCCCATACAGAAGCATAAAATTAACACATACTACTGTATAGAACACAGAAATTGTATTATTGCATCTAACTAACAATTTATGAAAATTATAATGTGGCAGGTGCTATTAAAGAGAAAATTGCTATCTTTAATGTTGAACAAGAAGAAAAATATCTAATATGTAGATGTGGCCACCTGATTTGGGACAGCACATGCGGACTTATACTGAGAATCCAGGAGGTAGATGAGAGAACAGGAAGAACATATAAACTATACTCTTTCATTTTGTTTCTTCTCTCTCACAGGCCTAGGGGTAATTTATTGACAATTAGTGTTCGACCAACCCTCACATTTTAAAAGGGTAGCTTACGTCTTACACATTAATCTCTAGCCAAAACATAAAATTAGTAATTTCCTAATATGCAAAATGTAAAATACAGTTTATTCTTGCTTAATTTTCTATGTAATTTGACTAGCTACAATGCAAAAAAACAAATGTCTTATAAGTGTAAAAGAGACTATGATAAAATCCAGTGATGATTAAATAACTAGTACAACATTATTTTGCATTAATATAGTGTAAAAGGGTGAGGAAACTGATTTAAGGAATTATAATTTTACCTATAAATCAAACTTTTTTTACATTTAAGGTTATGGAAATGCTAGACTTACACTAGACAATCATCTGTCTAAGATACAATCTAAGGATTGGTTGTCCATTCAAATCTCAGGTGAGAACTCTGAGAATGGTACTTTACTCAGATTACTGCAGTAAAGCGCTCAGATGTACAATTTAGAATGAATGTGCTGCCATAGTTATTATATTCTAACAAATACAATCAAAAACAGTCGAAGTTTCTAGCTGAAAAAGATTACAATGATAACCTATTTGAAGGATTACATATACTACCATAGCTGGTTTTATGTGTAACATAAGAATCTGCTCCAGTTGTCCTCTCTTCTTCTTTTGATAGACTATTACAAGACAGTGGTTAAACAGACATGATGGGCTTACTAAATAAAAAAGAAATGCAGCAATAATGAACTGCTTTGCTTATTATTAGTGATATGACATTATTTGATATGACCAAATTGTAATATGACAATATTACATTTTGGTGTATGACTGAGCCATCAGCAATATTTAAACAAACAACATACTATATAAAGGATTTCCTAAATTAATTTTTACAAATTTATTTGTCTTTACTCATTTTTGTAAAAATACGGTATCGATATACCCATACAGTACATTTTATGGAAATGTAGCAATGCAGGATTTGTATATCCATCCATTTTCTAACAGCTTCTTCAAATTCAGAGTTGTGGGGTAGACAAAGCCTATCCTAACGAGCAACAGGTACAAGGCGGACGCTGTATGGGACACCTGTCCATAGCAGGGCACACACAGACATGCATATATCTCACATGAGGGCCAATTTTGCCTGAAGCCAATTAACCTTTAACCTACTGTAGATATATACTGTAGATAAGACTTTATTGATCCCGAAGGGAGTTTGAGGTGTTACAGCAGCCCAGCCCAAGACAATCAAAAACAGACATCAGAATAGACTAAAAATTAAAATAAAATAAGTACAGCAGTACAAAATAAAATGTATAGAGTTAAGTGTGTGCAAAATATGTTCATACTCACTGTAAAACAATAAAATATATGCAACATTTGCACAGGTATATACAGATTGAATGTACCACAGTAAAAATAGTATATTAATGCATTGTCCAAAAAGTACAATAGTGCAACATGCTGTCCATAGATGAGCAAATATGTCTCTAGATATGTCTTTGGACTGTGCAAGGAATCCAGACCAGTCAGAGGAATCCCATGCTAACATGAGGAGAACATACAAACTCCACACAGATAGCACTCAGGCCCAGAATTGAACCCAGGGTCCCAGTGCTGCAAGGAAGCAATGCTATCAACTGCACCACTGTGCATAATATAATACAGCATAATATAATGTATGGTGTGATTTAACAATGCAGGAGGAATTGAAAATCTCATTGGTGATGAGCACTGGTCTTTGGCGAGCTCTGTCATTTCTTCAGCTTGTCAAGTCAACATCAAAGTATTAAATATACTATCCCTTGATATTTGTTGGCCATTTTGTTATTTGAATATGACCAAACTACATTAGTAAAATAATATCATCACACTCTAGAGAGAACATTTTACTTCACAGCCTTTAAATAATGCTTGAGTAGTATTTTAGAATACCAATGGATGCTGCATTTGGCATGTGTCAATATATATTAATCCAGCAGCTTCTCCTTTTGATAATTGAATGTTTATGTTTTTGTAGCTTAGTAGACACACTGAGCAGGCAGAATTTTAGATTGCTAGTGTAGCATTATAGAGGTGTTTTGAGGGACACCTATATGTGGTATAACAGGTCAAGGAAAATGGTAACTACAACTAGGCTTCCACTAGCTGCTGTTTAAGTCCTCCAATACCTGTCAATAGACACACTGGGTGATGATTAGTTAATTGATTAAATAACTAGTGAAGGGTTTAGAATTGCACATTCTCACATGAATGTAATGACTGATATGTTTAGTGCAAAAAGGGCCTCATGGTATTAGCTGTGGATGTGTGTTTTTCTTTTCTATTTTTAGAGTCTGCTGGTGTGCTGCTGTATCTGTATTAACAATGTCTGTACCATCACTTTTCCCTTTATGCCAACTTTCCACTTAACTACTGCCATTCAGATGTGTTCCCAGACCTTACTCAAAATTCTTACAGAAATAGGTGTATTTATTGTGAAATCATGTGAAACACTATTATTGTGCACATACAGAGGCCACTCAGCTAATTGTCTGGCTTGTTAAGGTAATTTTGTGCACCTGAATCAATTTAGGATTACCACAACAAAGGGCTTGAATATGCAATCATCTAAATGTGTGGCTTGTTAAGATAATAGTGTTCAGATAAATGTGTGCAAAAATGTGCAAACCTACAGCAAAGGTTTTGAATGTTTGTGCAATTAACTGTCTTTGTATTTTTTAATATTAATTATCTATTTGCTTTGAATTTTGCTCTAAATACATGTCGTAGTTTGCATACTTATTAAATGTTGTTAATTCAAAGTGTAATGGCTGTAAGCTTTAAAGCAACAAAATGTGAAAACTGTGCAAGGATCTGAATACTTTTGCAAAGCATTGATCTTATTTTCCTTATTCAAATGGAGAAAATGGCAACAAACATTTGGTATTAGGATGCACCATTAATTTTCTTCTTAAGCTTTTCAAGAGAAAGTAGTCAGGCTGCTGTCTGTAGCTAGTGAAAAGAATGGGTGTGGTTGTACCAAGTGTCAAGGGCTACAATATGTTGATGTTAAATTGCATTGATGGACCAGTGTTGATGCACTTTCACACCTTCTTCTCTGAACGTTCTGCCCTGGTCAAAGGCCCTCTTAGCACAGACCCTGGGAAATTACCACACTATTCAAAGGTAATGCGGAGTTGGAAAAAAAAACAGTTTTGAGTGTGCTTGTAATTGAAATGGGACCCCAAGAACAGGGTGCAATAAAACAATGCACCGCTACACCTACTGTAGCTATCTGTATACAGCCATTTCCAAAATGAGTACTGGGTAGTTAGCTCTGCCCACACCCAAAACATCACAAGGATATTTCCACCCCCTGGTAAATGACCTATGAGCGCTTGTTAAGAAGGCTTCAAAAAGTCACAGTCAGGAGAAAATTCAAGACTTTTGGAGAAGGAAGAATTGTGAGAGAGATACAGATGCAGCCATTCAAAGTACGCGGCACAGACACGTACCGCGAATAATTGGCTACGGCCTCGCGCATCGTGACGCAAAATACTGCGGTACGTGATTGGTTGACCGACAGGGGCACTCTGTGCACTCTGTGCGTTGGTCGGTCGTAGAAAGATTTAAATGTCTTTACTGTGCCCGTTTTAGTATTGAATATTTATATGGAATTTTACCACTGAAGGGAAATCTTAGTAGCTGAGCATAAAAAGAACAGGAGCATACTGTAACGCGTGTGAAGGCCATAAACGATATTAATTTTGGAACATAAACAAATAGAATATGGCTGGTCTCGGTACTTAAAAGAAAAAATACACACCAGTATTCCATTTCTCCCTAAACATTTTAAGCATCGAAGTCTTTAACTAACGTGATACTGGAGTCAACAAGCATACTTTTAGAATTTGATTAAAAGGGAATATAATATGGAATCGCGTATCTAAAGAAATTAATAACGATATAATTATATTCATGTACCGCAACACAAGAATAGTACACGCTGTACATTGTCTGTTGATAATGTTTCTGTAGGGCTTTTTCAACACTCCTCATGTGACCTTGCCAGTGGCGCTGTTGGTTAGCTTCCCGACTCACACATCACATGTTGGGTGTTTGAATCCAGCCGGAGCCATGACTTTTTTTTTAACAAACATTTCTTTGAAAAAATAAAACTATTCTCTGGGTCAGAGATTAAATAAAACTTCACTCGCACCAAACAAATTTATATTTCTAAATATCACAACATGATCGAATTTAAGTCATTTTAATAACAATGAATGGTCACCTATGCGTTACAATATAAACATTTATATTGATTTAAATCACGTTTTGATTTAAATCGCAAACGCGTGTTTAAATATATGTGTTTTTTGATTCACAATCAGACAAATGCAACATAAATTGATATCTTCTGTTATCTAAGGAAATTGTCATCTGTTGTTGAAGCTCTGTGAGCTCGGTGACTTTGAGACCACTTGTTATACCAGGTTGTTTGAATCGCCACAATACAAATAGCGAATAAAGAGCTGACTGACAAGATTTAAGATGTGGCTGTCAATGTTGAATTAAAAAAAACACGTTGCCCGACATTAGTTGCATTGCTTGAAAAATAATTTTATTTCAAGAGACTGGATAAGTAATTCAAGTATTTTTTTAACTTCCTGAAAAACAAGTAATAATTTAACAATATGTGCAAAAGTTTTATGATATGTCGCTGTTGTGAATGTCTGTGGAGTGTATCTTATTTGCCTGTCCTGGCTGTGCTCTCTCGCTCGCCCCCCCTCAATTCAATTCAATTCAATTCAATTCAAGGTGCTTTATTAGCATGACAGATGGGTACAATCAGTGTTGGGTATTTACTTTGTAATCTGTGGTCCTTTTAACTGTTTTTACTTCTACTGTATTGCTTTGAGATGCCACTTTTAAAGGTGATATATAAATTCAAGGCTTTAACTTCCTTTAACTCCGCAAGTCTGAGTTCTTGTGTCCGTCCTATCCAAACCCAAAAGTATTACAATATGTATCTTTATAGCAGGTGGTGTACAGCTTTTTAGTATAGATTACACTTTTCTAAAACGTATTTAAAAAATAAAAACGATTACAATCTAATCTTTCCACGTTTGATCCCAAAATCCCAAGAAAAATAAATCTAAACGGGGAGAAAGCTATGCTGAAAGTTTATTAAGATACTAAGAAGACAAAGATACTGTATCAATTTATGTTGCATTTGTCTGATTATGATTAAAAAAACACATATAATTAAACACGTGTTTGCGATTTAAATCAATATAAATGTTTATATTGTAACGCATACTGTACAGCCTCCATTTCTCTATAAAAATGTAAAAGATCGTGTGCACAGCCTAAGAGGGGGGGGGGGGGGTCTACTGTCAGTGACAGCTGACAATCCTCCATACACCCATGTGAAAAATTAATAATGCCAATGTAAACGTTACAATTTGTTGATAATAGAAATGTTAAGTTCTCTAAAGCTTTGTGATAGTTGACCCAGGCAGCAAAAGATCAGCTGCGTTGGTAAGATGCGACACCGAAGATATGATTAATAACCTTTTAAATCTGAAGGGAGATCTAAAGGGATCCCCCCCCACACACACAATAGGAGCAGGAAGCAGAAGCAGGGACCGTTGTCAAAAGGGAAGAAGGTGACTATTCATTGTTATTAAAAATGACTTAAATTCGATCATGTTGTGATATTTAGAAATATAAAAGTCAATTAATTGTCCATAATATTGCTATTCTATTTTTTCAAAGAAATGTTTGTTAAAAGAAAAGTCACGGCGTCAGCTGGATTTGAACACACAACCTGTAGGTTAGTAATCAGGCATGTAGACCAGTGGGCTACTGGGGAAGTCACATGAAGAGAGAGGCGAAACAGCCCTACACAGCCCTGTCGCAGTACACGAATATAATCATATCGTTATTAATTTCTTTAGATACGCGATTCCATATTATATTAGCAGAAAAGCTTAAAACTACCACTTTTTTACACGCTATTTCATGTTAGTTAAAGACTTCGATGCTTAAAATGTTTAGGGAGAAATGGAATACTGGTGTGTATTTTTTCTTTAAAGTACCGATTCCTGGAATCTGACTGGCTGACACCCTTCTGAAGTGGTTCCATAATATCTGGTATACGGAAAAGAAATCATTGATAAAAAAGCCTGGATTCTCATGTATCTGATACAAATATCTTTTAATACAGTCTTTGATGTGCTCTTGAGGATCCTTGTGATATTTTGAGCTCTGGTTGAATGATAAGTGTCGCAGTTTAAATAATTTTCGTAGTTAGAAATTATGAAATGCTCTGTTAAAAGCAAGGGAGTTTTTATGTCCGTTACAGTAAAAGAAAATGCCTGACAAAGTAGGGCTTGGACAGATTCCAAGTGCTTGTACAAATGTGCTAAAGAAATTAGCAAAAAAAGTCTCCTTTATCGTATTGGCTAGCTAATGTCCTGTCCTCGTTAGTTAGATCAACGAAATGCTATGGTGTTTGTCAAAGAAAAAACTAAAAGTATTATCGTTTAAAATGACGGTTAGAAATGATATACTGCGTTTTCATGCGACACGCCCACCGCGGTGTACCGCGAAATACCCCACGTGTTTTGAATGGCTGCATCTGTAGCAGTAGTTGGACCCAGATTCATCTAACTCCCCCCTCTGCACAAAAGTGGATTCAAACAGTGTAGAGAGGGAAAGACCAGGGACACATTGTTCAGGACTCCCAGGAGTGGAGGATGCTTGGAACTTCAATGAACTTCACTGTGGCATAAGAAGGCATTCCAGGTTACCAACCAGAGAAGTAATGAAAGACTGCTCCAGTGGGACATTTAGCATGGGTACTGGATTTCTTAGATAATTTTATGAGTAAGTTGTGTCCTATGTTCTGTGTGTTATGTTAGTGGTCAAAGAAATACTGTTACGGGGATACCTTAATGTGAAGGGAAGATTGATTAAATAAATGGGATATTATAAATGGTAACTGTCATGTCTGGTGTATGAATGCACTGGTGGTTCTGGATATTCAAAGAACCTGTGGTAGGAGAAAAAGGGCCCTTGCACTCTCTGTAATTACTAGGTGGTGTAGTTGTACACAAAGCAAAAGTAGTTCCTGAATTTAGGCTTCACACAACCTTGTCCATCCTAGCCATAGTTGGATAATCCTGCCTTTTTTCTCTTTCTTTTTGTCTACATAAATTTATTATCTTCTGTACTACTGCAAAATGACAAAAAAGTCACACAAATTCCATGTTATTCTGCTACTTGTGAACATACAGTAAACATACTTCACCCCTTCTTTTGAAATTAATAGAATGACAATATTTTGATACATATTAATTAGTATATGTAAACCAAAATAAAGATCATGCCTTATTTAACATGTATTTTATTATTATTCCACAGAGTAAAAAAAAAAACATTATGATACATTTGTGTCCATTACTATATCGTTCCCCCTAGAATCAGAGAAAACATACATAGCAACAATACCATATGTGACATACCGTTAATCAACATACAAACAACTACCAATAAAGATTAGTATTTACTGTGTAAATTTGTGAGATGATGGAAATATAAGTTTGTTTACCATAGAAAAAAGAATCTTTCTCTCCAGCTCTGTGCTAATGCACCTGACGCCTTCCTGAAACATTAATCAACCACTGACAGAATGGAAATCAATATAGCTCTGAAACACAGCCCTGTAATACAAAAAAGATGTAAGAAAAGAAGAGGTATTTAAGGTAGGCTTCTGGTTTTGAAGATTGTATTTTAACAGAAATGCACAAGGAGCTTTCATCCAAAGAAGTTCAAGGTTATGAATAGCATTTTCAAATCTTTAAGGAGCAATCTGAGATAATTCCAAAATGTAATTAATTTTTAAGTACTTTCTTGGCTGAATTTTTTCAGCCTGAATTATTTGTTATTTTGTCTGCTATGGACTGCTATGTTATAGCACCTGAATGTTTATGTATTTATCTTACATATGCGTTAACGTTATGAAGAGAACTGAGACAATTAATAAGATGGTACTGTATAATCTCTTAATCACTGGAATGCAAATCTAATAAACTTGCAATGTTTAAAAGACTGAGTTTATTACTTATTTCATTCAGGTACTGTTTTTACATCATTCCAACTTTAAAAATACAACAGCAATAGTACCAAGTAATAATATTTACTTTGTTGTCCATTTGTGTTGCAAAAATGTTTGGAATGTTTGATTTTTAAATTATTGGTAGTAGCTGGCAGGGCTACAACCTGCTAACATTTTCAATACGTTTCGGTGGATTTTAAGTTTTAAAATAATGCCGTATACACTGGTGATTTAGCAGTTTTGAATTAATTGAATCCATATTAAGAAATTTTAGTTGTGTGATAGTGTTGGTAGAGTTAGGAGGCTGCCTGAACACCGGCAAAGTGCGTGTTGTCTTCCCTACGGTGTGTCGGTGTGGAGTTGTCTGCAGAGGTTTCGGTTCCCTGGTACAGGAGAAAAATCTTTCTCTAAGCGGAGAAATTAGTTTGTGTCACCAGTGAGGGGAACACATTCGGTTCTGCTATGAATGCCATCTGCGGGCGCGTGGGGATCTTAAATTGCAGCTCTGATTGGCGTCAGGTGTGGAAGCTGCACATTCCCACGCGCCACTGAGTAGGAAGTGCAGTGGGAGGTGTGTTCCACTGTCACAGTTGTAATACTGCTTAGGCTCAGGAGTATGGAATATTTACAGATTTTGTTCTCTCTACAATCTGTTTTGTGGCCACAAAGAAAAATTATTGGGATTCCAGTGCCATAAACGTTCACAATTTCTTGTCAGATTTCAAAAGCTCAGCAAGGCCTGGTCAGTACTGGAATGGGATCCATACAGAATAAAACAAGGTTGCTACAATAGATGTTGGTTGGAGATACTCTTTCCTCTTGACCAGAATTTTCCAAACAATGCCCTCATTATAGTGAAGGGTGAAACTGTGCAGTAGGAAGTCTTGTCATTTGGATGAGACTTTAAACCAAGATTCTGACAACTTGGTCATTAATTAATGATACTTACAGTATGGACCGTTAATAAGAGTAAGGGTCTTCACTAAATTCCACACTGGGCTTCCACACTAAATTCTATTTCTCACTTGTCTACCTGATCAGCAACGCATTTATATCATTGGCACATACAGTAGGTGTTGCCATTGTCGCCCAGGTGTGTGCTGCACTTTGGTATCTTTTAGGATGAAAAGTGCTGTAACCACTTTTAAAGATGACTAATTACAACATCTTTATTACACACAGGTAGCATAGGTGCATCATCACTTTTTGTCAGTAGGAACAAATCCAACTTTTGAAAAGTATCATGGCAGTTAAAGTTCCATATTAGACAGTATTGTTGTGATACTTCTGTGTGTTGTCAGCATAAAATCATGCAAAGCAGACAATAGTATAGTGTCGGGTTTTATTTGGATTTAGGAATTAAAGTGGGTGAGACGCAGACTACATTGTCTATGAGTCCTCATTGGAGACGAGAAGGTTTGTGGCTCAATCTATTTCTAGGCCAGTCAGCACCACACAGGAATATCCAATGACCCCCACAGCTACACAGCTATGTCTCAAAAGTCCTGGTTTAAAGCACTCTTATTAAACTTGTCTCAATTTAGAATATTCACACTACTATCAGTAATCCCAAAACAGAAAACATTATGGTGATCACATATTGATGCCCAATGTTGCAAAATAATAATTTTAGTAACTGAAAAGGCCTTTTCATGGTACATTCTCACTAGGTAAATTATTTTTACTGTATTCATATTGAAACTTAATTTGATATTTATTTTTAATTAAGTAATACAGGAGTTTTACCCTCAAAAGTCTGAATCTCTATACCCTCTGGAGATAATATATTGTAGCTGACATTTAATTTCTTAACATTTCCTGAAAACTGATGTGTAAAATTATTAAAATTAAAATTACTGCCATTCATCAAAGGTAAAAAAAAGATGCTTTCATACGTTGGAGGCATCAAGGTAACATAACGATTCTCCATAAAGCATTTTCCAAAAGATAAATCTGTCATATGGCTAAAACAAAATGTAAAAGAAAAATTTTGGAAGAAAATACATACAGTGTATTTGAACAATAATGTCTAAACTGTAATTTTCACCATAAAGTATAATAAATGGTGTTATTTAACAGAAATATGGGAGGAAGTCATTTTCTAATTTTGCACTTCCACTCTCCCAAGAATAGATACTCACTGATTAGCACAAGTCTGCCCACATCTTTTCTAGCAACATCACTGAGTTTTGACCAGCACAGTCATTTTCTCAGATGATGAGGTAATGCCAAAGTGTGCCATCCTTTTATATTTGTCAGCTTGTCTTATCATTAGAATTTGACAAAACTACCGAATAATAATTTTTCATGAAAAAAACAAGAATGATACGTGCAGCCCCTGAGTATTTTATTTTTAATAGTTGGTTCAGCACTACTGCTTTGGATCAATTGAACAAATTCATTGTGTTGCACCCCTCATTTTGAACCAGCAAAGTGGAACAATTAGATGACAGTCATCTCTTGTTGATCAGGTGTTTGTTGTTGGTAAATAAGGCAGTACTGAGTTCTGAATATTCGATTACTTTGTCATGCCTTGACGTCAGTGTCTGGATTTCATAGTCAAAAGTCTAAATGAAAACCAAAGAAGTTTCTGTTAAAAAAACAGCCAATTATGAAGAGGCAAGAAAAGAAAAGTCAAATAGAACTGAGGCATATGAATTGGGCCTAAAAAAATCAACTATTTGGCATATACAGAAGAAGAAAGAAATAACAGGTATAACTGGCAATCGATTCCCTTAAGCCTCTAAATGTACAGTATCTGTTTGCTCTTCTGTGGACTGATTCAAGAGTAGTAATGTCTCTTTCCTGATTTGAACATAACTGTACACAACATTCAGAATGGGACATTACTTGTGCATTATACAATTTTAACATAACATCTGTGGATTTAAATTACACACTTTCAACAATATAGCCTAACACTTCATTTACCTTTTTAATTGAGTCCCTACATTGTCTAGAAGATGTTAATGGTGTGTATTTCACATCTGTTAACACCCAACTCCTTTTTAAGTAGCTTAATTTGCCTCTGTTTTCCATTTTGCATTTATACAGTGTTTCGTTTTTGCTACATGCAATTTTATCTAAATCATTTTGATCATTTGCTGCTTTAACAGTGTTTGCTAATCCTCCACATTTAGCACCATCTGCAAACATGACTAACTTCTTAACTATATTAGAATCTAGACCATTGATATACAGTAATTTAAGAAGAACACAATACTGTGGAACTCCACTTACAGTATTACATCATCTCAATATGAGCATACAGCCATTATCAATTAACCAATTCATTTCCCTGAATGCCTATGATTTATAATTTGAGAATAAAACTCATATGGGAAAGTTTATCAATAACTTTCTGAAAATCTAAATAAACACATTACATCATATAATATATGTGTATCCATTACTATTTAATGCTGCTTTTTTAAAAGCACTTTTGACAGGCAAGATCTACAGTAGCTCTTCTAAATCCATGCTGACTATTCTCTAGTATCTGAGTTCCATATTCATTAGATGATGAAGTAGTTTAGTTGATCTGATTTTATAGTCTTACATATCTGGTTTATATTCTTTGTCCTTCTTATGGTTGAGCACTGAAATTCTCCAGTCCATGGGTACTACCGCTATCTTGAGTAACTGTTGGAAGAATAGTCACTAATGGCTTCTGAATGACATCTCTTGTTTCCTCAGATACAATTAGCAAAGAACCATTAGGCTCTTAGGATTTATTCATGTTGAATGCTTTTATGAGCGGAAATGCTTCTGCCTCTTCTATGTTATACTATTTAATACAAATCTTTGTCCTTCTGTTGCCTGAGGCATGTTGTTGACTTCTTCCTAAGTGAACACCTGAGTCCAATACTCCTTTTGTACATCAGCCCTTTTCTTTATAGTATTCATAAAATCAATTTGTTGAACCATTCGAGATATAGTTTTGTTAGATTTTGATTCATGCTAGTGATACGCTGCACCTGTGTTCTCAATTTTAAAAATTTAGGGTCTTAATTAAATGTGGATCAAATGTGGACCAAGCAACGATGCTGATTCCCTACTTGTAAACAATTTTTCTATAAATCATCCTCTGTATCACTTTATTATCACATTTTATCTCATACTAAGAGCTTCACACACCTTACTCTCTACACATAAAAAAACAAGTCCAACATAGTCCAAAATGGGAACCCAGGGAGCAGGCCATAATTCAAAACTGGGAGGTCCATCCAAGACAAGGACGATTAAAATCCCTGGGAAGGGGGAACATGATCAGGAACACAGAGGTTAAAAGGATAACGAGGCCAGGTGCTCCGAGCCCCGGACCCAGATGGTCAGGATGCCGTTCTGAAGCCTATGCCGTCGGGTCACTCCTGGATCCTCTGGTAGGCGGGCTTCTGGGCGTCCATCATCCAGATGCTGAGCCGAGAAGTTAGGAAATGCCACACTTAAATAGTAATCGGCAAAAGGGGGGCAGGTGCACGTAATAACGAAACTCAAAATACAGAAGGGTAGGAGCGCCCTTTAGAAGAGGGATGACGATCGGGACATTTTCAGTGGTAGATTGGAACTTTATATTAAAGAAATTCAGCTTGGAGATTTCTAAAGTAAACAACATGTTAATATTTATATCCTGAAATTTTAAAATTGGTAAAGAAAAAATAAATTTAAAAAATCTGTAAATATTTTAGAAGTTGTTTCATCCAAAAAGCATTGACCAATTATTATTGTGCTTGTTCCATTTACTGTAGATTACAGTGATTATTTGTGGATTCATTAAAAAATAAAAATACCTTTACTTACAAATACTCAATTTAATACAAAAATAATTTAAATATCTGAAAAATTATGGATGTTAAAAGTGATGTTCTGAGTGTAAGCACAGAACACTCTAATATTGTATAATGTTTCAATCATTGTTTCTGTGGTGTTCATGACACTCTTTATATCCAGTGGGATTATTCGTATTCACAAGCAGCATAGAATGGTGCTTGGGAGGTAAGAAATCGCCTCTTACAACTGATCACCAAAACTGTTGCTTATGTAGAGTGTATCATTGCTTCATTCAATTTGATCATATACAGTATATGTATTTTTACAATTTGGATCAAATTCCAATCTACATTTTCACAAAAATATTGATAAAAATTATGATTTTATAAGAGTTTTCATTAGATGAGCCTTTTGAAGTTAGTTCAGAGCCCTAGATGATTATCAGGTTCACTACTTTTTTTGTAATGTTTACAACAGAATTATTACAGTCCCGATGGCTTGGTAGGCAATTTTTTTTTATTTTCTATATGTACTATTGTATAAACATGACATTTTATAAACATGTTTTTTTTAACAAATGTTTGAGATGTTACTCAAGATCTGTCTAGTACTACTTCCATTCAGACACAATAATGAAAAAAGTACTTAGAAATTAAATCCTTGACATCTCTGTATCACATTATAATTGTTCTTATTTGTAGCAATTGACTGCCTAATTGATTATTAATAATATTTACTAAATATAACATATTTGTACATACAACATTTTTCCCTAATGTGAAAACAGTATCTCCTGATTATGTATTTTTCCTGACATCTTAGCAATGTTTAAAAAATCATCTGGCAGTATAGTTCACTAAATAGTTTTTAGATAAAACATTAAGCAAATACATATATTTTTATCCTGTCTTTTTTAAAGGGAGATGCACAGTTTGTAGTAAAACAAACTACAGTATGTTTGTTTTCAACTCTATAATACATCCTTGCTCAATAAAGCACTGCATTTCCCTAATGTTTAAGGTGATATACAGTAGGTAATATAATATATTGCATGTATTAGTTACCAAATTTTAGGTACTGCAAAATACTGTTGTATGAAGTAACATTATTCCATATTTTTACCATTTTCAGCATTCAGATTAAAGAACATTGTTACCATGCCATTGTATGTTACTTTATTCTGTGAAATTGATGCTCTATATTGTTCATTCCTTTCTTGACAGAGATGCCATGAGGTATCTATACATCTTAGAAAGTAGCACAAAATCAATGTGCATGATTATACAATTTAGCTGCATTTGTTGTCCTAATTTATCTACTACCATCTCCATCTGTAAATTACCTCATAATAAAAAATTCAAAGCCTTGGCTCAAGGCTAAATTAGACTTCCTTGTGCCAGTAAAAAGCATTATCAACTTGGGGAATCTTTAAAATCATCACTAGGCAAAGAGCTACATTAAAGGAAAAACAGAATGACATAAAATGTTGTACAAAATCACTTACTCCTGATTACTGTTGCTATAGCCTGACCTGAACAATTGGTGTTCTTTGTAGTGTCGTATAATGTACAGGAGTTATCAGTGTCATTGTGTCTTCTGAGAGACATTTGTAGTTTTGACAGTATTCAAAAGATTATTTTATTTTTTATCCTGAGCTACCACGTGTTGTAGGCCTTTCTTTGGGAGAAGAGGAATAATGCTTTATTCACCTTAGGGTCTAGTTAGTAATAATATAATAAAAATTCTATGATCCAGTAATCTTCACATTCCATAGCAAAAGCTGCGATATTAAAGAAAAACAATGTAATGTTAAAATTAACTGAATATGATTTTGCAAGTGAGATACACATATTTATAAACAAAAATGAAAGGTTACAAATGACAGAACATCCAGTCCTTGGATGTTAGTATCTTGTAGATTTCAGGAAGTGTTTTAAACCTTTATTGACAGATGTCAAACAGTCCACATCAACAGCATGTATGAGAAATTTATTCTACGTACTCTCAACCCAAGACTTAAAAAGAGTGATATGCAAGAGAAGTATTCCAACTATATACAGTATGTGTGGTATACACAGATACAACCATTTAAAATGTGAAATGTGTCAGACAGTATCCCGCAACAACCACCGTGTCTCATTGTTTTCATTTTTTCAAACAATCTGCACAATGAATCCTTAATTTACATCACTGCATGGTTGTCAGACAAATATTATTTTAATTATAAGATCAAATAATCAGTTAATTGTTTATTAACCCATTAGTGCTTTCCTGCCCTAATCATACCATCCAGTATGCATGCTGTACTAGTGACCATTTCATTAAATGCCATGATTACACATAACTCCAAATAAGATACTGTATGACACAGTAGTGTATAACACCAACAGAATTACATTAATTTAATTAATTACATGCAGTATACATAATTATTAGTCATTGGGTATAAATTACAAAACATATAATTTTATTTTAGATTTTGAATATTAAAATATATTATACATAGCAGCTTTAAATACATCATATTTAAATCAAATAAATATAAAAAAAACTAAAAATACTTTTGCATACTGTAAGTTGCACTGTAGATGATACAAATTTGCACTACATAGAGGGTTTTTCTTTAAAGAGCAGAAACCACACTTTCACATCAGGTTCATTTGGTTTCATTTGTTCTGAAATCTGTTATAAGTAATTTTAATGATTTGTTGTTTATATATATGTTTATTTGCAGTGAAATGAAAAATCTCATCCAATCAGAGTGATGCATTGGTAGTTCAGTGGTAGAAATCTTGCCCGACTTGTGGGATGCCTGAGTTCAATTCCTGACCAATGCACAAATTGCCAATTGAGGATAATTAAGACTCTTTCTTTAATAATGAAAATTAATAAAATTTATATTATATTGGTTTTTGTATTAATATTATATATCACTGTATGTTGAATATTAAAATTACATTAATTAATAATAAATAAAGTAAAAACATGAATGAACCTCTGTGGTGCAGAATTAGCAAATGTGTGAATACTGCCATAGGGGAAATAAAAAATGCTGTAAATGATGCTCAGAGTGAGTAAGGGAATTTAAAGATGCCCATAAATCTGAATCTCATTTTAGAGTTTTATGTGTATATTTGTTTTTAAATATTATTTTATGTATAAGCATGATTTATTTTTATAATTATCAATGATAAGATGGCGCCGACAGGGAAGGCTGTTGTCCTGCGAGCTCCCATTCGTCCTTGTCTATTTCTTTATTTTTTGTTGTTTTTCGTACTGCTAACTGCACATACTGTTTGCTCGGCGATTAGATATGGCTGACAAACACTTATAGACATAAGATTGAATATTGGCACAGTTAAATCTACCCCAATAATTACTGCCGACTATCTGGACTGTGGTGTCTCACCTGTACCTGTACTGGGAAGAAGACAGTGTCGTAGGAAGAAGGGTTATTGGGCAGACGTTCTGGTAAGATTGAGGCAGCACAGAAATCGTGCCCCACTCCTGAGTATACTTCTTACTAATGTTCAGTCACTGGACAATAAACTGGATGAACTGAGAGCAAGGCTTGCTTTCCAATGGGACATCAAGAACTGCAATGTGCTGGCATTTACTAAAACCTGGCTTGAATCATCTTTTCCGGATTCTGCTATCCTCCCGGGAGAATTTTCTATTCACCGTCAGGACAGAACAACGGATTCAAGTAAGAGCAAAGGCGGTATGCTTCATGGTAAACAATTCCTGGTGCACAGACATGGAGATTATTTCAACATCATGCTCTTGAACATTTGACAATAAAATGTTGCCTTTTCTACCAAGGGAGTTCATATCAGTAGTTCTCACAGTGGTGTACGGATGCAGCCATTCAAAATGGGTGGGGTATTTCGCGGTATACCCCGGTGGGCGTGTCACATCAAAACGCAGTATCACGCAGTATCACGCGGCATATCGCGTCATTTGACGTCATGCCGGAAAGTTTCCGGAATCACCTTGTAAAACTGCCAGGAGGAGCCAATAAAGCTTAACCTCTCATGTACAGCATTTGAGCTTTTAAATTTAAACTGTGTATTACAGCATGTTAATCATCAGCCATTAAAAAGTTGGTATATTTTATGAAAGCAAGATTGCTCAGTTGGACAAAAGTACATAACCTACCTTTATCAGAAATATTTATGCATCAAAGCCTTTACCGAAGATATTACTAATAGTATTAATAATGAATGACTTTGGACAAGCTGTAAACTCAAAGTATTACGCTGGTCAACATTCTTTCTAACCGTCATTTTAAACGAAAATACTTTTAGTTTTTTCTTTGACAAACACCACAGCATTTTGTTGATCTAGCTAACGAGGACAGGACATTAGCTAGCCAATACGATAAAGGAATTACTTTTTTTTCTCATTTCTTTGGCACATTTGTACAAGCACTTGGAATCTGTCCAAGACCTACTTTGTCAGGCATTTTCTTTTACTGCAACGGACATAAAAACTCCCTTGCTTTTAACAGAGCGTTTCATAATTTCTAACTACGAAAATTATTTAAACTGCGACACTTATCATTCAACCAGAGCTCAAAATATCACAAGGATCCTCAAGAGCACATCAAAGACTGTATTAAAAGATACTTGTATCAGATACATGAGAATCCAGGCTTTTTTATCAACGCTTTCTTTTCCGTATACCAGATATTATGGAACCACTTCAGAAGGGTGTCAGCCAGTCAGATTCCAGGAATCGGTACCTTAAAGAAAAAATACACACCAGTATTCCATTTCTCCCTAAACATTTTAAGCATTGAAGTCTTTAACTAACATGTGAAATAGCGTGTAAAAAAGTGGTAGTTTTAAGCTTTTCTGCTAATATAATATGGAATCGCGTATCTAAAGAAATTAATAACGATATGATTATATTCGTGTACTGCGACAGGGCTGTTTCGCCTCTCTCTTTATGTGACTTCCCCAGTAGCCCACTGGTCTACGTGCCTGATTACTAACCTACAGGTTGTGTGTTCAAATACAGCCGGCACCGCAACTTTCCTTTTAACAAACATTTCTTTGAAAAAATAGAATAGCAATATTATGGACAATTAATTGACTTTTATATTTCTAAATATCACAACATGATCGAATTTAAGTCATTTTTGATAATAATGAATAGTCACCTTCTTCCCTTCTGACAACGGTCCCTGCTTCTGCTTCCTGCTTCTATTGTGTGTGTGTGGGGGGTGATCCCTTTAGATCTCCCTTCAGATTTAAAAGGTTATTAATCATATCTTCGGTGTCACATCTTACCAGTGCAGCTGATCTTTTGCTGCCTGGGTCAACTATCACAAAGCTTTAGAGAACTTAACATTTCTATTATCAACAAATTGTAAATATGACGTTTACATTGGCATTATTAATTTTTCACATGGGTGTATGGAGGATTGTCAGCTGTCACTGACAGTAGACCCCCCCCCCCCCCCTCTTAGGCTGTGCACACGATCGAATTTTTATAGAGAAATGGAGGCTGTACAGTATGCGTTACAATATAAACATTTATATTGATTTAAATCGCAAACACGTGTTTAATTATATGTGTTTTTTTAATCATAATCAGACAAATGCAACATAAATTGATACAGTATCTTTGTCTTCTAAGTATCTTAATAAACTTTCAGCATAGCTTTCTCCCCGTTTAGATTTATTTTTCTTGGGATTTTGGGATCAAACGTGGAAAGATTAGATTATAATTTTATTTTTTAAATACGTTTTAGAAAAGTGTAATCTATACCAAAAAGCTGTACACCACCTGTTATATAGATACATATTGTATACTTTCGGGTTTGGATAGGACGGACACAAGAACTCAGACTTGCGGAGTTAAAGGAAGTGAAAGCCTTTATTTTTCTTCTCCGTCACCACCTGCTAGCCTGGCTCTCCCGCGCCCCCGTCCGCCAACAGCGCGAGCCAACACACCGCCCGCGTGCCCGAGAGAGATAGAGAGAAAAGAGAGAGAGAGTATCTCTCTCTCTTTTAGTATCCTAAACAGACAATACACATTAGCTGAATATTTGACCAAGATAAGAAACAACAAACAGAAACAGACCCTGACGAAGTACAGGCTCAGTGACCACAGCCTAGCCATAGAAACTGGGCGACACAGGCAGACCTGGCTGCCCAGAGAGGACAGGCTGTGCTCCCACTGCCAGCGGGGAGAAATAGAGACAGAGGTGCACTTCCTACTGCACTGTGACAGATACTCTGGGATTAGAGAAACATTCTTCCCTAAATTCAGAAATCTAGTCCCAGAGTTCCCACAACGGGTCCCAATCCTACTAGGAGAGGGAGGAGGGAACTCAGTTGAACTGGCAGCCCAGTATGTGATCTCCTGTCACAGGAACAGTGAGTCTGTCTCTCAATAATGCTCCAGCCGCCTACAGTATATGTCAATATTTTATAATATGTCTTTGTTGTAAATGTCTGTAATATGTCTGTAGATTTTATTTTACTTTTATTTTTTGTTTTGTTTAATGTAAATATCATTACTTTCATTTGCTTTGGTAACACTGATTGTACCCATCGGTCATGTTAATAAAGCACCTTGAATTGAATTGAGTAAGACCCAGGGGTGCAGAAGCAGGGAACTATTTACAAGGAAAACGGATACTTCCCCAGACTGTACGCCCGCTTCACTGTGGGACAGCCGCACTGGTCAGCGGCCTTCCTAAACCCCGCCCTGACCACTTTCACTCCTGTCCTGCTCTTCCCTGCGGACCCCAGCCGGGCGCTCTTCGGGCTCTGCCCTGGGCGAATGTATATTTTGATATTTAGATGAATGGAAAGGGGCACTTTAATGTTCTGTACGGCTAATATTAAAGCCAATACTTTAATATTCTTTTCTGTATGTTTAACGATAGTGGGTACTGGCCTAATTCGGCCCTGCACCCGTTGTTAGGTATTAATGTGTTGTTGTTATGTGTGAATTTGTACCTGTTTCCCTGAGGTCTGGCTTTTTTTCTGGAAAACCATAACTCTGGTCTTGTCCAGATTGACTGTCAGCGCCCAGGTCTGACAGTGCTGCTCCAGCAGTGCCAGGTTCTGCCGCAGCCTCTGTTTTGTGGGCGACAGAAGGACTAGGTCGTGTGCAAAGAGCAGGAACTCAATTTCTGTAATTAATGCAGATCAGTAAATCAAGGAACAAAACAATTATTGCGCCCGGCTCCTCAATGGGCTTTGACGTGCTAATGCGTTGGTTTCACAGTCCGGGTGTGGCAAGCCTCTAATGTCTCCCGACTTCGAAGAGAGAGGTGAAACAGCCCTACACAGCCCTGTCGCAGTACAGGAATATAATTATATCTTATTAATTTCTTTAGATTCTTTAGATTCTTTTAATACAGTCTTTGCTGTGCTCTTGAGGATCCTTGTGATATTTTGAGCTCTGGTTGAATGATAAGTGTCGCAGTTTAAATAATTTTCATAGTTAGAAATTATGAAACGCTCTGTTAAAAGCAAGGGAGTTTTTATGTCCGTTACAGTAAAAGAAAATGCCTGACAAAGTAGGGTTTGTACAGATTCCAAGTGCATTTTTGCAATTTACGTTGCATTGTGCATTGTGCTGCTGTAGTACAGTTTAAAATAATTAAAAGTCTAAACAGTATCAGCTTTATTTATGGGTTGCAATTTAAAAAAAGTCCAAAACCTTACTCAAAATGCAATTTAGACCTTTCTGACAAGAGGAGACACCCAAATTTAATAATGTATCATGTCACTGTTTGTGCATGAATAAGGTTATACTGCTATTTCCTTAGATACGCGATTCAAAAAAAATATTTTTTTTTGAATCCCCGGCGGAACCGGGCATCCATAAGAATCAAGTAATAGGTTTATTCCATGCTGAAAAAAAGAAGAAAGAAAACACATTCCATAAGAATCAGCGCTTTTATATAGCGCCTTTAAAGGTGGCTTCTCAAAACGCTTTACAGGATAAAAACAATAATAACAACAACAACAATATTGTATTTCATTGCACTTTGACAGATCGTCCTTAAATCAATTGTTGACTCTTCTCTCTTTACTACTTGTATGGAGTGACTGAGCTCCGCTCTGTACCACACAATGATCCCCCCAGAGTCTCTGCCCCGAGTGATTTGGGGTTTTTTGACAGAGGGCAAAAAACTCTCTCTCTCGCTCGCCCACCCCCCCCCCCCTCTCTCTCTCTCTCTCTCTCTCTCTCTCTCTCTCTCTCTCTCTCTCTCTTGCCCTCCCCCCTGTGTATTGTCTGTTTAGGGCAAGCGAGAGAGAGAGACCCCAAATCACTCGCAGCCCAGTATGGGATCTCCTGTCACAGCCAGAGGAACAGTGAGTCTGTCTCCCAATAATGCTCCAGCCGCCTACAGTATATGTCAATATTTTATAATATGTCTTTGTTGTAAATGTCTGTAATATGTCTGTAGATTTTATTTTACTTTTATTTTTTTGTTTTGTTTAATGTAAATATCATTACTTTCATTTGCTTTGGCAACACTGATTGTACCCATCGGTCATGCTAATAAAGCACCATGAATTGAATTGAATTGAGAGAGGGGGGGCGAGCGAGAGAGAGAGTTTTTTGCCCTCTGTCAAAAAAACCCAAATCACACCTTGCTAATACATTTGCGGTCTTTTCAAAGTATGTGCTGTCTCTTGACAAAACAAGGCTCACCAGATAATGTGAACTGAAACCTGTGTTTCTAGCTTTTAAAGTCGTGCGATGTGTAAGCAGGAACACATCATTATATCTTACATATGAAAAATACATAATATAGCTCCCAAACAAATGCAAACGTGTTTTTAATAAAATGCTTTTATTCACTCATAATCTGACAATTTCAGGAAGACTAAGGAAGGACTAGGGAAATTGTCATCTGTTGTTGAAGCTCTGTGAGCTCGGTGACTTTGAGACCACTTGTTATCCCAGGTTGTTTTAATTGCCACAATTCAAATAGAGAAAAAAGAGCTGACTGACAAGATTTAAGATGTGGCTGTCAATGTTGGATTAAGAAAAACACGTTGCCTGACGTTAGTTGCATTGCTTGAAAAATAATTTTATTTCGAGAGACTGGATAAGTAATTCAAGTGTTTTTTTAACTTCCTGAAAAACAAGTAATAATTTAACAATATGTGCAAAAGTTTTATGATATGTCGCTGTTGTGAATGTCTCTGGAGTGTATCTTATTTGCCTGTCCTGGCTGTGCTCTCTCGCTCGCCCTCCCCCCCAATTCAATTCAATTCAATTCAATTCAAGGTGCTTTATTAGCATGACAGATGTGTACAATCAGTGTTGGGTATTTACTTTGTAATCTGTGGTCCTTTTAACTGTTTTTACATCTACTGTATTGCTTTGAGATGCCACTTTTAAAGGTGATATATAAAATCAAGGCTTTAACTTGCTTTAACTCCGCAAGTCTGAGTTCTTGTGTCCGTCCTATCCAAACCAGAAAGTATTACAATATGTATCTTTATAGCAGGTGGTGTACAGCTTTTTAGTATAGATTACACTTTTCTAAAATGTATTTAAAAAAATAAAAACGATTACAATCTAATCTTTCCACGTTTGATCCCAAGATCCCAAGAAAAATAAATCTAAACGGGGAGAAAGCTATGCTGAAAGTTTATTAAGATACTTAGAAGACAAAGATATCAATTTATGTTGCATTTGTCTGATTGTGAATCAAAAAACACATATATTTAAACATGCGTTTGCAATTTAAATCAAAACGCGATTTAAATTAATATAAATGTTTATATTGTAACGCATAGCTGACTATTCATTGTTATTAAAATGACTTAAATTCGATCATGTTGTGATATTTAGAATAATAAATTTTTTTGGTGCGAGTGAAGTTTTATTTAATCTCTGACCCAGGGAAAAGTTTTATTTTTTCAAAGAAATGTTTCTTAAAAAAAGTCATGGCTCCGGCTGGATTCGAACACCCAACGTGTGATGTGTGAGTGAGGAAGCTAGCCCACAGCACCACTGGCAAGGTCACATAAGGAGTGTTGAAAAAGCTCTACAGAAACATTATCAACAGACAATGTACAGCGTGTACTATTCTTGTGTTGCGGTACATGAATATAATTATATCGTTATTAATTTCTTTAGATACGCGATTCCATATTATATTCCCTTTTAATCAAATTCTAAAAGTATGCTTGTTGACTCCGGTATCACGTTAGTTAAAGACTTCGAAGCTTAAAATGTTTAGGGAGAAATGGAATACTGGTGTGTATTTTTTCTTTAAAGTACCGAGACCAGCCATATTCTGTATGTTTATGTTCCAAAATTAATATCGTTTATGGCCTTCACACGCGTTACAGTATGCTCCTATTCTTTTTATGCTCAGCTACTTAGATTTCCCTTCAGTGGTAAAATTCCATATAAATATTCAATGCTAAAACGGGCACAGTAAAGACATTTACTGTAAATCTTTCTACGACCGACCAACGGACCACGAGTGGCCCTGTCGGTCAACCAATCACGTACCGCGGTATTTTGCGTCATCGCGCGTCACGATGCGCGACGCCATAGCCAATTACTGTACCTCCGGTATGTGTCTGTACCGCGCACTTTGAATGGCTGCATCTGTAGATTTACACCATTGCATTTAGATGCAATGATCTACACATTGATTTCAAATAAAATTAAAATGTGCATACCTCAACAGTATAATGGCAAACTGCAATTTTAATTAATTATTAATTTTAATTTTAATTATTTCAGTTGTTGTAATTAGTTTATAGTCACTTCATGAAATTTCTTGTTTTCTAGGAATTTCCTTGAAATCAATTAGAAAATTGAGGTCTGATCCAAGCTCTGTTCATGGCTTGTAATCCCTTTTATAGAAAGAAAAAACACTATACAACCAAATTTCATTTTAAAACAGTAGGTAGACTATGTATTTTTTATTTATGTAACATACTGTAAATAATCATGTTCTAATGACTTATCCTATCCTATTTATCCTGGCAAGCAATGGGTATAAGGCAGGATACATCCTGTAAAGGGTGTCAGCCAATCACTGATGGTCAATTCAGATGGTCTTAAAAATTAAAGTATGATGTAATCAGAAGTGCGTGTAGCAAGAATGTTAATGATCAGGGAAATTCAACATTTCTCACATTGGGACAATGGGACAAATTGGGACACATTGGGAAAGAGAAAACACTTTCACTCATCTGGTCTGCCAGATGACAGAGGTGAAATAACTGTTACACCGCGGAAAACCAGGGACTGAGGTGGACAGGTTTCGCACACATCTGCTCTTTATTGTGCATAACCCGTAACTGACACAGAATGGCAAAAACCCGCCAAGGCACCTAAATGCCATAAAGCGATAACCCCCTGTTACGACCCCAAGTGTCTAGGGGTAAAGGGGTGTAACATTTAGGATAATTCTTTTGGAAGCAGAGGGGTTTTGGTGAGGGACTAGGAAGCGTGATAACAAGGGTAAGGAACTAGAGTGGTGCCAAAGGAAAGAAAATAACAAACAAAATGGAGCTGGCTAGGACAGTGAGGGAAAGCTAATCTGACTACAAAAGAAAACGCAAAACACACGGTCTTCGGCGTCTTCAACACCCTAGCTAACCTGCACTGACTACCCAAAACCATACAAGACAAATGGCACTCACCCGTACTAAACTAGTGTTACTAATACAAACTCAACTAAGTGTGTAAAGTGTACCCAACAACCTAAACTAACCTTATATACAAAAGTTCACACAAAAACACAAGTGAACCAGGAATACAAATAAGGGAAAACAAGAGTAATCAACAGGAGCAGGGTACAAAAGAACACAAAAATTGAACATGTAACACTGGGGCAAGGTAATGGCAAAACAAGGATAAACACACAAACAAACAAAAGTACAAAGAAACTAACAAAAAAAACAACAAAACAACAAAGCCGAAGCTATACGAAAATACACGCACACAAAGCAAAACAAACCAACAAACGAAGCCGAAGCAATAACCAGAAGCGAAGCGAAGTGAAGCGATAACCAAAACCAAACGGGACCGAAGCCAAACGAAAGGCCTCTCCTTGCTGAAAACCTCCATGTTATATGCTGAATAAGATGTGTTCTGATTGGCTGAGAGCTAATTGATGATGATGTCATACTGAAAGTGTGGTGTAATGGTGGGCCAATGGGGAAGGGAGAACAATCAAGGGTCAGCAGTGTGGAACATAGAAAAAACACACACAGAACACACACTGGGACGTAACACCCCCATACCAAAAGCGCAACAGCATCGTAGACCCCAAATGGACTCTGTGTGCGACATAACAAAATCCATCGAAAATGGTCAGAATCTGCTCATTATTGAGGTATATTTCTAAACCTACTTACTTACAAGGCACCTCTCTATCTAATGGAACTTATTAATGTATACCATCCAAGTCACCCTCTTGGATCACAAAATGCAGGTCTTCTTCATATTCCACGCATTAATAAATAAACTGTTGGCAGTAAAGCCTTTAGTTGCAGGGCCCCTAGCTTATGGAATAGTCTCCCACCTGATATTCGGGATGCTGAGTCAAACTAAGTATTCAAATCCATACTGAAGACCTATTACTTCAGCCTAGCCTACTCACACCTTACATTATAGCCTGCTGTAAACATGGCTGCTGGTGCTGCTGTACATGCCATTGTGTGTCTCTATGTTGGCCCACCAGGTAGATACACCTATTGTCACGAAGCAGTTCTTTCCGGGCCCTATGCAGACGACACGATCCGGAATTGTGAAGATACACTAAGGAGAAAGTCATGCAGGAAAGGGTCTGGATACAGGGGGGCGTGTCCGAGGTGAGCAGGTGTCCTGGGGAAGTGAGTCCGGGCGAACAAACAAAGCCAAAGTCAAAACGGGGAATCCAAACGGAAGAGTACAGTCCAAGGCCAGGAGATCCATCCAAGGGTTAAAAGTATGAGCCGGGTCGGGACCGGCGGGGCAGGGAATCTGGAACAGAAGCTTAAAACCATAACAGAGCCAGACGCAGCAGGACCCCGGGCTCTCACGAAACGTGATTCAATGAGGAACCAGGAGTGAAGTCCGCGTCTGGCTTTTAAGGGGGAGCAGGAATAGGGAACAGGTGCAGACAATGGGAGAAAACAAGGAAGGGCTGGAGCGCCCTTAAGAGGAGGGGTTAGCGATCGTGACACCTATTCTGACCAAATTATCTTATTCTCCTCCCCACATGTCCAGATGGTACCCGGATGGGGCACCATCTGAGTTGGATGCTGTATCAGTGCCATGGATCCAAGAGAGACATTGTGGATATACTGTAGCTGTCATTTAAGAGGAGTTTGCTGGCCTACAGAGATCTGCATGGAGTACTGACATACAGAAGACATGATGGATGGATGGATTAATACCTTCATTCATTTCTTTCTTTTTTTTAATTATATAATGTTGGCATGTCCAAAGGGGATGGGCAGCCAGTTGACCTTGGACCCCTAGAGTTTTTTTTCTCCTTACTAAGGAGTTTTTGGTTCCTCTCCTCCATTGTCTTCTGGTCTTTTCTGTTCTGTATTCACAAAATGTATGGTCACTTGCATTGTTAAGTGCCTTGGGGCAACCTTTGTGAAAGGCACTATATAAAAATAAATTGAATTGAATTGAATAAACCTAACCGACAGTCTCAGGCATTGGGTTACACTGCATTGTGAGGAAAAGATTACTTTAATTAAATGAAAGCAAGTGTAAAATAATGGCTGGTTACATTTTAAAACTTCTACAGACAAAGTAAGCAGATTATTATTATTTTTGCTTCACTTTTTTGGGATTCCATTTTATACATAACAATTCACCTGATGTTGTCTCTGTGGTGTTTTTATGTTTTCCCCATATTCGCTTGTTTTTTTACCTGGTGATTAATTTTCCTCCCACAGTCCAAAGACATAATAATAAGTTATTTTGCTTCTTTTGAAATTGGCCCTCATGTGAAAATGTGCACGTGCATGTTTGTGTTTGCCTTACAATGGACTGGCATCCCATTCAGTGTGTATTGTGCCTTGCCTTGTTGCTTGCCAGGATAGGTTCTAGCTCCCCCATGATCCTGTATTGGATATAGCAGGTAGAAAATGAATGGATGGATGGATGTCAAAGATAAAGATAAGAAAAAAGTCAAACATTAAAATGACAAAACAGTAGGTACTGTAGGAACACATTATAAATGCAAAATAGAGCAGAGCAGAATGCTCTGAAATCAGGAGAGATATTCCTTAATACAGAGGATCATTTGGGTTCTGGAATAAACTCCTTATTGTTGAATTGAACTCTGTGAGATTCCTTCAGAAAGTGGATCAAGACATTTATGTTTTGTAAACTTATATTTATATTTAAAACTTATATTTTTACTGTGTCAAGAAGTGTTTTCATAGTGTTTACCATATACTGTATAGTGGTAATTAAAAAAAACATCTTAACATTTTTCAACGTTGATGTTTCTGGGTTTGTTGAAAATATTTAAAATGTTCTTATGATAAAGCTGTGAATACACAACTCTTAAATTGTTAAACATTTCTCGATTAAAGCAGCATCTGACTCAATATTTTGATACTTCATCCACAAAATGCAAAAGGATTATCTCCCTTTAAAACATCTTCCAGAAAACTGAGATGAAATGCTTCAGAAGCAAATGTCAACTAAATGTGTTGCTTTGAAAATAATTCCCCTTATAGTATTGGTATGATTACCTCTAGTGACATATTTTGTGCTTGTTGTGCCCATCGTTTGAAGGATTTAGATTTATTTTTAATGACACATTCATTTCACATTTCACAAGATTTCACATTTTTAGTGTGAATCTACATTCATTTTGTACATCCAAATATGTCAAACTAAAAATAGGAAAACTGCAATAGACAATGAAATGTAAAAATTACAGTGGAAAAAAGCTGTTTTACTGTATGTCCCATAGAATCTGTAAAAATCTTATTTTTGTCCTGTATACTAGTGGTATCCAAAGTAATTATGCTCTGTGTAGATGGGCTTTGGAAAAATATTACTAAAAATGTTATTCTCTATAAATACTTCAGAGCTACAGATATGTCACACTGCATCATAACAATAATCAATATATACGATAAGAGCCTAATGATACCTAAGCTTTCAAATGGCACTAAAATATATTCCTTAAGTTGACATTTGCTTTCATTTTCTTTTTTGTCACTCATTGTTTTTTAATTTGTTTCTACAGTTTGTGTATAACAAATTGCTTATGTGATATACAGTGTGAAAAAATATGATCTGTATATTTATTATCTACATATCATGTGACAAAACTATATATACAGTAATTACATGCACAGTACATACTGTACTGTATTCTACATACTGTATACACACAAAAATTCTATTTAGCATTTTCTTGCTAAAAGAAGTTGCCACAATTTACTGAATCAAGGGGTGCAATTATTCACATTAAGATATTGAATGCTGATTGATATTTTAAAATAAATAATGACAGAATTTTTGTTTATTTCTATATTTTTAATTTTAATTTGTATCTATTGTTAGGACTTGGTGAGGACTAGGTGAAGGTCAAATATGTCTAAATATGTTCAACCATAAAATCTTAAGGGTGCGTACTTACATTTTCACCACATTGTATATGCAATACCATAACCATCTAAAAATGGTTTTCATGAAGCTGAGTAAAATGTTGAGCTGAGAAATATAATGTCTCCAAGTCATATTTAATACATGTATGGGATATGTACATTATGTTTTACTGGTATAATTCAGTTATTTTTTCATACCTGTGAAAATGTAAGTGTGCCTTCCACTAAAGATGCATCTTCAGAAAATTATTTATAGAGGGAGAAACAGGACGTCTAACAACAACTGCGAGTATTGCTTTTTAACTGTCTACTAGTAAGTCAGCTACTGCCAGCAGATGACATTGAAATTTCACTGTGACTTTTTTCCTTTAAACTTCATTAAACTGGATGAAATGGGATCAATTCCAAAAGAATGATGGGGTAGTAATGAAGAGAGACCCTGTACTGCTGATCACGTCACACATGTGATGTTTTTTTTTCTGAATTCTGCTCTAGGGAAACACACTTCCTCCTTAGCCTAAGTTCTCCGTATAATTATCACCTTCACACAGGAGAACAGGTTGCACACCATTTAATCACTCTATCAATAACGATCCCCTTTCCTCATGACATTCTCCAACTAACCTTTGTAGTACTAAGGGGAAAGTGGAATTGAAGGTAAAAGAAATAAGTGTCTTAAATGTGTCTTAATTTATTTAGAAAGATTAGTGGATAGGTGATGAAATACACAGCCAGGAACTGGAATAGCTTGCAATAAAAATAAACTTGTATCATTAAATTGATAGATGTGAAGACTGGTGGATTTTAAAACACACTATAAAATAGAATTTAACAACTTCATGAAGTAAGTTTAATAACAATATTTTTTAATAAGAATGGGTTAATGTTTTTTTTGCTCATGGTTTCTATATGCTGGGTTAAATATGTACAGTAAATGTAGTACCTTTTCTTAATAGAACATTTTCTTTTTAGTGTTCTAGATGTTATCTCCATAGACAAGCTTCACTAAATTTAATCATCTGACAGAAAAAAAATTCTGCTGCAGGCTTAGCTATGACTAATATGATACATGAAAATTGTGAATTAGTAAGATCAAACTTATCCATGTTTGAATGATTGTTTATTTAGAAGATGGCAAAATGTATTATTTGAATGCAATGGATAATTAAGTGTCCAATGGCAAAAACAAGTCATTTTTTGTAATCCTTTGGAACAGGAACCTTATACAGATAAATGGCTAATTATTATGTATATGATTTGCATTCTTGTAGTGCACCTAAAGCTGTGATGTACATGCTTTTATTAAATTATTACAATTTCTGGTAATTTTAATTCAGTGAATTACAGTAATAATAATTTCCTTTTAATTTACAAGTCCTTATCCTGTATATTAATTTATATTATTTCCTAAATATCATAATGTAACTTCAAAACAGCAGTTGACTGTGGTTGTACTCTGTAAAACAAACCAGTTATCATTTTTCTCTTTGTAATTGAGAAAAGCAGAAGCACTTTTACAAGCCACTGGATACCCTGAATCTATCTGTGGTTTTAAGACAGCATGGAAATGGCAGACACATTAAAAAGGTCACTGCCAGCAGAGCAATCATCTCAAATTCCATCAAATGTAGCAGAAAGTACATGGAGGTATCCCGTGAGACACCAAAAGAGCTAAGAGACATTGAGATGACTAGGTCAGATATGTTTGTTTATTTAAGATACATAATGCATTAAGATAGAAGAGATCAGTGATGATGTGTCACTGGAGTGACTTTTTATTCTTGAGAATGCATTAGGTTGTGAACCAGACTTACAGTATAGAGGAAGTTATTCAGAATTTTCTTTTTGGGCCATTAGTTTGCATCCATTTAACATCTTTACATTTATATTCCTTGAGGCATCTGATATGTACATGTAGTTCAATAAGTGTGTTTAACGCACAAAATATATACATACTGTATATGTGGTTTACTGAAATACTTCTTGATATCAGCATAAAATTATAAAGCTTCTTACATAACAAAAGCTATAAAGAAAATATGTTTTTTTACATGACCATATTCTGATATACAGTACAGTATTTCATTACATAAAGCATTAAAATCACACTGAAGCATTAAAAGTTGTAAAAAAAATGTAAGAAAGCAGAATAAACTAGGTTTTTACAGATCAAAGGGATCATTGCATGTCAATCTGGATCTGTTGAAAGACTTCGAAAGGCATGGGGCAATTCCATTTTATAATTTGAAAAAGGAAAATAGGTGGCAGAAGCATAAAATATGAATGTTGTTTTAGATTATATTACCTAAAGTATATAGAAGGTATTGATTACTTTTTCTAAGTGCTTCAAAACCATTATTTGCTCTTGAAAAGTGTGTGGTGATACAGGCATTGATGAAAATCTTAAACATTATGTTTTCATGGAATCAATGATGATTTTTAGCCAAACACCTTTTATGATAAGATTACTTTGCTATTGCATTTGTAATAGCATTCATATGAAGCAAAAAGCTTTTTTAACATATCAACAGTGTTCATATTCACAGTCGAGAGTCATTTGCTCTAAAATAAAAGAAAAAGGAATAATGAAAGAAAAAATAACTAATTTTAAAATCAAAGGTAGTACTTAAATCAGGGTGAAGGTAGTATCAATAGTATCAATTTTACAATATCAAATCTTTAAAAATAAGTTAATAGAAAAATAATGTGTTTTATACACAGATTGTCACAGTCTAGAAGGAAGTATACGTTTCTATAAAAATAATGTCATTGTCAATGTCAATAATGTAGTACAAAGATAACAAGCATTCCATTGGGGGTACAAGCAGCTAGATTATATAACTAAGTGGTGATTATTAATGTATTCATCACACATGTCTCACTTAAAATTTAAGATATCTGATAACAAAAAGTAACTGGAAGTGGAAAAACTCATATTTTGAGGTTGTGTCTCAATATTTGGTTTGTTTAAAATGCCACAAATTGTAGATGCTGAATATCAGTAGAAGAACATTATTATAGCATGTCTCTTTCTTGACAGTCCTGTCAACCATTTCTGTAGATGAAATTACAGCAAGCAATTAGTTATAATCTACTCATGACTCATGACAAGGTCTGATATTTCAGCTAGGAATCATTTGATTTCTTCAGGGATTTGTCCCTGAACATGTTCCTGCTAGAATATGGTGTTGATATGTTTTTAATCCCTTTTATTTGAGCTCTGGATGGAATGTGGTTATTAGGGTTTGTTTAGAAAGTGCTATGACAATTTTATTTTTGTGCATGTCAGCCCTGAAAGCTGCATTTCAGAGTTTGTGAAAAACAGCTACCATGAATGTTATGCATAATTGTAAAACGTGGTTCAGGTGGGTAGCTGCGTCAGCATGTGTAGGCTGCAAAGGAACAAGTAATAGGTTTATTCCAAAAAGAGAAAAGAGAAGAAAGAAAACATAACGTTTAGGCTGCGGAGCCTGCTTCAGGTGTAAGAAAGTAGGCTCCACTACCGAAACGTTGTTTTCTTTCTTCTCTTTTCAGCATGGAATAAACCTACTGTACAGTATTACTTGTTCCTTTGTAAAAAGTGGTCACCTTGTATGTTTGTAAATGTAAAAGAATCATGATAATCTTTTTGCAAGGTAAATCATCTATTTCAACCCCAGTTTTCTCTGGATTGATTAACCTAAAACATTTGTCTAAGTGGTAAAAATTTAACAACACATATGAAACAGCTGCAGGTGTTAATTTCAGTTCCTTAGAGACTGCAGGAACTGATAAGAGTACAAGATAATAATAATAGACTGCAAGAGTGATAATTTGATGAAATGTTCATTTCAAGACAAAAGGCAATTTGGAAAAACAAAGCAGTATTACTAGTGTTACTACTACTATCATTAAATTTCTCTCGAAAATAGTGCTTGAGCAGACTAAGAAGTGGGGGAAGTATTTTGTATTTCCCTTATCAAGACAGGGTGCTTTATGTTATGGAGTAAATCTGTCTCTTTAACCATCCATTTACATATATTGCCAATAAAGATGCCAGAATGGCATGCTGTTGTTTAGTGTGGAAACAAACTTTAAATAAAAGCTATGTTTTTTAAGGAAGTTAAAGATCAGGATTTAGACTTTTTTATTTATTCAGCTGTTTTCAAGGCTTGGGTAATCACTGGAAGTACATTTCTTACACTTTCAAACCTTGGAAATTGGAGGTCTAAGTTCAATCCAAGCTCAGAATGCACATTATAACATGGCTCCTGCTGACTATAGTCCACATCACAGAAAAAAAATCATTAAAACAGTTTAGTACAACTGAACATCTTTGTATTCAGTATTTGGGCAAGAGGCCAAGAATTGAATTAAATACAGTATTGCCCCTTGGTACTCAAAGTGAATTTTCCCTTGAGGGTGATATTGATGTATGTTGAACTGAGAGAATGGGATTTTTCAATGAGTCTCTGAGGTAGACAGCTTAAGCTACAAAATTATAGTCTTTTTTGTTCCAGATATGTTACAATTCACACCAGAAACCTGAACTAATTGCACATTAACCATGACAATTAATATCAACAATTCTTTCATACATCGATACTCTTGGATGATATCATTGATCTTTAAGAATCAGTACTGAATATTCAGAACTGAAGACCTTTTTTCTACACCATTGTCACTCAAGCCAAACAAGGTCTGATATTCTTTTTAGTTATTTCCTAATTAATTTTACTCATAGCCTTTGTAATAGCACTATATGCAGCTATTTTGCACAAGCTTTTCATGTGTAACACTATAACACCCAGAATGTACCTAGTTAAAATCAATTCAACAGATAGGGGTGGTTTATTAGGCCAGCTGGCATGTGTGTTAATAGAGACATAGAAGTAGACAGGCATCTACTGTATAACTGAAAACAGTAGCAGGAAAGTCATGAAGCCTTTATAGAAAGACTATTATATTTACATTTATTTACATCTCTTTCAATGTCCATTATAAGATAACTAAAATACTAGTTGCTATAGTATTACTTACACTATTAAGCTGAACAAATCTAAAGGTATAATTTTATATAAAAAGTGCAATCAATTCATTCTTTAATATTATTTTTTCTTCTATTTCTGTTGTCATATTTTGCTCACCCTTTCTACCATTTTCTACCAGAAAATCTACCATTTTCTACCCTTTCTACCATTTCTACCATTCTCTTTATCATGTTTAATTACCATATACACCTTTCCTCTGTCATATTCACTACTTAATCTTCTATATTTTATACTTATATTGTCATGGATGTCGGAAGGGACGAAGTGTGGAATGGCAGGAGAGCGGAAAAAGACCCTATGCGTAGCGGCATGACAAGAGTTAGCCTGGGCTCAGCTGTTCAGGAAATGCAGCATAGAAACCTATGCCCTCAAGCCACGGTCGTGGGGTGACCTGGTGCTAGCCAGGTCTCAAGACACCCGAACCTCAATGCTGAGGGAAGAGGAAAGTGACTCACCGGAAGGACAAGCAAAGCGCAGGAAACTAGGGACAGGACAGAGTAGGAGCGCCCTCTAGCTGTAGAGGGCATGACATCTATATTATTTTTATATTGTTATGAGTTGTGGGGGTGGCATGAAGTTTGTGGGGTGTAATATAAATATAGTAAAATTAAAGCTTAGAAACTTGGTCCTGACACTAGTTTGCACAATAAAAGTATGGAAATAATAAAACACCCCATTAGTAATGTCATTGGGTTTGACCTGGACTCCTTGGAGGTAGTGGCTGAGAGGAGAATGATATCCAAACTAGAGGCCATCATGGACAACTTCTCCCATCCCCTCTATGACAGGCTTGCAGGAATGAAGAGCACGTTCAGCAATAGACTGATTCATCCACGGTGCGACAGGGAGCGCTACAGAAGGTCATTCTTGCCGTCTGCCATAAGACTGTACAATGCATCCACCTTGCGTCTTGGCAGAGGCAACATCGACAGTGACCTGTTTCTGGACTAAACGCATCTACACATCTACTGCTACATCTGTTCTCTTTCTTTTTCTTTTTCCCGTTTACAACCACTTTTTGTGCAATATATGCCAGGGACCTGTGCAATACATTTATATTTATATTTATATTTATATCTATAGTTACTCTGTGTTCTGTGTACTGTTCTGTTCTAGTTTGTTCTTGTGCATCCGGACTGTGAGTAACCTTGTATTGTATTGTATTGTATGTATTGTACCATTATTATATAATTCGTTACACTGTGGCTGTGTTGTGTGTGTTAAGCTGCTGTTGCACTGCAATTTCCCTCACGGGATCAATAAAGTATCTATCTATCTAATGTTGAGTGTGGTCACACAGCAGAGTAAAAGAACAGAAGAAAACATACATCCATTTATTTGTGTAAAATAACAACAACACAACACAAAACACATCAGTTATTATTAACACATTTTTATATTTTTTATAATGCTTGGACATAGATTAACTTATCAGGACTACTCTCTAAACCAATGTTGAAGGCAACCTTACTATCTAAACTACATAAATACAGAAAACGCTTTGCAAGACAATTGACAATTTTATTTTTGAAAGTAGAGAGAAACAATCTTGATGGCTTAACCTCTGTTATAGTGAGCTGGTCAACTATGATGGTTTTGTACTATTTACAATTTCATTACTGTATTACAACATCTTTCACAGAGGTCACTATCTAATTGAAACACCACCAACTCAGGTAAAAGGTTTAGTGCATGAAGTCTACTATACATCACCTTTGCAACTATTCTTGTCTGTATTGAATTGAGTGGTCATCATAATGCTCACGGTCCCTACAATAATTAATAATTACCATCATTTTCTCTTTTTACATTGAAATACAAGTCTTTTCTTTTCCTGTATTGCTTTGCTGTAACCACAAAAAAACTGTGTTAACCCAGCTCTTACAATTTGCACAATAGAGATCTCTTAGTTATAAAACTGGCATTGGATTAATGGCACAATCTCCTTGCAGTAGCCTCAGAGCCTTTTGTGGTTTTTACAGATCATAAGAACCTAACTTTTAATTGGGGGTGCCAAAATGTTGAATCCTTGAGAGGCCTGGTGTGCCCTGTTTTTCTCATATTTTAATTTTATGGTCTCCTACAGGCTGGATTCCAAAGACAGAAAAGCTGATATACTGTCAGAATTTTTGCTCATGTTCTCATGTTAAGATCACTACAGAGCCTGAGCACATCATTCCACACCTGCATGTCACGATCGTAATCCTTACTCTTAAGGGCACTCCAGCTCTTTCACATTTTGCTGATTCCGTGCACCTGCCCTCAATCCTGCCTCTCCTTATTTAAGCCGGGCCATCTCGCTACTCCTGGCTCTGCATTGGAAGAAGAACGCCCGGAGGCTACGTCTGTGGCTTGAGGGCATAGGCCTCCCATCGGCGTCCTGACCCAGCTGAGTCCGGGGTTCAGAGCGCCTGGCCTCGTCATCCTGTTTTTATTCCCTGTCCCTATACCAGATCCCATTCAGGTTTTTAACTGTGTCTTGTTTTTGTCACGGATTTGGACCTTGGACATCGCCCCAGATTTCCCCCTGGACTCCTTTGACTTGTTTGTCATGGCAATGTCCCCCGTGCACTGTCGTCACACCCCCTGTTTGTCAACCTGCCTTGATCCTCGTCGTCTCCTCCCCATTGTCCTTTTCCACTTATTTCCGGATTATACCATCTGCATAGGGTCCTAAATTACGCTTCGTTATAATTGGGGCTACTCTTATGGTAGTGGAGGAAGTCATGAGGGCAGTTTTAGCCTCTGAACTCACATCCCCTAACACCTCTACCACGAAACTCTTTGTCCCCTTCTTTAGCCAAACTGGAGGTTCTCTGATGGGGTCACGATTCTCCAGCTATGCTGGAGCTGATTGGCAGATACATTTTTGTGGCTCAACATGACAATGGAAGTTACAGTACAACCTCTTTCTATGCCGCTGCACCCTTGGTTTTCATTGCCTTCGTTTACTTAAGCTTAGAGGAAGTGGCATCTGTTTCTGTGTGAATTTAATTATAGGTGATCAGATCCTAAGGTATTTCTAAAATACTGCTCTCCACAGTTAGGAACACTTATCATCATAAATTGGAGGTCTTTTTATTTGCAAAGTGAATTTGTCTCAGTTCCACTAGCACCTTTTTATATTCCAGCGGATGCAAATTTTGTTTTGCAATTGTTATCCAACAATTAACGGTGATCATCACTGAGGTCTAAAATTCATATCCAGATACCTCAGTCCTTGTTTTTTGGGATTTTAACTATGTCATCCTAAGGAAGCTTCTGCCCAGATATAAGCAGCAGATAGAAGTTGCAACAAGGAAAAAAATAACACTGGATAATTGGTGCTGCACTATCTCTAAGGCACATTGAGTGTTACTCTGCAACCCTTTTGCCCAGTCAGATCATAATGTAATATTTCTTGTCCCAAGATATAGACAAAGATTCAAAGCATGTAAACCAACTATAAAACTGCAAAACAGTGGTCAGCTGAGAATGAACAAGTGCTAAGGGATTATTTTGATACCACAAATTGGATCATGTTTAAAGAGGCCTGTTGTGAACTTTAATGAGCTTACTAATATAGTGACATCATATACAGTATGCACTTTTATATTTACTTTTTTTAGAACATATGCATTTCTTGTTAATCAGTCACTGTGTCCAATGAAAATAATATCTGGTTCAACAGGAATATTAAAACCCTTTAAGAAAAGAAAAGCAGAACTTTCAAAGAAGGTGATGATACAAACTTCAAAACCAATAAATATGAATTCCTGCATTTTGAAAATAAGGCCAAAGCTGAATATAGGAACAAGTTAGAAAAATAAACTAATTACAGATGAGGCATTTGGTGAGGCCTTCAACTTATCACTGAATACAAGGCGAGACTGACTGCTCCAGTCAATGATCCCTTTCTCAGCACCTCCAGCCAACCCTTATCATTCAGGAGCATGATGTGAGATTATTTTTCTACATTTATTTTTTTTCAAATACAAAACAACAAGAAAGCATCTAGACCTAACCTTGTTTTAAAAGTTACTCTGAAATTGTGTGCCATTCAGCTTACACCAATCTTATGTTCAATTTGTTTCTTGTTTTTTCAGGAAAAAGAAAGAATATTACATGGCACCATATACAATAATGAATAAATGTGAACTGTCATCATGGCATGAAAGATTTGGTACTTAAACAAACTGTGTAAATTTAATAAATCAGTAGACAAAAGGAAACCAGAGATTTGGAAGAGATAAGCAAAGGAAACAGAAAAGAAAGAAAAAAAAGGTAGTGAAAGGACAGAAGAGGGAAGCCACAGTCTTCAAGGTCTTTCATGTGTCTGGGTCAAAGTGCAAGCTCTTAAAGAATTTAAAAAGGGCTGCCAGGCAGAATTAAATTCCTTTCCCAGTAAGTGAAGGTGGGTGAAACCGGTTGTTTCCAATGGAGCAAAATCAAACATCTCGCGAGTAAAGTAAAGGCCAGGGTGTCTAACCGAATATTAGATAAAATGTGCTTATGGGGGACACCAAAGATACCTATAAGAGGAGAGGGCTCAAGGGGTATATATATAATTTTTGAAAGAAATTCAAATATAGACTTCCAAAATGATTCCAGTGCTGAACAAGTCCAATACATGTGGAAGAGAGTAGCAGGGGCCTGCTTGAACTTATCACACTTAGGATCGGTGTTTGGGAAAATTTTAGCCAATTTAACCTTAGAGAAGTGGAGGTGGTGACCTATTTGAACTGTATTAAACCAAGCCTTGCACATATAGATGAAGAATGACTTCAAGGCAGAATAGTTTCCCATAATTCTTCAGAAAGTTCAAATCCTAAATCCTGTTCCCAGAGGAATTTCATAGTAGCCAATGCAGTGCAATCCAGAGACGGTATTTGGGAAATGACACCTCTAATACTTGGAGTTAACTTAAGCATAAAATCAATAGACGAGTCTGGAGGGAGAGCAGGGAAATTTGGAACTTAGTTTTGGATTAAGTGTCAAATCTGAAGGTAACGAGAAAAGTGTGATTTGGGTAACTTACATTTGCTGGACAGCTGCTCAAACAAATGGTTTACATGGAGAGGAGCACAAACATTGAAGCACTGAAATCGAAAGTGTTTCGTATACTGAACCCAAATCCCAAGAGACCACCTAACCAGGGGATTACTGCTAAATTGGGAAATTGAGAAAGGAAGGGAGTGGAATACCAGGGTGAGAAAGTGAAGAAGAAGAACAGGAAGACGCTTCCATATTATAACCAAGATGGAAAGTGTAACAGGGTATGGGAATGTATCCAATAAGAGGTCACCCGACTGTTAGCTGCCCAATAGTAAAACAAAAAATTGGGTAATGCGAGGCACCCATCCTTTTATGACCTTTGAAGAAAATCCTTTATGTGTTCTCAGGGACTTACTATTCCAAATAAAGGTAGATATATTTTGATCAAGAGATCTAAAGAAGGCTTCTGGAATAACTATTGGAATGCACTGAAATAAGTACAAAAATGTAGGTGTGACATTCATCTTGATTGAGTTTATGCGTCCAACTAAGGTCATAGGTAACATAGACCAACAAGTCAAGTCCTGTTTATTGTATTTTAATAAAGGAAGAGATTTTGATTTAAAAACTCCAGAAGAGGTGAGGTTTACCTTTATGCCCAAATAGTTAAAACTATTTTTCACAATTCTAAAAGGAAAATGACTAAGGTGGCACTTTTGAGCAGCTGGGTTTAGTGGAGACAACTCACTCTAATTAAACTTAAGTTTATAACCAGAGAATTGATCAAACTGTTCAAGGATAGAGATTACAAGAGGAAGGGAGTAGGCTGGATCTGATAAATATAGCAATAGATCATCTGCATAAAGGGAGACTTTATGCTCAAGGCCACCCCTCACCACTCCCCGTATATGCGGAAAACTCTGTAAAGATATAGCAAGGGGCTCAATTGCAATCGCAAATAGAAGAGGGGAGAGGGGTCAACCCTGCCTCATTCCATGAAGTAAGGGGAAATATTATCTGTTCGGACAGCCTTGAGAGAAGAGTACAAAAATTTAATCCCAGGGTTGAAGCGTGGTCCAAAACCAAATCTTTGAAGGGTCAAAAAAAAAGATACTCGCATTCAACCCAATCGGAGGCATTCTCTGCATCTAATGAAATCATAATTATTGGTAATGATGAAGTAGGTTTAGTGTAGATAATATTAAGTAATCTTCTAATGTTGAAGAAGTCATGTCTACTTTGTATGAACCCTGTTTGATCTGGTGAAATTATTGATGGGAAGACCGCCTTAAGGCAGTTCGCCAGATCTTTGGCAAGTATTTTCACATCTGTGTTAACAAGGGAAATTGACCTATTAGAGCTACAGTATAAGGGATCTTTATCTTCTTTTAGTAGCAATGAAATTGTTGCCTGGTTAACTGTTGGTGGCAATGTCTGTATCGAAAGTGACTCTAAAAAGACAGAACTTAGCAAAGTTGTAAGTTGAGAATTGAATTTCTTATCAAATTCAGCTGGAATCCCATCATTTGCCGCTTTGCATGATTTGGACTGCCTTCTGGATTCTGGCTCCAAATCAGCTTTAGAGTCAAAACTTACAGGAACATCTAAGCCATCAAAGAAAGAATCAAACAAGGAGGGATCTGAAAGAGCCTCAGAGGTATGTAAGGTGGAATAAAAAGTTTTAAACACTATTTATTTCCTTCTGGTCTGCAGTGGTTGATCCAGACTGAGATCGAATCTCTGCATTCAAGTTAGCTGTTGCAGACAGATGCAGTTGGTGGGCTAGAATTTTACTTTCCTTGTCTCTGTGTTCATATATTGTAGAGCGGGATTATACAGTAATTGTTCAGTTTGTTTAGTTGAAAGTAAATTAAATTCAGTCTGTAAATGTATCCCTTCCTTGTATATATCTGTTGCATACTGTCTATCAAGTCTACCTAAAGTCTATCTATCTAAAATCAGGTTAGTTAAAACACTGCAAGTGTTTTAGTTAAGTTGAGCAGTATATGAGATAATTTGGCCCCGTAAATAAGCCTTGAGTGTCTCCCATAAGGTAGAGCTGGAGATGCCTGGAGTAGTATTAGTGTCAAGAAAAAAATGTATTTCTGATGTCATAAACTCAACAAAACTATCTAACAGAGTTGACTCGCCAAGAACTTCGACAGGGAAACGGATTACAAAAGTTAAGAGTCAAAATAACGGGAGCGTGATCTGAAATTACAATACTGTCATACAGTACTTGCAGGTCTTAACATCTATAGCTTTTTATCTATAAGGAAGTAGTCTATACAAGCACACGAGTGGTGTACTGAAGAAAAGAAAGAGGACTCTCTGGTAGAGGGAAATAAATATGCCAAGGATCAGACACTCTATATGCATGTAAAAAACAGCTAATTGCTTGACCAGATTTCGAAGGCTGATCTGATTTTGAAATTTAAAGCTAAAGAGCAATTTAAAAAACAATTAAAATCACCTCCTAAGATCAAATTGTGAGAGTTCAATTCAGGTAGCAAAGAAAACAAGTTAGTCATAAAATTACTGTCATCAAAGTTAGGGGCATAGACATTAGCCAGTTCTTTACAGATATGTTCAATGTGTCGCTTAAGCAGGAAAGGAACCTCTCTGTTTTAAGATGGCTACTATAATACCAGTTACTAAGAAATCCACTGTGAGCTGCCTCAACAACTACAGAGCAGTAGCCTTGACATCTGTTACTATGTAGATATTCAAGCAATTTACAGCCAATTTCCTGTCTAACGTGCACATGGACCTATACCAGTCTCCCTAGGGCTCTATGATATATTTCTACATCTATAAGCACTCAGCACATATGCCTAGATTATCTTTATTGATTGTAGTTGTGCTTTTAACACAATTATCCCTTCCAAGCTTTTTGTGAGCTAGCAGTGATGAGTATCAATCAGTGTCTGTGTTATTAGTCAATGGATTTTCTTTCTGATGGTCTTGCTGTTCATTAATCCAGTTACTATTCTGTGCTAGGGAGGTATAATAAGATCACTTTATTGGCCATATACAATTTCTTGCATTAGGAATTTGTATGCGTATTCGTTCGATACTATTCATTATTGGTTCTATGTTGTATATCTGTATTGTATGTTTTAGAACCAATAATGAATAGCATCAAACGAATACATCTTCATACATGTTGTATATCTGTATTGTATGTCTTTTAATTGCATGGGATCACCAAACCAAATTCCATTCAACCATTGTTTATGGCATTAAAGTATTGAACTTGAACGTGAGAGAGAGTCTTTATTGTAAAGGGAGTCTGCATTGTAAAGGGAGTAATGTTAATACATTAAACAAAGGGTGGGAAGAGTCATTTAAGGATAAACTATGTTTCATGCAAAACATGGTAGATGTCATGGTAGACATTTGATAGGCCCAAAAGATCAGCACTATGATTTTCTGACATACAGTAGTTTGACAATACTGCCCAGTTTGTTCTTACCACTCAGATTGAGATTCCAAAACCAGCAGATCATGGTAAACGTTAAAGCAAATTAAATAAAAGACTGATAAAACATGGTCAACAATGAATTATCAACCTTAAAATGTTTTTCCTTCAGAAAAATAGATATGATTGCCCTTTTTTGAAAATAGATTCAACATTTGCCTCAAAATATAACTTGCAGTCCAGAACAGTCCCTTAATATTTATATTTATCAACCATTTACACTTGATTCTGCCCTGATTCAGGTTTGAGTGGGCTCTAAGGCTTCTTCCTGAAATCAGCTGCTATGTCTTTGGTCTTAGAGACATTCAACTTCAATTAAGCTTTGTTTACACCAAATGGCAAATTCATCTACAACTGGCCCATGGGACTCACTCATCTGCTTGCAACAAAATAACAATAACAGAGATGTCTGCAAATTTACTTGTTTCTTGATGATAACTGTGGTGATAACTCTTATAATCATTTTTATTCAGAACAAAGACTAAGGGTGACGATATACATCTTTGAGGGGAACCAGTGGAAGAATATTGCTTGTTAGACAAAGCATTATTCACTCTTATTGACCTTCTGAGTTCTATCTCTAAGGAAATCAGTAGTGCAGATGAAAAGATTAAGATCAAGACTAAAACTGGACAATAGCTTAGGTATTATTAAATATGGTTCAAAACAGTTCTTGCCTGTGCGGGGGCAGCCTATACTACCCTCATCCATTGGAGGGGTTGTGGTACGGATGAGAGGTCTTGGATTTCTGTTAAGGAGTTTATTCTCATTTTTCTGGAAAACCTTGTCTGGAGCCCAGAGCCCAAAATGCTGCAAGATGCCCTAGAGTTGCCATGACAAATGATGTCACCTGATCTACCACTGTAATAACATGCTATGGGTGATAGTTATTAGTTATGCTCATAGTTATGGTTGCTTACCAATGGATATTTAAAATAAGTTTCTACATCACGGTCTCACTTAGTCATAAAGCTTCTCTTGGTATTATTACTCCTCTGGTTTTGTTTTCCTATGGTTTGGGGTTAGGTTACATTTACTATCAGTTTTATTTCTGGATGGCACCTGTGTTTTCTACAATGCTTTGTCGGTTACAGACTTGTTTTTCTCTCAGACTTGTTTTGTGAATTTCCCTCTGGTGCTTTTGCTACATGTTCTCCTGGTTGCTAAACTCGACTGACTTTGGACTTGCTCCTGGATAGTTTTTCTCTTTTTAAATTTACCATAACCTGGGTTTAGCCTGCTTCACAGACTGCTTCTCTACGTCATATTACACCTTACAAATACTTCTCAGAATTTATATTGTTAAATCCAAAACTATGATTAATATATTAAATCATATGTATTAAATGTGATATCAACCTTTCTCTTACAAAAATAGCTAGGTACAGATGCAGCCATTCAAAGTGCGCGGTACAGACACCGCGGTACAGATACCGCAGGTATGATGACACGGGATACCGCGGTGCGTGATTGGTTGACCGACAGGGGCACTCGTGGTCCGTTGGTCTGTCGTAGAAAGACTTACTGTAAACGTCTTTACTGTGCCCGTTGTAGATATTGAATTTTACCACTGAAGGGAAATCTTAGTAGCTGAGCATAAAAAGAATAGGAGCATACTGTAACGCGTGTGAAGGCCATAAACGATATTAATTTTGGAACGTAAACACACAGTATATAGCTGGTCTTGGTACTTTAAAGAAAAAAATACACACCGGTATTCCATTTCTCCCTAAACATTGTAAGCTTCGAAGTCTTTAACTAACGTGATACCGGAGTCAACAAGCATACTTTTAGAATTTGATTAAAAGGGAATATAATATGGAATCGCGTATCTAAAGAATTTAATAACGGTATGATTATATCCGTGTACTGCGGCAGGGCTGTGTAGGGCTGTTTCGCCTGCCTGATCATGCGAGCTCTCTTGTAGCCTACTGGTCTAGGTGCGTGACTACCAACTGGCAGGTTGTGTGTTCGAATCTAGCTGGTGCTGAACTTTTATTTTAACAAACATTTCTTCGAAAAAATAGGTAAGCGATATTATGGACAATCAGTTGACTTTTATATTTCAAAATATCGCAACATGATCGATATTTGCGATATTTTGAACATATCTTCCCTTCTGACAGCAGTTCCTGCTTCTATTGTGTGTGTGTGTGCAACAGTAAATTTTTATAGAGAAATGGAGGCTGGACAGTATGCGTTACAATATAAACATTTATATTGATTTAAATCGTGTTCTGATTTAAATCGCAAACGCGTGTTTAATTATGTGTTTTTAATCATAATCAGGCTAATGCATTTCTACATTTTCTGTATGAACCAGCTTAGAGGTTCATACAGAAAGACAGCTTGTGTTTAAATTGAGTGTAAGGTAATTTATGCTTCTAAAGTCATGGTCAGTATTATTGTACTGTGCTGTACTGTGTCACATTATTTTATAGCGTTTTTATTGCATTATTAAATCTGGTGGTGCTGTGTTAGTTTCCTGACTCACATTATTTAAACTACCACATTGATCATTCATCTCTAAATAAACTTTATTTTATATAGCGTTTTAAGCGATTAGGTAATTAGATTGCTCATAAACCTAATCGCTTTTTCTACATAAACACAGCGTGATTGCTCTCTGAAAATGCTTTTCCTTTATTTTTAAAGTAGGCTCAGATTTCAACTATAGATCGTATTATTATAAACTTTCTTGGAAAAATGTATTTTATGTAAACCATGTTTGCTATTAATTCATTTAGGGCTAAAATACGTTCATTGTCTTCCAATCGAGTCGAGTTGACATTGGAAGCCTGCCACACCCGGACTGTTAAACCAACGCATTAGCACGTCAAAGCCCATTGAGCCAGTATTGGCTTTAGTATCCCCCCCTTCTCCCCTCAATTCAATTCAATTCAAGGTGTTTTATTTGCATGACAGATGGGTACAAGCAGTGTTGGGTATGTATATTGTAACGCTTACGGCAGACAGGCACTGTGTAAGAGCCGGCGCACCAGAGCAGCGCACCGAGGGAGCGTCTGCATTTCTAACTTAGTTTTTAAAATTAGTCAAGCAATATGAAGCATCTCCTTTTACTTAGTGCCTGAGCATAAAAAGAATAGGAGCATACTGCAACGCGTGTGAAGGCCATAAACGATATTAATTTTGGAACATAAACATACAGTATATGGCTGGTCTTGGTACTTTAAAGAAAAAAATACACACCAGTATTCCATTTCTCCCTAAACATTTTAAGCATCGAAGTCTTTAACTAACACGATACCGGAGTCAACAAGCATACTTTTAGAATTTGATTAAAAGGGAATATAATATGGAATCGCGTATCTCAAGAAATTAATAACGATATAATTATATTCATGTTGCAAAAGAACTGCAACGGACATAAAAACTCCCTTGCTTTTAACAGAGCGTTCCATAATTTCTAACTACGAAAATGCCAGGTGAAAGGATTTGTAAACATATTTTGTTAAAGCAAGTCAGTTTTTTCCACAACACATAAAAGACATTTTTCCAAGAAAGTTTAGCCTTTGTCACTAATGAAACCACTAAATAAAGACATAAATATAGAAATCTTAAGATTTGTTCTATTTAATGTTGGTAGCAGGATGAACTGTCAGAGTGTATATTTTGTCGCAGAGTTGCTGCAAGATGTTAACAGTGAAAAAGGTATTTAGAAATGAGTTATTTCAAGATGAAAATTTTCAGAATAATTGCAAATCTAGCAAGATAGAGAAAGCACAGAAAACTGGCAGTTAGATTGATCAGATTAGTATGAAAAGTAATTTAGCAAAGGGAATTAGAAGAGTGACAAACTAGTATACTTTAGATCTTTTTTTCTGAACCAGGGACAATCTGATCATGTTTCCCTATAACAATAATAAAAAACTTTATTTGATATATCACCATTAAAGGTGGCATCTCAAAGCAATACAGTAGATGTAAAAACAGATAAAAGGACCACAGATTACAAAGTAAATGCATATAAGAAAGACAAGCAGTTAGAGGTGCTACCAAAATTAGAAAATGAAGCAGATACAGACACTAAGTCTTCTGAAAAGAAAGGTTCTGAGGTTAGATTTAAACTGGCCTTGGTGTGTGTGTGTTTGTGTCTGTCTGTCCTGTGATGGACTGGCGCTATGTCCAGGGTGTATTCTGCCTTGTGTCCGTCGCTTACTGGGATAGGCTCCAAATCCTCTGTACTGGATAAAGAGATTAGAAATGGATGGAAGTAAAGGGACTGTGTGGATGGAACTATACACAGTGTTAGAAACCCACTATGAAATGGCAGCATCTCACTGAGAATAAAACATTTTATACTGCTGGCTTAAGGAAACAGCCTTTCCACCTCTCTTGCACATCAGTATCCATACCTAGTTATTTAAACAACTTGCCTCTAATTATAAACATCTTAATATGCTGGCTCTGTGGATCCGCATCAGCTATGTTTGCCCATTCCTTCAATTCATGTGCATCCAACACACAGTTCAACGCTAGCAACTACACAAAATCTAAAATATGAGCTCTACTTGCCACTTACAGTACCAACAGTACCAGCTAACTTTAGTAGTGACATTTTCATGGATCTTTTTAACAATAAAATTTACAACATCAGACTTCAGACACAAATTAAACAGGCCTCAAAAAAGTCTGGTACAAACATTTTCAGCATGGAATAAACCGTTACTTTAATGGTATAAACCTTAAATGGATTCATATTCTCAATAAGATTTGGTGCTCAGTAACATGACTTAGAAAATGACAGAAGACATACGTATCATGCTTATCCTTCTATTTTTCATAATCGTAAAGTCCTTAAGGCAGTTACATTTTCTCTGTTCTGACCTGGAGTTACAGAGAAATTTAAATTCTAATAAGAGATTTGTAATGAGGAAAGTCATACCAATCACTCATACAGTACCAGGATTTGCAATTACAATACAAATACTTTCTTTCTGTATGTGTTTATTTTGCAGTTTGAGTCTATGGCATTCCTTTGGGGGTCTATACTCCAAGGCATGACTTTTTTATGTATAAACATCAGTATTTACTGCTATTAATTACTGTACGATTTATAGTTGAAATCTGAGCCTAGATATAAAGTTAGATATAAAGTTAAAATCTCGACAAAGCAATGTAGGAAATACAGAGAAAATAAATCCTTTCTGACATCTAAAATCAGTTTCGATCAAGGTCTCTAAAACGAACAAGAAAAAGAAGATTTTCGGAGGGCAATTACGCTGTGTTTATATAGAATAAGTGATTTATGAGCAATCTAATTTCTTGTTCGTTTAAAACAGTGAAATGTCAGCTGTAAAAGATCGCACCAGAAACAGCACTCTCTCTGCCTGTCATAGACGTTCAGGAAAGGCTGAATGAAGTCATGTCAAGTACAATAATTCGGAGATCAATAATAACAGTTGTAGGACAGTATATAAGGAGGATAAGGATTTTGAAGTTGACTCGAAATCTGATAGGTAACCAGTGCAAGGACTTGAAAACAGGTGTAATGCATCCCTGATAGGATTCTTGCTGTCATATTCTGAACATATTGAAGATTGCTCAGTGTGGATTTAATTTCCTCAGTGAACAGGATGTGCATTTATTAATTCTAGAAAAAAAACTAGATTTCTCTAGTTCTTAGTTTCTCTAGTTCCCTTTAAAATAAACTATTATTCCACAATGCAGAGTATTACATGGCCAGTATTTACACATGATATTTGTGATTTAAAGAAATTAACACAAGCAGCTTTTGGAGATTTAAGTGTTGGCTGAGTTATTGCAGGATAAAAGACTAGAGATGTTGGCAAGAAGAAGATAGTTTGGGGAAAGCTGAGGAATACACTTATAACAAGAACACTTCCTAATGGGGTTAGGCATACTTTTGATGAAGATGATGAAGTTAACAGACTATATGTTTACATAGATACTGAAATAAGGATTGTATTTTAGATTATGTGTAGTTGCTGGCATTGAACTGTGTGTTGGATGCACATGAATTGAAGGAATGGGCAAACATAGCTGATGCGGATCCACAGAGCCAGCATATTAAGATGTTTATAATTAGAGGCAAGTTGTTTAAATAACTAGGTATGGATACTGATGTGCAAGAGAGGTGGAAAGGCTGTTTCCTTAAGCCAGCAGTATAAAATATTTTATTCTCAGTGAGATGCTGCCATTTCATAGTGGGTTTCTAACACTGTGTATAGTTCCATCCACACAGTGCCTTTACTTCCATTTCTAATCTCTTTATCCAGTACAGAGGATTTGGAGCCTATCCCAGTAAGCAACGGACACAAGGCAGAATACACCCTGGACATAGCGCCAGTCCATCACAGGACAGACAGACACAAACACACACACACCAGGGCCAGTTTTCCCCTAAACCAATTAACTTACCAGTATGTTTTGGAGTGCGAGAGGGAGTCATATCACACATATGGAGAAAAACCATGTAACCCAGAGAGAACATGTAAACCCCACACACACAGGATGGCAGGAATTGAACCTAGGACCCCAGTGCTGCAAGATAGCAATGCTAACCACTTTGCCACCATTATAAATGGATGGATATCTTAGTTATCTTTCTAGTTCACAGGTTTGCATGCATAATTTAATTTTGAAAGCCACTGAGACATCAGGTACTACTGTTGTATTTATGAAAAAGAAACAAAACAAAAAACATACTAACAACTGTGCCATCCTACTCCTTAGCTAATACATTTTATTATTCATAAACAGTTAACATTGTTAGCAAAATATTTTGAATTATATTTAACCCTATTTTTTCTTTAGTTTTGTATTTAACTTATTATATGATAGTCAGACTTAATGTATATTTGAACAATGAAAATATATTTTTACAAGATTTTACATTAAGCACTTAAAATTAATATGGTTAATAATAGTAAACTGTAACATGCTGTAACAAGATCGGTTAAACTGCGAAGAAAATGCTTTCAGAGAAAATGTTTCAGGTTTGAAGAACATAGATCTCCAATGCAATTTCAACCAAACCTGTTCCCACACACCCTGCCCCCACTACCATTAGAATATACACAAAGCACTCAAATCTTTCGAGCTAATGATCAGGTGACCCGAGAGAGAGCGAGAGAAACACCAAGGGGTGCGGAACCAGGGAACTATTTACATGGAAAACGGGCGATCTCCCCAGACTGTCCGCCCGTTTCACTGTTACCTGGATACCTCTTTATTTAGAACTCACAAACACTGATTTTTAGTTTAGAAGGATTCAAGTAGGGTTTTAGATGAAAGGCAGCGACCTTAATCAAGCCCAAATCACAATTGAACCCATTCAGAGCCTACATTACATTTTAGCGTTTCATTCTGAGCAGAAGACCCTCACACCTGAAGAAGGGGGAGGTGTTTTTCGCTGGAAATCTCGCCTGCTTCTACTTTACAACCGGAGTGCTGGCTGTGACGAATTAAACCGGTATTACAGGTTTCAATCACAGACCATGTGACATGGGAGTCAGGAAACTAACAGCACAGTCCCAGCACGAAACGAAACTAAAACGCATACCGTTTCGCGCTTCTTATTAGTTGCTCAAAAGTAATTTGACCGTATGAAATGCATAATATAAACCTAGAAACATATACGTGAGCAGTACTTAAGCACTGTAGTATCGGTGTTAAGACATACCTCTCAAATACTGTAAATCAAGTTAAAAATATCTCAAGACAGATTCTGGTCAGAATGAAACCATGTTTCGTGTATGTTTTCTTTAAAGTACCGAGACCAGCCATATACTGTATGTTTATGTTCCAAAATTAATATCGTTTATGGCCTTCACACGCGTTGCAGTATGCTCCTATTCTTTTTATGCTCAGCTACTAAGATTTCCCTTCAGTGGTAAAATTAGATATGAATAGTCAATACTTAAACGGGCACAGTTAAGACATTAAATATACATATACATACTGTGTACAGTACAGTTTGCATACGGTAATATGTTTATGTTCCTAAATCAATCTCTTTTATGAGCATGTGTAAGGCATGGTGAATCGATTCTCAAAAATTACTGTACTTTGCATGATTGGAAAAAAATGCGTGATTGCGAAATGCTGTGGTGTTACTTTTACAAAGACGGTCAATGAAAAAAAGAATGTGGACCAGGGCAATACTTTGAGTTTACAGCTTGTCCAAGGTCATTTATTATTAATACTATTATTAATATCTTCGTTAAAGACTTTGATGGCTACAGCTCAAACATGAGAGGTTGAGCTTTATTAGCTCCACCTTGCGGAAATTCCGGATACTATTATTTTGCTAGCGGTATTTACCGGTAACTTGCGGTATTTACCGGTAACTTGCGGTAGACTGCGTACAGCATACCGGAAAATAATGCGGTATCGCCCGCGCATTTTGAATGGCTGCATCTGTACTATAGCCATGATATAATTGTTTGGCGTCACTGGATATTCTATGCCTTTCAGGTCTTCAGTAGGGGTGCAAAGTTCGTTTCAATACTGCTGACAATTATTCAGATATAATATCTTTGTAACATTTGATCATAATAAATAATATACAACAGCTATGATAATGTAAAATAAGCAGTTTTATAAACACCATAATAAATGCCAGAAATTAAAACCATCTTTTATAGGTATGGACCAGAAGGTATATTTAAAACTAGGTAAGGCCCATCAAATTTAAATTACTTTATATCTGATAAATAAATTTGCAGTATTTTTTATACTGGGGCCTCAAATTTTAAAATATTTGTTGAAATGTGCCATGATTGTCATAACTAAATCATATTAAATTTTCACAACAAGATGAACCAGTCATTTCCTGTTATATGTAATATTGTACTGGAGGATATGCCAATTTGCCTCTAGAGGAATCACAAAGAAAGGCTGGATTAAACAGACAAAGCCTCCAGTGTGTAAAGATTTACTACAGAGCATGACAGTAACTCACAATAAAAATGAATACTTGTCTTAACAGAAAATTTTAATGTGACACTGTTAAAAATAAAATTCTATAAATCATGTATAGTTCTAGAGATCATAAAAGTGCTGTGGTGAGATCTTAAAAGGGATGTGAAATTATGATCAATAATAACCACAAAAGCTACTTTTTAACTTTTTCAAATGAAATACAGTGGGTTTTTTCTTAAGTCTAAATTTAACTCATCAGATCTTGGTTTTCTGAAGTAAATATGGCATCTTCAATTGCTTTCATTTTATGCTTTTAGTAGGGTTTATAATTCACTTCCAGTTTTGACACTTCAGCTGGTAAACAGTACTTTATTTGTCAAGACCTAATGACTGACATGTCAGACAATTGACTGCAACAGCTACATTAACATTTCAGAAATTATGAACTTGCTTGTAAGCTTCATATGAATGTCAGTGCTGCACTTTGAGTTCACTTGTGGTGTTGTTCACCTTGTCTATCAATAGTTCATCTGCTAGTCCTGCCTTTCTTTAATGGAGGTATTTGACACTTTGAATTTTTATGGACGCTCTAAAATAATACATGAGTTAAACAGCCTAAACCACATCTATTGTTAATAATTAATGTTTATTCAGCTTTGGAAACAGTTATTATGGGCCTGAAAGAAAATGCTTGCATCTATCGATTGATTTTCTATGGTCTTTCAGTTTAATGGAATAATACAACTTTGATGCCTTGATGAGAGTCTGTCATACTTAACAAGTTTTCCCATAGTAATGGTCATTTAGTGTACTGTAACACCAAAGCAGCTGTAGAGAGATTCTTATGACTTTGAGTTGTATATTACCACTGATATTTCAAAGGGTGTGAGAGCAGAATTTTATGTGTTTCAATGAAGTACATATAGCATATACTGTACTTGTTTGAAGTATTTCATGTTACAAAAATTAAAATATTGTACTTCATATATTTTTATATGATTTTATTTTATGCTCAAATTAAAATAAACATTTTACTACCATTTACTATTTACTAAGTATTTTGGTTTCTTAATGTTTTGTTTTATTTATTAAAATATTATGAATATAATATTATTGTTTATGAAGATGTCACTGTCTTTAAGTGAAATAAAGATTTTTCCCTTTATACCACTTATATTGGTGAGAATGTGAAAAAAGCAAAAATATTTTTTACTGCAAGAATACACACTACTTTACAATATGGAATGAAATTCCCTTGCATTCAATATCTTTAGCCAAGTGGTGTCAAACCTGGGCTCTCTGTATCATACAGTAAATTATGTATATTGTTATGTTAGCTTTTAGAATTAGACACTATTTAACAAACATTATATTAAATTGGTTCAACAATTAAATAAGAAACTCAAAAAATGATTTTCCTGTGAGAACCATAAAATGTGCCTTGGTTAAAAAAAAACTTATGAAATGACAGCACATCACATACTGCAACTGAATGCTTAACTGTGCTTATCTTCCAAGCTGGTCTTTGAAATGTGCATTCTGTATACTGAGTTCAAAGTTTCAGCATCCTGTTTTTACAAGATGCTTACTCATTAACATATACTGTAGATCTACCTAATAGGAGGAGGGGTGCAAATATTTCACTGTTCCGTTTGCAGGATATCATTTACTGTATGTTGCAAAGAGTAAATCCAAATCTAGTTTTGTTGTGTGTCTTACAGCACATCTCTGCCCTTTGACACAAGGCTAGGAAAGTAAGGCTCGATTTGGTATTATTTTTAAGTCAGGAGAGTGTAGGGTCTTCATTGTATTTTTTATTACTTTATTGCATCAGTTGAATAATTTGTGATATTGTGGTTTTTATTTCCCCATCTTCGTGTTTAAAGATTTAAATATTTTATCACCAAGCTTTACGAGCAAAAAAAATCCTTAATGTAGTAAAATGGTCCTGTCTAATGTTTAGAATGCAGGAAAATAAAAAATAGATATTAGAATTTTCTACAGAGGTGCTGAGCTTAACTGGCATGAGGAGTCTAATGAAAATGTCAGATGCTTATTTAAATTGAAGAAAAAAGTTTGTTTTGCAAAACAAAATTGCAATCTTTCATTTAATTTTTACATGCCCATCCTAAAAGCAGCTGCATGGCATTATCCATTATGACAATCCACGCTTGTTTAATATAGTTGTCCTGTACCATGTTTGTATTTGTGGAGAGGAACAATACTCGAGTATTGTGCAGAAATGTGTAATTACGTGTTTCTGTATATGATATGGAGCATATAACCTTGTCAGTTCTTGGTTTGTTAAATATATATTTTTTTCAGCTAGTAAGATCTTGAATTAAACTGTACTTTATACTTAATGTAGTATGTGCCAGTGGGAGTTTTTTTTTGAAGACCCTATATAATATGAAGATGCCCTAAGTTAGGGCAGATTTTACTTTACTGGTAAAATCTTATTTTACCAGTAAAATTTAAATTTTACTTTACTGGTCTAAGCTTCATATTGTAAGCAACCATTTGGCTGCTATACGCCTTTTGCCTTCTTTTTCCCTCATCTGTTTCTAGAAGGTTGTACACTGGAGAAGCTACATTATGCTTTTAAGTTGATGTTTTGTAGTCTTACTATCTAGAGCACTATCTACCTTATGTACTGTAATATATAGTATTTTTTCTACATCTACTGTAGCTCTGGTGCTCTTAAGTTCACTACCTGATTTGTTGTTTGGAGGGTTCCTCATTGTTTTTTTCACTTAAAGAGCTAAAACTGATAAATATATAATATAGATGTATATTTCTGATAGGACTGCATGCTTTTTTCATTTACTGTATATTAACCACAGCTATTTTAATCAGTTCTTAAAAAAACTTGAGTGGTCAGCTTCAACATGCTCAATTAGATAAGGTTGTACTCCTCAGCTTTTTAAATCCTGTAAAGTGTAGGCAACTCCTTTCTCAGACAAAGAAAGAAATTACTGTCTGGTTTGCAGATATATTGTGGCACCCTTGCCTGACGTTGTGGCCTAAAAGCGCCCCGCTGAGGTGCGTGGCGAGGGGCAGGATGGGAGGAGGAGCCAAAGGGGGGACTGAGGGCTACTGGCCAGGGCAGGTTGACCATCTGGTGGGGTTGCACATTGTTGTGGGCTGTTGGGTTGCCATATAAATAGTTATAAACACCCGTTTATACCTGTACCCGCTTAACCACCCTATACCTATGTACCTGTACCCCAAGTGACCCTAGTGTGTTATAGCCTGGTTATGCTGTCTTTGTCTCCCATTGTCTTTGCTGCTGTGCTGGTAATAAAGAGCAGTTTTCATTCTAAAAAGAGCCTGAATTCCTGTCTGCATCGTCGCCGACCCCGTGTCACTACAATATATTTGTCTGAACAAGGATGACAAAATCACTCAATCTTTGACTATAAACACATGGCTAGTTTATAAATTATAACTGGCGGTGCTTCAGTGGAACTAAAAAGACAATACCTTGAGGATCAAAATATATTTTGCAACAGACTGGGAATACAGATTTCTGAAGTCTGGAATATGAAGACTGTCATCTTAATATTTAATGCTTTCTCATTTTTTTCTAATTTATTCTCTATTTTAGCAATTTGTAGTTAAAATAATTAATTTGTGGGTGGCACAGTGGTGCAGGAGTTAGCATTTCTGCTTCACAGTGCCGGGGCCCAGGGTTTAACCTGAGGTGTTGTGTGTAGTTTCTATGGTGTCTCTCTGTTCACATGGGTTTCATCTGGGGGTTCTGGTTTTCACTCACAGTCCAAACACAAACTAGTAGGTTAATGGGCCCCTAGTGTGAGTGTGTGTGTTTGTGTGTTCCCTATAATGGACTGGAACCTCATCCAGGGTGTATCATGTGTTTGTGCCCGTTGCATGCTGTGATAGGCTCTGGCTCCCCTGGAACCCTGTATTGATTAAAATGGTTAGAAAATGGATGGGTGAAAAATAATTTTTGCAAATAGATAGCTGAAGTCCCAGGTGTATGCACTATAAAGATAAAACAAATGCAACAAATCTATTATTTTATTTACTGTACAAATCTGTGGAGTTCCCCGGGATGAAACACTCTTTTCCCACTTGCTATATGGTATTCTGTATACAAGTAATTAATTGGGTTTAGTTTTTTTTCCCCCTTGTACTCCTGCTTATTAAAACACCCTCATAAACCACTTCCCATTATGTCTATATCATCAAGGGATCTCATCCTTGGTGAAAACAGCATTTCATGGAAACATATTTGGAATAATCTGTATAACTCCATAACCCCAAATAATCCACTGCAAATGTATTAATGGGATGTACTTAACCTAATGTAAAAGACTTATACTATATGATACACTATACTCACAGGGCACGGTTGGAATCTTTTTCTATCAGATTCAGGTATTGTACAGTATGTACAGAGGTTCATGCTTCTTTATTTATAATGCCTGAGAGAAATATCCTGTTTTTCACAACTACTGTTGAATGATGACCCTCTCACTGAAACTGTCTATTTTATTTTTTTAAAAAAAGAATTTGGCTCACAGGTACTACAGCGGCAAAAAAAAAGATGATAACTATGTGCTGGCAATCTTGCAGCACTCATCCTTGGCTTACATGGGGCCCTTTCTTTTTTGGATGTTTTGCTTCTGAGTTTGGCCCAGATGCAAGGGGCTGGATACCAGATTGTTCTCTCCTAGGAATCTGCAATGAAAATCACAAAAGCTTCTGCTGTTGTCTTTTTAGTTTATATAATCTAGTTCTTTTGGCATTATTTCTATCTCTTATCTGTTTTCATGTATCCTGGACTTTTAGTTTAGCTGTCTTTTTATGATGTACTGTATATGTGATACACATTTGAGTATGTGCTGTTGCCATACTGGGTGGGGGTGAGGGGAATAAGGATTGGGATCATGGGATCTTCAATTCTTGTATTATGATTAGAATTTCTTGTTGTACGGAGTTTGTATGTTGTTAAAAAGCTAAAAAAAGTTTTTTAAAAATACTGCTTATACTGCACACAGTCTGTGGTACAAAACGGTAAGACCTGAATGAAATAATGGTAAAACACTGCTTTCAAAGCTATTTAACCAGTCACCAGTAAAAAAAAGTGGTCATGATGTTTCTTGGTGTCACATGTTGTTCCTGAATTCAATACATCTTGTATTGCAAAACAGTTTAAAGGTAATTTACACATGTTTAAAGGTAATTAAACCTAAATCTGCTTAAAAATGAAGTCTCCTTAGAGGGTAATAATAAAGAGATGATAATTACCTGAAATGGGGTGTGGAAGGGAGTATAAGATTAATTTTCCACTATGAATGATGAAATCATGATTGACCACTGGTCTCAGGTGCTTTGAATTTAACACTGGCATTTCAAATATTCAAATATATAATAATTAAACATTTCTGGGTTTGTCACATGATGTGAATATTGATCTATGAATCAGATTTAATTGTTCTTTGTCTGATTTAATCATTCATAGTATAAATGAATAGTCCATAACAGACTATCCAGTAAATAGAAACAAGGAGACAGATGTGTGTGATTATTACAGTAGCTACTGTATGTGTGATATCATTGCAATGTTTGTGTGTTGTGCATCTGTGTGTCATGGAAGCCAGGTTGGTCTCCCATGGAGGGTGATGTTAAGACCATATGCAAGACAGTGATTCCAGAAAAAGGATCATAGACAGGGTTCAGGGAAAACACACAGGGTTTATTGGTGCTCACAGTGAAGTAGGGAAGTTCATGCAGAAGTACGGGCAAAATCCAGGGAAGTTCAAGGGGAAGTCAGGAAGCAGTCTATAAGTCCATTGCCGGGAGATCCATCAGGAGATGCAGATGAATGAGAACACAGACAAGATGAGAATCCAGGAAATACAGGGCTCCCTTCCAAGCCCCGGGCTCAGTGGGTTGGGGAACGTAAACTGGCCTATGCCCTCATGCTTCATTCCGAAGCCTGGTGGTAGGTAGGCCATCGGGCTACAGTGTACCAAAGCTGAGCCCCAAAGGCAGGAAGCCATAAACTTAAATGGGGAAACTAAAACAGGGCACACCAGGAAATAATGCAGGTAATAATTAAAAGGACTAACATGAGGAGGTTGGAGCGCACTCTGGAGGACAGGATGGTGACCGTGACACAGTGAACTTGATTAGAGTTTTAGGATGGAGGGTAAAGATAATAAAGATCCAAAGGTATCATGTCTTACAAATTTGTATGAAGGATAAGAGCTATAATAAATGTTAACTAATTATTTGATTTATTCTGATGATTCTGAAATTCAATAAATGAATGATTATTTCATGTAAAATATGCTATCAGTAGGCTTTGCAAGACTGATAAAATCTAAAGTTTTGTTTGAAATCAAGTTAACAATGTCCAAAACACATCAGGCGTTTGCTAAAAAATAGAACAGAATGACATTTTGGAACATATCTTAAGTTTTGGGTCGAATTATAGAATTGAAAATGTCACTCTCGGTATTAAGTGTTAAAAACTGGAATAGAGAATTCATTTACTTACAAATATTAAGAGGTGTCTAATCTGACTTTTACCACTTTTAGGCTACTGTGGTAATTTAAAAGTTTTTTTTTATAATTATCATGCTGAGATTTGTTTAAAACAAATCATATTGATCAAAACAAAATGTTTTATATGATTCAGTATTAGTCCCATATGAACAATAGAGGTGTTGGACAGAGACCATAATTTTATTTAAAAAAAGCATTCAAATACAGGTGTGATGAAGAGCAGGTACAACAGATAAAGTAAAAATTGATTAGTTATTCTCAATATATCGTACATGCTGAATGCACATATTTTGAGCAGGGTGTGACTCTTCAACCATGTGTGCACAGTATGGTAAGCCTGAAATAGGAAAACATCTAGGAAAGAAAATGTTAGGAAAAGCCTGGTATGTAGAAATTATGTTTGCATGAATTAAGACAAAGTTTGTATTTAGCTCAAAATGAATCATATTCCTGACGTTCATACCTGCATAATAGCAGAAGAGACAAGCATTTGAATAAACTAAAAAAAGTTAGACAGTGGAGACTTTTCTTTGGGATCTACTCTTCCGCTTTTTCTCCTTCTTTTGGTTTGGTATTGGATTCATATGCCTTGACTCCTACTTTTTCTAGTACTGAAAAAGGCAGAACGAAACAGTGCAGTGGTTCTCAAACCTTTGGACCAAGTACCACCTCTGATCAAACCAAAGCATCCAAGCACCACCACAAGTACAAGTCATCTTCTCAGAGGAACCACAGAAAATCTCAATGACCAACATGAGCATGTGCATCCACACACTCACATATACATATAATAAAAATAGCACTGGGAACGTAGATAATTTGGATCATACCACATTGTAGCCATTTCTGATGCTTGCTAGCATTAGCATTGCTGTCTGTGTCACGTTCAGCAGCAGAGCTAGTGTTGTTGTTGGGTTACCATACGTCCCTCGGACATGTCCTCTATTTTAATCTTTTCCTGTATATCTCCTTCCGGGCGACTTTTCAAATATCCTTAAATGTCCAGGATTTTGACCCCATTATTTTCACCATGAAGAATGATTAACAAAAGTTTTAAAGACAGTTAGAAAGAGAGAGAGACAATTTCTTCACTTCGCAACCTATGTCGTCATTCAGTTTTCATCCCATACGTGTATGATTATGTCATGAGAGAGAGAAATTGGCTGTCAATATCAGTGTCTTTACTCAGTCTGTGCAGTGCAGAAGTATTCCCCTGTAAGGTTCCCTATTTTGTTTTATGTTTTCCTACCCTCAAACACAATGCCGATGCGAAAGTGTAAATGCACAGTAGAACTAAAAAATGAATTTCCGTGTTTTCAAAGTGGCAGAGAAGACTGGAAAGCTGAATGTTTGGTGTGTAAACCTGGTACTTTTGTCTCCGTTGCAAATAAAGGTGTACTTGACTTGCAAGCTCATGTTGACTCAGACAAACACAAAAAGGCAATTCGAGGAGAGAGTTCGTCAACCAAATTGACAGATTATTCGTAAAATCTGGCGGCAAAACAGATAATACTATTATAGCAGCAGAGGGGACTTATGCATTTCACACAGTTAAACATCATCACAGTTACTTTACCAATGAACATAAAATGTGGTATATTTTAAAATCCCTCTCCATCCCGACCCCCTTACCAGATGAGGCAATAGGAAAGTTCCTCAGGGTATCCTCCTTTTTTGATGTTCAAATGGTAACCCTCGTGGCCGATCTATAATCCTCCTCGTTCTCAATGGATGTGCATGATCTATCAGAGCTGGCGTCAGTACTGTTGGTGTTTATTCCTTTCAGCCATGACATAATACTTGATTTTTGAGAGGTATTAATTTTCGATCACTTGTTCTTTTGGCAAATGTGGCGCCAACAAATTTACCACAGTTTGAGAACCACTGCAGTAAAGAATACTATAGCACACAGCCTGACAGTGAGGCCAGAATTTTTGTATCTTCGCCCCAGGGACATCAAAGCAGAAAATACTCCTCAGGTCCCTCAGAACACTTCCTTTTTGATTAAAAATACAGTACTAAAATACTTTCCTTAACTATGTTTTTGCCCTGCAAGCAATGGTTAGATATACAATACCATATAATCTGCACAAATGTTCTGCATTGATGCAAGTGGGAATACTGTAAATTTATGTTAAAGTATAAATGATCATAAACTCGTCTGGAGAATTTTTTAATGGCTGAACACAAAAGAAAAACATTGTACAGATAATCTAAAATTTAAAATGTTGAAAATGATTAAATATTAATGTGAAAATACTTTTTCATAAACGCTGATGCTGAAATGCAGCGATCAAAATCTCAATACCCAAATCAATTTAAAAATCAATTTGTAACGTTAATCTTAAAGTATTCTTTCATAGAAAACCCGAACTAGCTAAAATATCTTAAATTTAATGCAGAAGCACAAAAAAGATGAACATTATAGCAGTTAATATCTATCATTGATTTTTTTAATATTAGATGTTCAGCACGACAATTTCATGAACTAAATGGTCCTTGTAATATACTTCAAATAGCATACGTTCCAGTTACTACATTACAATACAGTGCACTCTGAAACCAATATGAAAATTTACACACCTCATAATAGTGTTCTTTTTGATTTCATCCTTGCAAAGTCTTTGATGTTATCAGAGAAATCCAATTTTCTCAAAATGCCACATTATGTGGACATGCATAATGGCAAAGCAGCTAATTCAGTTCTGCCCTGTGGTGACTCTCAGATCATTTTTGATGAGCTCCATATGAGACACTGACCGTTTGCCAAAATACTTGGTATACATCTACGAAAGGTAATTCCACTTTTAGAAATGTGGAAATTACAGGGCATTCAAAATAAGGAGAAGATCATCAGAATCTGTCCCCTTCTTTGTACTCACAACAGGTTAAAAAAACCAAAGCATTTCTCATGGAAATATTCACCCAGTTCCAAAGGATAGGTGGAGCTAAGAGCAGCAGCTTTTCTAAATGTCTTAAAATTTCGTCAGAAAACCAAACATGTTTACCTTGAGATAGGCTTCTGTTTTATTATGGCAATAAATTAAAAGGATGACCAGGAATTTTCTGATGGTCTTAATATGATCAGCCTTGGAGATTCATTTTAATGTGACTTTCTATCCTGCAGAGAACGGGACAATAATTGCTTCAACTGCTGTACATCCCAATCTACCTATACTGATATTTGAACATTTTTGTAAATCATTATCTTTAATCTTTAATAATGTGCTGAAGATGTGAGTTTGGAAATTCCAATAATGTAACCACCAGTGCCAGTTCAATATATTTTTTCTTTGTAAATATTTAATTGTTCTGTTATGTGTTTATGGGTTTTTATCCCACGGGTCAGTTAGAATGACAGTTTCTATATGATTCTCCTGACTGTACTCAGTCATGTATTGTTTCTGGTGGTTGATGTACCTGTCTTGAGAAACTGTATCCAGGTCATTCTTTATCTGCAAATATCATTTCATAAACATCTTGGATTAATGTCACATTCCAGACAGCCTTGTGTCTAACAATTGCTCTGTAATAGTGTCAGATTTAATCAGATTTTGTCTATTATTTATGACTATTTTCCATCAAAAGAGAAATAAACCAACAAATTGTATTTTCCTGATTGAACCCCCTAAAAAAGACATGGGATAGACATACCGTAACATTCAACTGTCATGTTTGGCTTATACCAATGTTAACTTCTATTATAAGTCAATAAACTAAAGCTCAACATATACAGTATGAAGTAAACATACAACACTTTTAACAGTACCCATTTTGTTTCTGTTTCATTAACAATACAATACAAGTCTAACAAAGACTTGCAAATACCTATTCAGGGTGCTGAGAAAGATTGAGCAAGAAGTGAATAGAATATGCTGGAAATCAATACATTTTTCTTCCACATAGTGTTTTTTTAAACTATATTTCTGAAACTGGAAAACAAAAGAAAAAATCATGGTTATATTGAGATTGTTATGTTTTTTAGCAAAGGGTCTAAAAATGTTTTCTCTAGCAAATTTTTCTCTAGAAAATCTTCTTGTTCTGTAATTAGAGGCATAATTGTTGACGTGTGGAACAACAATGTTCAGATATTGAAGAGCTGGCTTCAACAAAGCAAGTTTCTCTTGTCCTGAGTCTAATCCATGAATAATTCCCAGAATGTAACATTGTTAGCATGAGTTGATGGTTTCTTTATAAAAATCCAATGTTGCATGTCGACAGTTGATGGAATCTCAAAAAAAGACAGATCAGGGAATAATTAGAGAAAACAAAGAAACCAAATAAAATTCTTAATGACAGCTACTGTGACTGTCAGCATTTTTTTTTAATTTCACACAATTGCACTCATTAATTGGATTATACCTGTCTCTAGAAATTATCTCTGCAACTGATTTCTGAAAAATAACTGTCATGTCACACCTTTTTGGTGCGCATGAAAACAAACCAGGCTAACCTATATGACTCATTTAAACAGGACTCCAAGGAAATAATCATGTCTCATTTCCTTGATTAAAGAACTGCTTATCATTAACAGATCATGTGAAATAATATGTGATTTATGTTGACAGGAGATACTACCCACACTGCTAAAATATATTTTAGTTCAAGGACATAGCGTATACCAAATCTGCAATACATCTGTTGTCTGCTAATAATTAAAACAAGATTTAGAATCTTCTCAAAGTAAATAAATACATAAATAACATTAAATGCACATTTACATTTTTTACAACAGTGTATAAATGATGACCCTGGTTATCCAGTTAATTTCTTCCCTAGTACTCAGTGTAATTATAGTATTTATTATTCTGTCAACAGCTATGAAAATCACATCTGTAGAAAATCTTTTCACATTAAATACATTTTCTTAATTCATATTAAATACATACAGACCAGGGTCACAATATATATTTAGCCATCCGGAGTCCAGTTCTGAAAAATATTACATAAATATTAGAATGTATGAATATTAATATTAACATTTTGAGTACTCAGTTGTAATGTGGATAGAAATCAATAAAAATGTCCAGAAGGAAATTTCCGGCACAGCTAAATATTTCCAAATTATCATTTGTTTATGTCTGTAAACCTCAAGGTTAATGGTCTTATTGCTTTAACACTTCTTTTTACGCCACAGACAATTTTCCAGGAAAATACACTTGGACATAACCATTTTAAAATAAATGCAAGTGGAAAAATGGTATGGATTTTTAAGAAACATTCCTTTGATACTTAATTTCGATATTATATAACAACATTAAATAAAATTGATAAATTAATCTCCACGGGATTCTGTAATATGAAAAAAAAAACTGTGACACTGCACAGTTTCTGCTACATCTCATTTACAATTGTGGAAAAACTTTTCAACTTGTCTTCAGTATTTGTGTGGTATAGTAACATCTAAAGAAGACAATGTACTGTTTTAAGATGAATATGTTGAAATAAAAAGTGATGAGACTCAAAAATACTGCAAAAAGAAATAAGGCTATGTAGTACTAATTTTAAAAATAAAATTAAAGCATTTAATTGAATATTCCTTTATACAGTACATGCTAATATTCACTTTATAAAAGAATGCGCTGTGTAAACATTATTCTACTTTATTTAATTAGTAGATACATTTGCTTACAATACAAGGTATCAAACTATTAATATAAAGTCAATATCATTTGCACTGTGTAATATTCAAATATGATTTATTTTAGAATCATCTAAAGGCTTGGATACTGTCATACATTCATATATTGTACATTTTGTGTGTTTAAAATACATTTTATATTGAAAAGACATTATCAGTTGACAATTCACTGCACAGATCATCAAATATCCAATGCTAAAGTCTCACACAGTCAGACAGGTGCAAACCAATACACAAACACTCAAAGTAGACAGAGGAAAGCAGAAACACAAGAGAAGCAGGGAAGAGAGCTACAGTAACAAGGTAACATAACCCAACACCTTCATGTTAATTGATTCATTCATTGTGAATATTGCAATCTTCCAATTCAAGCAGACAACTACAATTAGTATTTTTAGCCTATGATAAGCTTTATTGTTTCAAACAACTTCCAAAATCTGATTTACAGCAACATGAAAATGATGCTTGAGCTTTTAAGTATAACTGCTTCTCTTGTTTGATATTGATCTATAAAATTAAATCTGCAAGAACCGACTTATACCTTTAAAGGATAATTAAACTGTTACTTGATTTTTTAGACCATTCATCCTGTGGGAGATAAAAAAAAATGTCATTGCTTTGGTTTCTTGGCAGAAAACCTGTGTATCTGGAAGTCTCTAAATGAGTGAAGGACAGTTTTGTGAATCTGACTAATTAAAATAAATTCAATAAGAATACCTCTTGAAAGTATCCACTATGTATGCTAACACTGCATATTGATTAATGTGAATATTGGATAACACAAGTTCAGCAGAATATGCATGACCTACAAATGTGCTTAAGCAGCAATTACTGTACCACACCAAGAATTTTATTACTTACATTGGCAAGATCTTCAGGTTTCAGGAACACAGTGTAAATTCAGCTTTACTAATGCAAAACTTGATTCCATATTCTCTTCGTTAAAAAATAGGGTTCCTGTCACAAGACATATTACTGTTTTGAGTCTTTCGTTTTTACAAAAGATAATGTGATTTACATATATTCATAAAAATCTCTTGCATATAGATTTTTATGTATAGAGTTTTTCAGCCCAAAGGATGTCAAAGTGCTTTATAAATATTGTAGGAGGGGGTCCACTTTATCCACCACTGAAGTGTAAACCCCATCTACAGTATACTGTTTATCCACCTACTGTATAAGAAGATGTGAAAATGATTCACCAATTGCATTAAATGTGTCTTGTAGAAATCCAAATCATACTAGAATGAAATTTAAATAGAATACAAGGAATAAAACCCCTAATGATTCATGAATGTATCTTTCTCAAGCATTGAGTTTTGGAATGAATTAGACTCATATTTACATTTTAGATGGTTAAATAAAGACCACCCAAGTTCAAAGCTTTCTTTATTATAATGCAGGAGACAATGCAGGCATTAATAATATTTAGAAAGAGATTAACCAGTGTGAGAGATACAAAGGATCAGGTAGAGTTAATTCCATGTGAATTAATAAAGCTTTTTGTATGTGGAGCATTTTGTCGGGTCAGTTCACTTTTTACTTTTCAGCATGTAATTTGACTTTATTTGTATAAAAATGATAATATTTTACACTTCCTGACTTTCTTAAACTTTTGTTTCCTCTGTGTTTTGCAGTTCTGTGTCTTCTGATTCCTTCATTGCTCCTTTATTTAATGGATCCTACTATTCTGTATTTGTTCCCATCTTTTCTTATGCACTTTTTATACAAGGATGCACTGGTCTGTCAAAATGAATTTTTTTCACATATTTAATCTCCTTAATTTTAAAGTTCCCTGGGAAAGCTTCTGCTATTTAATACTGAATCATAAAAATGTCACGTATGCCTTTGATCATATTCCCTAAATTAAAATAATAGATTGTTGTCATAAAAAATTGCATTCCTATTATTTTATAGTTGTTATACGTGTACAGCTGTCTTTTTTAGTAAATGATACTAATAATGTACTTTTGCATACTTAAAATATTTTCTATAATTTTCTTTTTTAAATACCAAACATTTTTTCATGGTAAGAACCAGGTATTCTGATCCAAAACGCATAGGTGACTATTCATTGTTATTAAAATGACTTAAATTCGATCATGTTGTGATATTTAGAAATATAAGTTTGTTTGGTGCGAGTGAAGTTTTATTTAATCTCTGACCCAGGGAAATGTTTTATTTTTTCAAAGAAATGTTTGTTAAAAAAAAAAAGTCATGGCTCCAGCTGGATTCGAACACCCAACGTGTGATGTGGGAATCCAGAACCTAACCCACAGTGCCACATGAGGAGTGTTGAAAAAGCCCTACAAACATTATCAACAGACATCGTACAGCGTGTACTATTCTTGTGTTGCGGTACATGAATATAATTATATCGTTATTAATTTCTTTAGATACGCGATTCCATATTATATTCCCTTTTAATCAAATTCTAAAAGTATGCTTGTTGACTCCGGTATCACGTTAGTTAAAGACTTCGATGCTTAAAATGTTTAGGGAGAAATGGAATACTGGTGTGTATGTTTTCTTTAAAGTACCGAGACCAGCCATATACTGTATGTTTATGTTCCAAAATTAATATCGTTTATGGCCTTCACACATGTTACAGTATGCTCCTATTCTTTTTATGCTCAGCTACTAAGATTTCCCTTCAGTGGTAAAATTCCATATAAATATTCAATACTAAAACGGGCACAGTAAAGACATTTAAATCTTTCTACGACCGACCAACGGACCACGAGTGCCCCTGTCGGTCAACCAATCACGTACCGTGGTATTTTGCGTCATCGTGCGTCACGATGCGCAAGGCCATAGCCAATTACCGCCGGTACGTGTCTGTGCCGCGCACTTTGAATGGCTGCATCTGTATGTTGATAACCTGTCTGTTCAAATAAAAGCCATTCATTGTACAGTTCTCATTTGTTCCAGGAGGATTCCCAGTACCCCAAAAACCTAAAGCTACTGTATAATCTCTGCACTAGTGTTTCAGTCATGTGTTTAATCTCTGGTTTTCATCTTGCTTTCCTGGTACTGGGGATCACCGTCCTGGGCGGTGTGGTGGCTCTGTGGCTAAGGATCTGCGCCTGTGGCTAGAAGGTTGCTGGTTTGTATCCCACTGCCGCCAGAGGAATCCTACTCCGTTGGGCCCCTGAGCAAGGCCCTTAACCCCAACTGCTCCAGGGGTGCCGTATAAATGGCTGACCCTGTGCTCTGACTACAAACTTCTCTCTCTTTCTGTGTGTCTCATGGAGAGCTAGTCGGGGTATGTGAAAAAATACAAATTCCTAATACAAGAAATTGTATATGCCCAAAAAAGTGATCAAATCTTATCCTGGAACAAATGGAAGGGAAGGAGGGAAGTCTATTGGCATCGATATGATAATCCTCTTGGGATCAAGGGAATCCAGGGTACCAGTAAGAACAAACTTAAAACAAATACCACATGTATTAGTAAATAGTTACATCTCAAAATTTCTGTACTGGCAAATATCATGAAGGAAGTTCTAATACTATGACTCTAGATCCATAAAATGTCATAGAAGAGCCTGGTATTAGATCAACACCAGCTTTTAATGCTTTTTATCAATCACATTGTTCAATGATTCAAAACATCCAACAACATGCAATGCAGATATGTAACTTTAGCCCTTGAACTGAAACATAAAAAATATAATTTGACCTTGTGTCTTATAGATAACTAAAACAGTAGCCTTGTTTCTAAAAAATAATTTCCATAGACATTAGTTTCAGGAATGTTAGTTTTCATATTAGAGGAACTATATTCTTAGGTATTTGGAAATATGATACTTAAGGATTGCCATACTAGAGGGTGGCATGCAATGAAATTTTAGACATAGGGGACATTATTAAAATTGAGAAATACTTCCATGCATTGAATGTGTGAACTAAATTATAAATCTGTCAAGAGGAGAAAAATAGGGTGTTGTGAGGTAAAAATGTATTTGATCATTCAACTTTCGACAAATAATCAATTTAGAAATTAAAGAAGACTACAATTTCATTAAATCTGAAATTGCAGCAAGATTAATTTTGAATTGAACTCAGTGGTGTCAATTAGAAAAAAAAATAAATGAGATTTTTATAACAGTAATGACAGCTGCCTTATGACCTAAATTACTTCTTAACTGACATACAGTTTTTATTCTACAAAGGTTTTGAGAACACAAGATGTCAAGTCACTTCAATAAATCATCTTCACTTTATTGCAGATTTTCCCCTCATACTCTACATGTGTAGTATTTACATTGCAGCGTTAAGTAATCTTTTTATTGGTCCTTAGAAGACCACTGAATTTTGGACCTCTAATATTTTTTCAAACATAATATTGACATTTTAAAAATATATTCATATATATATATATATCTATAGGAGTTGTGGAGGTGGTTGAAAGGGGCGAAGAGTATCAATATTTTACTTAGGAGAAAGTCATTATTCACAATTATTATCACCCAGACATCTTAATGAATTATTTGTTATGAAGACATTTTTTAAGAATTCAGTATTATATTGAGATTTCTGTCATTTATTTTGTATATTGGTTTTAACTGTTTTTGATGTGACTTTGAAATAATAATAGATTTGAAATAATAATTAAATTTGTTCACATTTTACCATATATGTAACATCTTAAGTACATTGATATTTTATTATTTATATACAGTATCTAAGAGAGAATAAACAGAACAAACACTTCAGTAGCTCAGGTTATAAACCTCAGATACTCCTGTCAATTGAAATGACCCCAAAAGGCAGTAGACATGATTGTAATGCGAACGTCCTGCACTGTTCACTCCCGACGTCAAGTGTTATGGGTCAAGCCACAAGGCCAGCATTCATTGATTTAACGGGGAAAACAGATATCTGCATATCCTGTCCCTGAAGGAGTACAGTGCTGGTTGGAAGACCACTATATGTGAGTAGATGTGCATGTGAGCCCAAAGGCAGCATCCATGCATCCCAGCAGCTCAGTGGGATACTGGATGGTCACAGAGACTTAAAGCATTTGAGTGACTCAAAACATGATGCTGTCCAACTAGGTGGCAAGCATGAGCACTCAGTCTAGAGAAATGCTTAGGAATGTGTGTTGGAAAGAGGAGGGGACATTCTTCACCCAAAACATTGGGAAATCAAGGTCTATTATAGCAAATGTGCACCAGTCTTGGTACGACTTTATATGGACAAGGTCCAGTTAGTGAACTTCAGCATGCAGATTCTGTAAGTGTTTTTCATGCATGGAAAATATGTGATGATATTAGTGCTATACAGTATTGTGTAAAAATACATAAACATTTAATACAGTTTTGATTTAATATAGTAATGTGCAGATACAGATCCTCTCTTTGTCTGCCCTCTTCTCTGCCACCTTTCTGGCTTCCCTTCAAGGCAGCTGTTCTCCAGTTCTCTAGAGCTCTTTTCTTTTTTTCTCCCCATCTTTCTTCAGACTGGGTCACTCCTGTTTTTGTCTGTTCCTTGCTTCTTAGCACCCAGCAGAGCCCTTCCTTTCCTTCCTAAGGAGCCAAGCGTTAGAAATCCGCTCCGCGACAGAGAGAGCGACACCCCGTCAGCCTGGGCACCCTGAGGATTCCTGTGCCTTCAGGCTCTGACTGGGAACTCTGCTCATGGCTGTGCTGACTGTGGGTTCCAGAAATGAGAGGAGACTAGAAGATGGGTCACTTTGTGACCAGCTCTCAGCAGATATCTCCCCTGTTGGTCCAATAGGGCGCCTGGGTATCTGGTTGCTTCCGTCAAGAGTGTAGAGCCTAGGAGACTGAATTGATAGTGCACACCTGGCCTGGTCTTTGATGAGACCACCTATATGAGCATGTACCTTGAATCACTGGCTCCTGGGCCCTCCGACTGAACCATCAAGTGAGAGTTTTCTGCCTCACTAGTTTTTGGTGAGCCCCTACATCTCAGTGAAGCCTTTGGGGAAAAGCACAGCTGTGATCCCTAGTGGCTCCTTTCATTCTAGCACGTCGGTTTGCCACTCGACTGGGGCAATTCTTGCTCTGCCAGGTAAAATTAAAACTCTCCAGTAAATTTGTCTTTAACTAAAGATTAGTGTCACTAAACTCAATTAAAATCTCAAAATAATTTATTCAATCAATGAATCTTTTGTCTTTTGTGAAAATACATGTAAAGTATTTAATAGAATCTGTAGAGGCACATGGCTAATCATTAGTGATTTGTTGTTATTAAAAGTTACTTTAATACATAATCCTTAAAAAGATATTTTAATAGTGAAGCTATGTCTGGCATATTTTGCTCAGACAGCACATTGTTTTAGTTGTAAACTGCAACTCAAATAATATTCTGTATAATTTATAATTATTGTACTTGAAGACCCCCAGAAAGAGAATAAAACTCTAAGTGACAAAAGTGCTGTACTCACTCAAACAACTTAAAAACTGCAAAATGAAAACTTGTGCCTGATGGAATTGCTTCTGGACTGTAGATGTATGAAAAGAAATATTATTATAATCGCGGTAAAGAAAAAAAAATAACACAAACAAACGGAGGAGTTGGTAAAAACATTTACTGTATGAAATATCAGTTGAGGTTAACAGAAGATCAGTGAAATAATGAAATAAGCTTTGAAAGGGTACATCATATTGGGCACAGGAGCTCTGACATACATTCAGAAATAGCTAAACCATGGCCCATTGTTTCCTGGTTTTTGCATTATAAACTGAAGATGATGGTGATGGAGAAGGGGAGAGAATTGAAAGGGAAGAGCTTCTCCATTAATCATCAGTTTGCACAGGAGATGGTAGGAGAAAAAAGCTGTACCCAATTATGGAACGCAGCTGAGAGCAGGGCATTAAAGCATGTCTCATAGTAGATAAATTATATCTTCCGAGACTCCAAAAGTACAACTTGGTTGTAAGGAAAATGTAATTCACCTCAGAATATTCTTTAACTGCTATTTAAAAATAACAAACATCCTTATGTTGAGATGACTTGTTGATTTCTTTCTTTAACACACTTGCGTCCATCATTTGTATTTTTTTTCCAGTTATTAACATTTTGTTTAAATTTAGTGTGAGAGGGCAAGAAAACAAATTTGGTCGAGCATACTGAAGGTTGTGAGAGGGAATACAGGTGGGGTAAGGGGGGATAAGGAATTCACAGGTGGACTTATTTTGGGAGACAGGGTTAATTATCACTGTGATAATTGGTTCTGTGTGATGGATAGTCTTTTCCTTTCTTATTTAGAGTCTAGGTTTAAAGATAGATAAATATGTTAATATCATGACTTGGGATGTAAAAAAGTGCCAACAACACAACTAAATGGTATAAGTATCTTAATTATTTAAAGAGGCTTAAAGCACAAGTGGCTTTTCTGCAAGAAACCCATTTAAAATTTTCAGACATTCATTGTAATTGCTGGGGTTGTGTTGATCAGGTCTGTGGTTCTGGTAATTCCTCAAAGAGAGGGGGGTATTGTCATTTTAATACATAAAATAGCACCATTTGTATTAGAGAATAAAATTGAGCATCAGACTGGTAAATTTATTTTTTTAAGTGGTAGAGGGAACTCGGAATTAGTAACATTTGTTAATATTTATGGCTCTTACTTAGGTAACCCTGTATTTTTTACAAAAATAGAAACCAGACTTTATGTTTTAAAAATACCTCTATAATTCTTGGAGATTTTAACATGGTTAAACACCGCTATAGATAATATGGGGAAGCAGCTTACTCAGCCTTCCAAAGCAGCTCTTTTACTGCGTAAGTTATACACATAAATTATCAGATGTAAGGAGATCACTTTCTATTAGTAAGATTGACTATACTTTTTTCTCTAACAGATATAAGACATTTTCTATACTAGATTATTTTTGTCACATACTGTATGACATCTTTTAATTTACTAAGGATACCATCATTTATCTTATTATTATTTCAAATCATAGCCCAGTAAAATTAAAATTCAGTTTACGGGGAACACAAATCTTAAGGGGGAGATGGGAAATTAACAACTCGTTAACGAATGAATGTATTAATGAATGTATTAAAACATTTAGATGAGTATTTTCAAAATTTTACAGAGATCAACAGAAAATCTGTTCCTAATGAAAGCACCACCTCGGAGACCCTGAAGTCTGAGGGGGGAACATATTAGAATAGCCAGTTATTACAAAAAACAAAGAGAATCGGAGGAATCAGTATTGTTATCTCAAATTAATGTTTTAAAATGAAGGATTTCTCATAAATTTAATGAGTTTGAAGTACCCTGACTTCTCTCCAGGTAAAGGATTATTAGTTATTGAGAGTTAAAACAGAGTTTGTTATGAATAAAGTCCAGCTGAGGCATCATCAAGAGGTAGAATAAGGCAGGGAAATCTTGGCAGCCAGGCTGAAGAAACATACTGTATGACAAGTAATAATATATGCAGTGTAGTGGCAATGCTTGTTAATAAGACAGAATTAAGTGTTGCTGTGCTTTCCCAAGTGAGGCCCCATCTCTCTGTTCATCTCTGTGGTGCAGCCACAGAGAAACTATTCATGCAGGCTGATTTAAAGATGTTTTCTTTTGATAAGGGACAGTTCCCAAATGGGGATGCACTTAGCTAAGCCTGGCTATCATGATCAATGGTCATCCATTGGCGCCTATCTGTCTAGGGAGTGCCAGATGGACATCTGGACTGCATTCCTAAGTGTCAGGAGTAAGTGACTCATATCTCACCTTGATCAACCAATCAGGGACTGGTAGGGCCGAGTAACCCACGTGGAATTCTGATGCCCATGAAACTTTCAGCCAATGAACGAGCTGAAGTTCCTCCAGGTAAAAACAGGCAACACAGAGCTCTGAGACTATTTGAAAGACTATTCTAAAGGAGAATGTGAGAAGAATTCCAGGCCAGGATGGCCCAGGAGCAGAAAGGCTCCCAAGGGCAGGACATTCTCGCAGCGCGCCTCCTGACCATCCTGAGACTCAGCCCGGACAACCACGGAACGGCCAGTGTGTCCGAGTGCCAGAACTTTGCTTTGTTCTAAGAGTCTAGAGCGGAGGTTGCCAGAGAGTAACCAGGGGATCCACCCGAGGTTAGCATCAGCAGCAAGCCTCGTGAACAGGTTGGAACTGTGGACAGCTGAATCACTTTTCAGAACTAGCGCTTCATCAGGAACGAACCGGTCCTCTTCCTGACCTGCTGGGACCCACAGTCATCTTTTCTCCTGTGCACAAACTTTGCTAGTTAAAGCCAACACTAACTAGCCGGTCAGTGAGCATCAGCATGTAAACCTAGCGCACCGTCGCAAGCCGCACAGCACAGCCTGGCACGCAGCCAGAGAGCGCGGATTGGACAGCAACAGCCTGCGACTGTTTCTTTGTGCCCGCAGGAGATCTGAATCCCCAGAGATTGGATGAGTATTCAACTTCAATGCATTACAGCTCGAGAATTCAATTGTTATCCCAACCAGTTGATATCAATTTAATTCCTAAGAGTTATGTACTTGTTTTGAGTATCTAATGTAGAAGTTATAACCAAATTCATTTACGAAACGGTCTAAATGAATGATATACTGAACGTATGTCCTCTTGATATATGTAACTCTTTGTAACTGAATGAATATATATCTTTTGTATTCTGATAACCCTCTCGATAAGATCTGTTAGGTTTACATGCATATTCTATGTATTAATAAATGTATCCTCGTGTATTAGTACCTGTGTGTGTGTTGTTTAATTTATATCGCATGGTTGGATTCTAAGGCTATTAAAAGAATCAATTTCGTGATTTACTGCTACAATTAATAATTGTCCCAGTAAATGCCCAAACCCCTACAAAACTGGTGCCTCGTGAGAGCACACTACAGCAGTATTGCCAAGACTGATGGGTCAATCGCCAAAGAGCAGAAAAACATAAATTTTTTAAGTTATTATAAAAAACTATACACGTCTGAAGTGTCTGGTACATTAAGTGGCATTCAGAACTTCATGGTTAATGCAGATCTTCCAAAATGTTCTGCACATGAAAGTAATATTCTTGGATAAGATATTTCTTTAATAGAGATTATGGAAGCTATTGCTTCTTTTGCACATAATAACCTGGATAAGGTGGTTTTACTGCTGAGTTTTACCAAACTTTCCAGCTACAACTTAGTCCACTTCTCTTGCAGGCATTTAATGATATACAGATGCAGCCATTCAAAATGCGTGCGTTATTTTGCGGCATACCCCGGTGGGCGTGGCGCGGCATCTCGCAGTGTCACGCAGTGTGACGTGTTAATCGCGCGTCATTTGACGCTCTGCCGGAAACTATCCGGCGTCACCTTGTAAAACCGCCAGGGGGAGCTTAACCTCTCATGTACAGCATTTGAGCCTTTAATTTTGAACAGTGTATTACAGCATGTTAATCTTCAGTCATTAAAATGTTGGTATATTTTATGAAAGCAAGATTGCTCAGTTGGACAAAAGTACACAACCTACCTTTATCAGAAATATTTATGCATCAAAGCCTTTACCGGAGATATTACTAATAGTATTAATAATGGATGACTTTGGACAAGCTGTATACTCAAAGTATAATTTCTTTAGCACATTTGTACAAGCACTTGGAATCTGTCCAAGCCATACTTTGTCAGGCATTTTGTTTTACTTCAACGGGCATAAAAACTTCCTTGCTTTTAACAGGGCGTTTCATAATTTCTAACTACGAAAATGATTTAAAATGCGACACCTATCATTCAACTAGAGCTTAAAATATCACAAGGAAAAATACACACCGGTATTCCATTTCTCCCTAAACATTGTAAGCTTCGAAGTCTTTAACTAACGTGATACCGGAGTCAACAAGCATACTTTTAGAATTTGATTAAAAGGGAATATAATATGGAATCGCGTATCTCAAGAATTTAATAACGGTATGATTATATCCATGTACTGCGGCAGGGCTGTGTAGGGCTGTTTCGCCTGCCTGCTCATGCGAGCTGACTGTAGCCGACTGGTCTAGGTGCGTGCCTGCCAACGGGCAGGGTGTGTGCTCGAATCCAGCTGGTGCTGAACCTTCCAGTTTTATTTATTTATTTTTTAATCGCGTAACATATTACCATATGCAAACTGTACTGTATACAGTATGTATATGTATATTTAATGTCTTAATTGTGCCCGTTTAATTGAATTTTAAAAAATTATTTAACACGAACATTAAGCTGTTTACATCTTCCGCCTGAGAACAGTCACCCGTTGCTACCCAACGCAGAATGGTGATTGGCTGACACCATCTGACACCCCTCTGATTGGAGAAAAAAGACGTGCTAGTTTGCTATACATACTGTAACAGGAAGAGGATTTCTTTCTATTCAAAACGTGTACTTTAAAAGTTTAAGAAGTAAAAACCTTACAGCGTACACAGATTTCTAAACTGATCAGGATCGTTATCTTTGTCTTATGCATAACAATATTCACCGCTCTGTGCAGCAAATTAATAATAAACTTTATTTTATATAGCGTTTTAAACGAATAAGTAATTAGATTGCTCATAAACCTAATCACTTGCTTTTTCTTTTTATTTAGGCTCAGATTTCAACTATAGATCGTATTATTAATACCCTTGGTGATACCCCTTGGTGTTTCTCTCGCTCTCTCTCGGGTCACCTGATCATTAGCTCGAAAGATTTGAGTGCTTTGTGTATATTCTAATGGTAGTGGGGGCAGGGTGTGTGGGAACAGGTTTGGTTGAAATTGCATTGGAGATCTATGTTCTTCACACCTGAAACATTTTCTCTGAAAGCATTTTCTTCGCTGTTTAACCGATCTTGTTACAGCATGTTACAGTTTACTATTATTAACCATATTAATTTTAAGTGCTTAATGTAAAATCTTGTAAAAATATATTTTCATTGTTCAAATATACATTAAGTCTGACTATCATATAATAAGTTAAATACAAAACTAAAGAAAAAATAGGGTTAAATATAATTCAAAATATTTTGCTAACAATGTTAACTGTTTATGAATAATAAAATGTATTAGCTAAGGCGTAGGATGGCACAGTTGTTAGTATGTTTTTTGTTTTGTTTCTTTTTCATAAATACAACAGTAGTACCTGATGTCTCAGTGGCTTTCAAAATTAAATTATGCATGCAAACCTGTGAACTAGAAAGATAACTAAGATATCCATCCATTTATAATGGTGGCAAAGTGGTTAGCATTGCTATCTTGCAGCACTGGGGTCCTAGGTTCAATTCCTGCCATCCTGTGTGTGTGGGGTTTACATGTTCTCTCTGGGTTACATGGTTTTTCTCCATATGTGTGATATGACTCCCTCTCGCACTCCAAAACATACTGGTAAGTTAATTAGTTTATGGGAAACCTGGCCCTGGTCTGTGTGTGTTTGTGTCTGTCTGTCCTGTGATGGACTGGCGCTATGTCCAGGGTGTATTCTGCCTTGTGTCCGTTGCTTACTGGGATAGGCTCCAAATCCTCTGTACTGGATAAAGAGATTAGAAATGGAAGTAAAGGCACTGTGTGGATGGAACTATACACAGTGTTAGAAACCCACTATGAAATGGCAGCATCTCACTGAGAATAAAATATTTTTTACTGCTGGCTTAAGGAAACAGCCTTTCCACCTCTCTTGCACATCAGTATCCATACCTAGTTATTTAAACAAATTGCCTCTAATTATAAACATCTTAATATGCTGGCTCTGTGGATCCGCATCAGCTATGTTTGCCCATTCCTTCAATTCATGTGCATCCAACACACAGTTCAATGCCAGCAACTACACATAATCTAAAATACAATCCTTATTTCAGTATCTATGTAAACATATAGTCTGTTAACTTCATCATCTTCATCAAAAGTATGCCTAACCCCATTAGGAAGTGTTCTTGTTATAAGTGTATTCCTCAGCTTTCCCCAAACTATCTTCTTCTTGCCAACATCTCTAGTCTTTTATCCTGCAATAACTCAGCCAACACTTAAATCTCCAAAAGCTGCTTGTGTTAATTTCTTTAAATCACAAATATCATGTGTAAATACTGGCCATGTAATACTCTGCATTGTGGAATAATAGTTTATTTTAAAGGGAACTAGAGAAACTAAGAACTAGAGAAATCAAGAAAGGCTTTTTTTCTAGAATTAATAAATGCACATCCTGTTCACTGGGGAAATTAAATCCACACTGAGCAATCTTCAATATGTTCAGAATATGACAGCAAGAATCCTATCAGGGATGCATTACACCTGTTTTCAAGTCCTTGCACTGGTTACCTATCAGATTTCGAGTCAACTTCAAAATCCTTATCCTCCTTATATACTGTCCTACAACTGGTATTATTGTTCTCCGAATTATTGTACTTGACATGACTTCATTCAGCCTTTCCTGAACGTCTATGACAGGCAGAGTGAGTGCTGTTTCTGGTGCGATCTTTTACAGCTGACATTTCACTGTTTTAAACGAACAAGAAATTAGATTGCTCATAAATCACTTATTCTATATAAACACAGCGTAATTGCCCTCCGAAAATCTTCTTTTTCTTGTTCGTTTTAGAGACCTTGATCGAAACTGATTTTAGATGTCAGAAAGAATTTATTTTCTCTGTATTTCCTACATTGCTTTGTCAAGATTTTAACTTTATATCTAACTTTATATCTAGGCTCAGATTTCAACTATAAATCGTACAGTAATTAATAGCAGTAAATACTGATGTTTATACATAAAAAAGTCATGCCTTGGAGTCATGCAAAAAGTCATGCCTCAAGAGCACAGCAAAGAGTGTATTAAAAGACACTTGTATTTATCAACGCTTTCTTTTCCGTATACCAGATTTTATGGAACCACTTCAGAGGGGTGTCAGCCAGTCAGATTCCAGGATTCGGCACTTTAAAGGAAAAATACACACCGGTATTCCATTTCTCCCTAACGATTTTAAGCATCGAAGTATTTAACTAGCATGTGAAATAGCGTGTGAAAAAGTGGTAGTTTTAAGCTTTTCTGCTAATATAATATGGAATCGATATTGATTTAAATCGTGTTCTGATTTAAATCGCAAACGCGTGTTTAATTATATGTGTTTTTTAATCATAATCAGGCTAATGCAACATAAATTGATACAGTATCTTTGTCTTCTAAGCATCTTAATAAACTTTCAGCATAGCTTTCTACCCGTCAAGATTTATATTTCTTGGGATTTTGGGATCAAACGTGGAAGGATTAGATTATAATCGTTTTTATTTGTCAAATACGTGATTGTATTTCTGAATGTTATGTGACACCTACAGTAGTTCACTGCTTTAAATACATCGAATTAAGAAAGTTATGTGTAGCACTTTAGATCTTTTTTCTGAACCAGGGAAAATCTGATCATGTTTCTCTATAACAATAATAAAAAAAACTTTATTTTACATATCGCCTTTAAAAGTGGCATCTCAAAGCAATACAGTAGATCGAAAAACAGTTAAAAGGGACCAGATTAAATACCAGACAATCGCAAACGCATTTTCAATAAAATTATTTTATTCATTCAGCAGTTTGTGAGAGGAACATCCAGCAGGGAGAGACACACACACCGGTTTTCATTGACAAAATTGGTTTTTTTCAATTCCTTTTGTCTAACAGGAATGTTTTGTTTGTGGACAAACTGTTAGACAAGAGGAAAAGACCGCCTCCTCCTACGAAGCATTAATCGCGTATCTAAGGAAAATTGCAGTATACCTTTGTTCATGCACATCATTATACAGTACAGTATCTCAATTTGTATTTCGATAAAAAAAATCGTTTGCCCAGCCACTACTGTTGTTATTGTTTTTATCCTGTAAAGCGTTTTCTTTTTCTGCGTTTTCCATTTCCTTTTTCTGATCACTCGCTTTCTGGATACACATCTCACCTGTCCTGTTCTTTGTTTTCCTGGTTTGCTGATTATGCCTGCTGCGGTCCACTCCTACCCTCACACCTAAAGAATACTATTTTAAATTTCTTGGCGCAGTTCATTAACCCTTGTATGTGCTGTCCGCGCCCAAAATGCAATTAAAAAAAAGTAAAAAACCGCGCTCAAAATGCAATTTAGAGCTTAATAAGATACACTCCACAGGCAAAATTAAAGACAAAATTAAAGACGATTAAAATCTGTAATCTTTCCACTTGTACTGTGAGTCATCGGACAGTTTCTGCTTTGTGTAAGGATGGTGAGAAAGCTGTGTTCAATGTATTTAAGGGACTCAGAAGTAAAAGAAGATGCTTCATATTGCGTGACTAATTTTAAAAACCAAGTTATAAATGCAGACGCTCCCTCGGTGCCGCGCCGGGTGTAAATATCAAAGTATACATTCCCAACAAGAATTGTACCCATCTGTCATGCAAATAAAACACCTTGAATTGAATTGAGGGAGAGATGGGGGTAGTGGGACAGAGATACTGTAGACAGACTCAAGGCAAATAAGATACTTATGGGTACGCAGACATTCACGACAGCAACATACGAAACGTTTGCACGTACTGTATAGTTAAGTTATTACTTGGTTTTCAAAGTGCAACGAAATACAATATTGTTGTTGCTGCTGTTCTGGTTGTTTTTATCCCGTAAAGCGTTTTGAGAAGCCACCTTTAAAGGCGATATATACTGTAAAACCACTGATTCTTATGGAATGTGTTCCGCGGGAGATTCAAATTTTTATTTATTTATTTTTTAATCGCGTATCTTAGGAAATCTCAGTATAACTTTGTTCATGAACAGTGGCATGTTACATTATCATTCGTTTTTTTAACAAGGCTCGCCAGCTAATGTGAATCGAAACCTGTCTTGCTAGCTTTTAAAGTCGTGCATGTGTAAACTGTACTAGAGGGCATGCAAGTTACTCTGCCCCTTTCAGCGGCAGGGAGTCCCTCTGCTGCAACACACAGCAGACAGAACGGGAGACTATTGCCTTTCATATCTGACACCAGTGAAGTAAAAGGGGTGTCTAAAGGGGTGATTTTAGACCACATTTTAGTTACTTTATTTTGTTTACTTTTAACATTTCTGTAATTTACAGTAGATGTCACAATAGAAGCCCGAAGCCTATTATACTCAGTCTAGCCTTGGATCCTCTGAGTCCCTTGACTCAGTTATTGCATATTAATTTCTTGAGATACGCGATTCCATATTATATTCCCTTTTAATCAAATTCTAAAAGTATGCTTGTTGACTCCGGTATCGCGTTACTTAAAGACTTCGATGCTTAAAATGTTTAGGGAGAAATGGAATACTGGTGTGTATGTTTTCTTTAAAGTACCGAGACCAGCCATATACTGAACGTTTAAGTTCCAAAATTAATATCGTTTATGGACTTCACACGCGTTGCAGTATGCTCCTATTCTTTTTATGCTCAGGCACTAAAATCTCCCTTCTGCTTTGTGTAAGGATGGTATCAAGAGCAATCTTAAGTGGTGAGAAAGCTGTGTTCAATGTATTTAAGGGACTCAAAAGTAAAAGAAGATGCTTCATATTGCTTGACTAATTTTAAAAACCAAGTTATAAATGCAGACGCTCCCTCGGTGCGCTGCTCTGGTGCGCCGGCTGTTACACAGTGCCTGTCTGCCGTAAGCGTTACAATATACATACCCAACACTGCTTGTACCCATCTGTCATGCAAATAAAACACCTTGAATTGAATTGAATTGAGGGGAGAGGGGGGGAATACTAAAGCCAATACTGGCTCAATACCCTCAATGGGCTTTGACGTGCTAATGCGTTGGTTTAACAGTCCGGGTGTGGCAGGCTTCCAATGTCAACTCGACTCGATTGGAAGACAATGAACGTATTTTAGCCCTAAATGAATTAATAGCAAACATGGTTTACATAAAATACATTTTTCCAAGAAAGTTTATAATAATACGATCTATAGTTGAAATCTGAGCCTACTTTAAAAATAAAGGAAAAGCATTTTCAGAGAGTAATCATGCTGTGTTTATGTAGAAAAAGCGATTAGGTTTACGAGCAATCTAATTACCTATTCGCTTAAAACGCTATTAAAAATTTACTCTGTTGCACACACACACACAATAGAAGCAGGCACCGCTGTCAGAAGGGAAGATATGTTCAAAATATCGCAAATATCGATCATGTTGCGATATTTTGAAATATAAAAGTCAATTGATTGTCCATAATATCGCTATTCTATTTTTTCGAAGAAATGTTTCTTAAAAGAAAAGACCAGCACCAGCTGGATTCGAAAACACAACCTGTCAGCTGGTAGTCACGTCTACAAGACAGCTCACATGAACAGGCAGGCGAAACAGCCCTACACAGCCCTGTCGCAGCACACGAATACCATTATTAAATTCTTTAGATACGCGATTCCATATTATATTCCCTTTTAATCAAATTCTAAAAGTATGCTTGTTGACTCCGGTATCGCGTTAGTTAAAGACTTCGAAGCTTAAAATGTTTAGGGAGAAATGGAATACTGGTGTGTATTTTTTTCTTTAAAGTACCAAGACCAGCTATACACTGTATGTTTATGTTCCAAAATTAATATCGTTTATGACCTTCACACGCGTTACAGTATGCTCCTATTCTTTTTATGCTCAGCTACTAAGATTTCCCTTCAGTGGTAAAATTCAATACCTACAACGGGCACAGCAAAGACGTTTACTGTCTTTCTACGACAGACCAACGGACCACGAGTGCCCCTGTCGGTCAACCAATCACGTACTGCGGTGCCCCGCGTCATCTTGCGTCATACTGAGCGACGTCACCTGCGGTACGTGTCTGTAACGCGCACTTTGAATGGCTGCATCTGTATGGTTAACAGGAACTCCCTTCTTATCATTCAGGGAATCATTGATAACTTTAATACTTAAAAAGGACAAAGATCCTTTGTTATAATAATAATAATAATAGCTTACACTTATATAGCGCTTTTCTGGACACTTTACTCAAAGCGTTTTACAGGTTATGGGGACTCCCCTCCACCACCACCAATGTGCAGCATCCACCTGGATGATGCGATGGCAGCCATAGTGCGCCAGAACGCTCACCACACATCAGCTATTAGTGCAGAGGAGAGCAGAGTAATGAAGCCAATTCAGAGATGGGGATTATTAGGAGGCCATGATTGGTAAGGACCAATGGGAAATTTGGCTAGGATGCTGGGGTTACACCCCTACTCTTTTCGAGAAACACCCTGGGATTTTTAATGACCACAGAGAGTCAGGACCTCGGTTTTACGTCTCATCCGAAGGACAGCACCTGTTTACAGTATAGTGTCCCCGTCACTATACTGGGGCAAGAGGACCCACATGGACCGCAGGGTGAGCGCCCCTATGCGTTATGTGATAGTTTTTGTCCAATTAGTTTAATGAACACGGAGAGTAGGATTCTGGCAAAGATATTGGCAACTCAATTATCTAACTTTCTAGTAAAGTTAATATATCAAGATCAAACTGTCACGTAGCAGTTCTTTCCGGGCACTATGCAGACGACACGATCAGGTTGGTGAAGACACAGTAGGAATAATATCATGCAAGAGAAGGAATGGAGACAAGGGGGTGTGTCCAAGGAGTGCAGGTGTCCAGGGGAAGTGAGTCCGGGGCAAACAATCCATATAGGAAAGCCAAACGGGTATTCAGAAACAAAGGCAGAAGTCCATGGCCAGGCGATCCATCTGGGGGGATCAGGAACCAGGTCGGAACCGGCGAGGGGAATCAGGAACAGAAAGTTAAAAGCATAACGGAGCCAGACACAGCAGGATCCCGGGCTCTCATGAAACTGAATTCAATGAGGAACGCGAAGTGAAGTCTGCGTCTTGCTTTTAAGGGGGAGTGGGAATAGGGAACAGGTGCAGACAATGGGAGAAAACAAGGAAGGGCTGGAGCGCCCTTAAGAGGAGGGGTTAGTGATCGTGACACAAACAGTATTTATGAAAAATAGATATTCTTCAGATAATACAAGAAAACCCCTTAACCGAATATATCATGGTAATCTAAGTCACTATCTGTTGTGTGCATAGTTGACACAGAAAAATCTTTTAATGGAATTGAATATACTGAAATTATATGGATGTGGTCATTATTTTATTAAATGGATTCAAATGTTTTATAGTTGGCCATTTGCATCACTCATATATTATAATTTGCATAGAGGTACTAAACAGGGATGTCCCCTCTCACTCTTGCTTTTCAATTAAGTTGTAGAGCCCTTAGCTTGTGAAATAAGAGTATCAGCACAGGTTAAGGGTACAGAGGTATATCAGAAAACTTGTAAAATTTAATTATATGCAGATGATGTATTATTATATCTTTCAGAAGTATTCAAGTCCTTTTCAGAGGCAGTTGAAATTATTAACAGCTTCAGTAAAATATTTGAGTATAAGATAAACTGGTCAGAATTTCTCCCCTTTAATTTTTCACAATTCAATAGTAGATTTGCACATCCAGTACAATTGAAAAGGGATATAAAGTACCTTGGATTGCAAATAAAGTCAAATATCAATGTAACTAGAGACGTTAATCTTAAAGAAACATTAAATGAAATTCAATCTGATGTTTTTAGATGGAGGCATCTGCCTATTAGTTTATGGGGCAGGATTGAATTAATTAAAACGTTTATACTTCCTAAAGTAAATTGCATAACAAGAATGCTGTCAGTAGTGATCAATAAAAAATGGCTTGTTATAGTACATAAAATAATCATGTCTTTTATTTGGGCAGGAAAGAAATCTAGATGCTCATTTGTGAGACTAAGCTCTGCGAGGAACAAAGGTAAACTTAATTTACACAATTTGTATTATTATTATTTAGCCTTTGGCTCATTGCAGGCAAGGGAATGGATGAACGGACTGGACATTAGCTTAGAAAGTCTGTATTATAGTAACATATGCCCAGCAGTTTTTAAGCACATACCTGTTACTTTGTTGTTTAGCATTTTCAAGAGCTGTAAGAGATAGATGTCTTTAAATGCATTTTTGTCTTTTGATCAACCATTATTCGGATCTCCACAATTTATAATAAATTCCAAGCCTTTTTACTGCCCGGAGTGGGATACCGGTTCCTTGATTAGATATCGCTTGCCTCAAGACTTCATCTCAATGGCAGATGGGTGGTCCCTGAGGAGGGGAAACAATAACAACACTACCCTCAGTACAGAGTATACCAAAAACCATCAGGCTGGTTCTTCTCTCAAAATAGAGTTACACACAAAGGTTACAGTGAAGCCAGAGTTACAGAATGTATAGTCTCACCAGAGCTGCATAGTGACAGGAACATTGAAAAGAAACCTGGTAACAGGCCAAGGAAATGCCAGTTTGACGAAATTTGTTTCTGATGGCAGCAAACATCCGGGGATGACGAAACAAAAAACAATGTTTGGCAGAAGCAAGCCACTGCTACTTTACATTATGTATTTCAAGTTCACTATCTGAAATTTTACTGCTCAACCATGTCTCTGAAGGAGTTATTATATGAATATTACAACTTTCCACCCAGACACTTAGTAAATTGATTTTTGGAAGTAGTCTCTGAATGTTGGAATGTATCATTTTCAGACATGCAGTATTATCCAGAACCAAGATAATATAATAAGAAACACATAAAAGTGATACCAGCAGCAAAAACTGATATTAAAGAATAAGATCAATGCCACTATGCCAATGAATGTTGCATACAGTTGCAAAGTTCACATGCAGTTGTTCTAGCTTTCAGTCAAGAGTTTTATGTGCAGGTACAATTGTTTGTTAGAGATGTGTGGACTACTTATACAAGTAGGTGAACTTCAAAAATGTATTGCTCCAAAGTTGAATAACATTTTAACAGAAATGATGGAATTTTATTTGCTCATAAGGGAATCTTTGCTGCTAAGGAAAAAAGATAAGTTTATACAAATACTGTAGGTGCGCGGATGATTATGGGGAGGAAAGAATGCAAATAAGAATGTACTAAATATCTTTTTACAGGTTGTGTAGATGGAACTACTGTATTACCATTTCTCTGCCAGAGTTGCGAGAGGTGATGGGGTGATCTTTGTTGTGACTTTCCACCAGCCAAATGTACCTTACACACACAAAAAGTGCACCGACTGACCAGGACATTAGAAGGATACTACTGATTAGTGCAGTGAAGACAAAAGTCATAAGCATTCCTATCCGGGAGTTTATATTCACACCAAGTGAATAAGTAGAAGACAATCATTTGGGAGGAATATACAGTATGTGAAAACAAATGGCTGTCAAGGGAGATTTTACTTTCTCTCTGAGTACTTTTCACTCTGAGTAAGAAAATCAATGTCAGTAAGGCACTAGCCAGAATAGTTCAATAAATTTTAAAAAAGGACAGAGAAAGAAAGCACTTTAAATTTCAAAAGATTTCACCCAGTTGTTTACCCAGGAGGAAACTGACAACATGCCTGAAAATGAGGAAAGAATTCTATATTAAATAATATTAGAACTGAAAAGGTAGAATTGTTACACAAACTAGAAACACTTAAGTGAATCATATTTCTACGGTGAGGTATTTTATCAATAGAATGTAAAGAATGTAAGGAAAAAAAACATTAAACATAGGCCATTAATATGGTTATAGCAGATGTCACTCAAAACAGAGGCCACACACATGGATTAAAAGAATGAGAAAGCAAACTAATTACAAGCTAATAAGTCTAACATCTGTTACCTGGAAAGTTATAAAAACAATCATATCATACTGTATATCATCTACTATACATGGTCATCTGTATTGCGATAGGAAGGTTAACTTGTTAAATTTTCTAGGATAAAAGGATTCAGTTTTTTATCATGTCAGTGTAGAACATTCCTTTAAACATAAGGATGTACAGTACAATACATTAGTATTTCAGATCAAAAGATAAATGAGGCAACAGTACAGAATTTCAGTTTTTTTTCTGGATATTTTTGTACAACTTCACAGTTCAATCTTCCCCAATGTTATCTTAGCATTAGCATTGGGATAAATTAACTTTACCCTAGTGAAAGTTACTTTAATTTAATATTTTGTTGCATACCTCTCACATGCAATTTCTGCTTCAAGTCTGCAACCCATCTTGATATGACCAGATTCTTGATATGTTCCTTTGCGATGGACTGCTAAGCCACTTTCAGTTGTTGCTTGTTTGCTGGGGCTTCTGACTTTAGTTTCCTCTTCAACAAGTAAAATGCATTCTTAATTATGTTATATTCAGGAGATTAACTTAGTCAGTTCCATTTCCTCTTTGTGATTAACTCCTTGGTTAAGTGTGCGGTATGTCTTGCTGCAGAGTGAATTGCTGCCCAATGCGTTGGGAGCTATTTTTTGGACATGGATAGACAAGATGATGATACTTCAGAATTCATCCTACTGCTTCCATCATCCGTTACATATTTCAATAAAGACAAGTGAGCTAGTTTTTAGAGGCAGCCATTCATGCTCAAACCATGGCACTACCTCCACCATCTTTCACAGATAAGGTGGTGTTTTTAGGATCATTTGTAGTTCCTCTCTTTCTCCAAATCTTTGCCTTTTGTCACTTTGATAAATGTTTATCTTCATATCATTTGTCCATAAAAGTTTGTTCCAGAGCTGTTGAGCCTCTTCTTTGTACTTATTTTCAAATTCTTATCTAGCCTTTCTACTTTTAGTGTTGATGAGAGTTGTGCATCTGGCAGTGCAGTTCTTGTCCTGTTAAAGTCTTCTGCAGGTAGTGAATTGAGATATTTTCAGTCCTGCACTCAGGAGTTTGTCTGCAATTTCTTTGGCTGTTGTTTTAGCCAAAAAGAATTGCCAATGGCTGATATTTTATTTCTTCTTAGCTCTAATGATTTTTCTATCATCATCTGCTGTCACTTTCTTTGGATTACCTGTTCGTTAGGATTTCTTACCTCTCTCGTAGTTTCTTTTCCATATACAGTATATTCATATTCCATATTATTGATTTGGCAATACCCAATGTCTCTTTAAATTGTTCAAATTGAAATAATCTTTGCTCTCTTCTTCACAATTGCATGGTTTTTCATAATAGAAAACTCTCTAGTCTCCATCTTGGTTTATACTGTACCTTCTAATTCAAGAGGTAGACCCAAAAAGCAAACAAAGCTATACATTCATAGTTCTTATGTTTTCATATTTAAAGCAACACCTGAGCAACTTGAAACACCTGTCATTCATGTGTCAATACTTATTCTTATCTTAAATGTTGGGGATTGAACACAGCAAATTACATTGTGCAAACGTGGCTAAACATTTGCAAAATAATACCTTAAACAAAAGTTTAAATGTTTTTTAATACTCTTACAGCATATTAATCATTTGATCTGAATTGCATCTCTCATTAGTACAAAGCAAAAGTGACAATTTTCGATTCACTGTCCCAATACTTACACTTTTCACTGTACCTAGTTATTCCAGAGCAGAAATATATATTTTTGTATACATTTGTACAAATTTTGCAATTATAACAATAGTTTAGGAGCAGATAAATGCCTAACCTCCTCAACAACTTAAGTTCATACATGTTTAAACATGATTATAGAGCACCCACTCATGAACTATAATTATGTATCCTATCCATTCTTTCAACCCTTCATCTTGCAGCTGCTTCCTTGTCAAATAAATGAAGGATTCAAACAGCCTCATCTTAAACATCAGGTTGCAGTTCCCTCAGGCTGGTGAGTTAATAAAGAAAATTAATTCAAATTACCCCTCTACTACAGTATTATTATTATTATTATTATTATTATTATTATTATTATTATTTAGGGTATGGGTGAAGTACTGAAATTATAAATTAATTATTCTGAGTGCACTGCAGTTTTAATGTAGGTTTGATTTGAAATCCATGTTTTTATAACGTGCCCTGCAAAAGTATACAGACCCTTGCATAGTTTTCACCTTGTTGCTTTAAAACTTGTAATTTTGACAATATAAAGGAGCAATTAATATGTTATAATATTGTACAATGCTTTCAAAATAAAAAAACAACAAAAGTAAATACAATAGATAATTGAAAGAAAAGTAATGATTATAAATATATTCAAACCCTTTGCTTTGGTAAACCTACATTAATTTAGGTACACATAATAACCTTAACAAGAACCACAGTTAGTTGACTGGCCTTTGCATTTGTTCTGAAATCATCTGAACCACTATTTCTGTACAGTCCCCCAATCAGGTGGTGATTTTCAAGCAAAGATTCAACACAAAAAGCAAGGAGCTTACAAAACAATTAAAGAATGAAACTGTATAAAAGCATAGATCAGGAGAAGGGCACAATAATGTTTAAAAGATCCTTAATACATTTAGTATTTAGAGTATGGAGAAATCAATCAGTAAAATAAAAACTTACAAAGATTCCAGACTTCCAGATTTCCAGATGTGGAAAGATTTGAAAAATGAAGTCCATAAATGATCCCCAAGCAATTTAAGAAAGCTAGAGCTTGGCAATTCTGCCAATAAGAATCGGTTACAAATTGTACCAAACCAGTGTGTAAAGTGGTTTGAGACCTATACAAAAATACTGTTACAGCTCTAGGTGACTAGAAAGTGTCTCTAAGATTAGATAATGTTTTTGACACCTGGCAGTGTAAACACTTCCAGCTTCAAAGCAGAGCTGATGTTTGTTGAGATGTGGTGGGTCCTCTGATCAAAAACAATTGTAAAGTTTACCTTGGTATACCTAGGTAATTAAGCTCTGGGTTAAAGATTGTCAATGAGCAGTCCAAAAACATATCATTTAAGATCATGTTAAGACGCCAAAAAACAAGAGAAAAGAAAGAACAAGAAGAGGGAAGGTCAGACCACAAGAAAGGAGTCGGGAGGAGTTGGAACTTGAAGCTCGTGCCAGGCAAGATCCCCTACTTCATGATCGTCCAAACCAAATCTGACTGGAACTACAGGTATTTGAACCTTGTTAGAGAGAGCTTGCTGTTCTGTGTGTTTAAGGGGATTTTTCTTTCCTGGGTAAAATATACCTCGGTTAGAGATGTCTTTCCTGCTTAATGTACATTTTTAGAAATGGGAGATAGGCTCCCCTTTATTTTGTGGCATCCTGGGTGCAGAGAGAGAGATTTAACTGCAGGTTTTATTGCATTTATTTAAAATAGATGTTAGGCTTCTGAAATGCCTTGTTTGTAATAATAATAATAATAAACTTTATTTTATATAGTGCCTTTAAAGGTGGCTTCTCAAAGCGCTTTACAGGATGACAATAACAATAAATAAGAAGAATACAACAATAAATAAGAAGAATACACAAGATAAGACACAATTACAATTCCAACAATACAACAATAACAATAGAGGAGACCATGGAAGGTGGTACTAAGAAGAGCAGAGGGGTGAAGAATGGAACCAGTTAAGTAAAGGCTTTTCTGAAGAAGAAGGTTTTGAGTCAGGATTTGAAGGAGTTTAGAGAAGGTGACTCTCTGATATCCTTGGGCAAAGAGTTCCAGAGCTTGGGGGCATAACAGGAGAAGGCCCTGTCACGCATACAATGTAGACGGGCTTGGGGGACAGTAAGAAGGGCAGAATTTGAAGAGCGGAGGTTGCGAGGTGGGGAGTAGGGCGATAATAGTTCAGACAGGTATTGAGGTGCCAAGCCATGTAGAGCCTTATAGGTGAGCATGAGGATTTTAAAGTCTACGCGGAATTTGACCGGAAGCCAGTGCAAGGACTCCAGGATAGGAGTAATGTGAACACTTGCACTAGACCTGGTCAGGATTCTGGCTGCTGAATTTTGGACATACTGCAGTTTGTTCAGAGTAGATTTAGATACCCCAGCGAGTAGAGCATTGCAGTAGTCAATTCGAGAGAATACAAATATGTTGATCAGTTTTTCAGCTTCAGTTAATGATAGCATAGGGCGTAGTCTTGCAATATTTCTAAGGTGAAAAAAATATGTTTTGACAGTATGCTGCACATGTGGGTCGAATGTTAAGCCAGAATCGAATATAACCCCAAGGTTTTCCAATAGTACAGAGCCATCTACAGATAGGGTTACAGGACTGGCTTTACGAAGTTGATGGGGGGTACCAATAAGCATTACTTCAGTCTTGTCGCAGTTAAGATGAAGGAAGTTTTGAGTCATCCAAATTTTTATGTCAGAGATGCAATTAGATAGAATAGAGACAGCCACATCAGTGTCAGCTTTGGTATGGATGTATATTTGAGCATCGTCAGCGTAAAAATGAAACCTGAGGCCATGTGATCTTAAAAGCTGGCCAAGTGGGAACATGTAAATGCTGAAGAGCAAGGGGCCCAGTATTGAGCCCTGGGGGACACCAGACTTGACAAGACCAATTTTGTACATACTGTACATAGAGTAACTTGTGTGTGTGTTTTGTTGTGTGTAGTGTTTGTATTGTCCTTGTTAATACATATTTATTTAACCAAGTGTGCCTGGATTATTCATTATTACTCTTTTCACCAAAAGCTGTGACAGAGAATAAAGAATTCACATGCCTCTAATTATACCAACAGCTCGAGTATATTCTGGGGAAATCACTTACAAGTTCTGGGCTATGAATATTTGTTTTATTTATCGACTAAACCGCTCAGTCAACACCTGATTTTCACCAGTTTGGTAACCCCCCATTTGTAACAATACTTGAGGCTGTAATTGCATAAGTATTCATGTACACACGAACAACTTTAGCAGAAATACACATTTAATATTTTTTCTCTGTAAATTTTGCTGACATTTCACTTATTTTACCCTTAGAAGTCTTCAGATGGAGCAGGCAGGTTTTTAATAAAATATTAAGTTTATGAATATTTTAATACACAAAATATTAATTCTAAAATTTGTATGCAACATTTTTTTAAAATTTGTAATAGGAAGGGTTTGAAGACTCACTGATTCCTCATTCAAAGCAAGACACTGGGTATCCTTAATATTTTGTTTTCCTTTTTGTTTCCTCACATCATCTATAATATGGAAATAACATGTCAACACATTACCCAACACCTGTAGTTTCTTTTATCTTGGTGTTCCACATCTTATTTTTATCATGCTGTCTGCTAGATGTTTGTCCAGGCTTGAATTCTTTCTAAATCTTTTAAAATTTCTGCTGCAGCTTTTATAGTGTTTGCTTACACTCCTATTTTGATATAATCTGCAAACCTGACTACTTTACTTAATCATAGATTAAAATCTCTCAAGTGGTTGTAAAAGAGATCCATGTTTTTTTTTCCCAGTAACTACTGTATGTCACCCCAATTTGAGTATTTGCCTTGCATTATTTGTATTCTAATACATTATATACGTTAAATAGATCCCCATTATCACAGAAAGGGTGTCCTAAAGTATCATACCAGCTTTAGTAGCTCACATGATGGTACAGTTTACCATGGCAAGCCCTATTTTAGGGCTTCCATTCCCTCACCTACTGTAGGTGAGTTATGCCAAACAAATCACTAATATATTTTGTCTGTACTGTACAGTATATCATACTTATTAGTATCTAACTGAACTTATGAAAACTCTGAAATAATAATAATAAGAAGAATAATAAACTTTATTTTATATGCGCCTTTAAAGGTGGCTTCTCAAAGCGCTTTACAGGATGACAACAACAATAAATAAGAAGAATACACAAGATAAAACACAATTTCAATATATAGAGGAGACTGTGGATGGTGGTACTAAGAAAAGTAGAGGGGTGAAGAATGGAACCAGTTACTGTAAGTAAAGGCTTTTCTAAAGAAGAGGGTTTTGAGTCTGGATTTGAAGGAGTTTAGAGAATGTGACTCTCTGATATCCTTGGGGAGAGAGTTCCAGAGCTTGGGAGCATAACAGGAGAAGGCCCTGTCACCCATACAATGCAGACGGGCTTGGGGGACAGTAAAGAGAGCAGAATTAGAAGAGCGAAGGTTGCGAGGTGGGGAGTAGGGCGATAATAGTTCAGACAGATACTTAGGTACCAAGCCATGCAGAGCCTTATAGGTGAGCATGAAGATTTTAAAGTCTACACGGATTTTGACCGGAAGCCAGTGCAAGGACTCCAGGACAGGAGTAATGTGGTCATTTGCACTAGACCTAGTCAGGATTCTGGCTGCTGAATTTTGGACATACTGCAGTTTGTTCAAAGTAGATTTAGATACCCCAGCAAGTAGAGCATTACAGTAGTCAATTCAAGAGAACACAAATGTGTTGATCAGCTTTTCAGCCTGATAGCTTTTATACTATGATAGCATAGGGTGTAGGGCGAAATATTAAAACAACTGTAGTTCGCAGGTGACTTAAAATGCTCTTAAAATGTTCATTTTCATAATCACTTGTCTCAGAACTTCAGTGTCTATAGAAAGCCTATGCACCATTTACAAAGTAACACATTTAGTGGCCTAACAACCTGAAATCAAGACACATGATATTAGGATTTACTGTATTGTACCTTTATTTAAACATTGTTATGCACAACCTCCAAGTAAAAAATGTTCAAATATTCTGAAAATTAAGTACAAATGAAAACCTAGAAAAATGGGCTCTTAGCAGTAACATCATCACTTAGAAGTCTAATAACCCACATGTCATAAAAATATCTGTATTGACCGTTCATGGGCCATTTTGTGAGCCAGAAAATATTTGAGGAAGCAGAGTGTTTTATTTACTGAAGAATTTCATTTTCCTTTGTTACATTTCACAGAAAATGTTATGGAGACATTGTATTTTGCTTAAGGTGGCGCCAGACAACATTTGGAGTGGTGTTATGGTTCTCATGATGGGAGGAATAATTTTTAATACAATAATCCTTTGTTGCAGACTGAAGGTAAATTTACTTTTCAGTGCTAATTTAACATACACTTGATACACTGAAGTCCTTTAACGAACCCATTTTCTATCCCTGCAAGCCATGTGTCAATTTTCCAGCAAGACAATGCAATTTGAGACCACAGAGTTTTAGGTTTACAATGACATCACTTCATGAAAATAATGTTAAAGTCTTGCCAGCTTTTTCTCCTATCTGTGTAAGAATTTTTACTTTTAAAATTAATAAATAATGTTTTTTTAATTATTGTTAATTTTATATTACTTTTCATATATATTGTCCTACTCTATTCTTATTCTTACCTTACATACAGTACATATTTTAGAGCCATGGTAGCTCAGACAGCAAGGGCGTCTAGCTCCTGACTGGAAGATCCCAGGTTCAATCCCAGGTAGAGGCAAGTGATCTAGCCTTTTCTAATTCCTTCCAGATGGCTCCCAGGTCCACTCAGCCTGCTTTCCAAATGAGTACCGGGGGTTAATCCTTCCGGGGGTAATAGGCGGGCCAGAGCGTGATGCTGACCACATCACCTTCACCTCCAGTGTTGGATGGTCAAGAACAATGGTGGCCCTTGCCTCCATTCCCCATGGGCCTTTATGGCCTGAAAAGGGACCTTCCTATATATTTTCTCTTTTGTTACATTATAAATTGTTTCTTATGCATTTAACGATGTTCATTGGATTAGTACATAGTTTTGTCTTTTTTAAAACTGTCTATCTTCCAATCTATTTTTTCAGAGGCCAATGTCTAATGTAAATGCTGTATTTCACTAATGAAAAACCACATATGCTTATTACATCATAGCACTTCTGTCAGGTTTTGATTGGTAGACTTGAATCACATTATCTGGGGTTTATAAATTCACCTTCGCCTTGGGCAAAAATCAGCAGAAGACAAGACTATGATGATCTTTGGGGAAGACTCCCTGAACACAATCTGCTTTGCAGGAAAAAAGTTTAATATTCACTGTTGTATGTAACCAGGCTGTAGTAGTGTTTATGTTCCCGTAGAATGTATTCAATAAAAGAAAGGTTTACTCATTTAGGCTTGGGCCTCTCTTTCAAACCTAGTAAATAGATAATAATTTTAAAAGGGTAAAGGATCCTTAAGAGTAATGTATATTACAAACATTTACTTAATGCCCGAGTCTAATAGAATATGTTTAGAATCACCTTGCAAAAGTTTCTGTGATTTTCTTTGATATTTAAAATGTGTACACTTAAAAAATATCCATTTGACATTTAGTGCTGAGTTTACTTTGAGCATTAGTATTTTTAATACTGTACACTATTTTGAATACTACCTTTAAAACACTATACACTTTTCACACTATGATCCTGAATTTAAAAAATAAATTTCATAACATAGTTTGAGTCCATAGAATGTGTAGAATGTGTGCCTGTTTCAACATGACAAAGTTGTTTGCTTTTGGAGAGGGCATTAGCTAAATCTTTCCTTTGACATGTTTTCACGAAGGGACTTTTTAGTATAGAAGTTGTTGTGTATTTTAGTGTTTGTGTTTAGAGTTGCTAATGTTTTTTCCTTCTACAAGATCATGGAATTTAAATTAAGGAAATGAAGAAGCGCAATCAGAATAACAGGAATGGATAAGACAAGACAAATAAAAAGCCATCTTTATCGAAAAGGCAGGAGCTGTGGCTACAAAGAAGATGTAAGAATTCCTATATGGCTGACATACCAAACAATTATTATTTGCGTTTGTTAGGACCCCAGTGTTTAAATATAAATTACCCAAATGTGTTCATGCACCTAATGTTATTATTAGCATATTGTAAGTCTCATATCATATGACGTAAGGATCTCAGACATCCTTCAACCTACTAATCCACATCCACCCAGCTGGAAAACCTGATCATTCTTGACCTGAGAGACAGGAAGTCCATTAAAGCAAGTGTGACTCCAAAAAACAAAACTTTAACATACAAGGGGAAATTGAATTTATATAAACATCCCCCCAAAATATATAGATTTTAAAAAAATAAAATGTTGCTTATTTCCCTTTGACTGCAACCTAAAGCATAATCTTAAAAATATAACCCTTTGCACAGTCAGGGTAAACAGATGTTATGTACTGCTCAAATTAAATAATACCACCCGAGGTGCTTGCTACAGATGTTTGTGGTTTCATTTCTTACCTTTCGGGACAAATAGGATGCTAATATGTATTAATCTTGCAAATTATACATGCTGTTCAGTGATGGCAAATATGCCAAGATCATTTGCAGTTTTTATTAATATTTATGAAACCCACTACAAGATTGTTATTCAGATTGTTTGGATTTGTACATTATATGAATGTATAAAGATGTAAACTTTGTATCAGGCAAATAATACATTACTGTATATGTTATATACAGTATATATGTCATTTGAGGGGGGGGAAGTGTTAAAATAGTTATAGATTTACTTCAATTTTGGAAATAGAAAGTAGTAATCAAGGAAGTCACACGAATGCAAATGAGGAATATATACAGTAGATCTGTCCACAGGCACCAATGGATGTAGTGCCAGTCTTTGCCCTCAGTAGCACATTTCTGTAATGCATAATCTGTGGGTGTTCAGCAGTTTATTAGTTGAAAAGAATGTAAATCTAGAGCACAGATGAAAGCAAAAAACACCTCAAAACTAACCCTATTTCAAAGTAGTTCAGTGGGTACAGTACAACCTATCATAGTGTTTAACTACAACTAAAATAAATAATGAAAGACTATGTATGATACTTCTCTCAGCCAATAGTCTGGGTGAAGGGCTCCTTTATATATTGATATTGTCCACATAAATTAAAAACAGAATATATATTTTAACAAAGAAAAGGGGAATACTTAAAATACTTTGTAATTTTCCATTTACTGATGCAAGAAGCAGTTTAAATATTTTGTTAAACATTTAATACTTGTCAGAAAACTCAGTTCACAATACTACATTAAAAGAATGAATATTGAACTAAAGGAATATTTCAATTGGTGCTTTAATCTATATTGTTATGTATGCTTGAATAATGAGAATCATTCCAATGAACAGAAAACACCTACTTTCATCTGCAATCATGAGCACTGCCTTGCAAAAATATTTAGACCTTACATTACATTTTTTTGCTTTAAAACGTGTAGTCATGACACTTTGAAGTGATAATTAGTATTTGCCATATACACAACCTACTTCACATATTTAAAGTAAAAATCAAAGATGTAAATGCAAAAATAATATGAAAGATGATTGCATATTTATTCAATAGATGCAAACTATTACATTAACAAGTTATACTATTATCCTATTCAGGTAGTGAATTTCAAGAAAAATATTAAACAATCCAAACCAAACGTGCAAATCCAGCCATTCAGATTGCAGGCCAGATAATGCGCCATACCACACAGAACTTTTTTTCCAATATTCTCTTCAGATTTTGTAAAACCACCGGGTGGCGTGTGGAAGGAATTGAGCTGTCGCCCAGTTTTAAATCCTGGTCAATGTTGAGCCCTTGTGACAATCTTTTTTCCAATTATGGAATTTAGGTTGTATACCATTTAAACGTTTATTAAATTTAAACTGTGTATTACAGTATGTTAAATGTTAAATACATTTAAATAAGAAAGTAGGGATATTTTACAAAACAAAATTACTCAGTTTCATATACAGATGCAGCCATTCAAAATGGGTGGAGTATTTCGCGGTATACCCCGGTGGGCGTGTCGCATCAAAACGCAGTATCACGCGGTGTATCGCGTCATTTGACGTCATACCGGAAAGTATCCGGAATCACCTTGTAAAACCGCCAGGAGGAGCCAATAAAGCTTAACCTCTCATGTACAGCATTTGAGCTTTTAAATTTAAACTGTGTATTACAGCATGTTAATCATCAGTCATTAAAAAGTTGGTATATTTTATGAAAGCAAGATTGCTCAGTTGGGCAAAAGTACACAACCTACCTTTATCATAAATATTTTAATTATGCAGAAATATTTTATGCATCAAAGCCTTTACCGAAGATATTACTCATATTATTACTAATGAATGACCTTGGACAACCTGTAAACTCAAAGTATTACTCTGGTCCACATTATTTGTAACCGTCATTTTAAATGAAAAGACTTTATTTTTTCATCGACAAAAAGTAACAACACAGCATTTCGTTGATCTAACTAACAAGGACGGGACATTAGCTAGCCAATATGATAAAGGAATAAATTACTTTTTTTGTTTATTTCTTTATCACATTTATTTGAACATTTCCATCGATTGTACAAGCACTGAAAAACTGTCCAATCCCTAGTTCATCGGGCATTTTCTTTTAGTATAACAGACAAAAACTCCCTTGCTTTTAACAGAGCGTTTCATAATTTCAAACAACGAAAATTATTTAAACTGCGACACTTATCATTCAACCAGAGCTCAAAAGAGCACAAAAAAGACTGTTTTAAAAGATACTTGTACCAGATACATGAGAATCCAAACTTTTTTATCTACGTCTTTAAAATTTATCACACAGAAACAAGTCAAATTTCAGGGGCGTCCGTATACCAGAGATTATGGTACCGCTTCAGAAGGGTGTCAGCCAGTCAGATTCCAGGACCGGAATTATCTGTTTTATAATCGGGAATATGTAAGCATGTATCTAAATAAATTAATCATGATATTAATTTAAGGATCTAAATTTCTAAATCTATGTATCTATATAGCTGGTAGTATTACTGTATTTCACTTTCTTTGTAAACATGTTTTGTTAACACCCGAATCGCAGGTGGATTCTGTTTTTTGGTCTGTTATGGTCTGTAGCTCAAATCCTGCTTAACTAAAAATTAGACGCGAGAAGAGTATTATTGGACAATATTGTGAGGCTCTGGCAGAATTTCTCTGTAAACTGAAGAGTTATAGAGGAGATAGGTTGTGTATCGCTTCTTTTGACACTTGTAAAAAAAAACATTCCAATGTTAATGCGACACTGAAGATAATGTGGTGTATTGGTCGTTAGTGAAAAGATTTAATCATTTAATCTCTTTACTGTGCACATTTTAATCCGCTTAGTATTGAATATTTATATGGAATTTTACCACTAAAGGGAAATTTTAGTAGCTAAGCATAAAACGCAGAGGAGCGTAACGAAGGTCATAAAGGTTATAAATGATATTAATTTAGGAACATAAACATATTACAGTGTGTAAACTGTATGTTGCTGTTTTTGGTATTTTAAAGAAAAAATACACACCAATACTCAATTTCTCCTAAAGTATATTGACATTTTTTATATTTCAAAATAACACGTGTTCGTACTGTATGTACAGTACACAGAGGTACCGCAGGTTGAACTGTAGGGCGCAAATCCACCTGAACCCAAAAGCCCAACATATTAATGTGCATTCGCCTGGCGTTGCGTGGTTTTCATCACTCTCTGCGGGAGTGCTGGCTGTGACGAATTAACCGGTTTCACAGGTATTTTTAACCCCCAGCCACTGTTGTTTCATCGGTTGTGATCCTGTAAAGCACTTTGAGGAGCCACCTTTAAAGGCGCTATATAAAATAAAGTTTTATTGATCATATTTTTCCACCCAGAACTTGTAAATTGTTTTTGTTATTGTTGTTGTTATCCTGTAAAGTGCTCTGAGAAGCATACTGTCCAGCTTGTCAGGTGCATTCTTTTGTAAAATAATAGTAAAGTAGAGCTTTGGGCTTATTAGTGCTCCACTTACAGCAACCCAATGTAAATACATTTTGTCTCCAAATCCACCACCACTTGTATGAATCATAGCCCTGCCAAATGATGCAAATTCCGCTGCAATGGTTGTGTGCAGGAATTTTTCAGTATGGCATCTCCATGTTCAAATACACACTGTTCTGTGTGCAAATGCAAATGCATTTAAAAAAAGTTTTTTTTTAAAAAAGCCACCTTTAAAGGCGCTATATAAAATAAAGTTTATTATTATTATTAATATTGATGATATTCATCCTCCCAGGACTTGTAAAATTGTTGTTGTTATTGTTGTTATCCTGTAAAGCGCTTTGAGAAGCATACTGTCCAGCATATTGTATTTCATTGCACTTTGACAGATCGTCTTATAATCACTTGTTGTTAGAATATCCCCCAAGAGGATATTCCCCCCAAAAGGATATAGAGGATATCCCCCAAGATGTATCCAGGTAACAGTGAAACAGGCGTACAGTCTGGGGAGATCGCCCATTTTCCATGTAAATAGTTCCCTGGTTCCGCACCCCTTGGTGTCTCTCTCTCTTTCTGTCTCTTTCTCTGTCTCTCTCTGTCTCTCTCGGGCCCGCGCTCTTGGCGGGCTTGTCTTGTGTTTCTCTCTCGTCTGGGCATGGGAGTGCTGCTGGCGGGTGGTGACGTAGAAATAATAAAGCGCAGTTTTTAACTCCACAGGTTTGAGTCTTTGTGTTCATCCTCAACGAACCCAAATTCATCACATTGGTGTCAGAAGCGGGAGGATGGACAGTGAACGGCTGATGATGTCGGACTCAGAGAAGCGACGGTTCCCCCAGCAGCCGAGTGACCCCCTAAAGCGCCTTTTGGGGGCAAGCAGCAGCCCCCAGGGGCCGGGACGACCCCTCAGCACCGCCAGTGGCCACAGCCCTTATCAGGGCTACCTCACGGTGACCTACTCAGCGGAAAGGGGGCCCTTTCCCGGGTCGCCTCAGGCCATGTGGCAGGAAGGAGACGCCAGACCAGCGGGGTCCAGCCCGCCACCCCTGCTCCAGCCTGCGCTGGTGAGACCGAGCAGTTATAATGGGGAGATCCCATGGCAGATGTTTGAGTCCCAGTTCCAGATGGCGGCCTGGGCAAACGGCTGGTCTCAGGTGGAGATGGTGGGCCACCTCGCCGCTGTCCTGGAGGGGAAGGCCTGCCAGGCGTTGCTGGATGTACCCGGGGACCAGCGGTACAACTACGCGGCGTTGGCGTCGGCCCTCCGGAGGATTTTTGGCAGGAGAGGGGAGGCACCGGGACTGCTCCGGGCAAGGTTGGCCCAACGCTGCTGCCTAGCGGGAGAGCCTCTGGGTCCAGTCGCCGCAGACGTGGCCTACTTAGCCCGCCAGGGTTACCCTCCTCTCCCGGAGGAGGCCCACCAGGAGATAGCACTCCAGGCGTTCCTCTGGGCCCTGATGCTGACTGAGGTGCAGCGCCACGTGATGCTGGCCGCGCCAGTCCTCTTGGAGCAGACCCTGGCTCTGGCTGAGCAGGCTGATGCTGTATTCGAGGAGACCGGTGGACACAAACGGATGGGTGCACGGGGAATCAGATGGGGAGTAGGAGACGGCCAGCACGGCGATGCTGGGGGAGTGACGACGGCTGGTCATCTGCCACCGCTGTGGGGAGAGGGGGCACATCGCCCGGGAGTGCCAGGTGCTGGATCCCCGGGGACTCCGGAGGCCATCCAGGGCGCTCACCGTGCACTTTGGGGCTGCGAGGGTGAAACACCCCTTCTACCTTGCCCCAGTCCGCAAGGACTGTATCCTGGGGTTAGACTGGTTGGGATATTCTGACAACAATTGATTTAAAGACAATCTGTCAAAGTGCAATGAAATACAATAATTACGCTGGGTGAACGTTCCGAGGTCAAATTCTTCCGCGACAGGGGTACCTTTAAAGCGCAGACGACGGCACCCAAAAATTTTGGCGCGCCCTCTCTTTAAAGCCCTGGCCAAATACGAAAACAGTACGTACACTTATAATTCAAACTGAATTAAAAACTAATCCTATTTGGCATTTTAGTTATGGAGGCGGAAAGACACCCCCCCTCTCTGGGTGCCTGAGTTGTCGCCATCTTTAACCATTCCGTGTCCGAGTCGCAGCAGGTAGAGGCACGTTCGAAAAAAAGTTCATCCCAGCTACAATACATTATTTTTAATATTTTTGTGGTAAGAGGGAGCAAAACATCAGTATTTACTGCTAGTAATTAGTGTACGATCTATAGTTGAAATCTGAGCCTAAATAAAAAGAAAAAGCATTTTCAGAGAGCAATTACGCTGTGTTTATGTAGAATAAGTGATTAGGTTTATGAGCAATCTCATTACTTATTCGTTTAAAACGCTATATAAAATAAAGTTTATTATTAATTTGCTGGACAGAGTGGTGAACATTATTATGCAGAAGACAAAGATAACGATTTACGTTAAAAGACATTTAATTAAACACAGGTTTGTGATTTAAATGGGAATGGGGGTGACGGGAACTCTTAATCTAAATAAAAATAAAATAAATAAAACAGGTTTCGATAGTTAATAACCACTTTTTATGCACGAAACATAAAGATTATGTATAGAGATTTTTCTTTCTCCTGATCAGTTTAGAAATCTGTGTACGCTGTAAGGTTTTTACTTCTTAATTAAACATTTAAAATAAACGTTTCGAATAGAAAGAAATCCTCTTCCTGTTATGTAGAGCAGACTAGGACGTCTTTTTTCCCCAATCAGAGGGGTGTCAGATGGTGTTAGCCAATCACCATTCTGAAGCCGTACCGTAATCTCTGGTATAGGGAGTCCCCAGAATTCTGTCCCATAGTTTAGATAGATGATAGATACTTTTATTGATCCCGTGAGGGAAATAAAGTAAATCATTTTCATTTCAGGAAATTATTAAAAGCTCGGTTAAAAGCAAAGGAGATTGTCTGTTATAGTGGACATAAAAACAAGAGTTTGCTGCGGCATTATTGGAAACCCAAATTTAACAAAAAATCGCCGGCATTATATCCTAGAAGACACAGACCAGGAGAATGCCCGCAGCGTAAAAGAAAATGCCTGATGAACTAGGGATTGAACAGTTTCCAAGTGCTTGTACAATCGATGGAAATGTTTAAATAAATGTGCAAAAGAAATAAACAAAATAATCATTTATTTCTTTATCATTTATATTGGCTAGCTAATGTCCTCTCTTAGCTAGTTAGTGGCTGTGTTTCTGCGTTGGGTAGCAACGGGTGACTATGTTCTCAGGCGGAAGATGTAAACAGCTTAATTTTCGTGTTAAATAATTTTCTTAAATCAAAATTCATTCTATACAGTAATCGCATATTTGGGTACCGTTTCATAAAACTTTCATGCTTAAAATGTTTAGGGAGAAATGGAAGACTGGTGTGTATTTTTTCTTTAAACTACCAAGACCAGCCATACACAGTACAGTTTACATACAGTAATGTTTATGTTCCTAAATTAATATCGTTTATGACGTTCAGATGCGTTATGCTCCTCTTCTTTTTATGCTCAGCTACTAAAATTTCCCTTTAGTGGTAAAATTTCATATAAATATTCAATACTAAGTGGATTAAAATGTGCACAGTAAAGAGATTAAATGATTAAATCTTTTCACTACCGACCAATGCACCACAAGTGCCCCTGTCGGTCATTTTGGCCAGCCAATCACTTACCGGGCTGCCCTGCGGTGGCTTGTGGGTAGTTGCCCGTACCGCAGGTTTGTACCGTGCATTTTGAATGGCTGCATCTGTATAAAAATAGTTTTTTATTATGCTGTACCTTGTTATGAATGCAATGTGCTTCTTTCAGGTTTACAGATCCTGCCATTCAAAATGTGTGCCGGATAATGCAACAATTTTCAGTGCACACACCAAAGCGCAATGTAATGCACTGCATTTTTAAAAAAAAAATCTGTTTTCGGACTGCACTATTTTGTACAACTGCCACATGATGCAGTAAATGCTTAACGTGGCATGTGGAAGCATTTGTATTGTTGCCAGAAAATGCCTGGTTTTGAATCCTGGTTAATGCTAAGCCTTTTGAGACAAATCTCTTTCCAATTATAGAATGTAAGTTGTATACTATTTAGACTTTCATTAATTTTAAACTGTATTACAATATGTTAAATATTAAATTGATTAAAAAGTTGGTATATATTATTTTAAAAAATACTCAGTGTATATATAAAATTAGTTTATTATTATACTATAGCTTGCTGTAAGCGTGATGTGCTTCTTTCAGGTTTATTTCCTCAGTGAGAAAATCTGTATTTGGTCTTAGTGCAAATTTCAGCAATGAGTACTCGGGAAACATTTTAACTTTAAATTTTGATTATACTGGATTGTGTTCCAACCCATTAAGAGCCAGGACCATCACTTTCCAAGCAAAAAGGAATGCTCCTGCTGCGCAGCTGACCCACTCCGAGGCCTCTAGCGTGTCTCCTTTGCAAGATCCACTCTCTACCACCTTCGATGTAAGTACAGTAAGCACATTGCTTTAGTTCCTCTATTTAGGCAGATGGAAGTTGATTCGTACTTTGGTGCATTTGAGCGAATTGCCACATCGCTTCGCTGGCCTAAGGAGGTCTGGTCACTACTTTTGCAGTGTAAACTAGTGGGCAAAGCTCAGGAAGTTTGCTCTACACTTTCTTTAGAAGAATATTTGCACTATGATACTGTGAAGGCTGCAATCCTACAGGCTTATGAATTAATTCCTGAGGCTTATAGACAATGCTTCCGAAATCATCATAAAGTGTCAGGTCAAAGATTTGTTGAATCCCCAGAGAAAAGGGAATTCTCTTTGATAAATGGTGTGTAGCCAGTAAAGTGAGTGACTTCAACTCATTGCACTAGTTAATGCTCTTAGAAGAATTTAAGTACTGTTTGCCTGAACGTGTTGTTGTCTATTTAAATGGACAAAACGTGTCTTTCTTGTCACAAGCCGCTGTTTTGGCAGATGAGTTTGTGCTCACGCATAAGAACGTTTTCACGTCTGTGCCTGCGGAGAAGACTTTATCTACTCCCAGTTCCCAGTCTCAATCTCCCCCAGTAAAAACTAATTCCTCACATCCTAAAGAGGAGCGTGAATGTTTTTATTTTAACAGGAGGGGTCATATAATTGCTGATTGTATGATGCTAAAACGTAAGCAGCAGCAGCAAGCTAAGAGTGTAGGGCTTAACAATGCTGTTTCCCATGTTCCTGTTCCTTTGACTATTGAAAATACTAATGCATTAACAATCTAGATTGTTACACACTAAATAATAGTCCAACAACACAGTATAAACAAACATACCTCAAATCCTTAATAATACTTTCAATTTTATGTATCACTTTACCCCCCTAGACATATGAAGCCTAGTTTCCTCACTCATAGACCTGCAAACCAGGGGTTTAAGGGGATTAAGGCTGCCTGACTGACAAGGAACATTTAAAGAACAAACAGAAAATGAAGAAAAATTAGGGCAAAAACTCAATGGTGCAGTAAGATTGAGATTTCTTTTCAGGAGTTACACTATGCTTTATAGTGTACTTGAAAGGGCATTTCGGACAATTCTTCTCACATAATGTATTACTGTCATGGCCTTTATTTTGGTGTCTGACAGATAGGATGTCCAGATGGATCAATTTTCCCTTGATATCTTGAGTCACTTCAGATTTTATAACTTCCAGCCTATTGCATTGATGAACCTTACCTGTACTATGAATGCAATGACAGCTGTGAATTCTCATCCATCTTGGACTTCTTCTGTGAGCATGGAGACATATTGTCACCCCAGCTAGGGAAAACATCTGCCTGAAATAAATAAGCTCAGAGAGTGTAGAAACTTGACAGCCTCTCTGCTAACGGCAACCTTGAATACTGAGATAAGGCTGGAGGGGAATACACTCTTTAGCCATTATCATTCAAGTTATTTTTTTCATCGCGAAGTTACAAAGTACAGAGATGGAATTGGGAGTATTGCGATTTCATTTTTGCTATATTGATGTTTTCCTGGGTGACCATTTTTCATCTGAATTTTTTGTATCAACTTTTTGAAATGGTAACTTTTTCAGTCAAAATAAATATATATATATTTAAAAGCTGTTGTGCCTTTGTCTCTCTTCTGTTAGTGTATATTTACATTTATAATTAATTTATTTATATCCTTGCTTTCATCTACAGATGGACTTGTCCAGCATTGCAGAATGTTGGTTTATTTTTGGCTATTGATGATACTACTCAGTCTTGCATGTGTCTAACTAATGATAGGTTCAATAACGTATTACAGAGCAGTTACACTAACTGCTTATATTGATCGTAGTTTCCAAATAAAAATTTTACAGTATAGAGATTCAGGGAAGCCAGTAACTGCAATCAGTACTAAAAATAATTTTTACTTTAATCTCTGAGGAAAAATTCTGTTAGGACTGAGAGACCCTTTTCATATTTTTTCATTAATTTGCATATGTAATAAATCTTTCTAGCCTTACATAAATATTCTCTACAAATTTTAATGCTATTTATGTGTTTATGTTTATTTTTCAGTACATTATTTTATGTACTTAACATATTAAGTAAATGGCTTTTTAAAATGTTTTAAAATATTATACATTTATAACTGTTTAACCACTTTTTGGTGCCTCATACAAAACAATATTTCAGGGTTCTAAATTGTTTTCTTAAACCCAACATTCAACATTTTATATTCTTGCACTTTTGGACTTTTAATTTTTTAAAATATTTATTTTTAACAATTCTTCTGTGTCTGTCATTGTCTTTATTTTTTAACATCTGAAATATATTTACTTTGCCTAGTTACTGGATCCAACACAAGATCATTCATATTAAATGCTGATTATTTAGTCAGAATTGTTTTATCTGTGTTTCTACTTTGCGTATTTGTACAGTAAATACATTTAGACCTCTGGTAAAAATGAAATTTAGTTTCAATCCATCATGTATTATTGTATTTCTGTTATGACAATGCTAGCTGATGGAGACAGCAGCATCTTGCTAAAGTCTGGAGAATCCAAGAGTAAGTGGGTACAGTATGTGTACAGAGGCGGATAAAGAAGTTCAGAAGAAGACAGGCAAAGATACTGAGAAAAACATGGTGATCGGGATCTGACGATCTCAGCTTTCAGGGCAGATGCAGACAGGGGACTGTACAACCACTTTCAGGGAACCATGCGACTGCTCTGGTGCTATGCAGGAGAGAAGTTGCTGAAAGGCAGAACAGTTTCACAGTTTCAGGACAGACTATTAGGATAGACTAGGAATCTAATGGATGCATTCATGCAGAGTATCCTACAGTGACAATGGTTTGTTATTATACCGTGGGTTAGTGCTGAACATACTACTTTAGTCAGAAGGCATCTCGAAGACAGAGCACCGATTCAATGGCAGAACAGGATTTAAATAGCAATTGAAGCACCCATTAACTGGACATAGCAAACTAGGATTATCAGACCGAGAGAGTTCAAATAGCTCCAGGTGGAATTCAGCGCCCTTGTGGGATTACACCCAGTTTCCACGGAAACTGAGGGCTATGACCTCTGCCTCACCCAGGCATAACAATTTCAACATCACACTGTACATATGACATCAAATGTAGTGTGGTATGGGAAGAGTTCCATGAGTCAAAATAATTAACTTGCACCCAATTCACTTAATCATACAACCTAAATGGAAGAAGGGTAAATTCTATTCAAATAATGAATTTTTTTTTCAAAAAGCAAATGTGAAAACAACCAACCCTTATAAATCAACAGGCCATTTTCAAATACCCTTAGCACATTTAACTTGATGTCTATCAAAGGGTGGTCTTGCAAATACAAGATTGTGCAGAATAATACAGAAGCTTGTTGATATTCAGTCAAGTGTGTTTAAAGGGTTTTGAAACGGACAGTTGAATTCTGTTTTCTACTGTAAAAATATATATATTTATTTTTAAAATGGTACATGTTTATAAATGAAACATTAAAGTCACTAAATGTATTCCTTGTCAATATTTTTTAATGAAAAAAGAAGTGTACATAGTACACAATATTTAATCAGGCCTGAAGGATTGCATTACATTGAAAGGTTTGATTGCATGTACTGTAAAGTGTTAGAATTATTAGGTGGGCATAGGTAAACTGGCTACAGCTGGAAAGAATACACCTACAATTAAGTCAAAGACAATGGAACTGGATGCTTTATTATTGAAAATGGTTAACATTTACTACATTCTGACAGATGATAACATTCTTTGTGACAGTAGGTAGATCACTATGTTGAGGTATGTTACTGTAGCTCCTCAGGGACGAATCACATTTCACTATAGAGCTGATCTTAGTGTTATTGATAAAGATCTAGTGTTATGGGTAAAAATACCACCTACTGAGTTATATTGATGCCCAACATCTAAAGTTAAAAAGGATGAAGAATTGAGTAACCATTTTCTTTTTATTTGAATGAAAATAAGTAATATGATACATCATGGTCCACTATGCAATTTTTAGAATTGTTATATTCCTAACAGTAAAATAAGAGACTCTTTTTCTTAGTAAGTTAGTTATTTTATGAGTCTATAAAGTGTTAGTGGCTATACAATGTTAGAATATCCCTAAATAATAACTCCCCTATTTTGGGTGCAATACATTGGAAAGACTGAGTTGATAGTTGCTAATGGATCCAGAAAATATCATGGCCATCCCATTGGAAATGTGTTCAAGAAAAGACTGAAAAAAATTTAGCGACTGGCTAGATAAACCAGCTAATTTCCATTTAATAGGTTTATTTCATGCTGAAAAGAGAAGAAAATAAACACATTTTCAGCTGTAGAGCCTTCTTCAGGTGTGAGAAAAAGAGGAAAGTCAACAGCTAAAAGGTCAAAAAAAGTCTGGCATCAGCTTCCTTTGAAATCAAATAATAATGATTACTAATTTCAATGAGAAATCTAGCCTTATAGTCTAAATGCATAAAACAACTTCATTGAATCTACGCCCTAATAAAATGGTTCCAAACCAAGAATAATACTCCATCTTTAAACAAATGCTCAGAAATTAATGGGATGCAATCTCCGATTTCTGCTTGACATCTCTAAAATAGCAGACATGTTCTGCAGATTCTGATCACCATTAATCACCACTGACCACCACTTGCGCTGCAGTACTCACATCGCCCTCCTGTATTAATGTGAGGTGACCGCACCCCACATTAAGAACTGTACCTTGGCTAAGCTGCAGAAGACTCTGATTATAATGGCATCCCTTTTATGAAAAGAAAGCTCTATTCTCTCTGTATTCATCTAAGGTTTACAACAAACATGTTGCTGCCATCCAGCATGCTTCTGCACCCACTAATGACAACAACAAACACACAGTTAATCACCAAACTACGGAGAGAAGCCCCTGGACGGCCACTGCCACCTACTCCTGGACTTTCTTTTCCACCTTGGCTCTCTGTGTTCCCACTCTTGCCATTCCTTCTTCTCAGTCTCGGTCTGTCCAAATGTGTTTTCTGTTCTTTTTTGTTCTGCTTTTGGTTGCTGTTTTCTTCAACGTCCTGTCTTTACAGCTCTTTATCTTTCTCTTAACCCTTTCTTCTGCTTCCGTACCCAGTGTCCACCATGGTCCAAGCACGACAACTTTGGCACCCTCAGCCCATGCAGCATCTGATGCCATCTCGTTAATGATTTCATAATTGTGTCACTTGTAGCATCTAGAGAGATGTCATTTGTTCTATCTATACCAACCACCAGGAAAAATTTGACGATTACATGTGTGTCATTCTCAACTTGTCCATCAGTTTCATTGGCTCTCTCTTTTGCAAATATCACAAGCTATTGCTGCAGCTCGCCTTCTCCAATGGAACCAGCAATGTTATTGGGATCCCTGGACATTAATCCATGTTGCCCTGTATTTGTTAGCACTACTCCCTTTCTTGTAGCCTTTTTGCTTCTCAGACCCAATTCCTCAACCCTCAGAGGTCTACTTTTACCCTCAGCATTCTAGAGATCTGCGTGGCCACCCTATCTTATTTCTCAGTGGTTGCCAAGTTAGCAATAATTTCGAGCAAGTTTGGGTATGCAAAAAGACAAATTCCTAATAAAAGAAATTGCATATGGCCAATAAAGTGATCTCTCTGAAAATGACTCCTTTTACACCTCACTACTCCTAATCAATATCCTTGAACTCACCAGGGTGCTCCAATTGCACACTGACCCTAGTTTTACTAATTAGATGGTCTTTCATTTGTTTTTGTTTTTTTTTCTGCCAACCTCCCTACACTTCCTTCATCTTACATTACCTATATGAATGTTGTTTCTGTGCCCTTGACCCCTGGACATGTTACATGCAACCCAGGTCCAGAATGGCTTTATGATCAGCCCCTTCCATTCCCCTCCATTTCCAGTTTTTCGCATCAGCCCCATCAGAATTACTATTCAGAAATATTCAAAGGAAGAAACATTTGTTAATAGATCTCTCTAGTCCTCATAACTCATCTATTCCAAATATACATGACTTGATTACTAATGAAGATTTTTCTCTTTGCTGCGACACCACTAATTATGCCATTTCTCTCTGATTAAGCAGGCAGGCCTAGGCGCATGGCTTTTTAAGGTGGACATCACTAATGACTTCAAAGTCTTGTCTATTGATCCAGATCTCTGGTTTCTTTTCAGCTTTTCCCAGTAAAATAACATCTACGTCTCAGTCCATTTAACATTTGGCTGCAGAGATAGCCCTAAGATACTCAATTCTCTCACTGAAGTTCTCTGCTGTTCCTGTTGAAAAATGATAAAATTCCCTTTTTTCTCCACATTTCAATTAATTTTCAGTTAATTTTCCTAGTGCTCCTCCTGCAAGAAATTCATCAACTTTAATCAACTAATCAATTTCATCAACTAAAAATTTAGTCCCCCCCTTCGCTACTGATAAACGAGTGGGGACTTTTATAATAATCAATTCTTGGGGAATCTTTCTTAATTCTGAGACCTTTTCTGTTGCTGCCTCACAATAGACTCATATTCAGATGTATGTCTTCACCTATACTGTATGTCAGCCAAATTCCGTACAGAAAAGGATCTTTTGTCCATTTTGGGTCACCTTAATTATACAGTACCATATTAATTATTTCTTACAGTCGTGCATTTATTTCGTATCATCTTGATCTGGCTTCATCTGTTTGTACAGTCTATCTCCATGTAACATTAAGGTATTAATTGTAGCATCTTCTTGTAGAATTGGAATGGCCTGTTTTTCTTCTATGATGAAAGCTTTTCCTTACAAGAGGATCTCCACACAGATGCAGCCCCTTCTGTTGGATCTGGAGACGTTTATTAAGAAGCAGTTCTTTGCTATTGCAACTGGAAACTAATGTCTAGCCTTATTCATTCTGATAAACTCACTGTTGTTCACATTATCAATAAAGGATTACCTTCTTCTAAATTCATTACAAAATTAATCCATCATCTCAGCTGGCTCTTTATAACTCATCAATTCTTGTGACTGTCCACATTCTAGGCTATTTAAATATTATCTCTGTTGCACTCTCTTGTTTTCAAGTTCAGAAGTTCAAGACCATGGCCCAGATGCCAATCCAGATCCTTGCCCAAAGATGCCATATTATCAGGTATCGCACCTTAGTAACATTAGTAATAAATGGGTCTAGGAGAATGTGAATGTAAATTATTTTCATATTGAAACTGTATTTTAAAATAAAAAAACAAGTCAGAAAACAAAAAGGAGTTTTAGCAATTTCTGAATGTTTTTTTCCTCTCCTGACAATTCCAGTGCCAATTGAATCCATTAAGGTGACATTTTTTTTACAACAGACTCATTGGCCTGCAAAACTTGTTCTTAATCACAAAGTGTGGCTGCATGAAGTCTTAATGCTTCATGCAGGTTAGTTTCAAAAGGATGTGTTACTAATCAGATATAGTTTGATCTTGCTACAAGAAACCAAATAATCAGACTTTTGAAAGCGTATAAACTAATGTTAGCCAGCTGCAAAATCACATTTTGTGACATTCTCCCAGGAGAATTTTTTTGTTCACTTTTTCAGGAAAAAAACAAAAACAACCACCACCACAAACCCCATGTGTGCCCTTTAATACAAAGTAAAAGCCTAATTACACCCATGTGAAAATGTGAAATTCTACCAATTAACTAATAATTACATTAATTATCCCAAGTGTCGCTATTTACAAGTAATTAAGAGGCCTCATAGCAGCAGATAATAGCAGATCTGCTGTAACTGCAAACTTTTTTATACAGGTACTATTAATATTTCAGTATTAAATGTACAGTGCATACTATTGTAAATTTTACATGTCCCACAAAACTCATCATAATTTAGAGGATATGCCATACAACATAACTGTTTTGGTAAAAAATGGAGAACATGTTTATCTAGTATTTGATTTAGATCTCCATCTGAAAGAGAGCACAATCCTCTTCTGTATGCTGCTGTATGCCTCTTCTGTATGTAGCAATTCTAATTTGGATTGAGGAGATGAAACACATAAAAGAGTAAATTATTCTTAGAAATTGTCACTTACATAAACAATTATAGAATATTTGTGGTGTGTGCCTCTTTGTGTGTTACAGTATGTGTTTGAAACTATGTTCAATATTGGGCTGCGGCTGTAAGCTTTCTCTTCTTTTTAAATTGTTTAAAAATAGAATAACTATGCTTTGTTTTCATCAGATCACAGGGTGTACTGTACATAACATATTTTGAATGTTGGTTTTGATGGTAAGCTTCACAGCAAGCAAAGTACTAACAAGATTAGGTTGAATGAGAAAGTGTTTTACATAAAAAAGTAATAATCAATTGAAGTGAACCACACGGTCAAAATGACCTTTTATTGAGCATCAATCAGATTTTAAGTCCCAAACGTGATGGTTCTACTCCCAAATTTCAAGCTTATTTCAACATACAGTAGAAAATGCTGTTCTTTACAAAACAGAGAGATTGTAAATTCTAACATGGGGTAGCATGTTACAAGTACATCTACAGTACATGTAACATACTGGGTCGTAACGTTTGTACATGTATGTTCCTTTGACTTCACTATGTATAACTGGACTTCTGTTTATACAGTATTTATTGAGAATGTTGTTATTCTAATTGAGTAAATAAAGTAAAATACTATATATGCATTCAGGTGTTATATTACTGTATATATATTTATGTAATACCTTGTTATTGCAGAATTTCATCAGTACATTATTTTCATGTGTGCTATGATCCATCTGTGACGAGATACCTTGAGAGGTATTAAAAGTATGCGCTGATTGTGGTTTACTGATTAAATTATTTTTTCCATTTATTTTAATAGCAGGTAAAATTATATTATAAGGAGTTTATTTAATGTTAATTGTCATGATATCCCTCTCAAAATGAAATGTTTTTGCACCAATGTGATTTTAATCATTAATTTTAGACATATCATAGTTACCCTTGGCCTTCAAGAGTCAGTGTCACTTTGAAGATTGTAAATGGATTTTGCTGAAGAATCAAGTTCTTCAGATGCCCTAGAACTAATAGTTTTTTTTTCATGTAACCGATATCCACATTAGATGAATTTCTCAAAGTGCTTCTTTCTCAACCTATTACTTCACTGTGTGGTAATTAAGATTTTAACTCAGAGACCATTTTGTTTCATTTGTTTTTAAGATTTGTAAGATTTTATCTTCAAAGACTAAACCAAATTAAAACTCTCAAAGATGATAAAAAATCTATAAAAACTTACAAGTACATAATTTCAAAGTGATGGAAAGTGCAAAAAAGTATTAAAATGCAGAGCTTTAGGAAGTGTTATTTTTCATGCAGTAAAGTATGATAAAAAGCTTTGAAATATTTTATGTAATGTAATTGAACATTGTGATTGACTATTGATGTTTCGCATTCTTTTGTGTACTGATTTAAAAAAAAACTTTATTATCATTTATTATTATCAGCTGTACAGGACACCAGTTTTAAAAGAAATCTCCAAGCATTACAAACTTGTATGTATTGTTTTTATAACTTTCTATTTCTCTTTATTTCCTGAAGATGAATATTTCCCAAATTATATAAGCTTATGTAAAACAAATTGTAAAACAATTCTTAGTATATAATGGCTTTTAAAGCTAATATAAACCTCTAAAGGAATGATGATTATTTTGTGGTAAAAGGACATACAGATGCAGCCACCTAGAATGCACAAGGTTACAATAACAACACTTCTAGGGGAAAGGAATCAACACATTGTTGCTGCAGCGATTCCTTTTTTAATTTCCCTTGCAGAGATGGTATCTGCAGATCACTGACCTGTTGTCCATTGACAAAAAACAACAATAGATTGATTTAAACAATAAAGACACCTTTCTGTCTACTAGTGGCAGCATTTTGGAACAGGTGCAGATAAATGAACACCAATGCATTCTCCTCCAATATCATGGATATTCCCTTGATCCATTTTTATTTTAAGTTTGTTTTTATCTAAAGAGGAACTTTGAATAAAAAAGGTTTTAAATATGAAAAAACACTGTGGTAAGCTTCCCACAAAAACTAGGATTCTGCTTCTTTGGGTCATGGAGGTTCCAACAAGCCTTGGTGGTTTAAAAGTACTTTTATAAATTATTTTTGTTGAAGATTAAGTTGTTTTTTGTTTTTAATTTGAATTCATAGGAAATAGTTTAAAAAGCTCATTAAGTCTTTCCAAAAGATGTTAATGAAATGTTTATGAAGAATACAGCGAGTGTTCATTGGAAATGTTCAAATGAGCATGTCAAAACTTTCCCCAAATAGACACAGTAAGTGACCAAGGTAAAGAATTCAATTCAACAAAATGTTTATGAAGAAGGTGGAATACTGTTGTGTATCTTATCTTTATATTTTCAGCTACACTACCAACTTTCTAAATGTAATATGTTTATATTTATAAATTAATATTGTCAATAATGTTCTCAAATGTTATTATATATCAGTTAATTTTATTTTATTTTCTACCAAAATGTCCCTATACTGTAGTTACGTGATTCCATATTAGTAAACCATATTACGTTGATTTTTAAAAATAGTAAAACATTAACCTGTTCTTCAAATTTAGGGACACTGGGGAGCCAGAGCCTGTCCTGGCAAGCAATGGGCACGAGGCATGGTACCGTACAACCTGGATTGGATCCCAGTCCATTACAGGGTAGACACCCCCACACTCACACCAGGGCCAATACAAAAAGAGAGTTAACGTACCAGCATGTTTTTGGACTGTGGGATGAAATTGGAACATCTGGAGGAAACCCATGCGGACCTGGGGGGAACATGCAAACTCAATGCAGATAGCACCTCAGGTCCAGAATTGAAGTCAGGAAAACAGCGATGCAAGGCAGCAAAGCTAACAAATGCACCACCATGGCATTGTGAAAAACATTTGAGATTTTGTATGTTAGAGTGCTCTATCTTTAAAAAAATATTTTATTAAAAATAAAGTTCAAGGCATTGTACTACTATATTCAATTCTCTTTGGCCCACCAACCATCAGCTGTCATTTCATGCAGTTATGTACCTTTTAATATGATATAATGGAAAAAAGTTACTGATTTTTAGGCACGTCGGTTTATCACCCTCTAGAATGCAATAGCAACTGAGAAAAAGAAAATTGCAGACCTCCTGGCCCATCTATACCAGCATTCATTGCATTCTTCACTCCAACATATTCAAAACCACTAATGCAGCATTTCTTTATTTTGGGTTTTTAGACAACCTCCTCATCCTGAAATGAACCAATATTACTCTGCAGACTACAGCAAAAGAAACATCATACTGTAGAATAAATGCCTCAGACTGCTTGGTACTGTTTTGCTACTGTATTGGCAAGAGAGCAAGTACAACATTATTTATTACTGCTGTGGTGTACTATAATGACTTAAATGTTGCTCATAATTCAAATTACACCTTACTTAATAAAGTGGTCAACAATCTTGTGAAATCATGTAAGCAATGCATTGCTGCAGAATGCCTCAATCTATGAAATGGGTTATAATGATGGTTGATTTTTCATGGTCTGCAAACTAGTATTTGCTAAGGGGCACATTTTGGAATGTTATTTTCTCCCATGTTTCCTGTCATGCCATGTATTTAATTTCAAAACTGTTAATTTATTTAAAACACTATCGAGATACATATTGCAGCATTTTCCTTTATAGTGCATATTTAATCTACATCAGTGCTACGTGCAAGTGTGATTCACTTGCTAAAAACATGATTTCCTTTTCAAGACAAACAATATTTGCTATAAGTAGTTTATGTAGATTTTATAAAATCAAGTCTATCTGAAGAACCAAATACTACATAAATTATTATTATTATTATTCCTTTGTTAAGCTTTGTTACTCTGTCCCTTTATTACATTAGGACTATTTATTTACTTTATTGTCATCAGTCTGGTTATTGATCAAGGCCAGAATAAAGCAACAATAATTTTTCATGTGCTATATGTTAGACAACTATCCACACGTATAATAATACAATGTTACTTATTAATTTTATAGTAATTTTACTGTGTTATTATTGTTACTCTTTTTTCCTAATGATTTCTGATTTCTAACTGAAAGCTGCATATTCATAATCTGTTGTACCTGAGAATGCAGTTGATCAGCTCAAACTAGAGTTAATTTTTGTTCAAATATTTTCCACTCAGTTTAGTGAAGAGTTTCAGGTTATGTTTTGGAACTTTTGCCCTTTTGAAACAGTACTATAATCTTTTTTTGGATATTGTTAGTTATCTTTTTAGAACTTAACTGCCTAGTGATAAAGCTACTGTAGCTTTTACTTAATGAGTTCATGGGATATTTTCTAAAGGTTCTAATTTGAAAAAAATGAAACATTGCAGTGTGAACTGAAATATTTTATGTTTACAAAATAACACTAAATGTCAAATAATAGAATTTTGTCACAGGTATTGCTGATTGCAGCAGAATTATACTACTTCCAATAAACACAATAATACATTGTATTAGGTTACATTTTTATAAAATAATGACTTCTGACACATACTGACTTCTGACTAATGACAAATGACTTCTATAATCACTCAATCAATGTGTATGTGTATGCAAATTATTCAAGATGAACTGCATAAGTCCAGTACTTCATTAACTTTTTACATTATTAATACTGTATGTACTGTACGTAGGTCACCTTGGCAACTAAATCCAAAATCTTATTTTACTATATTATTACATACAGTATATGCTGCTGTTGAGTGTAACATATTGTAATGCTTTTATTTTGTAATACATTTCAATAACCAGTTATTGCCAGTTTTATCGTTATTTTTTTCAGTTTGAAAATCTTTGATTCATTAGAGATTTTCTCTTCCAGTACTGCCTGTTGCAATATTGCTATCCCCAAGCCCACATCACACATCCCTTAATAATAATGGTTTAACTAAGTACTTTATATTTAACAACATTAAAATTTAAATTGGTGGATACCGACAGTTAGAAAGGGGAGAAATATCAGTAAAATTGTAAACTTTCAATAATATAAAAGATCAAGTTTTTCCTAGAAGAACTACTAAAAGATTTTCAGAATGGAATATAAATTATGTACTGTATATTTCTTATTCAGTACTGCCAGGAATAACTGAACAAACAACTTATAAAGTTTTTAACTGAAGTTAGGTTGAAATGATGACAAATAAGCCACTTCCACCCAAGCTGTTCTAAATCTTAATCATTCCTGAATTGATTTTATTAAAGTTAAATATATCATACATAACCCCCTCTTTTTTGCGTCATACATGATTCATCTACATGTAGACCATACTCCAAACATGCAATAGGCCAGTAAACAACACAAACCAAGAAACAAAAAATCATATCAGTTCATTGTCACCATTTCACAAAAAGTAAAAAGTAATCTCCTGAATTGCTGCTTCTGATGAAGATTTCTTCAGAGTTGAGTATGTTTCCAGTTCCTTGTAACGAGCCTGCTGTTTAATAAGGTGTGCTGCTACTCTAGTCTCAATTTTCTAATCCTCAACCATATCATCTTCTTATTTATAATCTGACTCTGCTTTTTTCTAATTGATTGTCTCCTTTGCTTTCTTCTTTTGCTGTCTCTGTGTACTTCCTTCACATTGTTCTATTTAATTTGTACTTTCTTCTGCTTTCACTTCTACCTCTATACCTGTCATCCAACATGACCCAGAAAAAAAATATCCTTTGGTACATTTGGACCAGGTTATCTTCCTCTTGGCACCTGGTTGTTCATGATGCCAACTCCTCAACCCAGGTCGGTCCAGTGTTCGACCCATGGCTCTGCAGGCATCCCTCTTTAAATTAGTCTTTGGCTTTCCCTTTGCTCCATCCCCAGCGTCCAACATGCCCCAGACACAACGGCTTTGATATTTTTGTTCCTGCTCCTGCCACCTTCTTGGTCCTATATCTGTCTAGTGTATGATTTCCAGGTTACTCAGCAGGCATATGTGTACAACACAGCTGAACGGAAGTCTCTATTTCACAACACTGTAGAGGTTTTGTGCATGCCGTGGGACAATTATTAATTGTAGCAGTTAATCACAAAATTATTCTTCAATAGCTATTAGAAAATCGACCTTGCCGAACACGTCAGCAACGCACACAAACACGGATACTAATACATGAAAATACATTTTTTAATACATAAAATGCAAGTGCATATAAACATAATAGATCTTATAGTGAGTTTTAGCAGAATACAAAATGTATATATTAAATCACGAAGAGTTACAAATACCAAGAGATAATTATTTTTTTTTATTACAACTTCTACACTAGATACTCAAAAGCAAGTACATCACTCAACTGGGGTTGAGGTAACAATTGAATTCTCGAGCTGTAATGCAGAATGTTGAATACTCATCCAATCTATGTGGATCAGATCTCCCACAGACACAAAGGAACAGTGACAGGCTGTTGCTGCGTCCAATCGGCGTCCGGCCAGTCCTGGTGCAACTGGAGGTGTGGGAGAAGGAGGGAGAGATTCCTGCTGCAGCTCGCTGGCAGTGTGTCTCTTTAAGGCTCTGGCTAATTAGTCCTGGCTGAGCTAGCAGAGTTTATGCACATGAAAAGTGACTGTGGGTCCAAGAAAGTCACACTCTTTAGACAGGAAGAAGACTGGTCGTTCCCGATGTAGCGCTAGTCCTGAAACTAAGATTCAGCTGTTGACAGTTCTGACCATAGTTCACTCATTGATCAGGCGAGCATTCACGGTGGAGTACCGGCGGTTCATGAGGCTTGCTGCTGGGCTAACCTCAGGCGGATCCTTTGGTTACATGTGGGCAACCTCCGGTCATGACTCTTAGAACAAGGTAAAGTCCTGGCACTCAGACACACTGGCTGTCACATGTCTGTTCGAGCTGAGACTGAGAATGTCCTGGAGGGGCGCCTACTGAGCTCTGTGCTGCCACTTTTATCTGGAGGAACTACGGTCGTTCATTGGCTGAAAGTTTTGCGGGCATTTGGGACCCACGTGGGGTTACCCCGCTCTACCAGTTCCTGATTGGCTGATCAAGGTGGAGGATGAATAACAATGCTCTCTGACCTCAGAGTTGTTTCCCACCACTTAGGGATATAACTCTCCCTTGGAATCTCCCAGACAGAAAGGCGCCAGAGATAACTATTCATTAGGGTGGCTGGAGAATCTCAGCCCTGGGAGTTGTCTCTATCAGTCAGAGAAACACCTTAAATCTGAACCACATGGAATGGCCTCTCTGAGTCCAGCACCCCAGAGATGAGGGAGAGAGACTGGCAGGGGGACAGCTAACTTAATTCCTGTATTATTAATAAGCATTGCCTCTACAAGACCTTTCGCTTCTCAAACTTTTCCTCCTACCTCCTTACTCCCCCTTCCTGTTAGATTGCAGTTCCTGAGGAATCAGGGCCTTGGCTAGATCAGCTCCAGTTCAGGGTCTCCGATAACCTGGGAGCCTCACCTCGTGTGAGGGTTAAGCGGAAATTGAAAGAGTATGATCAGACAAATGGGAGTTTGGCTGTTCAGTAACTGTAAAAACAGTAAAAAAGGAAAATGAAAAAATAATAATTGGAAATCAATCTCACTGGAGACAGCAGAGGTAGTGAGGGAATGCCGGTAGGACCACAGGCGTGGACCAGATGTGATTGGTGAAATGAGTTCAACAGAGCTAAAGAAAAAGTCTGCTGGAGAGAAAGGGGAAAATGTCTGCTCTTGATTTCTCCGATATATCGAGACATCAAGTTCTCTATTTACTTTAATCCAAATTGAAAACTTGATGCACATTATTCTCAATATACCCTTTCCTATCAGGGACACTTCTTTATGAATACAACAATCAGTTTTCCGCTAAAGTTGCAGCTTGTCTACTTCAGTGGAACGAGGATTCCTACTGAGGATCACTGGAAATAAATCTTTAGTGCCATGTTTTTACTGGCTTTAAATCCCTCTCCTGTAAAACCTGTTGGATTATTTGGTTAACTGCAACAAACTAAAAGCAGTGTACCAACAGAGGATGCTTCCATGCTTAGAAAACTGCTCCATATTAAACTAGTACACTAAGTAAATAACTGCAATTAATTAAGCTGTTTCTAAATTCTGTATTCTGGATTAAAACAATCCCTAACAAACATCATCTGCTCTCTAGAGAATACTTAAGTATGGGACTTAGTTAACACAACCCTTGGTATAGACTTTTATATTTAGTACTATACTAAGATGAACACTGGATAACATGGAAAAGTTCTGAATATAATTTAAGCTTATTAGTGAAATATCTTCACTATATAATGCTTTAAAGCATGCTGTATGTCAGTGAGAAATTGATTGTAATATTTAACAATGGTTGCTATTTAACCACTCTATGCAGAATACAGAACAAATAAGACACAAGAAAAATTATGTTTCTAAATTCCAAAGGTTCTGTTAATGTAGGTTCTTGCTTTTTATGATTTATTATTATATCACAACTCTGTATGATGTTTTCGGGGATACCATGACTGCAGTCGCTTTGTGAACAGCGCCTTAAATGTTACATTCATGGTGTTGCAATGAAAAACAAAATTGGAACAAAAAAGGATTAAAATAACCTGGAGTGTTGGGTCCAAGGGGTTCCAATAGCTTCATCTTATCTTCAGGATCAATATGCAGAACAATTTTAATGACAGTCAAGATTCCAATACATGAATTACAAAACACTCCGAGATTAATTGCAAAAAGTGTAGCACATGAAAGTGCATAAGGTTTAAATTTATAAAATCGCATACACAAAAATGTAGTCTGTCATAAAATATGAATTACAAATGTGTTCTCTTACACTTCTGAAGTGTTTCAGTATGACTTTGCATCATACAAAATATTTATGAAAATGGAAGCTACATTGATACGCCACATGATCAAATTCAAACCTACAGCAACTGTACCTATTTCATGGTGCATTGAAATTCATAGAATATTGCAAAAGTGTTCCATGTCCTCATCTGGTGTATGTTAGTATGTTAGTATACATATATTTTTTATTATGAATCAACATTAAACTATCAAAAGCATTCAGCTATATACTATATATGCAATATACAGCATACAGAAAGTGATAGTTATTTATGTTGGCTCATACAGTGTATTATCTTACAGGACTAAATAATCCAAATATTCTGAATCAGAGTCCCCTTCAGCTTATTCTTGGGAAAAAATACTATTCTCTTCCAGAGATCTCTGTGGCTATCCCATCTTGTCAAAGGTCACTATATCTGTATTATTTTATTTTCTTATGATGCTCCTTTACTTATTGTCATTTCCTTCAAATCTGTAATTACAACAGTGACACCCATGCTTGCTACACGTGCCCCTATTCCGTGCCCTACTCTTCCAAGCCCAGTGCCTCAAGATCCCCTCATTTGAGACTTGCATTATCTCTCCACCCTGATTGATATTCCCAAACTTGCGGCTGAATTACTATCTCAACCTGATCCTGGCTTCTCTCACTATCCACTGGATGGCCTTTCATTTGACTTTTCTGTGGGTTTGTCTACTCTTCTGTTACCTGCAAAATTCTTCTAAACTGTGTTGAAATATCAACTCACCTGGCCTAATAATTGGCATATAAGATCAGGTGGGAGGGAAAGGATTTTAGCTATATAGTTTATATATTCTCCCTGAATTGAGATGAGAAACAGAAGGAGGGAAGGCAAAAAGCAGATATTGTGTCAGGGACACAGTTGTTGGTTATAGAATGTTAGTTAGTGGAAGTTAATGAGTGGGGAAAGTCAATGGTTGTTAGGGAAGATGTAATGTTTGGTGAAGAGTGAGTTAAAGGGAAGACTGAGAATTAGGTGGCACAGAATTAGTCTAATTGAATGTGATCAATATAGTGTTGTGCAGACAGGTTGCCAACAATAACTACAAGTTGATTTTTGTAGCCTTGACATTACACACTTTAGGTTACAGTTGGTTCTCCTTATCTGTCTTGGTGAAGAGCTATTACTTGTGGTCTTCCAGATTGTAACCAATCACTAGCACTCACTGTGTTTGTGTTGTTATGTTATATCATCTTATCAGTTTAGAAATTGCTGGTTGTGAAAATTACAGAAAGTGTGTGACATTGTGCTGATATAACATGCCTACAAAATTTTGAAGGTATAAAGCCATCAGTCTCTTGATAGAAGGAGTATATTGTTTTCTGTCTGAAATTCTTTCTTGATTTTTACAAGACGTATTTTAACAGGTAAAGGCTCCTTGTGGCACTCTTACTTTTTAAAAACTATTGCAGTATGTCATGAATAATAAATTTATCAAAATTGCACCAAAACATTTAATCAATTTATAAAATCTGTATATTTAATTTAAAATAAAACATGCATATAAATAGTGTGTAATTTTGAGGCACCATATAATAACTGGATATGTGTATAATTCACTATTTTTTGGTAAACATAATTGACATATTAGTGTCAATATGTATATAAGCACAAGGCACTGAGTACAGAACATGGAGCTGCTAAAACATTTTATCTTTGGTCTTTCACACCTGAACTTATAATAATAAATAATTGTTATTGCTATTGTGAAATTGTCAAATTATATATATATTTGCCCATGTGATAGTTTCTTGACTATCTTGCTGTTGCTTTGATTGACAACATGTGAGCGTCATACTTTAAGAATTGTTTTCCCTGTAAATGCTTCAAGAGACGCAAGTAGTCAAAATTCTGGCCTGAACCTTTTGGCTGTACATACAGTATAAGAGCTCAAGGTACCAATGTCACTTCGTCAGTTTGCCAAGTTTAGAAAATTGTTCATTTACAATTACAACAGGAAGATTATAACTTCTAATTAACTAATACTTTAACAATACACCAATCTTCATGTCAGCAACTTCAGTAATTTCTAGTTTATCCCTAAAAAGTCAGAAGTCATTATCCATATGCCTGAGAGATCCTGAGAGACTTCATATGCTCTCAAGATACAAAACTCCTTATTCTCTAATAATTTATACAAAATGAATGTTTTTACCTGTATTTATCTATTTAAAATCTGACATCATAGATGACTATGAAAATAACACTATGTGAGTAAAGGATAAAGATAGAGATCAATGGGGAGTGAGATCAAAGCACCAGTATACTGTAGCTTGTATTGAAGTCCAAATCTGGAGGCAAGGGCTGTTAGGTACAGAAATGTGACAGACTGTTTACCATTTCTCCTGGATAAGAAGCAGCTGTAAATTGATTCTGTGTAGGCCAGTACAAGCTGTTAGATTGACTGTAGGGGATGCAGATGCTTTTGCCTAATTAAGCTGAACTTAAAATGCACAGAGAAGTTATCAATGGACTGTGCTGCATCAGAACAACAATGGCCAAAGGGAGTCAAATTTGGAAGCTGAAGTTCAATGGAGTTTGTTGATGTTTTAGACTGAATCACTCTTCCATGTGATTGTTAATGTGTAACATGAGTTATAGTTTATACAACCTTTGTCCACCATTATAAAACATGAAATTGTCTATGAGTCAGTGGGTTCCATTGTAGAGGTCCTCTGACATTTTAGGTGACTATTTAAGAGTGAATGCTAAAGGCTTTGCAGACACTATGCAGTATGTATTGTGCTACCCTTTACACCCTTTACCATCAGTGTATATCCTCCATTATGTATTCATTAGCAATGCATTTAGTAACTGTAATAATGTATTTGTTAATTATACATAATTATGTATTATAAATTATATATAATAAGTAAATTACAATTCATTTTGTAAAAATCGAATCTTCTGTGAGTTGTATGCTCTTTTCTAAAATGAGTTTGATAGAAATACAGTCACTTACACTTAATATTAGACATTGTCTTCACTATGGTCCCCACTATATAATAATTTATTATTATTTGCTCTATTACAAATATTTAAATATTGTAGGCAAATGGTTGGTATAAATTCAGATAGTTAAGTCTTGTACTAGTATCATTGCAGGTAGGTTTACACAACCAGATATTTTGTAATTATTACAAATTCAGTCAATTACATTAGGCTATCATATTTTTTTTCATATTTTTTAAAGATTTTCTTTATTGTGTTTCCTACCTTATCCATTTGTTTATTACTTCTGTTCTCCATTAACATGTGAGAAAAACTTTCCTGTTAAAATATGTTTCTTCTTTTCTGTTATTTTGTAGCATGCAATTAAATGTGCCGGGCAGGTAAGCTGCTTGCCAGATACAAATAACAAAACTAACACGGTCCAAAAGAGTCAGTCCAAAAAGGCCTCCAGTTCTGTTATCTCCAGAGAGAGCTCTGCCTCTTCTGCTGCAAGGTGGATCAAGGTGGTGAAGCACACTACCAGCTGTGTTGAGGAAGCCTCTGCTACTTGATTAAAAAAAACAACTACTACTATAATAAATCATATTTTACAGGACAAGACTAATGTAAACAATTTTTAATCCTCCTTATTTTATTTTGTATTGGGCCAGCCCCTCCCCATAAGAGAAAACCAAAAAAGACAGCTAAACTACTGTATTTGTATTGTATAATTTGTACAAATTAAAAATAATTTGGGCATGGGGATAATTCATATGTTGTTGATTTGGTTTCAGCTGTATTCTTTTTAGAGAAAGGGATGTAAGTTGTCAAATAATGTCTCAGACAATAAATCAAGATAACTGAATCATCCAATTTGTGTACATAATCTATGAGTTCACAAGATCTTGGTTTAAAGATTTTTCATTCAGTCCTATGGTTTCTTCCACTAGCACTTAAAATGTAAAATACAGTTGTTCTTTTCTTTGCTGCATAGACCTGGAAATGTATGCATGATATGTGGATGAAAAATGCTTACAAAGTATGGTTTATTATAAGATATCAAAAGTGAGCTAATAAAAAAGGCATTTACATTTAAAATTAAATACAGTATTAAGTGTCTAGTAACAAATATTTCCTTTATGTTTAACTAATACTGAAATTACTTTTTCTTTATGCTGAAAGGAAAGTTCAGAATGAATGGAACCTTATTTTCTTTACTAACAGGATGCTCTTCTTTAAAATTAGACAGGTATGTTTAGTGATGGCTTTTCTTAAGTAGCTACCTAATGCAACAATTCCATTGGGAATTTGTTGAAAGATAGACTTCTTTTCCATGACCTGTAAATGAATTAGAAAGTACTACTTGGTTTTGAACAAAAGTAACCTGTCTGATGTAGAAGGTGTAAATATTACATGAGACTGAGCTTTAATGGGTCTTAAAAGCACATATGAACCAAAAAAAGCACGACATGGGGATACATTGTTAACAGTGGTACTTTAAGGTAATTTAAGGAGGTATGATCAGCATCTTCATATTTGCTGCTAGTTATTTTTATCAGTCTTGTCAGACAACTGTCTGTTTGGAAGCATCAGTATAAAAAAGACAAACTGATGGACGTTTTATATTTTTACTGAGTGAATGGCTCAGTGCATAGTATTAATTAGTATAATGTTTGCATCTTGCTCCATTTCAGCTTCAAAACACTAAGAATGGAAAACAAAATCTGTTGTGCATTTTAAAAAAAAACTATACAACTTTATTTGTCCATGAATGCTTTTAGAAAAAAATATATGGATTTTGGATATTGATCAAAAGCTTTTGATATCATCTTGATAAATTGTTCATAACTGCCAATAACTGTTACACAAGAGTGACATTAACTTGCATAAGGACTAAATCTATTTATTTATGAGAAGGTACTCTAGTAAAGACGTGATTCATCCTGTTGAATGTCAAACTTGGTGAAAAGTAAGAAGAAAAAATGGAAAATAACACATTTTTCACACAAAAGAAAAAAGAAAAAAAAAAGAACAGTATTATGCTGGTGCCTGGGCTAAGTCAGCTCAGGTGGACTCACCAGCATTGGAGCCAAATTTATAGATGTGTATAGACATACAGAATGACATGAAAATGTTTTATATAAATAGACTGTGTTCAAAGCAATTGTTACGTCCCCCAAGTTTACCTTAATTTACCTTAGTTAATTCAGTTCTGGGTAAATAATTGTCAATCAACAGTCCAGAAAGACACCACAAAAGATCAGTTCAAGACAGAGAAAAAAGAAGGGAAAAAGAATAGATGACAAGAGGGAGAGGAGACAGGAGGGGATGTAATTTGAAGCATGTGCCAGGAGAGAGTTCCTTGTTTGGGAATTTCTGAATAGACCTGATTCGAGCTAAGTATTTGAATCTAGCTAAGAGAGCTTTCTATTCTTTAGTGTTTAGGGAACTTGCAGTTACTGAGTGAAGAATCCTTCGGTTTAAAACTGGCTCTCCTGCTTAGTGGGTGCATTTTAGATTAGGGAGATAGGCTCCCATTTATTTTGTGGCATCTGGGTTACAGAGAGAGAGAGAGTATTTCATCATAGGGAGTATTCTATTTAATTTAGAAGGTATGTTACCTCTTATTTTGGCATATGTAGGCATTATTTAAGAGTTGAATACTTGGTAGAAAGGTAGAAAGGTGGTCTAGACATACATAAGGTCATATGAAATAAATATTTGTTTAACCAAGTGTTCCCGAATTATTGCTCTTTTCACAGAAGCTGTACTGAAGAATAAAGAACTCACGTGCCTTCAACCATAGTAACCTCTCAGGTATATTCTTGGAAAAAAACTTGGCCTTATGATTATTTATTTTAGTTTGTTGACTAAGATGCTTGATCGGATCCTGTTATTCACCATTTTGTAATCCCCCACTTGTAACAATACCAAAAATATATGTACATACAAAAAGAAGTTAAGAAAATTATTCATCAAATGTCATAGCAAGACAGAAAAATCATGCTTTGTCTCCATATTAAGAACATTTGCCTCCCTCTACCAGTGTAGCAATATAACGGTTCCTTTTAATGGTAGCATCTTGTAATCTGTATTATTTTTGCATAGATTTACTGTGTATAATTTATGAATAAGTATTTGGTCAGTTTTTAACCTCATTTGCATATGTGCATAATATTAGTTAAATAAAAACAGGCATTACCATCTCATAGAGATGTGGACATTTTAAACCAGAAGGGGATATAGTACTTTCTTTGTGAAGCTTTGTGCTTAGGTGTAAATCATTTCATGAAAAGAAGGAACAGGCTGTCTTTTCATGTTTTTTTGGTTTCCTTCCATTATTTAGATTGTATAATTAGCATTAAGACAAAATGCTAAGTGCAGGTCCCACTTTATTATACAGTATACAGTATTATGAGTACTAGCTCTGATATGAGGGGACAAAAACAAAAGTCAAATGTTTACAATTCTTTTTGATTTTGTGAGTGATATTTATTAAATTTATATTTCTAAAATAATTCTCCTTTTTAAGGAAATGGATCTGGAAGTACCAAGAAAAGCAAGTACTGGGATTTTAATTCAGTGTGTGAATCAAATACCTAGACACCAAAAACTACATTTCCAATGTTCCACACAGGTTAAATAATTCTGTGACTATATCCACAGATATCCATGTTGTACATCAACTAGAGTATTACCATTGTTCATCTAGCATACACTGCCTAAATCATCTAGATGCAATAATTTACTCACTGTTTTGCAAGCAAACATTAAAATAAAATTAAAATGTAAAAGTGGTTCATACATCAAAGGGTTTTACGGCACAATTCCATGATATTTAATCAAAATATTAATGATTTCAGTTGTTTTGATTAGTATATAGTCACTGCATGAAAGTCCTTGTTTTCTAAGAATTTCTGTGAAACCAGGCACATTAAAATTGACATCCAGTCTAAGCTCCTTTCATGAGATGAAATACCCTTTCCAGAAAAAAATACTGTGTAGCCATGTTACATTTTAAAATGGCAGCAAGACCATGTTTTGTATGCTGCATCTGTATATCAGTCCCCCTTTATTAATTATCATAAAGGTAATAGTAGTAAAGTACAGTACAGAATAACAAATGGCTCTCACCCCTCATTTATTTTAAGTGGATAAATATAACGAAATCAGTCCCCTCGCATGGATCCTTAAATGCACAAAATTATGCGGTCATCAAGCTGCGATATCTCACTTTACTAATAAGGTAACTTAACTTTGTTATGAATTAAAATGCAATTTTGCATCAATTCTATAAAAATATCTTAAATCTCCTGTCATATTGTAATAAACTAAATATTTGAGAACATAGTTAGCATTATTAGTTACTCTGTAAACCCCATTTCAAACAAGGCTCTCTTAACAGGATGATACAACTTTTCTTCATGTTGGATTTAACTGGCACATGATTAAATGTATTACATGGTTTAGCATTTCTTAAAGAAAAACAATATCTTGAAGGATATAATCATTATTTGGTTGAAACTAAATTTGATCAGCTTTAGTCTGGTATTTTAAATAAACCCAAAGAGTTGTAAGAAGCAAGACTGGTTGGCAATGGAGCCAGGCCCCAGGTCTCAGAAATCCAACAGAAAGAAAATCAAGAAGTTGGCCTCAATCACAAACACTCCTGTTTAAAGCAGGAACCCACAAGGCAATTTTCTTGACTTTCTGATGCACAGATCCACTTATTGAAAAATATTTTTGCAGGCTGCTTCAAGAACTGAGGAAAAAAAAATTCTTCGTTGATTTTAAAGTTTTCTATGCCAATCTTTTGGCATAGAGAGTGATTTTTGTGTTTTTGTGATTTTTATGATTTCTGTGATTCTTGTGATTATTGTGAGCTCGCGGAAAAGACATTTCATCACCAGCAACTACTGCTGCACGCTGTATTGTTGTGCATTTGATAAATAAACTTTGATTTGATTTGATTTTGATTTAATTACTACTGTAGCTTAGCTGGAATGAAAACCACAAGACACCAAGGTCTCTGTGGACCAGGGATGAGAACCACTATTCTTGACAATGTAAGCAAGCAATAAAATGGCAAACAGGAAGTTAGATTATAGTATGCTGTATAATTTACATTAAGGGATTTAATATTAGAATTGTGCAAAGCACCAGTAAGTTCTGTGTATGTAAAATAAAATGCTCAAATTAATGTTCTACACTCACATTACAGAGGTAAATTAATCATTTTAGTCTTGAACAAAAAAGACTAATAAAGGATCTCATTCTTGAAAATCTAAACATTAGCTCCTATGCTTTTTTATGTCCATTTGTATTGTGTCTTGTTCAAGAACTCTTAACATCGTGAGCATTTCAGTCACATGGCATTTTGTACTGTATAATATTAGTGTAGCAACTTTCCAGGGTATGACTCTGTAATGACTGGATGAGTTTTGTGAAAGGCCTATTGTTAATATCTCTTTTAGGCACTCTAGGTATTTTGTTTTGCTGTAAATGTTGGAAACTGTGGGAAGTGTTAGTGATGTAAATAACTATCTTAATACACTAGAGAAGTTCCTTTGTTAGGACCAAACTTGTCAGTTTAAAGAAGTGACTTTAGATTTAGTGGTTGGTCTTCTAGGAAAAGAAGACTTTTTTTCTTTACAAAAAGAAAGTAAAGCTGATTTTTCTTGCTCAGTATATTCTGACATTCTTTGGGTGTTACTGTATTCAATTGTCTTATTGATTGATGTCTTGACTTCAACAGCCTTCTAGTATGTTTCAGGTTATTACCTCAAGAACCACTATAGATGTATTTCTAACTGTCAGATTAAGGCAGATCTCCTTGGAATACCCCATGAGAAATTTTCCTGAAGTTATCTGTCACTTATTATTTCTCCATGAAGACACACCTCTGTTGATCCCTGTTCTGCCTAAAGCAAAAGCCTTATACTGTGTTAAGGTGAAAAGAATTTCATGAGTTTGTCATTTGTCAGATATTCATAGACACAAATGTACTGTCTAAAGCAGCTCATGTTAAACCATATATTATATTTTTTTCAATCATAAGATCAAAATCTTCCAAATCTTTTAATTTTTCATTTCAAAACAAAAAAAAAGAGGTTTAGTTTGTAGTTTAAAAAAACATGAAATATCTCATAAGAAAATGTCCGGTGACAATACATGTATTGTTAGTAGGACACATAATATTGTTGAGCACAAGTTGTAATTTATTCATCAAAAGTGACCTACAGTACATGATTATATGTATTTGCCCATCAACATTCATATTGAAAAGGTGTTCTAAAGCAGTGGTACTCAAACTTTTTGGACCAAGTACCACCCCTGATCAAATCAAAGCATCCAAGTACCACCTACAAGTCATCTTCTCATAGGAACCCCAGAAAATTCAAGCTTTTTCTCCAAAGCTCTTTTGCCAACGGTAAAGAAGGTTCTTCAAAAATAGTGTGGGGCTTACCTGCTTTAGCAATCTGCAAGCATGCAATTTTTCCCGTTTCCGTTTCAGGAGTCCGTTTCAGAAGTTAAAAGAAGTTATTTTATGTGCATGTGCAGCGAAACAAAGAGACGCTCGGTGTATTTTTCTCAAATTAACCTAGAACAGTTCTTAAATATTTTTCTGCTATCTATCACGCTTTCCTGTGCTCACAAGATTGCCAGCGTTCATAGCACGCACTTCTTTGCATTCCTGTGCTTACACCATTGGCAAATCCCGCATATTCTCCACCTCCCTATTTGCAGGAGATAACTTTTTGTAAATACAATTGGCTGCTTTCGTTCGTAGCATGCATTTCTATGCTTTCCTGTGCTTACAAGATTGCCTGTGTTCCAAAATCACGCACATTCTCCTACCTCCGTATTTGCTGGAGATACCTTTTTTAAAAACAATTCGTCACTTACGTTCGTAGCACGCATTCCTATAGAATGGAATAGAATTACATAGTAGCTCTTGTGTCCTGTCAAGTATTAGCGCGCGCTGTATCGTAGTACGTGGGCTGTGTATTCGACACGTATCAAAATAGAAAATATGAAAACCCATCCCAATTTTTCAGTGCACACAACAAAGTTCCAGGATCATATGGCGTACCAGCTGGTGGTGCTCCGCATACCACAGTTTGAAAACCACTGTTCTAAAGGATTTTCTCAGGTTATACAAATGATTAATGTTTTACCTTTAACAGAAATATTGCTTGATTTTCTTATCCATAAGCTAAATGCAGTCATCTTTGTTCTTATACTGTATGTGTGTTAATTATAATGCTAAGACAAAGATATTTGTAAAATAAGTTAGTGTGTCTGTTTTTCAAGAAGTTTGTCCTTCTTCACTTAGTTGTATTGCTTTTTTTAAATTGTTACAGATTGGAGACATTCATTTTCAGTTTTCAGTTTATACTTTATTGGTTGGCATTGTCTTGTTGGTAATAATTGTAATGTAATGATTTTCAATCTATAACAGTCAGTGAATGTTTCATTCAAAATATTGATGAAAATTTTGAAATATTGATTTATGCACATTATGCATTTTTTTATTTTACATATTAACCTTTAATTTATATATTTAAAGGAATTTAAAAGGTTTGAGGAATTTCACTGGTTTTTGATCATACTTTTTATAAAAATTGTAGAAGACAAGTCAGTGTTTTCGGTTGATGTAACAAATTTGCCTCAAAAGCAAGTTTTTGTCATTGTTAAATGTATAAATATAATAAAATAGATAAACTGCTAAGACTTTATCTTGTGATGACTTTTTTAAAATTGGTGGCATCTAAAATGTTATTGTGAACTGAGATCTTAGTTTTTTATTACACACCGAGTCTGCTGTGTTTCTGTGCTTTTCTTTTTTTTTTAAATAAAGAGAACGTAATTTTGCAACTCATGTTCAGGCTTTGAAGGTTATCATCTTCCTGAGGTTATTAGAAAATTTGTACATGTCACTTCTCTAACAAGCATTAAACTACCATTTGTATCTGATAGCATTGGCCTATGTCTGATAGCTACTGTATGCCTATGAAGTATAATTCTGAATTCTGGAAAAATAATATACACGAATGAACATTCCCTTAATCATCTTTCATTTTATACTATTGTAGCCAGGCAGCTCTCAAGACTTGTAACTGCTCTTGTAAACTACAGCTAAATACATTGATAACCTTTAGCAATCCACCCTGTAATCTTAATGAAACATCTAAGGTATGTTTAACACCACTATCTTTAAGATTTATAACTATAAATGAACTGTCAAATGTTTAAACAGTGTTCCTGCTCAAGGATTTCTGCTTTAACTGCTTTTTTAAAGTTGCACATGTCCCCTGGGCTGTTGTGTTTGATTGATGTGACATATGCAGTTACTACTGGCTGCCTTGGCCACAGGTGACAAAAATACAAATACTATTGATTACTGACCACTTGGGGTGAATTTTCAACTGCAGATGTCTGTTTTCAAGAAATTATTCAGTAACTAGACATAAAAGTTTTGAAAGGAAGTATTAATAAGACTTCATGTACTAAAAATTATATTTAAAGAACGCAAAACATAAGAGTTTAGTGATTGATGCTGTAATGGAGTTGTAACGGTGACAAGGGGAGCTAGGCATGCTGAGTGCTCTGAATTTGTTTGTCTATGTATTGTTTGTATCCACTGCTTAAGCATATACTGCATCTATTCTAATGTACTGTAGGTTTGAACAAATATCTTAACAGCGGACCTTATTATTTGGGAACCAATTTTGTAGTATGAAGATTTATGCTAAAGCGTTTGGAGTTTTTGGCTATCATGTGGATCATTGGTTGGGCAATCTGTGAGAGTGGAAGGAGTTGGTGGGGGATAGTATGGTTTATAAAGTAAATGTGGAAAGATTTTGCTGTGGGGCTGATGAGGGATGCCTGGAGGGGTTTAAAACCTTATTAGAATTACAGCCAATTATACTGAATCTTGCAATGTGAGCAAGGGGGACTGTTTCGAATTTTCGAAACAGCTCTTTCTACTGTTAATTTGATGGGTTTAATTTTAAGTGAGATGGAGGAGTTGATAGAGTAGCTACAGGTGACAGCATGGGGGCAAACTGTGTTATGAGTATGAATAGCAGAAGAGGAGAGAGTCTTTACAAAGGCCAAGATTTTTAAGGCATCAGGACCAGAACACATCAGTAATTGTATCCTGAAAACCCACCAGAAAGAACTAGCCTTTCTGTAACCTGTTTATAATTGGTCCTTGAGAGAGAGCATTATACCTCTGCTCTGGAAATCCTCTGTAATTTGCCCTGTACCAAAGAAAAACTGGCCTTCCACTCCCAATGATTTTCATCCTGTGACTCTCACTTCACTTGTAATGAAGTATTTTGAGGATATGGTACTGAAACATTTGAAGGTGATGGTCCAAGGTTTAACAGACCCACTCTAATTCACATATCAGCAAAATAGCAGAGTGAATGATACTGTTCTGACAGTGATGCACCATATTTATTCCCACCTTATTCCCACCTGTAGTAACCTAAGGCACAGGCCAGACTGCTGTTTGTGATTTTTCTAGGCCTTTTCTAGTCTAGACTAGATTTTTCTAGTCTAGTCACAGGTGGTGCGGTGGCTCTTTGGCTAAAGATCTGCGCCTGTGGCTGGAAGGTTGCCGGTTTGTATCCAGCAGCCGGCAGAGGAATCCTACTCCGTTGTGCCCCTGATTAAGGCCCTTAACCCCAGCTGCTCCAGGGGTACCGTATAAATAGCTGACCCTGCGCTCTGACCCCAAGCTTCCCTTCTTGTCTGTGTGTCTCATGAAAAGCAAGTTGGGGTATGCGAAAAGACAAATTCCTAATGCAAGAAATTGTATATGGCCAATAAAGTGATCTGATCTTTTAAACACTACTCAGCCCTACATGATAGGCAGGAAACTTGTAAACATTAGAGTAAATCCACAACTTAATTTATGGATTATTTCTTAACAGACAGGCGCCAATTGTCACACCATGGTCACCAGAAAAGTAGTGCCACAGGCAATCTGACAAGTAGAAATCAAACTGCAGGGTTTCAGGATTTTCAGTGTAGTTCCAAAACTAGCTGAGGAAGAAGTGGGGAGGTAAGCTTGTTGTGAAAGGCTGCCTGGGGAATCAGGGAGATGGGACAACAGAATCAATGCTACCTGAGGAATCAGGCAAACAAATCCGAAGGCTTTATCAGTGCTTGGTGAAGGTTCAAACAGATGTGGTCAAACATGGAGCTAATTACTTGATGGCTGCCAGTAGCTTAATATTAAAGCACTGGTAAAGCCATGAATCAAGTCTATATTTTGTGGTTAATTTGGCAGCTTATTATATGATTGGTTGCCTGATGACTGCCCATGGCAACTGCAGGTAGCAAGCCACTCCCAGCCTGGGTGTGATGCCAATTAGTCAGATTTAAAAAGCAGTGCAGTACAATGAAATGGCTCAGTAATTTCTCCTGTTGTTTTCACATGGTATACAGATTATTGTAGGAGCCCTGTCACAGACATGTTTTATGTCTTGAAATACTCGGACGACACGGTTATTGTGGATGTCTATGATAGAGGCTAAGTTCCAGTCCACAATTGATAGCGTTAGTCTAGGTACAGGAGCTATTTCTGTGACTTGAATGTTAATAAAAGAAATGAAATAGTTATTAGTAGTAAAAGAACACCCTACAGCCCTAAAGCGATATTCATCAATAGCAGTACAATAGAGAGAGTGGACAGTTATAAATGCTTTGGATTTATTATTATTGATAAACTTAGTTATGTTGAAAACTGTGAAGTCAACATCTAAATTGTCAGTCTAGATTGTATTTTTTACATAAATTGAGGAAACTAATATGAATTTATCTGTCCTGTAAATGCTTTATAGATGTTTTATGGAATCGGTCCTTACATTCAGCATCACATCCTAGTTTAGTTCTCTTACCATTTCGAACCAGAATAGGTTGGAGAGAGTGGTATCTCTAAATAGGAAAATAGAGGGCACTAGGCAGTGTAGTTTTAAACACATATGTTGACAACATATAAAAGGGGCAATGATATTGATCCTACTCACCCCCTCTGTAGTCAGTATGCTATTTTACTATCTGGATGCAGGATATGGTCCTTGCCTATGAAAACTACTAAAGGCCTTTCCAGCTTTATACCTGTGTACATAAAGCCTGCTGAGTTCTAAGTGTTGCCTTATATGCCATTCTCCACCTTTAAAAAGAGACATTCAATTCATGGACATATACTCTCACCTCATTCCCTGTTTTACCAGCCCCCTTATAATTAATTTGCCTGTTTTGTAATACTATTGTCACGGACGTCCAAAGGGACTAACCGTGGAGAGCAGGAGAGCAGAAAAGACCCATATGCGTAGCGGCGGAACGGGAAAAAGGCCCGGGCTCATTAGTGCAAAGAGTTCAGGAGTGCCGTATAGAAACCATGCCCTCAGGTAGCAGATGTGGGGTGACCTGGTGCTAGGCGGTTCTCAGGTAATCCGAACGTCAATGCTGAGCGAGGGCAGAGTACAAGACCCGGAAATATATAGCCCAAGGGAAAGAGAGGGACCGGAAGGGCAGCAGGCAGGAAACTAGGGACAGGACAGAGTAGGAGCGCCCTCAGGCTGCAGAGGGCATGACAACTATTGAGTCATGTCAAATATTTATGTATATACAATACACAGGACTGATGATCTTTGTCTCAATATATTCTGACAGTGTGTAGTGGGAGCACCAGTAAAATGTCAATGACCCGGGTGAGGGAACAGAAGCACTGTTGTGAGGTTAGCAGGGACCAAAAATAACACCAAAAAGTGCAAAAATAAACAAAAAGCAAAAAGAAAGTGTTCCGCCATGCCTCAAAACCTCCAGGCTGGGCTTACCCTATTTAACGGGGTCCAATCTGTTGGAGCAGGGCATGTATGGCAAGAACAAAACAAGAACTTAGTTTGTAAAAAAAATGTGTGTATGTGCCTGCCCCAGTGAAAGTGCGTGATGGGACAGGCGAAAAGAAAAAGAAAACCTTATGCAGGTGCAATCTCTCTGGGACTGTCGGTGTCAAACTCCCCCTTCCAGGTGTGGCCCTGCTCGTCCCGTTGGAGGGTGTCAGGTATGCCTTTATAGGACCTGCCCAACTGTGGCTCATCATCTAGAAGCCAGGACAGATGGGACTACCAAGGCGAGGTGTCGCCCTTCTACCAGGGCTCTGCCTCCACACTGGGCACACCCCCACCTAATGTCACAATATGTTTGAAGGACATTTTTTGTAATGTACACAGTAACACAAATGAAGTTCTTTAAAAAAAAAAAACTTCTTCAAAGTCTATGTGATTACAGTTCATTCCTAATGTCTAAAACTGAGACATACTTCTTAAAACATGAAGAAATAATCTGCATGAAAAGAAAAAAAATGTATATGCATTAGGTACTATTCATTAATTTTGCACAATACATTTTATCAGAAGACTATCCTTGTACAGTATGTGCCTTCATCATTTGCTTTCTGTGCATCTCCATTTACGTTAGGATTGGATAATTTTGTACATTTATTCTTTGATGTTTGGCATTTATGGCAAATGTATTTTTTTTTACTGGAACATAGTTTAATCTGTCCTAAAGCATGTTAGTTCTCTTTTTTTTTTCCACAGAAATAAAATAGATAACACTGTAGATAAGTCTCATCTTAAACAAAAGGATGCTTATATATTTTTAACAAATATTGTAATGTATTGGCTTCATTATCTGCCAACATTAAAGTGTGGGGATCTCTAATTTTATTGTGCTGCAACTCTCTCCTTACTATTTTTAGTATGTGAGGCAATATGTAAGGAAGATTGCATATTTATAACCATTTTAGTGGCTTAAAAAGGAATTTATTTCATTGTGCACCAAATTTGACCCAGATGTACATACAGTGCCTTGCGAAAGTATTCGGCCCCCTTGAACTTTTCAACCTTTTGCCACATTTCAGGCTTCAAACATAAAGATATAAATTTTTTATTTTATGTGAAGAATCACCAACAAGTGGGACACAATTGTGAAGTGGAACGAAATCTATTGGATTTTTGAAACTTTTTTAACTAATAAAAAAATGAAAAGTGGGGCGTGCAAAATTATTCGGCCCCCTTGCGTTAATACTTTGTAGAGCCACCTTTTGCTGCGATTACAGCTGCAAGTCGCTTGGGGTATGTCTCTATCAGTTTTGCACATCGAGAGACTGAAATTCTTGCCCATTCTTCCTTGCAAAACAGCTCGAGCTCAGTGAGGTTGGATGGAGAGCGTTTGTGAACAGCAGTTTTCAGCTCTTTCCACAGATTCTCGATTGGATTCAGGTCTGGACTTTGACTTGGCCATTCAAACACCTGGATACGTTTATTTGTGAACCATTCCTTTGTAGATTTTGCTGTATGTTTGGGATCATTGTCTTGTTGGAAGATAAATCTCCGTCCCAGTTTCAGGTCTTTTGCAGACTCCAACAGGTTTTCATCCAGAATGGTCCTGTATTTGGCTGCATCCATCTTCCCCTCAATTTTAACCATCTTCCCTGTCCCTGCTGAAGAAAAGCAGGCCCAAACCATGATGCTGCCACCACCATGTTTGACAGTGGGGATGGTGTGTTGAGGGTGATGAGCTGTGTTGCTTTTACGCCAAACATATCGTTTTGCATTGTGGCCAAAAAGTTCGATTTTGGTTTCATCTGACCAGAGCACCTTCTTCCACATGTTTGGGGTGTCTCCCAGGTGGCTTGTGGCAAACTTTAGACGAGACTTTTTATGGATATCTTTGAGAAATGGCTTTCTTCTTGCCACTCTTCCATAAAGGCCAGATTTGTGCAGTGTAAGACTGATTGTTGTCCTATGGACAGACTCTCCCACCTCAGCTGTAGTTCTCTGCAGTTCATCCAGAGTGATCATGGGCCTCTTGGCTGCATCTCTGATCAGTCTTCTCCTTGTCTGAGCTGAAAGTTTAGAGGGACGGCCAGGTCTTGGTAGATTTGCAGTGGTCTGATACTCCTTCCATTTCAAGATGATCGCTTGCACAGTGCTCCTTGGGATGTTTGAAGCTTGGGAAATCTTTTTGTATCCAAATCCGGCTTTAAACTTCTCCACAACAGTATTACGGACCTGCCTGGTGTGTTCCTTGGTCTTCATGATGCTCTCTGCGCTTTCAACAGAACCTTGAGACTATCACAGAGCAGGTGCATTTATACAGAGACTTGATTACACACAGGTGGATTCTATTTATCACCATCAGTCATTTAGGACAACATTGGATCATTCAGAGATCCTCGCTGAACTTCTGGAGTGAGTTTGCTGCACTGAAAGTAAAGGGGCCGAATAATTTTGCACGCCCCACTTTTCATTTTTTTATTAGTTAAAAAAGTTTCAAAAATCCAATAGATTTCGTTCCACTTCACAATTGTGTCCCACTTGTTGGTGATTCTTCACATAAAATAAAAAATTTATATCTTTATGTTTGAAGCCTGAAATGTGGCAAAAGGTTGAAAAGTTCAAGGGGGCCGAATACTTTCGCAAGGCACTGTACTTCACTGATGTTCCCATATCTCTCTAAATATAATCTATGGCTATTTATATGAATGCTATCTTTCATCTACCTTTTGATATGTGTGCAATGACCCCTCACAAAGCTGTTTTAGTTGCTCTGTGTAGATTTCCAACATACCTTGGGTTTATTAATACTTGGATGGTAATAGTAGTCAAAGATCTGATATTTAATTTACTCACTGTATATGATCAATTTAATTTTCAAACTGAAATCCGTTTTCATTTCATTTTGTAATGTGGACATTCCGCTAACATGTCTTTTAGATCACAACCCAAAGGACTGCAATTAAAATCACAAACCAGGCTTTAACACTACTCTGCTGCAGAATAGAGAATGATTATCACATTTCTGGGATGGCTTTATCAAGAGTATTACCATACTATTTGTCCCTAATCTAAAAAAATCTATGTGTGAAAAACCAAAGAACTGGAATATAAATCAGTTTTTCATGAGCATACATTAATAAGCTCTTTTCCTGAAACAGCTTCACTTAAAATTGAATTCACTGGTAAGAACTTAATGCTTAGGTGGCATGCAGAGTTTCTTATATATAGTACAGAGCAAAAAAAAAAATTCTGAACAATATCCTTCACGAACTATCGTCTGACTTTCTGACTTTTTTCACAAAAATAAAAGTTTTGTGAGTATTCTCCCTATGCAGTCCCCAAGAAGTGAAATATCTTCTGACCCTATTCTAATTTTATTCTTATTTAAAATGACTGTATATAGCTCTGACATTCTGTATGATAGTGACAAATACAAACAGTTTTCTAAGGCCTTGATTCTTTCAGAGACTGTATCAGCCTGCTCTGGGTGCACCAATTTCCATGGCCGAGTTAAACGAGGCATTGCAGACTATGTACAGAGGTTTTAATAGCATACAGTATCTCCCAATCTTCTTGTCAATATTTGGGATCAGCTGGGACCAAATAACTGTGTGTACCAAATTGCACACACATAAACCCAAGACTTACAGTACATTATTAAATTGATTTATCATCAACTTATGTGTCTCCTTGATATAATTCGTGCTGCCATTGATATTAAGCTATCACATGCAATACTTTCTTTAAATGCTGAGCTTATCATCATCAATCATATGAAGTGGGTGAAATGGGGATCTCGGGAGGTGTTAGAACATATGTTTAGGAGTTCACTTAATTAATAAACAATTACTCAAAAAGTAAATGTTCAGCAACATTCTTTAGTTCTAGGGAAGTTGTCATTGGAACCCTTTCTACAAGCACTCAACCAGTCTGATTTTTTTAAACTTCTCAGCATCGAAAACGTGCAGCATTTTGTCACTTTATGCTGAATCCTGTTATTTTTGAGGATACTACCCAGTTTTTCTCTTTGTTACTTAATCTTTTCAATGATCATACCTTTGAGATACAGAATTAGCTGGAATTTAACATTTAAACATGGGTTTATAAAATTAATAGGTATAAATTCGCCATGCTTCCTAACTTGTATGATTCTACCTGTTAACATTCCAAAGATTAAGCATTAAAATCTATCCATCTTTACATACAAGTAAACATACATACTAGTTTTAATATCATGCTCATAAAAACTGTGATAGATTTCAATAATGTGTCTTCCAAATTTGCTTCTGATAAGTACTTTTGCTATAAAAAATTAATGTTACCTATTCTATCTGCTATGTCCTAAACTAAATTGAATTCAATAAAGAAAAAAGCAGCTGTGTGGCAATTCCTGTACATTGCACTGTGAGAAATACCTAAGTGGATTATCTCTACCAAGATTCAAACATTATTTTTTGCCATTCATGTCACACCTAACCATAGTATTTTTTGATGCTAAGAGTCCGGTTTCATAGCGACAGCAAAAAAAAAGTATTTTTGTCAAGGTACATTTGCTTGAAAAAGCACTCTCCTTCCTATGATGTCCAAATTGATAAATTACATGTAACATACAAGTATACATGTTTTTTTTAATATTAACATTTTTAATCAACATTTGATTACTATTACCGAGAAAATTTATGAATGGAAGAAGTTATATGTTAGTAGAATCTACATAGAAAAATAAAAAAATATATATGTTGATTGCTTCTGTATATTGCATATGTAAATAAAATGTTAAACATAAGAGATTAAAACATAGAGACTGTTCTCCTCTCTCTATACTCATTGAATTGTGATCCTCATGTGAATCACTGTCTGACAGTGCTATTTGGAATAAAAACAAAACTGCATAACTTTTTTGTGATACTATCTGGAATAATTTGAAGTTTGTCCCTAAAACCATGATTATCAGACGAAACACAATTTTATTCATAAAATGTATTTGACTAATGGGGCTCACTGACACCCCAAAGTGTTTGTAGTCTCAGGGTTCCTCTTTTCATTAGATTTCAGTGCTCAGATGTGGCTGTACTCTAGTGATGGGTCTCATTAATTTACTATTCTGGGGAAAAATATTCCTTGCTCTACAATTGTTCTTTTGTTGAATGTTGTTAATTTGCTTGATTCGACTGTGCAGCATAAGCTGATTTGGCTTACTGGCACTGCAGCTGCTAAGGGCATTAGATTAAGGAATTGGTTTTGTAATTTTTTTTTTCGTTTGGAGGAGTGTCTTTCAGGAATGGGGGATGCTATTGGTCAAAACAGCGTTATTCTTTTTTGGTTCATTGTTGTATTAGAGTGTTTGCCTAAAAAGTGATTAAACAAGTTTGACATTTTATTCAACTCCCTGTAAATATAGCTGAGAAACTGAAAAAGAAACTGTTGTGTTTTTAAGTCAGCTTCTTCTTGAGAGAGCATAAAACAAATAAAATATTGTGATTTTCAATATTCTCTTAGACATAGTATACAGTACACATACCATAAGAGGTACCTGTGCTTGCTGGTGGGAAAAAAAAACTTTTACAGTTCATTTAAAGATATGTATTCTTACTGAATAAGGAATTGCTTTCTTTGGATTTTCAGAATAAATGGACTAAATGGACTAACTATTTAATGAAATAAATTCAACGTAATTCTACCTACATTTCAATATTAACATTCAATAATATGGATATACGTTAAGTAATGTATGTTATTGAGGATGATATTGTGCCTAACTGAGTCAGAGGTAAAGAATAGTTCTTTTTGCCAAAACATTGTGGCTTATCAGAAATGCTGTCTCTATCCAGAATTAATTCCCACTGCCTGAACTTGATATTAAAATGCATTATACCTAAAAATTCCATACTCCATTAATCAAATATTAAACCCCAGGTCCATTACTGAGTGGTAATGGACCTCAACCTGGATTACAATATACATTTGCATAGTTCTTGATCTATATGCACCCTGGGTATAACTTCAATCAAAGCTCTTTTTGGTTCTTAAAATTCTTAGTTGGTACAGCAGCAGCTAAAACTTTATTTAAATTATTTAATTAATATAACCTGTTACAGGCTTATGCTTATAAAGAAACAATGCTTTATAGAAAGACTGTAGTTATTTCCTACAGATTGCCGTATGTTGGAGAGAAGTGGAGAAGCAGTGACTGCAAGCATTACAGCTGATGAGGTTACCAGTCCCGCTGAGTAGAGAGAATGAGCAGACAAGATCAGTCCCACAGATAAAGAGGGAGGACACCGAGACTTCATCATTATCAGAGAGCCCGAGACTCCTGTTCTGCCAGAAAGGAAGGCATGCTTTTTAAAGTAACAATGAAAGAAAGATTGCAGTTACTTTCCTTCCAGCTGGCCATCAATTTTGTAAGATTCTCTTTCTATATTCTCTGTGGAAGATCGCTGCTTCTGGTAGCATGGCTCACTGGATGTCTGAACATAAAAACACTCTGAAACAAGGCTGTATTTCAAAGTCAAGGGGGGACTTGCTGGCTTTTTTTTAAAAAACAAAAAGGTTTTGATAAAGCAGAAGACTTCTTAAAAATAACAAGCAAAACTCCCCAAGAAAGGGAGCAATTATCCTTTATTATTACTTCTTTTACAAAATACACACACTATTGCAAAACAAATGACTGCAAGTCCGACTTAAACAAGACTTCTGTTCCAATCTGCAACCGATCTAACAATTACTACTGCACCTGTGAGAGCGGCTGCTGTGGCTGATGCTGCGTCTCAGACTTATTGCTGCAGATCCGATGACCTTTCCGTGAACAGCTCTTACTTCCCTGCGACACATCCTTATATATAGTTATTATAGTACTAACATGGGACATCAATTACACTTAGAAGGTGTATTTAGCCTTGTGCTCACTTTATATTGCTTTAATATAGCCTTTATAGTTTTATATGCTTACTGGTAGTATGGGACCAGAACAACAACCTCTCCCTTAACATCAACAAAACTAAGGAGCTGGTCGTTGACTTCAGGAAGTAGGGAGGAGGCCATACCCCTCTATATTAATTTGGAGGCTGTGGAGATGGTCAGCAGCTTCAAGTTTCTGGACATCCACAACAGCAGCAATCTGCCTTAATATGGTCCCATCATACAGATGAAGTAATCACGAGAGCACACCAGCACCTCTACTTACTCAGGAGATTCAGGAGATTTGGTATGGCTTACAAACATTTACAAACGTGTACAGATGCACTTTAAAAAGTATTCATGCTGGATGAATTACAGTTTGGGATGGCAATTGCTCAGCTCATGACAATAAAACACTACAAAAGGTGGTAGAGACAGCCAAGGCCATCACTGGTACAGAGCTCCCTTACATCCAGACCATCATCACCACGCACTGCCTCAGAACAGGGAATAATATAATCAAGGATCAAAACCACGTTGGGAATGCACTTTTCTCTCTTCTTCCTTCTGGTAGAAGATTTTGGAGTATAAAAGCCAGGACCTTTAGGCTCAAAGACTATAAGGCTATAAGCCTCCTAAACTCCACATCTTAAATCCCACCCCCACTTGTTTTTGCACTGAACTCAAAATAATGCCACTACTTGCACACTGCTACTAATTAATATGCTGCTTAAAATTATATCTGCTACCATGTTTCTGTCTCCAAGAATTATGATGGCATTTGCTATGTTATTGTAATGTCATCTTTCATTTAATTGTACTCAGGTACATATGACAATAATCTTGAACTTGAACTATAGAAAGTGTCATAATTGGTAGCAGTAGGGCATACATCATCATTTTAATTGGTACAGCAAAGCAAAAAATAATAATTTTGAACAACTCCAGTATGGCTACATGGACATACTGTTTTCATTGTATTCATCATACTGCACTACTTGGACATAATATATTGCATGCACCATGGACACATAGCAGCTCTATTCATATTGAGTATTGTCTGAGTTTATTTTATTCAATTTCTATTGTACTATTATGTATTATGTAAACTTTGTTATACAAAACTATAAAAAGTATTTTTACATTTTTGGTTGTAGGAAAATTTGGATATTAACATGAAGCCTGGGCAGCACAATGGCACTGTGGTAAGCATTGGTGCCATGCAGAGCTTGGTTTAGTTCAATTAATATCAACTGAACGAGAAGTTTGTATGTTCGCCTTGTGTTTGCATGAGTCCCTCCCAGGTGCTCTGGTTTCCTGCCACAGTCCAAAGACATAATGGCAGGTTAATAGCCTTGTGCAAAAACTGGCCCTGGTGTAAGCGTGTGCCTTACTGTGTCTTTGTACTGCGATGGATTCACGTCCTGTCCATATTCATTGCTCTCATGCTTGCGACTCTGTACCGGATAAAGTGGATGGATGGAACAAGCATGAAGCTTGGATGGATCATTAAGAGTTGTACCTAGTCTGTATCTCCAGTTCTCCCCAACTATAAACCTCAATCAACACATTGCTTACACAGCAAAAGAACAGCACAAGATGAAAAGAATATATTGTAATTCTGAATGACTTAATTTGATTTAAAAATCACTAGATTCAGGGGCAATAAGCAGTACAGTATATACAGTTGTGGCCAAAAATATTGGCACCTGTGCACATTTTTCAAATAATTCAACATTTCTTCCAGAGAATTGTTGAAATTAAAAAAATCTTTTGGTATCCATATACGGTATGTAGTTGTGCAGCCTGGCACTAAAACATCCCTCTGTAGAACGGCTCTATGGTAGTGTGTGGTAGGTCCAAAATCGAAAACAATATGTGTTGCTTTTGCAATATAGTACTCTATTCTGAAACCTAGCAGTTCAATGTATAAAAAACAAAAGTATTAAAATAGTTATTAATTTATTCTTTAACAACAACATATTTATTATTTATATTAATAATATATTAATTATTTATTATCTTTTTAAAACAACAGATACCTTTTCATCTATGAAACAGTCATATCATCATTATAGGAAGAATTAAGTTTTAATGCAATTCCACTCACTGAAAAGATGAAGTAGAGGAAAGAAGTGCTGTCAAGGTCATGTATCGCTTGAACAGTGATAGAGTAGGGATGCTTTGTCACACTTCTACCAGTGCAACTTAATTTAATTTCTCATTGTGTCCTCTGTGCAGCATCCATTTTTCATATTTGTAGCCCTAGAACTTTCTTTTTGGTCTCTTGATTGCTAAATTAGGCATCAATCAATGCAAAGTGAGTTGATTTTTCACAGAGCAGCTCCCTTTATTATGGAATAGAATTTAAACCATTAAGGCTCATCTGACTTAAGCACTGAAAGCAATCAGATAAACAAGGTGACAGAATGCTTAACTATTTAATGCAATGCCTTTTGGAGCCCATTTTAAGCTAATAAGTGGAATTAAAATTGTCTTCAATGTACTGTATGTAGGAGTCACTTATGAATAGCAAGAGGACAATTTATATATTTGTGAAAAACCGCATGCTTCTTTTGGTTAATGCTAAATTGCTGGTCCTGTGAATATATGATGAATATCTATATTTTTGGCAATTTAAAACATTTTGTGAGGGAAGAATGGAAGACTTGTATCGATAATTGCTCATTCATGGGTTCATAGGTCTTAATACAGTACATACAGATGCAACCATTCAAAATGCACGTTACAAACCCGTACCACTGGCAACTACCCACAAGTCACCGCAGTCTACCGCAGTAAGTGATTGGCTGGCCAAAATGACCGACAGGGGCACTCGTGGTGCATTGGTCGGTAGTGAAAAGATTTAATCATTTAATCTCTTTACTGTGCACGTTTTAATCCGCTTAGTATTGAATATTTATATGGAATTTTACCACTAAAGGGAAATTTTAGTAGCTGAGTCCCCTGGTTTTTGTTGACAGCTTGACACAAGTTTATCAGTGAAAAGACCACGGGCATTCTTCCTCCCCCCTACATTCTCAGAGTAGAATAGAATTTATTATTAGCACAATTTATTACAGAGCTAAATTTAATATTATTGATTACTAATAGTTTATGCTAACACCTAGCTTTCTTAACGCGAGAAGTACTACCGTAAGTACTGTACAGTAAGTACTTACTGTACTGTACTTAAGAACTACTAGTGTAAGCAAAAAAAAGGGGTTTTGGAGGGGGGGGAGCTGTCTTTCGCTGGAAGACTCGCCGCCTTCTACTTTGAAAATACCTGTGAAACCGGTTTAATTCGTCACAGCCAGCACTCCTGCAGAGAGTGATGAAAACCGCGCAGCGCCAGGCGAATGCACATTAATATGTTGGGCTTTTGGGTTTGGGTGGATTTGCGCCCTACAGTTCAACCTGCGGTACCGCTGTGTACTGTACATACAGTACAGTACGAACATGTTATTTTGAAATATAAAAAATGTCAATATACTTTAGGAGAAATTGAGTATTGGTGTGTATTTTTTCTTTAAAATACCAACAACAGCAACATACAGTTTACATAATATGTTTATGTTCCTAAATTAATATCGTTTATGACCTTTATGACCTTCGTTATGCTCCTCTGCGTTTTATGCTTAACTACTAAAATTTCCCTTTAGTGGTAAAATTCCATATAAATATTCAATACTAAGTGGATTAAAATGTGCACAGTAAAGAGATTAAATGATAAAATCTTTTCACTAACGACCAATACACCACATTATCTTCCGTGTCGCATTAACATTGGAATGTTTTTTTTTACAAGTATTAAAAGAAGTTATACACAACCTGTCTCCTCTATAACTCTTCAGTTTACAGAGAAATTCCGCCAGAGCCTCACAACATTGTCCAATAATACTCTTCTTGTGTCTAATTTTTAGTTAAGCAGGATTTGAGCTACAGACAATAACAGACCAAAAAACAGAATCCACCTGCGATTCGGGTGTTAACAAAACATGTTTACAAAGAAAGTGAAATCCAGTAATACTACCAGCTATATAGATACATATGTTTAGATATTTAGATCCTTAAATTAATATCATTATTAATTTCTTTAGATACGTGATTACATATTCTCAATTATAAAACAAATAATTCCGGTCCTGGAATCTGACTAGCTGACACCCTTCTGAAGCGGTACCATAATCTCTGGTATACGGACGCCCCAGAAATTTGACTTTTTACTGTGTGATAAATTTTAAAGACTAATTCTTAGAGTAGATAAGAAAGCGTAGATAAAAAAGCTTGGATTCTAATGTATCTGATACAAGTATCTTTTGTTGTCTCTTGAGGATCCTTGTGATGTTTTGAGCTCTGGTTGAATGATAAGTGTCGCAGTTTAAATAATTTTCATTGTTAGAAATTATGAAACGCTCTGTTAAAAGCAAGGGAGTTTTTATGTCTGTTATACTAAAAGAAAATGCCCGACGAACTAGGGATTGGACAGTTTTTCAGTGCTTGTACAATTGATGGAAATGTTCAAATAAATGTGCTAAAGAAATAAACAAAAAAAGTAATTTATTCCTTTATCCTATTGGCTAGCTAATGTCCCGTCCTTGTTTGTTAGATCAACGTAATGCTGTGGTGTTACTTTTTGTCGATGAAAAAATAAAGTCTTTTAATTTAAAATGACGGTTACAAATAATGTGGAAAAGCGTAATGCTTGTCCAAGGTCATTCATTATTAATACTATTAGTAATATCTTCGGTAAAGGCTTTGATGCATAAAATATTTCTGCATAATTAAAATATTTATGATAAAGGTAGGTTGTGCACTTTTGCCCAACTGAGCAATAATGCTTTCATAAAATATACCAACTTCTTAATGACTGATGATTAACATGCTGTAATACACAGTTTAAATTTTAAAGCTCAAATGCTGTACATGAGAGGTTAAGCTTTATTGGCTCCTTCTGGCGGTTTTACAAGGTGATTCCGGATACTTTCCGATATGACGTCATATGACGCGTGATACTGCGTCATGCCGTGTTAGGATGTGACACGCCCACTGCATGGTACCATGGTGTACCTCACGCGTTTTGAATGGCTGCATCTGTATGCAGTCAACTTACTGTATTTCATGTTTCCTTTCGTTGTTGCTGACTTTTATCGTAACTTGTCATACCTTTGGACATTTTCAGTGAGAACACTCGGGTGTTGAATGCACTAATAAGTTAGGAATCACCTAAATATAGGTTCTGAATATTTTTGTGAGTTAATATACCTCTGATGTTGAACAGAAAAAACATTGAAAGAGTAGCACATTTTAAAGAAAAAAAATATTTTAACACCATTTCAAACCTATAATGGCACAGATATTTACATAGCTTCCAAAACCTTAAAAAACAGTAAATGCTTAGGACTGATTTTTTTTTATGGTAGCTATATTTTTAGTGAACCATTCTTGTAACTTAATACTAAATTTATTTTTTTAGTGTGAGTGTTAGTCTTCTTTGGTACTGTTTGTCACTGTACCTTAAGGTTTATTTTTACGTATTGAGTAACTGTTAGAGCTAATTAATATCTGTGTGTACTATTTTTGTTTATATTTTTTCAAATGTTTTAGTAACTTGAAAACATAAAAATTAACAATATTGCAAAATCCAAAAAGTTGAGTTCATAAGGAGAAACAGAATAAGGGATGACAAAAGATCTATTTAAGCAAGTGCTGGAAACAAAAAAAAAGTTACATCTGTTGAGTTTATGTAGAATGCTGCTTTGCAGTACTTTTTTTCTACTATTTAAGACTAATTTCTGTAACCAAATGCCACCAAGCTTGATTTGGAGGTGCCTTGTTCCCCACCCAGCTTTTTAACATGGAGTTTGTGGCCAAAGTTAGACCTACCATTAAAATATATCCTGCTTAGAGATTGTGGTACTTGACAGTCATCACTGAGAAGGAACAGTCAGTGGCTCACTCATACAGTCACACCAATTACTGTACATATGAGTGCATATTATGTATAGTACATACTGTACACTCAAAGGCTCTCTATCACAGGACATTGTTCTCGAACATAGTTGACATGACATGATGGTCATGCCCTGACTAAATCTGTGTCAGACAGGAAGTAATTTTCATCTGAAACTGTTTGTACTGTTTGTATATATGTTTTTTACATTATGTGGTGTATAATACACCAACTTTTTATAAGAGAAACGTTTTTTCTTATAAGTACTGTCCAATTAATACCGGCAATATTGTGAGGAAAAAGTAACATAGAAAAATGTAGAAATGTTGTAGTAGCTGTTGAAACAATTTGATAAACACTGGATGAAAGGGCAAAGTACTATCCCATGTCCTGAGTGGACACTAGGATACATGAAATAGAAATCTAGGTACCGGATATGTTTCTTTCATTGTTAAGAACCCCTTCATGGAAGCAAAAATTTTACAAGGGTCTTTTTATTTCATTTGAACACAGCAGAGATTTATAACAACCACATTTTTCAGAAAGTCCCTCAAGCCTACCCTGATGTCAAAGCAGTGTTCTAAAACACATTCTCCTGAAAGTTCTAAGCCACTAAGTGGCATAATATTCCCAGACTAAGAGACATAAATAAAGGATTATTCTTACAAAACTGAGGAGTTGGAAAATGTTGCAGTACACTGCTTCACAGCATCTCTCACTGCCAGATCAAACACAAAAGGCGTCGCCTTCCATGGTTACGAATTAACAAGTGTAGTACACATTCACACACCCAAAACAAATGCACACAGCAGAGCAACACTGCAGCATCTGTGTAATAGAAATAAAACAGATCAAAACAAAACATTAAAAAATGTAATTTTGAACTACAAAAACCAAATATCTTCATATTTTCACATTTCAGATGATGGATTATCCTAAAAATCCAGTACAGAATGTAGAAAGAGTATTACTCCCTGTCACACACAAAAAAAACAAGCAAAAAATTCAGAGTGGGCTCTGAGGATATGAAACAATTTTCTGCTTCCTCTGCCAGGTTGACGAGATGGGATTGACAAATGAAGATGATCGTCTATTTGGCCGAGAAGAGCAGAAAACTCTGTGGGCCCATCTGGCAATGGGATTTCTGGACTGAAGCACTTTCTCCACTGTATAGTGAAAGACTAATAGTCCAGGAAGAACAGTAAAGAAGATCATCATGCTGAGGTGGTGTATTCAGCTTTCTGGCAGCTTGAAGAATTAACTGTTGAACCATGTAAAAAAGCAGATAAAAATGGAGGCACAATGACTGTCCTTATGTTTGCTGGGGCTGTCATAAATCCTAGGGCCATCACAACTTCAATTACCCCTTATCAGAGAAAGTTCTGTACAAAATTAATAGGATCATTCTCCTCCACACTTTTCAGGAAGGCCAATAATGTGCAGATTATAGCATTGGCCTCTGTCCTCCAACTCTGCCAGATGGGACAAAATCCAGCTTATCTCTTCTCCTCCATTCTAATACTGTCTCACTACTGTCTTGACGCCTAAATGGCATTAATTCTCTTGGTTTCCTTGCACAAGGAGAAACAGTCTGCTTTGACCTTCTCCTCCATGAGCTGAAGGTGAGACTGGATATTTCCCAAAGAAGTGCAGACTACACTACTATGTGAATAAATTGCAGTATCCATCTGGAAGACACACAGGTGTCATTATGAACCAGTAGAACCACTACATAGCTATTCATGTACAGCAATTAGAGAAACTGATTCAGCATTTGTGTTAAGGGGGAATATAAGGATGACCAGATTATACAAGTGCAGTGCAGCCTTTATCCTGGACTTCGGAGATTGCACTCATATTCTTGCAAAAAGTACCATGGGATCTTCTATGGAAAAAGGAAAGGACCTCGATTTAATATAAACTAAATTATGGCTTTTAACCTGCAGTGTCCCTTTTCACAATACTGGGACATTGGTTTGGAAATTTTGGACTACTAACATCACTTGCTGCACCAACCTTGTTTGCAATGTAAATCTCCCATTCTAGACAGAACTGAAGGCAGGCCCAGCCTTGCTTTGCTTCGGAGGTCTAAGGTTACAAGGTGGCAGTATTGCTACTTTGGTACTGGCGAACAGATGAGGATGCAATGAACCCCTGAAGCAGCCCACAAAAAATACATCAGTGAGCAGAGCTGTGCAATAGAAACCCAAGGCAGATTCATCAGTGTCATTGCAGGAAAGTGTGGTACCTGTGTCCACAACCTGCAAGATAGGATGCTACTTTTTAGCCTTCATTCTTTAACTTTTGGAGAGAGGGTGCTCAGTTTTATTTCCAATGAATCACATTTTTGATGGGGTTGCATAATGAGCTACAATTTTGAAAGCTGCCCTAAACTAGCTTAAATGGTAATTCAAACATAAAAAGGTACTAAGCTTAATAGTATCTTTAAGCCTCAAACTCAGTAAGAAGTTCCCTTTATATTTTAATGCTTTTTAAAGCACTGATAATTCCTACACATTCTTGTAACCATAAACAAACACATTTTAAATAGGAAAGCTTGTATTTTAGGTACAGGTTTTTGTACTTTTCAAATATCAGTTACTGTACTGTCTGTGTACTTATTTAGTACCTCCTCAAATACAAACTATCATTTGCCAAAGCTGTAAGAAATCTTTGAAAATTATGAGTAATCATTTGCTTAGTTTCCATGTTGAGAATTATATCTCAATATAAAATGAACATAAAACAGAAGGATCAAAAAACAATATCAAATTGTATATTAACTGATAAATGTCTCTTGTGTTTATGTAATAATTGTGTTATGTAACCCCACTCACCCCAGTCATAACTAGTTTGTTCCCCTACCATCTGGCAGGAGGTTCCGGTCACTCCAGTCACACACAACTAGACTCCAAAATAGCTTCTTCCCCAGAGCTGTCAAGCTGGTGACTCCCCCACTCCCTCCCATCATATTATGATCTCTCCTAACGTCTTCCTGTACCCACAATGACTGTACTCCTACACCACTACACACACATGTAAGCCGAAATTGTACTGTCCCCTCGATAGCCCAGTAAAACTACTGGTCGTAATAATATTTAATATTTATTAATTAACCAAACTATTTTTAACCATACTATTTTTGCACTGTTCCAAGAATTACCTTGCACTGTTTTTGTCCTGTTATATTTTCTCTGTTTGTGGAATTTTGCACAGTTTTGATTACTTGATTACATGTTATTTATGTTATGTTATTACATGTTACTGTTATTGCTATTGTGCTACTGTCTATTGTTTTATCTTCTGTCCTATTTATATAATGCACCTGAGTGACTAATGAGAAACACTTTTCATTATACTATGCACCTGTGTAAGTTTAATTACAATAAAGTTGAATTGAATTGAAATAGCATTACTTTCTTTGACTTACATATACACATTTGACCTTGATTTTAAGTGCTTATTTCTACTTTTTATCTTTGTTGTGATCAGTAATCAACTGTTTACTCAAAATTAAACAACCTACTTTAAACAACATCAGTGATTAATTAAGCAAATAAACATTAGTCATTTAACACTTCATACATAACAAACATGACTTATCTGAAGGGAGAAACGAACCCAGACATTAGCATACTGTAGGTATTTTGAAGTATTACAACAATATTTAGGGAGGCAATACTAAAGCTGTACCTCATGTGGTATCATCTGTAACAGTGTCCAGGTCTTACCTGCAAATAAGCTATTTCTGCACTGGAAAGAGTCAAAAGATTTAACAGAGTATTTCAAGAAATCACAAGTCAAAATTAAGTTATTCTAAGTACAGGACAAAGAGCTTTTTCTGTTTAAAGATTGTGAAAAATATAATGCCATGTTCTGAGTTCTGTAAATCTTTATAAAGAATTGTTATTAAGATTTGTTTTCTTAATAACTTAATAATAACAGGGTGCCTTTCTTGTGTAAGACATAAATTATATTCAGAATATGCAGCACCATAGAAAACGGCTTTTGACAATGTATCAGCCAATATTCCATTATTTTTATTATATCTATTTATGCATTTACTGTATGTAGCACACAAGCATACAAACATCTCACAAAACCTTGCATATTTCAAATTTAATTAGACCTGTCTAAGGAGGCCAGTATATCATTTGGACTGTTGGCTAGATTGATTCTTTCCTCTGATAAAGGTTGTATATTAGTTTAAGGCTAAAGGATGGGATTAAAGAGTTCACTACCAAAGCCTTGAATTAATCTGCATTGATTCTGAAAAGACAGATTATTCTGCTTTGAACCTCTGTCAGCTTTTTGAAATTATCTGTATAGATGTTGAACACTGAAATACAAGAGCCGTCTTATCTATTCCACTTAAAGCAGATGGTCATCTTAAAAATAAAAAAACATAAGGATGTGTCTTACTTCATGTGCAGAACTCACATCAGTGAAGTGGCTTTTTTGATAGAAAAAACATTAAGCTTCTATGGATGAATACTGTAAATACTACTCGCTTCTTTGTTACTCCTTAAAACTCCACTACCTGCTGATATGCTGGCCACTTCAAACTATGCCACCTGACCCTGTCTGGTACATAATGATACCAAGAGTTATAAGGCTGTCTGTGCTGACTATATGACTGTGCTCATTAACTTTATATCACATTTAAACCAACACATAGCGAACACCATGTTCAAGGTGATATAGTTTGTGCTAATGCTTTATCTTTCTCACATACCCCCACCCCCTTTCCCGACATTGACTTGATACATGACAAATGTACAGCCAATGATTTATAATAAGACACATCATAGTGATGGTATTGCAAAAGAGGAAATTGAGCAAACAGGCAGTGTTATCTGTCACCAAATGACAAAGTTCAAGTTCAAGAAGCTGCTTGTCAAGTACAATCGACTGCACAAGTGATATATTAGACCTTAATGGTAGCAAAAGTAAGCTATAAACTATTGCCTTTGCTGGTAATGTGAAGGTCTTTCTGTGGAGAGTAATGTAATAGGGAAACAAATTATGAGCTATCAGGTTGTCTTTTTAAATACATATATGCTGAAAAAGAAATACAAGTATACATGCGCATGCATAAGGAATGATTTACATGTGTTTATTTTTATCCAGTTTTCAGATTTGCAATTTCCTCATTCACACTTTGCAAATAATATGTAGCAGAAGAAATAGCTGAGCATTTTTTATTTCATAACCCTGATTAAAATGTAATTTTCTTGTTAATCTGCCAATATTATTAAATGCAAGTCTTGAAGACAGTGAGATATCTTGAAACATGTATCCAATTATAAAAAAACATCATGCACTGATAATTATAATATGCACATGCATTTAACTTTTTTACTACATCTAAATTCCACTTTGAGTACTTTTTACCATTTTTATTGAATTGGTCTTTTAAGCCTTTTAATGCTGGGTTGGTGGCTAAAGTAGAGCTAACACTCCTCTTCCTTAGTACATTATAGAACTCTTTGTTGGCGTTCTTTTCTTTTTACCTGAGGAAGCCTATGTTATTTAAAATCCTAACTGATTTTACAACAATGTGCACAAACGCAGTATAGAATTGAAAGTAAGTGAGTGTGAAATATATGTTATTATAATATATGGTACACAGCTGTGGCAGCATTAACAGAGAGAGATAAAGAGTATATTAGTTACCAAGATACAGTACTGTATGTCTAAGTATGCTTAACGATAAAGATATTACATTTGAAACCTGTGTTTCTATATAGCAGGGTGGTGCGGTGGCTCTGTGGCTAAGGATCTGCACGTGTGGCTGGAAGGTTGCCGGTTCATCTCCTACTGCTGGCAGAGGAATCCTACTCTGTTGGACCCCTGAGCAAGGCCCTTAACCCCAACTGCTCCAGGGGTGCCATATAAATGGCTGACCCTGCGCTCTGACCCCAAGCTTCTCTCCCTGTCTGTGTGTCTCATGGAGAGCTAGTTTGGGTATGCAAAAAAGACAAATTCCTAATACAAGAAATTGTATATGGCCAATAAAGTGATCTTATCTGATAAGTACTCAAAATACCATAAGCTGTCTATTTCAGTCACTGTGCCATTTTTTACAATTAGCTAACAGTAAGCAGTGCAATTGGAGTTGAGATTGCACAAATAAAATAGACCTTTCACTGACATCCCTTATTGTGTAAATGTCCTGACTCTAACTCACTGACAGAACTAGTGGACTTCACAATATACAGCTTTCAGTAACATAATAACCTGAGCAAATACATGATTGTTAGCAAGAGGCCCACACTTATAGTTTGGTCTGCTCAGTTGTGCCTGTTATTATAGAAAGTGGGTCAATCCCTAACAAAAAATGTCAATGAATGCTTATTTTGTCCTAAAAAACATTGTTACTTATTTCTTTCTATAAGCTCTCCCCTCCTTCCTGGACACACCTGAAGAAGGCTCACAGTGAAAATACTGTACTGTTTTTGTACTTTACATTGTGGAATTAACCTCTTCTTGTTTCTTTGCAGCTTGCACACTAGCACAGCTCCATGTTCTAACCTCAGCAGTAAAGTGTATAGAAGTACATAAGACAAATGTTTTAAAATGCCAGTCCACATCACTTGCAATGTGACAATCTTTTTCAACATAGCATTCAGCTTTCCATTACTGAGTCTAGAATGCACATTACCAAGGTTACATCAAATTTTGATATGTTTGAAACATTTTCCGTCTTCCTTTTTCAATTTAGAGAAAAATATAACATTTGTTCATAGGAACTATTATATTATCACTTGTTTTTTTTCAGTGTGTCTAAGAGTGCCTAAACAGTCTTCATCCATTTACTTCCCAGTCAAGCATGGACCTTTTTTTTTTTGTTGTTGTTTTGGATGTTATTAGAAAACATGTGTCCATAAATAAAAAAAGGCAGTAAATGCTGTTAGGTAAAGATGTTGAAAAAAGCCTTCACCAAAAGAAAAAATTGAATGTATCATTTGTGGTGCTTAGAAATGAAGTTGAAATTCAGTGTGAAATCCACATCCTTGTTTACCTTGTTCCATTCTCCTATCTTTGAGGCAGATGAAGACCATCAAATCCTTTGTGCAAATCTCTTCTAATAGCATCTTTCTCACAGTAATTAAAACATGTTCCTCTATTCTGCATAAGCCATTATGAGAAAAGTATGTGCTCTCACTGTGATTTTACCCCTAGGGCTACATAATGGGATCTGAGTTTTTGCTCTGCTATTAAGTGTTCCTGAGAATGGTGGCTAATAAAAATCCTGCAGGATCTTATTTGAGCTTGTTCATGTTTTTCTAGATTCAATTTTACTTCTGAAATGCCTTGGTGCAAAAGGAATTTTTAGCAGAATTATTGGATCTGAGTGGTTAATAGTGTCAGGCTGTGCACCCTAAGAGTTTATTTGCCAACAAAGATGTTTACTTTCAATCCTAGCATTGTAACAGACCCTAAGAGCTGTTACTTCTCTTGTACTCACCCTCTGATGTTGTAATGAAATGTAGATCATTTTACTGTTTTTAAATACTTTTCTCATTGGTATTCCTGGTGATGGGGGCCACATTATTTTCTACCCTAACCTTCAGTTAATTAAGTGAACCAAATATTGGTTAAGGATCTACCAACTTTTCACACTGGATTGGTGCAATTGTGGCCCATTGTTATTGACAGATTTATACAGGTTTTCCCAGGATCACTTATGGACAGACGGCAGTTTTCAAGTCTTTCCACACAATCTTAAGAGGATTCAAGTTAGGAATTTGACTGTACCACACAAGGAAATCCACTTTCTTATTCATAAACTTCTACAGTGTACCTTTAGCCTTGTACTTAAGAATATTACCCTGCTGAAAGCTGAATTTTATCTGAAATTGGTTTTCTTTAGTATTTGCCTATATTTTGCTTTATTAATTTTCCTTTAGTTCTAACAGGCTTTCCAGTATCTACTGTAAAGCACCATCTCCATAGCATAATGCTAATACCACTATGTTTGTCAGTAGGGATGGTATTGATTGGTTGATGTGCTTTGTTGGATCGTGCCAACTGTAATGGTTGCCTTTAGACTGAAAAAGTTCAAAATTTGTGCTTTCTCATCTAAGCATAACCTCTTTTGCCACATTATTGCATGAATAATCAAGTGCCTTAATGCAAACCACATGAGATATGAGATGGTTTTTTTCCATTCTGCAATGTATATCAGTTTGTAGAATGAAAAGGATAATGTTGACTGATTCACATTTTACTCCGTTTTAGCCAATGAAATCTGTAGCACTTTCAAAATTGGTGTTGGCCTTACAGTGGCATTACTCACCAGTTTTCTCTTTGCCCAGTCAGCCTGGTTTGGGTAGTAATTGGTTATTAAAATGAACCATCCATTTCTTGTTAATTTAGCAACCTGTTCACACAGGGTTAATAAAAGACTTTGACATTTCACTTAGGACCCTTCTTCTGATCTGTGCTATTCAATGACTTCACACATGACTTGCTTTCACTACTTAACCAAATAACTTCATAAAGATGGTTGTTTTTATTCTTAAATCATGCAAATCATTATTATTGCACAGAGATGCAATAACTACTGTTATTGTCTGGCTCCTTAAGGTAATTTTGGGTGCCTAAATTAATTTAGATTTGCCATAGAAAAGAGTTTGAGTACTTATCTGTATGCTACAATGACTTTTCCATGTTTACTTCATAATAATTACCTATTTACTTCTGTCTTTTTTTTGCTTTGAATATGTGGAATGGGCTAGCACAGTGGTGCAGTGGTTATTATTGCTGACTCACAGCACTGAGGCCCTGTGTTAAAATCTGGACCTTGGTTGCTATTTGTGTGAAGTGAACATATTCTCCTTGTGTTCACATGGGTCTCCTTCCACAGTCCAAAGACATACTGGTAGGTTATTTGGCTTCTGGGAAAATTGGCCCAGGTGTGAGTGTGGGTATTTGTGACTGTGTGTGCCCTGAGATGGACTGGTGTTCTGTCTAAGGTGTATCCGACCTTGTGCCTGTTGCTTGTTGTGATAATTTCTGGTTCCTCTCTGTATCCCTGTATTGAATAATGTGGTTAGAAAGTGGATGAGTGTGTGAAGTAGGTTGTTATTGTGTGTCTGTGTTTGTGAGTGTGTCTGCACAGACCTGAAGTGGACTCGTGTCATATCCAGGGTGTACCCTGCTTTGTGCCCATTGCTTGCTGAGATAGGCTCTTCTTCCCCCACAACCCTGAATTGAAAGAAACAGAAAATGGTTGGATGGATAATTGTTACTTCAAAGTGTCATAACTGTAAGCTTTAGAGCAACAAAATGTGAAAACTGTGTAGGGGTTTTGTGCATTTACTGGGACAATTATTAATTGTAGCAGTATGTAACAAAATGATTCTTTGATGGCTATTAGAAAACCGATCTTGTGGGATAACTCAGCAATGCACACACACAGATACTAATACACGACAATACATTTATTAATACATAAAATGTGCATATAAACATAACAGATCTTAAGAGTGAGGGTTAGCAGAATACATAAGGTATATATTCAATCACGAAGAGTTACAAACCAAGAGAGACATACATTCAGTATACCATTCATTTATACCGTTTCGTTAATGAGCTTTGATTACAACTTCTACACTAGATACTCCAAAGCAAGTACATCACTCATAGGAATTCAATTGATAGATAGATAATACTTTATTAATCCCGTAGGGAAATTGATGGATATCAACTGGGGTTGAGATAACAATTGAATTCTCAAGCTGTAATGCAGAATGTTGAATACTCATCCAATCTGTGTGGATTCAGATCTCCCGCGGACACAAGGGAACAGTGACAGGCTGTTCCTGCATCCAATCGGCATCCTCTGGCCCGGTGCCAGGTAGTATTGGTCAGGCGTGAGGTGTGGGAGAAGGAGGAAGAGATTCCTGCTGCGGCGCTCTAGCAGTGGCTCTCTTAAGACCAGCTAGTTAGTGTTGGCTTGACTAGCAGAGATTGTGCACGTGGAAAGTGACTGCAGATCCAAGCAAGTCACACTCTTTAGATGGGAAGAAGACTGTTTCGTTCCCAGTGTAGCACTAAAACTGAATCCTGAGTTTCAGCTGTTGACATTTCCATCCGTAGTTCACTCTTTGATCAGACAAGTGTTCGCAGTGGGGTACCGGCAGTTCACGAGGCTTACTGCTGTGCTAACCTCGGGTGGATCCTTTGGTTACACACGGGCAAGATACCTCCGGTCTCGACTCTTAGAACAAAGTAAAGTCCTGGCACTCGGACACACTGGCCTTCACATGATTGTCCGAGATGAGTCTGAGAATGTTCTAGAGGGGACCCTTCTGGGCCATGTGCTGCCTGTTTTATCTGGAGGAACTACGGTCGTTCATTAGTTGAATGTTCCACTGGCATTCGAGACCCACGTGGGGTTATCCTGCCCTACCAGTTCCTGATTGGTTGATTGAGATGGAGGATGAGTAACAACGCTCTCTGACATTAGGGTTGCCAACAACCTGGGATGAGACTCTCCCTTGGAGTATCCCAGACAGTAAGGCACCAGAGATGATCATTTATTAGGGTGGCTGGAGAATCTCAGCCTTGGGAGTTGTTTCTTATCAACAAACTCTATCAGATAGAAAAACACCTTAAATCTGAACTAAATGGAATGGCCTCTCTGTGTCCAGAACCACTGAGATGAGGGAGAGAGGGACTGGCAAGGGACCAGCAAACTTAATTCCTGTATTATTAATAAGCCATGCCGCTACAACTGTGAAACTGTACTTTTACAAGGAGCTGTGATGAACTTATTTCATAAGAGGTATGAATATTACTGTAGGGCATTGTACATTGTTTAAAATAAAAGAATTGTATTTTCTTTAATTGTGATTTTTATTATTGAAGGGTAAAAATATAAGAGACAACCTTACAACATTTAACCATCAAGATTAATATAAATACTATGTAATATAAAATTTGCTACAAAATAATTTTTTATTATATGTATTGTACTGGCAATTTATTGACAATTGACAATTTATAATCTTGTTGACATGATCTTTAAAAGGAATGTTCAGTTATGTGTTTTCTTCAATTCTAATGTAGTTTGCTTTTTCTTTTAATTATTTTAATAGACTTACATTCAACAATTAAATTCAAAAAGTGACAGTACATTGTCAGTATTTCACAATTAATTATAGGATGCAATATTTGTTTCTAAATGTTATTTGTATTTTTTAAATTGATTATCACATTGGGACAATAGAGTAAGTAATTTCTCAGTAAAAATTAACAAAAATGTTTCATTTTAAATCCTAAGATATTTTGTTCTGAAATGAATCTTTAAAGAATAAATCAATGCTTTGGGGAATTAGAATAAATCAGAACTTCCAAATTTGCTCATTGTTTCAGGATTGTAATTGGAAACCTTTTTATACCACAAGCCCATATCATATCAGTGCAGAGCACAGCAATTTAATGGGCAATTCTAGAAGTGTTAAATTACAATCAATAGGTACATTGGCCCCCAGAGTCATCTTAGGGCCTCATTTTCAAAAACATCCTGTGGGGGGTCTTCAAAATCACTTTAACATGACAGTTCTCAAAATGATTACTCTTCCTTTAATCACTGCAGACCAAAATTGTCCCCTGCTCTTTTACAATACACAAATAGGAAGACATACACATAAAGCAAGGAATCATATACACTACACTGTAGCCTTCCATACTCCGATCCAAAGTGATCTCTCTTGGCCAGAGAGGAGGCCCTTTTTAACATAAAGCCACTCCCCTGAGAGAGCGTTTCTTTTTGCAAGCACCTATAAAGACAGCCTACTGTAGACATTCTGTGGGGCCTAGGTTTGGGGCCTAAGTCGGGCAATGCAAAACGGTAGATGTAGTTTTTTCTGTTTTTATATGATGTTTGTTGGGCTAACTTTTACATTTCAGCGTCGCTAGTGAATGATTACATGTGGGCACCCATGAAACAAATCACTAGATACAAAGCGGTAAAAGCTAGTGAAACTAAATGTTTGTATATTTAAATAAGAGGTGAACTATGAAATGCATGTATTTTTATGCTCTGCAGTGAGCAGGGGACAGCCTGATCAACCAAATAAAACCCAATAAGTTGGAGTCTTTTTCTCTACACCCTGACAATCTGATCATGTTCATTTCAAGCTATAGCCATGATGAACCATGTTCTCACACCTGTTTCTTGCAGCTGGATCAAAGAAGACAACTATGCATAGACTGCTTAAAGTACTACTTTAAACACCAAATATCTACCAGACTTGGGTAGCAAGATGCTCTATTCCTCTCCCTCTGCACCCGGGACACTCTTAGCACATAGCAAGCAGCTGCCATATCCGACAACAGGCCAATACAACCAGCTTCATCATCTTAGTGGAAAGTTTAAACTCATTGAGGACATTTTATCACCAGATCTTAGAGTATAAAATTTTGTTATTCACATTAAAATTTTTGAGAGTTGAACTATTATTCTAAACATGTTTAATGTTTAGTTCATGGTTATAATGTATATTTGCTTGTAACTGAGAATATGAATATGATGTAATGCGAGAAAACCTACAAATAGAACATAAGACAATATTATATTCTTTGTGTTTTAACTTGTGTTTTAACTACATTTATAAACTCTTCTCCTTGTAATCCCTAAGGGAAACCAGATCATTTCAGAAATATATTCTATTATGTTTGTAGTTTGTTATGCATGTTTTTGGTGTTATATTATTTGATTCCTAAAAGTCATCAAGAACTCTTGCAATTTAAAGTTACAATTTCTGTTTCCTACCATAAATCCCATAAAACCTTCATATCACTACACCTGGAGAATACAAAGAGGGCATGTTTTACCTACAAGACATTGTTATTGAACTTCACTGTCTCTCTGTATGTTCCCAATTAAGTTGCTATGATCTCACACAACATACAGTAGTAGTTATACTCTTTTTCTTAAAGTTACCTTTAAGATGAAATGCAGGGATTAAATGAGGGGACAAGAGTAGTGCATCACTTTTAAGAGCAGTTGCTTTTCTTTCTTATTTGACTTAGGCCTAATATCATGATGAAACACAAACCTTTCCAACTCTAGTCCTTTTATTAGATCTTGTTAGTAAGTAAAGCAAAACAAATACAAACCTTCACATAGGCACTGGGCCACATTTTATGATCTCTCATCCATTTTTCTACTCACAATTCTATGTGCCCTGGAATCTGCTGCAACTTCAGAATTGTTCAAATGAAGGCAAACATACTGTAAAATGACATGTTCATGTCAATGTTAAAAATGGGATATAAATATTTTTTTCCTATGTTCTTCTTACTACAAAAGATTTTTCGTAGTCTATTAGTAGCAGACTATTAGTAGCATACTGAAGCAAAAACAAAACTGACAAATTACAAGTGTTATATTAACTGTTCCTTTCACTTTTAAATGTTTTAAAAATAACCAGAGTGTGAAAAGCCCAGAGTGGAATTTAACCATGACACAAGGGTTTACACTACAAATCTTTCCAAAAGCAATACGGGATCTTTAGGGAGCAAGTGGCTAGAATATTATTTTAACATCATTTAAAGGACTACATCTTCTATGACATCATGTTTCTGTTACCATACTAGGGCAGTGTCTTGGAAATTCTGGTTCAAAGACAAGAGTACTTCTCCATAAACACCACTTACAACAGCAATTTGGTTTTATCGTGAAGGACGCTATTTGACCCTAGAAGAAAAATTTTCTCAATGCAGAAAATAACTATAACTACAAGCTAAAGTCCAAGTACAACAAGTCCAGTTTACTGATCAATGGTAATTTCTGGCAACCCTGGGCTACTGTAGCTGGAATCTGGTGTACAAACAAACCACTTGGGTTAATCAGTGATCAAGAGTAATGCCTCCAACGTTTTAAAGAAATGTATATTTTTTTTTTACTATCAAGTTTTAAAAGTACTATTTTGTACTTATTTATAATGCATTGATATTATTAATTATAATTATGTATTGTTTAGATATGTAAACAATTGATTGGTTTAAGATTAATTTAATCACATTTAATGTGTTCAGTCAGTCTCCTTGATTCAATTAAGTAATTATTGATCTGCACATGAGGACAGTTTGCTGTGCAAGAATCTATTATGAGAATGTACTAATTACATACTGTATAAAGTTTTCTTTCTGCCAAAATAAGGGGCATATAATTAAATCATGAAATTAAGAAATTATTTATGCACATTAAAATGAATATGGAAGAGAAATGATCCATATTCATAAAAATATTTATGAATGCAATAAATGCAAGTTACTCAACACAGACAACACTGCTGGTGGTTAAAGGGAGGATTGGGAGATCTAATGGGAACAAACACTTTTTCTGGAGAACAGCAAGTGATTGCTTCTGATTTCAATAATGGTCCAGACAATGATACTTCATATTATTATAACTGCTGTAGACTAAGACTGGAAATATTTAGTATAACTTGTGAGTATCTGAATGTAACCATTAAAATTTAATTAATATTTAAAATTAGTTTTTCACTTTATACAGGCTGACAAAGTCTGAAATTGTTGGCTATGTGAGATGACGATTCACAAACGATGCTTTATAAATTAAGAAAAAGGCGAGTATTATGATATGATATCAATTGTTATACATTTTAATTAGTATTGTGAAGCAATGACTTTACAATTTAATCTTGATTTAACATTGGAAATCAGAAGTTGTCTGATAGGAATTTAACCACTCTCTTAGTTAACCATGCAATTTTTCATCATTCTTTACAGATTATTTATCCACTTTGTTATGTAAAAATGGAATGGCTGTTTTATATAAAATTACATAAAATAAATAATTGTAAACATATATTATATAGTATATATAAAGTCATATACTATGCAAAACATAAAATGTATTTCATATGACCTAAAGATTTTATTTTCACTGAAATTGTATAGTGAATAGTTTGCCAAGCATTTTTAAAATATCAATCAATCAAATCAATCAAAGTTTATTTATCAAATGCACAACAATACAGCGTGCAGCAGTAGTTTCTGGCAATGAGATGTCTTTTCTACAAGCTCACCGGGGTGGGGGTGGGGGGATAAAAATCACAAAATTAAAGTTACAAAATAAGGTTGCATAATAATAGTGCAATAGAAATTGAATAAGATAAACTCAGACAAAACTCAATATAAATAGAGCTGCTTTGTGTCCAGGGTGTATGCAATACATCATGTCCAAGTAGTGCAGTATGCCCAATACAATGAAAACTGTATGTCCAAGTAGCCATTACAGGTGAGTTGCTAAAGGAGCTGCAGGTTGGCTATTTAGCAGTCTTATTGCCTGGAGGTAGAAGTTGTTCCTTAATCTGTTGAACTTTGACTGAATGCTTCCGTACCGTTTACCGAACGGTAGGAGAGAAAACAGTTTATGACTGGGATGACTGGGGTCCTTGTGAATGGACCTGGCCTTCCTAAGACATCTAGCTGAGTAGATATCCTGGATGTTTGGCAGCTCACAGCTGGTAATGAGCTGCGCTGACTTCACAACCCTCTGCAGTACTCTGTGATCCCAGGCGGAACAGTTCCCATACCAGGCAGTGATGCAACCAGTCAGGATACTCTCAATAGTGCACCTGGCATGGATATGTGAAGGCATGCAGAACTTCTTTAGCCTGCAGAGAAAGAATAGGCATTGCCGTGATATTTTGGCCATGATGTTGGTGTGGTGGGTTCAGGTTAAGTCCTCTGTGATGTTAACTCCCAGGAACTTAAAATTGCTGACCCTCTCCACTGCAGTCCCATTGATATAAATTGGTGGTTTCCTATAATCCACGATAATCTCCTTAGTCTCACTGATGTTTAGAAAGAGGTTGTTCTCCTGGCACCATGCTGCCAGGGTTTCAACCTCCTCCCTGTACGCAGACTCTTCACCATCTGTGATCAGGCACATAGTTTTCAAAGAAACAATAACATGCCTCTAAAGAATAACAAAAAAGGAAAAGTACATTGACCTAGCTTGGAAAATGGGGTGTTTGTTTACACTTTTAAAAATGTACATCCAATTTCCATAGGACAAGGCAGGATAACGATAAAGTCAAGGATCATTTGATATAATAACTAAATTGCATGTATTAAAGTCATAATTATATTAAGGTTCAAAAGTTTGAATAGAATAGACAAAAGGAGAAAGAAAGCATAACTTAAGTCAAAGGTGAAACTGCAGAGGGATACAGGGATATCAGCACAGAAGAGTAGTTTATTAACACCACATTTACCTTATTAGAATTACGGTAAAGAAACATTAGAACACTGATTTTTAACAAATATTAACATAAAAAGGCATGAAGATTAAGTAATCTATAATACTGTTACAGGCTGAAGTAGGTGATAATCAGAATCTAATAATCTAGATACAATGCATAGCACCTACTGTAACTAGTATCAATATTTCCTATGGCTTCAAACCAAGGGATTACTTAGCTATGCTGGGTGTGAGACACACTGATCAAAATACCAAAAAGACCAAAAGACCAAGAGAGAGAGGAAACGGGAGGAAAGAGAACATGGGTGAATTCTAGAAAAAGGAGATTCTCATTTTTTCATTCCCAGCAGCCATATCACTCTGCAACTCAAAACTGGCAACTCACCAAAGCTAAGCAGGTGTGAGCCTGGTAAATACCTGGATGGGAGACCTCCTGGTAAAAACTAAGGTTGCTGCTGGAAGAGGTGTTAGTGGGGCCAGCAGGGTGCGCTCACCCTGCGATCCATGTGGGTCCTAATGCCCCAGTATAGTGACGGGAACACTATACTGTAAACAGGCGCCGTCCTTCGGATGAGATGTAAAAACTGAGGTCCTGACTCTCTGCTGTTGTTAAAAATCCCAGGGCATTTCTCGAAAACAGTAGAGGTGTAACCATGGCTTTCTGGCCAAATTTCCCATTGGCCCTTATTAATCATGGCCTCCTAATAATCCCCATCTATGAATTGGCTTCATTACTCTGCTCTCCTCCCCACTGATAGCTGATGTATCGTCATCGTAATATTTGTAATGGTTTTAAATTGTTTTTATATTATAATTGTATAACAATTTATTTATAATAACGTAAGGTATTTGCTATTCAATTTGAAAAATAAAATATAATAATATAATATAATACAAATATAATAAAAATATAATACACTCAGAAGTTGCAGTATTGAAACAGTCTGACTTTAAAAGGCATAGAATCCAATCCATTGATAGGGTTTCTAGTACACTGGCCCACTACAGAGATAAAGGGAGAGAAAACATTCTAAATACAGTTGTTCATGGTTTAAAATCTGATCTGAATTTACATTGATTTATATTTAGACGTCTTTTGAGACAATTTTGGGGCTTTTTAGTAGAAATGTACAGTATGTTGACATATAACACCTGTATAAAATATTGGAATAAATTTAAACAGGATGAGAATGTTATAAATTCTTTTTCCTGAGCCACATTAACAGCAATAACTCTTGGTTAATATTCTCTGTCCAATTGTTTAAAAAAATCCTGATTAACACTAATCTTGAACCACCAAATGTTAATTTAGATAAATTAGGCTGACGCAATTTGCTAATATTGCAAAACCAAACCTATATATTTCAGTGCATGTTTTTAAGCAGACTTGAGTATGTAATATACTGTTTTTGAAACAGGAAAAGACATATGTTATTTAGCCTGTTTAATATATTTATACAATCATGGGCCATAAAAAATTCATTTGAAGATCAATTAGACTTCAACAGAAATTTGTCTCACCTTGGGGAGATTGACTTAGAAATTTTAAATCAATATCTATTGTTATTAAAGCTGTTTCTGGAAAAAAAAGCTTAAAAAATGTGCATGATTCATCTCTTGGTATTTTCTGTGATTGTCTTTATAGGTTACCTATAAATTTAAATTATGACAGTTGTCCTAAAAAAAGAGTACTAGGATTAACATATAAAAGTATAGTTTCCTCACAGCCAATCTGCTTTGCAAGACACATTTGATAGCTCCCTACCTGAGAATGATATTTTAGTTTCTGAGAAAATAACACCTTATGTTACTACTCAATTAAATTTAACAAACTAATCTATTTAAATGCACCAAATAGCATATAAAGTTTTATCTGTCAGGTTTTGTGTACATGGAACTTTTATATGAATAATAATCCCCAGTGTTGTATTTTCCAGTTATGAATAAACATACTTTTTCTTTTTAATGCTTGGTCTAAAATACAGTACTGTATGTCAGTTGTGAAACAATGAACTTTGCAAACAGTTTCATCCAGCATAACATTTTAGGCAAAAACCTCAGTTTCATCCTTCAACATCTAAAGGCCATTCTAATAAATTTCTACCATGCAACATTTACACTTATTTCCCCAAACAGAAAATAATAAAGTTAATTTGCAAACTGTCACATAAATATTTCAGAATAATTAAAATTTTAATAGCCTCTATATTTTTATTTTGTACATTTATTTTTGTATAGTAATATTTGGGTTTCTTTTTCCATAAATAATGTAGCACAGCTAGAGAAGTGCAAAATGTCCTGGAAATATGGAACTTATGTTAAAATTCAAAAGACATAATATTGAACATTTTTACAGAAGCAGTGTGGAGTGGGTAAGTTTACAAAAAGTTGTTTTTATATAAGATAACGTGAAACCATTAGGACTACAATAGGAAGAATATATAGTGTTAGGAAACTCACTGATGTAGCTCCATGAAATTAGTAATGAGGCAGCAACCTTTGTAAACATCCAAAGAAGTGCTTGAGATGGTGGATGTACCAAAGTTAAAACCTTTAAAATGCCAACTACCATTATACATTGTTTGTAACACTCTCATGCCAGGATCCTAGTCATTAATATGCTGTCCATGCCCAAGAAACCAGACTCATGAACAGAAACATTGTAGGCATAATTTCTTTGAATCAGCTACCTGTGTGCTCATGGAGGTACCCTCAATGAGCTTTTATTCGGCATCTCTGCAGTTATACACTGTTGGTCAAAATAGAAAAAAAAAGTATGAAGTGTATATCATATCAACGGTTATTTAAATCATATAACCTTTAGCTTTTTTCAGCACAGAAGTATACATTTTAACACAGCAAATATATGACAAGGCATTATGAAGGGTTGGTTATGTGTACAAAGATCTTGGTTTATGGAATGTTTCATTTGTATAACTGATGTTTAATATTTGTACTAGAAATTAGCTATTTTAAAATAAGTTAATTTTTACCATTTATACACCATATAGTCTGTTTAAACAATCATTAATAATTTACCACATACTGTACATTAATTATGAATACACTTCATCTCATAATGAAATGTTTTTTAATTATTAAAAGATATATGATTCTCATTACATTCTGAAGCTTTCAATAGCAATTAAATTTAGGTATAATTAACACAGGTACTCTAAGATATCAGTGAGGATTTTATTACTGATAAAATATTGATTTCAAGACATCTTACAAAAGCAATCAATATAAGTTGCAAAAGAAACCTTCCTGTAAATACAAGCTTTTGTAGAGCTATATTTAGGTTGTTTTATTTTTTTTATTTTTTTTTCCTACATGATTTTATCTTGTATATGACATTTTGCAACAGCTTTGATATACACCTTTACCTGCAGATTATTGGAAATCTATCAGAACTGATGCAAACAAGTAAAATCATAAGATACCATTATTTATACATCCAACTGTTAGATTTTAAATATTGATCACCTTTATTCAGATATCAAATAGTTGTTAATAGCAAATATTTTATGTAAATTTAAAAAAATGACAATTCATAAGTTTATACTCCAATTAATGAACATGATTAATTAATTCAATTAAGTAACATTCATATATCAAAATTATGTGTGAACTAGTATATACTGGGAGACATTAAAAAAAAACAAATCAGTATTGGAATCAATAGTATTAGTTCAATTTTTAACTCTCACTATATATTATTTCTGGTCATTCAGCACTATTTTTTCTCAAAATACATCAGATGCTGTGAGGTACAAGTATTATATATGTAAATATATTTAGATGTACAGTGTTAATTCTTTACTTTCTTCATCTTCGTAAAATCCAAATAAAAGAACACGAATAAGTGAAGATTACACGTGAGAACATGATTTTTTTATTTCTGGAATGAAGTTGATCAAAAGTCATTTTAGTCTAGCAGCTGTTAAAGTTCAATCCTCAGTTGTGAAGAATGTGAAAAATGTGATAAATGAAATGTCTTGCTACTACACTCAGCCAGATGAGGTACTATAAGTGTCATTGTGAAAAAGCCTTTCATTGTCCTTGTTTAGATGGCACTGTTGTAGAGGAATATTGATCTAGTTGATAACTTTTCATTAAATGTGCCCAGCCTTGAAGGCAGTAATGTTTGGCTGGCCTTCTCTCCAAAATCATCAATCAAAATTATAGATGACTGCCATTAAATCCAATTTGCAGATGATTTAAGAACAGTCTACATCTTGCTAAAGAACATCATAGGATACGAAATTTTTCAGCAAAATAAAGATTGGGCTTTTTTGCTTCACAAATACATTCAAGTGGGGATCTGCATCAGCATGCAGGTAGCAAAGTAACTAGGTTAATTCTATACTAAAAAACAAAAAGGAAAAAACACAACCATTTGGCCTTCTTCAGATGTGAACAGAGAGAGAAAATTAGTGTATGGTAATGAAGCAAAATACTGTGGAACTGAAGAAAGAGCAGGTAAAAAAGGCACAGCAGGAGAGAAAGAGTGTACTAATGAATGGACATCTTGAAAACGAGATCCAGGAGACTTGTGAAAAGCATTAATCTGGATATGATTGAAACGGTTTTTAAAAATAGTCTATCATTGTGAGTTGGTTGAAGGTGTTAGAAGAACAGTCTTCTATAAGAGGCCTGGACAGAAAAAGTAAGGATCTATCAGTTTAGAAAAAACTCTTAAGATTCACACTGCTCTGATGTGTTTGGTCACTCTTTCAATGTAAAGTAATGTAATGTAAATGGTAGGGCACCTTTTGCATGGGATTGATAACCTCTTGGCGATGTTGAAATGGCTAGAAGTGTCAAGTGTACATGTGCAACTGGATATATTGTATACTTTTAGATGGTGCAGCAGCTTCTGTTTTGTCAAAGGTTTCCTGATGTGGATAGTGGCTATAGGGGGTTAAGGGATATCTAGACAAGAAGGCCACATAAATTAAGTTGTCAGTAATATGACATAATTAGTGGATCTACATCTACCCACCTGACAAAAACAGTAGCTAAATTGATTCTCATTTTAAATGCGTTTTCTTTTAATAATCTTTGTTTTAATTTCAAGGCAGCTCACAAATGAAAACCAAAGCGTTTGAAAGAACTAGAGCACTTTTGCCAGGAGAAATGGCCAAACTTCTCATAAGCTCACTATGGGAAGCAATGTCGACAATGCGTTCGATATAAGAGGATGAGCTAAAAGATATTTAATTTTAGTGGTGTGAATAAATGTGACCCTTCTCTTTTCTGGACTTATATTGGTTATGACAATATTATTTTGCTCTGTGTAATCCTATTTAGATTATAGTACACATTTTTAATATTTTTATGGCAAATTTGTTTCTGAATTGGTCTCCATTATGACACAGGCAGTTACTGTATGTATACAATAATGCACAGTTTACATTGATTATTCCAATATTCTCGTCTTTCAGTTGCTTTAAGACCAGCACATGGTCAAAAATATCAGATCCTTCACTCCAGTTTGCCACACCCTTATATACACTAAGCACAGGACTTAATTTACAACACCTTTGCTGAATTAGAACATCTGACAATCGGCTTTTATTCTGTTCTCCATTGGGAAATGTAGTTTCAGCACATTTCAATGAGCTCCTTGAACTACAAACACAAAATGAGGAAAGTTACATGGGGAAAAGAATACCATATCCCTTACCTATAATAGACACAGACTATAACTGTCTATTACTTCATATTCTTTCACAATATTGGTTGTGCTGCATCACCTAAAAGTATATATATAAAATATATCCAGTTGCACACATACACTTAATTTATTGATGAGGGAGAGCAAGTACTAACAATTTTTATAGCAATGCTTTTTATAGAACTTTCATTTTCAAGTTTATTTTCAAAACTTGAACAATTGTTTTATGAAAAAATAGGTCTTAATATCATATAGAACACATATTCAAGTACAAAATGTTTCATAAAAATGCTCATACATATACTAAAAAAACATATGGGTCTCTCAAGTAGCTCAGACAGTAAGGGGTATTGCTCCACATGCTAGATAAGCTCTAGGATCCAGACACTGCAATGGCAGACATGGCTGTTTGATTAGATGACTGTGATGGGGATTCTCCAGGAGGAGCTGTAAGGGGTAGAACTGAGATTAATTGGCTCAGGTTCCCTTGACTTCAGCTACCCCTGCGACTTCCCAGATGTCTGTAGGCTCACAGTGATGGTGCTCAGTCTCCTGTACATCACAGCAGGCTCCCAATTATCAATTAAATATGCATGTACTGTATATACATACTGTAGATATAAGTGAGTGCAAGATCATAATCACATTTAGTTGACAGCCTTGCAGCAATAATTTGGAACAATTGATAACTGATTAAAAATCTGCAACATTCTCTAGCAGAGTTATATTTAATGTAGTATTTAATTGAGCACTAAGAAAGTCATTTTCAAATCCACTGATGAAATTGAATCTACATGATTGGATGTTTGTCGTATTATCATTTTCCATTTTTATTAAGCCATAAATCTTGACCTTGCTGTAAAATAGGTAATGGAGGTTGTTCCCATCGTTGCAAATACTGTACTGCGAAAAGTCAAGCTAATTTGTTACTGTGTTAAATGTACTAGCCCCTAATTACTGGAACTGGTTTTTCAGAACCCTATGCAGATGGCAGAATCCGGAGGGGTGTGAGACAAACACAGGGAAAAAGACTAGGATCGGGGCTGGAAGAAGAACGGGGGGCGTGTCCAATGTGCACTGGTGCTTGGGGGGGCGTGGCCAAGGCAAACAAGTCCGAAGGGTGTCCATAAGAAAATCTAGGAAATGCAAATGTCCAGAGCCAGGTGGTCCATCCATGACGGAGACAAGACGAAGTTAAAAGTCAGATAGGGATCCGGCAAAGGGTATATTATACCCGAATAAAAAAAGGTAACGGGGCCAGGCACTCCCAGCCCTGGACCCAGATGGTCAGGATGCCATTGCGAATCCTATGTCATTGAGCCCCTCCTGGACTCGCTGGTAGGCGGGTAGCTGAGCCTGGAATAGTGGGAGTGTCTGGGAAAGGGAAAGGGTTGAACAGGATCAGATGCAGGAAAACCAATGTAAATGAGAAAGGGCTGGAGCACCCTTAAGAGGAGGGACTTACGATCGTGACAACTGGGCCTTCTAAAAAAGTTCTGACTTTTCCGCTCAAAGATGATCCAGCCTTAATGCAAAATAACCCAAACACAGTTATTTATAGAGCTAATGCTGGTTTCTCCACAGCAAAAGTCCCTTTACATAACAGGACAGTCTTCTCTCCAAAACAGAGAGATCCACATTTCTAAACCAGATAATACTTTAGAAAGATACAAGCTCTGCTTGTGATACAATTAAAGGAAATAAACATTCTCTCAAATATAAACATATAGATGCCCTTATAGATGCTCCTTTGCCCTAAATTTAATAAATTAGCTTGTAGATTTACTCTTAGTCTGCTAGGTGTAGGCCTGAATTGTGGAGTTTTGGCCCGTAAAAAAGTGGAACTCACTCACAGCACTTTTCAGTTGCTTTTATAGTTCCCAAGAATGAGTTAGTGAATTATGATGATGGAGCCTCTGTTATACTGACTGATCTTCAAGACTTAACATTCAACCTACTGTATTGCTTGATCATTTTAGTACTATATTAGTGCATCTTTTATACAAGTCTCCACCTATTTGTACCTCCCACTCAAAAGGAAGCAGTTTTATATGTTTAGTACATGTGGTAAAGAGAATGCTCAGTGGCTATGCATAAAACATAGCCACTGAGCTTATGCCATACACATAACAATGTCATCTTTCTCACAAATAACTGCATGTGTGTCATATGGTTACAAATGAGAGGGTGCAAACTGCCAATTGAGTTCATTTGGTTTTTCAAAGAATTAAGGATCTCATCTAATCTCATCTCATCTTTCATTTCTTGAAAGAAGCCAGAGCATCAGGTTCAACAACATGGTTGGGACGTATGTTCGATACACAACATTAAAATTGCTACAAGACAATATCTTCAAGACATTACATTATACTGGTATGAACTAAATGCAGAATCTGAGAAGAGCTGGAATGGAGTTGAATTTAGTTAAACCTTAATATCAAAACCTGAGTATTTTCTGATTTACTTTTTAACCCCCCTTCCCTTATTCCCCATTTTCTTTTCTTTCTCTGCACTTTCCTTCAGTTTGAAATAAAATCTTTATTCTGTATTTATTCTTTAATCCCTCAATTGTTCATTTCACACAGAAATGTTTCATGCAAAATTCAGAGTCGACTAGCATTTTTTAGCCACAAATGTTTCCTCAGGTTTATCTTAAATTGGGATTTGCATAAAGTGACTGTAGTTTGGTATGTATTTGGATTGTACTCTATTCATTAGATGGGCAAGATTTCTCTTCCTTTGGCTGTATTAAATGTTAAATATCTTCAGATTATCTATGTCATGATCTCCATATTTTCTGTGGGAAAAGAAAACATGAACTGAAATAAATTCTTCTCATTTCCTTACAATTTATTCAACTCAAGCTTTTAGTTTTCTTAGGGATAAATGTAAAATTGCATATAGTACAACATATTATTAGAACTGACATTGTAATCTACAGCATACGTTCAGATAATGTTCTTTTCAAACGTAAAATCAAATGGAGTGAGAGGTTTTAATTTAATTAGGTATTATTAAATCCTGGCTCAGCAAAAAACAATTTTAAGAGATAATATTATAAATACTATACATTATTTTCTTAATTCCAAATGTGTTCTGCTTTAACAAAAAATAAATAATCTCTTTTCAGAACTTTCAACTCTTAATCTTAATAAAGAAAATTCTTACTTTTAAAGTTTAGAACACTTGTTTGCAGTTCATATGCATTTTTATGGTAGCCATACATTTGAAATTTAATTCAAACAAAAGGTCATTAATGGGACTGGGACTGGGCACAAATGATCACAGACCCCGGATTGTATTTATTCAAATACAATCATTACCACAGCAGGATAGAGACAATAATCTACATAGAGGTTTCTGCAGGCATTGGTTACATTAAACAAAAACAAATTAATGTAATTTTTCCTTGACCACATCATTTTATCAATTTAGTTTATTTTATGCATTTTATTATTGTTCTGTTATTATATGTAAATCACATGGTTTATGATGCAGCTTTTATAAATTTAGCATAAAGACATTACATTTGTAGACTCTTAAACTTATAAATCTAAGATAATAAATGTGATATTTTTAAATACCACAGAATTAAAAGTATTAAGCTGACTTACAGTATATGCCATACAGTCTGACCTGTAATAGGTCAAAACGATGAGCAACTGTCAAGTACCAAAACATATATTGCTCCAGTTTTACATTCAAAATAATTCATGTTATTATTAAAAACATAAAGGAAGCAGCCTTTCTCTTGACAACAATACATGTTTTGCAGTCAGCATTTTCATAATACTTAAAACCTCCTTAGATATGCCCCCATTGTAATACTTAGCTTTAGGATTTAAAACATTTTTTGTAAAATTGTATAATTCTAACTTGAGTGCTAGAAATTAGTTTGGCAGTGGATTGATTGTATTTTCCTTGAATCAGTGTGTAAGGTGAATGCAATTTGAGGCTGATGGCTCTGGAAACTTCGACACTAATTGGAGATTGTGTTACATGTTAAGATAAAGACTCAGCATGAGCAAATTCCCTAATGATTTGCAGCAAGATAGGGCTCAGTGTTTGCAAACGTACTTTGTTCTGTTCAAACAGCTGGATTAAACTCAAAACCGATTTCATATGACCTTGAATCCTGTACTTTAGGTAGTAATATCTAGCAAGGCAGTGATTCATTTTTACATCCTATAGGACTCTGGTTAGTACGCTACATGCATACTTTATATCCTGCATGCATCCTAATCTAATGATAATTTGTGTGTGCACTAGTGCGTGCAGCAGTGTTGATTCCTTAATGTTTATTAGTCATAACATTTATGATTTTGAAGTAAAACATGAGCAAATTTTGCTTCGTCTTAATAATGACTCAATCAAAAATATGAACATAAAAAAGAAAGACAAAAGGAACTGTCCATTCTATGCATTTTGTTTGCTTGGTTTCTAATATTGATACTTCTAACAAGCAGCAGTAGAAAAACCCTTTATTTTTAACTTAATCAAAAATGCTGCAGATGTCACTAATTGTTAGGGAGCATCTACAAATGTAGCCATCTAGAATGTGGGAGGTGTCAGTCGGTATACTGAGGTAGGCATCGCAGTATCCTACACAGCACCACATCCTGGCGGTTTTGTTTTTTCAATAATAAGATGCAGGACTGCAATATTCTGTATAAATATCAGGTGGCACAGTGAATCCTTTAAGTAATGCAGCTGTTTGTGGTTGTCAGATAAATCAGAACTATATTAAATATTTACATACAGTATGTTTACAAAATACTTTATAACACTAATATTGTCACACTCCCCTGAATAATAGAATTGTTATTTTTTAATTCCATACATATAAAAATTATTATTGTCTATAAATTGTACTTCATGAGGAATGACAGCAGCCAAAGTTTGTGTGATGGTAGAAGCATTTATTGAATTTAGTGAAAGACGGGCAGGCTAGGACCCCCATACTTGGTGAAAAGGCAACCGGGGGTAGCTGCAAAGGTGGAAATGGAGTGTTGGAGGGATGCAAAAACAAAGAGGAAGGAGGAAGAGGAGAGGGTGACGTGTGGTACAGTATATCTGTGAACTGAGGTGATTATGTCAGGATTAGGTTCTAGTTGCGCTAGGTGAACTTAATCAGTTCAGCTGCCTTCATCCCTCCAGAACTTGTATTAGAATTCCATTTAGAAAACAGAATGTAATTTTAGATTTTGATTACTAAAATATGTTATAAATAGTAACGTTAAAAACATATACTGAAAAGCAAATAAACACGTAAAATTCTATGAACACCTATTAGCACCATGGATAAGTCTTTAAACCTTTTAACAGTCCAAGGCATTTTCCCAGCGAGGGACATGTCTTTTTCCACGACAGAGGAATAGTCAGGAAATAGGTCTTTGCCGCCCCATTTTAAGCATTACCTAAAATCCCTTATTGTCTTAAATTTACGCAAAAATTCAAATCATAAACACAAGAAACAATAACGACGTGTACATGTACGCAATATTGTAAATGTATTGTAAATATGTGGCAGTTTTTATTGAACTGTATTTGAATATTGTATTGCATTTGAATAATAGTATTTTTGTGCAGCTGTGTGAATAGTAAAACTAAATCTATCTCCATTATCTTAATATAACCAAAAGAGTTGCCATTTTAGCCTTTAAAGGGGATATTAGTAAACGCTTGCATTTTCTAAAAAAAAGTTTTAACTAAGGTGTCATAACACAATGCAGCTGTGTCAGTTTGTTTTAAATAAAGAATTAATCTAAGGAGTTTCTCAATGTATCCTTTTAAAATAAATATTCAATTAAAAAATAGTAAAAGTTCCAGCCTGTCTTTTGAGCTACTGTACATATTTAAAAAAGGTTAGAATGAGCATTCTCCTCCATAAAAAGATAGTGTTGTACTTTTCTATGTAATGCTAGTACATAAACATGGAAAAGTACCAGAAAATGTGATTCGATTTTTTGTTAAGGGCACTATGTACTTAGTTGACATAAGAAGTTAATAACAAATCTGAAAAAAACAACATTGGAAATGTCACCGTATCACAAACACAAACTTCAGTAATATTCTATAAACATTTGTATTAGTTTATAAAATTTGAAGAGAATATCCTCCATATTATATTCCATAATGTATACACAAAAATAATTAAATGTTCTGATGTTATAATTGCTTGCAGAGGAAGTGAAACCAAAGGAACCAGAAGGGTTTAAGAATAAAATGATATGAATAAAATACACAGATTTAATTCTTATATGAAATTAATAAGAAACATGTAAAAATCAGCATATAATAAACCTAAAAAACGTTTTGTCATAACTATTGCAGCATTGTATTTTTACAAGACTGGGTAAAATTCAGAATGGCAGAGCACAAGCAATAATTGAACAGACTCACACAAAGTGAGGTTACTCTCATGACCAGATAACTTTAGTAAACATTGACAAAAGTCTGAATTTTGGGGTTCCAGTTAAGTAACTATATCAAGATATCTTCTATTCTTAATCTGCTTCTGGGCAGATTGAGTTGAACTTATTCTGACTTTGTGGTTGAGAGCTCGACTCACAGACCGATCAATCCCTTTGCAAAAGTGATGTTACTTTTCTTCAAGGGTGCAGTTGACAGAGCTTTGCGGAGAGATTGTATGTTTAGAGATCACCAAAACTCTTTACAGTTCGCTGATTTTAAACAAATTTAGAACATAATTTGTTTAGTTAATTCAAGTGAACTTCTTTTTGGTTAGCACTCTGGGACTGCCTTTATTGTCTCATCAATTCTAAGTATCTCTTTTAATTTTGTATACTTATAAAACAGATAGAGAAAAAAATGTAGGATTGCGATTTGCAGCATTAAGCAGAGTCTGGTGTGGAGTTAAGTTTAGAACTGGGCAAACACCTGGCAGATGACATTTAATATAGAGTAGTAGCACAATTGTTGCAGTAGTGTAGTGGGTTGGCTGTAGCTTTTAATTAATTGTGACTATGATACCTAGTACCATACTATTACTAACTTAATTTATGGTGTGGGGGTTCCCAAAAGCACAAAACTTTGATATGGATGAGTATGATATGATGAGTGAAGGGACACAGCATTCAAATATAAAAAATATTATTTCTATTAAGTAATTTCACGTTAAAAGAAACCTTATCAATATGTCATTGAATAAAATACATACTATAATAATTTATACTCAGAAGAATAAAATTCACTATATTTAAATATAAACAGTCCTAACCATTATCAGACACTGATGAAATCAAGATACAAGGGCAATCCAAATCAAAAGGATAATGGACCTACGATCATCACATAAAAGCACTTTGCAGAGCAGAAAGTGAGATTGAAACAGTTATAACAGGAACACAGCAACCAGGTTTACTTATGCAGCAAAACTACTCAGCAGAAAGATGTCCCCTGAAGTCTATTAAGTTTCACAGCACTAACTCAAAGAAACAAAAATAAACATGTGCTTGCTTGTAATTTTGTAGACTTATACAAAGGAACATTTCCTACCCATGTCTGCTTTTCAGCGTACTTATATTCATCTTTGTGCCACACTAATGAAATCAACATGGTTGTTGCCATCCTTCAACCAAAGCCAATTCATACATCATCAATGTGACAATTATTGTATAAAATGTATAGGGGTGCATTGCAGAGGCTGGACCTGAATGAGAAAGGAAAAATCACACTGAACTCTAACACTTCCCAGTCATAATACAATAATGCTTGTACTCTATGCTTATACCCATTATATTAGTAAGACTTCGTTTAGAGTATACTGTACAATTATAATCAATGTGGCTCAGATGGCTTGGGAGGGTTGCCTGAACCTTTAGTCAATCATGTACATATTCTGGAAGAACAGCACATATGACTAAACCTTAGAATCTGTTGTAAGCACTTTTGAATGCAAAACCCATTCCACGCATCCTAGGTTACTGAAATACCAAAGGGTGGTATAAAACAGATCTTGTGATCTAGTGGTAATCACCAAACCAACCAACTGTACCTATTTTGTCTGAAAACATGGCCAGTTTAATATGATAATTAACACAATGCTTAACAACCCGAATTCAAGATAGCAGTGGGGTTTGATTTATTAAAATAGGTAAGTTAATCAAAAATAAAATTAATGCAAACACAGGCTTACGAAAAGAGATGAGGGGATGGTAGAAAATAAAGAATTAGAAAAGTGAAAGTTGCTAAGAAATAAACCGCAGTGTAAATAAACTCAAATTCTATTTGTGGCAAGAGACATGAAGTTACATTAAGTTCTAATTAAGACCATTTTACGCTATCAAGCACAAGGTGAATTCAAACTATTCCTAAGTGGTGTGCAAAAGAGAGAGCTTGGTATGTTACTATGCTTGGACAGTAGGGAAGTATCACCTGTTTTGTGGAGATTTGTTATGATCAGGAGTACTGTGAACCTGCCTAGGAGCTGATCCAGCATTGTTGTGGAGTGCAAGTAGTTGGTTATTGACTTTGCTTTCCTGGTTTGGTTGAGCTCTTTGCTACTTCTTCTCCATTGTGTGCTGGCTTCCTTGTGTCTTGTCATCCCGTCCTCTTGGGCCTAACTTCTTCCAGTCTTGTGGGCCTGACTTCCAAGGTTCTTGGTTCTTGCGCTGCCCTATTTATTAGCCACAAAGAAGTCTTGTCTGCCAAGATTCTGGCTGGCCAATTCAAATCTATGATTAGCGTATGTCTACTTCAGGAATTTCTATTGCATCTATCAGGAGAGATGAGATAAAATGTTCAGATATTGATAAAAATCATACTTTTTCTGTGTAATACAGTAAATACAAGTTTGATATTTATATATCTGACCTACTCATGTTTTGCCCATTCATGAGATACCAAACAAGCATAGCCTATTTATTCCTGAAATGATTATGGTGACTTATATTATAATTTAAATTAATATTTTGGGTTTGTACTTTTGTAAGACAATGGAGTATGAACTGTGGCAACACAGCAAGTACTTCATACAGTCTTTTATCAATAAGGAATGAAGGATGCTATTTTATTGGGTTAAAATTCTGATTAGCAATGGAAGGGGGTTGTATTTAACTTTGCCATTAGCGGGGTGACTCCGTTTTCCAAACTAGGACAATGATCCAAAATCACCTGTTGATTCTGGATGGATCAGAAGAATCTGTTGTCTAATTTCTAAATCCTTTCATTAATGCTTGTTGTAATCAGACTTCTGAATGTTTCATCTGTTTTATTATAAATTGCCCTTTAATTTAAGTCCAAACAAGTGATATCTACAGGCGTTTGCTCGGTCATCCTGTTCTTGAGTTTTAAAGCAGTTGGTTATGTTTCTTTTCACTATAACCATGTGATTTTTTCATTTAATATCAGTAAAATGGCAAAACATGGTGTTTGCAGTACATACAGTAGGATATACTGTATATATATATGGATGATGTTAAGGTATTTTTGCACAGTTTCTTGAAACTGAAGCTTACAAAAGTTATTTCTTTCATTCCTTACTAAGTGGTGGCCCAAAATGTATGGCCTTGTGTTTGGTGTTGGTGAATCTCTTCTCTTGACTTGAGATTCACCTGACCTATGCTGTTCATGGCAAAATGGATTTATGGTTGTGTATGCAACTCTTATTTCTCCTTGAGATAGAAGCTCACAGTTCTTCCAACCTTTGTGGTGCCACTAGGAATAACAAATCCCCTATTATTCAGAATTCATAATTATTCATTATGCAAGCTGTCTTGTTAACAAGAAATTAATACAAACACAACCTATTATCAAATTGTACGAGTTACATCATATAGATATGAGATTCTCTAAGATATGTTTGGTCTCAAATGAAAGAGCTATTAACTATACAGAACAAAACATTGATAGCAAGAAGAAAATATAGCCATCTTTATTGTTAAAAGACTGAATGAAGTACTTAATGTATTAGCACATCAGTTACTTAATTCTTCTTCCAAATGGTAAGCTCACTAAATTTAATTAAAATATGATATTACTTTACACATTTATTCAATAATGAACCTTATTAAGCTTGTTGGTATGAAATGAATGGAGAAAACAAGGGCAATTTAGAAATATAAACAATAATTCTGTGAGATTCACACACAATTACTTTTAACAAATTTAATGCAATCTTACCAAGATTTCCTGGGGGGAAAGTAATAAAACATTACTGGAGGTAAAATATTTAAATATTAAATTTAAACTAATCAATCTGAACCCTCACAGAAGGAATACTAGATATATTTGTCTGAAGCTAATACATAGCCTGAACCAAAAGATAAAAGTATGAAGTACAGTATTATAACGTAACATGACATTATATTGACAGAAAATAATAAAATGATGTCTGTTAGAAATCAAATAAAATAACCTACACTCACACATCTGGATTCTGACTGTAAACTATACAATTTAAATAGTAAAAAAAAAACATATTAAAAACTAACAAGAGAAATAAAACAAGTAAAGGTTTATTCAATTCTGAAACGAGAAGAAAAGAAACACAATATTTTGGCTGTGAATCGTTTGGGTGTGTAATAGAGTAATAAAATATATTTATGAAATGATCTGCCATGATATAAATGTATGATCATTCACTCAGGGATTACATTTCAGCAGTTGATCTCAAAACTGATATTTTTTCTGTAGAAAAATTGGAACAAAAATTACTGAATAATCATTAAAGTGAAATGCCTGGAACATACAGTAAGTGGTCAACCTGGAAGGTCATTCATAATGAAATACTTTTTACATAGTCTGCTAGCTACAGGGATATGAACATCTTATTGGATTTGTTTTAGTAAGTAATACCTACTGTATGGGGTTTTAAAATCTGGCACGTCTCTCCTGATACGTCTTTTTAAAAGAAAGTAGGCGATCGGGCCATATTCAATTTGGGGCAGAGATCTATGTAATGTTTTTATTTGCATTACAATTCAACAGCAGCATAGCAAAGATACATCTTTGTAGGGACAAGGAAATCAATGTGGCAAGCAGGTATCCAGTTTTCACTGCTGTATTTAAAGTCATGTCTGCTAGCAGTCGGTGTCTTCTCACCTTGGTGCATTAAAGCTGAAAATATTGCTTTGTCAACTTTGTTACCAATGATAAAAATAGAAGCATTTTTTTGTTTCTCTTTTAAGGATATTATTGGTTTTGTAATATAACCGTACATGTAATTAAAATCAGATCTAGGCTTGTCACTTTTGTGTGTGTGTGCTGTTTTATGTTGTTCACTCATAAATTCTGGTCTTAAATTTTACAATGTTCAAGCAGTGAAAATGCCATAAATAAGCAGAATTTAAAATGTGCTCAAATTCTGATTTTGACACCACGATACCAAAGAAAAAAACCTGTACTAATTTTAAGAACTTACGATAATGTACAGTATAAGGATTTCTCTACACAGATTTATTTTTATGTTGCTGTGATTAGTATTGGCAAGTCGGTGACTAACTTTTTTCTACATTTATTATTTCATTCAAAGTGACATATGATCCATTTGATTTACATCTTGTTCACATATATTGTTTAAATATGTGATGCTGTTTTCCCAAGGCATGGTCATAATAACATGTTATGTGTTGAGAAGAATCCCAATAGTGGAATGTACTACTGTATCTACTGTATGTTTACTGGAATCCTTTATTAGGGTGTTGAGCACTCTTGTTTACCAGCTGGGTTGTGGGAGTATGGAGCAAGCTAACCTGACATGTTTTTGGAGTTGATACCTTGGCTTTGGTCCTAAAATCAATTAGCTACTATCAAATGGGATAGACTGAATGGCCTCCTCTCATTTGTAACCATTCTTGTTATTATCACTAAACACACTTCTCTCATTTTAGCACTCAATGTACTCCTGATTTCGATTTCTAGGACTTTGTATTTTTTTTACCTTTTATGCTTCCTTCCACAGCTTTTATCATTTTTATTTTGTAGTACTGTGTATAGGCAGTTTGCAGAGATGGTACGATCACTTTGAATTTCCCCCATAACAGTATAGCTATTGATGTTTAGGACTTTTTCTGACATAATTGGTATCCTAAATCCGCCAGTGTACAGTAGATAGCTGGATTCTTTACTACATTTATATAGTCTATAGGTGTAACCATTGTATATCAATTTCCTTGTTGCGCATTACACATTTCTTGTTGATTTCTCACTTTAATAAATGGTTTCAATTGCATGACTGATCTTGAACATGTCTGATCTTGAACTGCTTGTATTAAGGTTTCAGTCTATCCTTTTAGCCCAGAGCTATGAAGCCATATCATGGTTGTTTCCTTATTAAGGAATGGTTTTTCAAGTTCTTTAAAAACTGATCATACCATATTTTGTTCTCAGAAGTTTTACTTTTTTCATTTTTGAATGGTGTTTGTCTAGCATTTGTTTCAGAAAACAGACCCAGACTGCAGCTATTTTAATTTTAGTTCTTGTGCCATTTTACTAACAATATTTAGTGCAATAGATACACACCGTGACAATGAACCTAATCTCAATTAGATTATTTGTGATGGGTATCAGTATATCTTTTGTCATTGAAGGTGTAACTGCTTGAATAAAAACTGTTGTAGCAAGTGCAAGACCCTGGTTTATTTTTTTATATTGTTAAGAATGATTAAAATGATACTTGTTTTCCATTATTAATTGGTTGTAAATACCTAACAGTCCTTTCATAACTATACTTGATAACATCTAGCACATAATTCTCGCTTCTCTGCAAGCTACCACAGCACAGTCTTTTCTGAATTTAAACACAGCTGCAGTTATGCTCCTAGAAATCTTAATGTAGCTTTGGATAATCTGAATAATGTTCAGCCTATATCTAACTTCTGTTTTCTTGTTAAGAATCACATAATTGCTATGCAACTACAGTACATAGTCATATCACTCTAAGTAAACTTTTCAAAGCCTTTCAGTCCTGCTGTAATGTAATTAAATTCTGCAGTATCGCTTTCACTGAACATTTTTAATGATTGTTGAGGCTTGTTTGCTTAATGTGCATATATTTGTCTCAAGTGTTGATCTATATGGGAGTGCTGTATAAATGTTCAACAGAGTGTAAATTGAAATCTTTTTCAATTTAAATGATCTTAAAATTATGCTCCACTAACCAGGCCTTTGAAGAGTTTGAGCAACAAAAACATTGGTTTGAGGGGGACCAAGAGACCCAGATAATTGCATTGTTTGATGCTTTACTGCCTTGCTAAACATTTCAGTTACTGTCTCTTGTTGTAACTAAGTGAAGTCCTAAGTGTAACTATGTAAAACCATGGAATATCTGTACACTAAAAATTGTTAATCCATTGTAACCTTTGTAAACAAAACTCTCTTTTTATATTGGCTTTGTAAACATAAAACATAAACATAAATATAAAAGCAAATAAAATGTCAATTTGGTACCAAACAATTTCAAATGTGTTTTCCTTATATGTTGCATTTGTTTTACCACTACCCCTAATAATCTCCAAATGCACTGCAGATGCACTAATTCCTCTTTTTATTTCTGTAAACACTTTTATTCTTTTGAGTTTAGTTAAAATTGGTCTTCTTTATGTTCAAAAGTAGCCCATAACTCTATGGCAGTAAAGATCATTCTTTAAACATAATCTTTACCGAAAGGAATGGACCCACTCCCATCACCTATGCCATGCGACACCCACCTATGTGTCGCAGCGCAACATTACTACTCTTTAGCTTGGTTATTCTATTGCAGTGAAGTTAGAAATTACTTCACCAACTGAATTAAGCACAGGGAATATCCTACACAATTGTGTCCTTTATCTTTAATGCAGTTTAATTTATGGGAATTCTGGTCTAGAATGAAGAGTGTCTGCTGGTCCACTAATACCACTTTTAGCAACAGCCTGGCTTTCCTGCAAGGCTTCTGAGAGCTGTCATTCTCAGGCTAGAAGATGGTAAAAGATTTCTTTATCTGAAGAAAACTTCAAAAGATTTTTAAAGGATTCTGATTTGGAAGGTGCTGAGGTCATCCTTCACGAGAATGGGAATGTTTGATAATATTATTAAGAAATTGACAACTCCAGTAAAAAGTACATTACTTTACAAAAGTAAAATACATTTCTAAATGTATTAGAATCAAATCTGAACTGAATCTAAGAACACAGAATCAGTCAGAGTGAACAATAGAATGCCTGACTATTTGTAATTAATGCCTGACTATTCGTAATTAATGTGTCAATTATTACATTGTCTTTTGAAGTGTTGTTAGTGTTATCAGTAGAAAAATGTATTATCACTTGATAAAAACATTGTTATTTTACATTATTAAATTAAATTGTCTTTCTTTGTTGACAAGTAGTGCATGATTGATTAGATGATATTACATTCAAAATTATATTATATGTTATTATGTTATTGCTTGTGATTACTACAGTAACTGGTGGTTAAATCTGAATATTTATGAATTTCAAATATTCTGTTAAATAAAATGCTGGCAACTATTTATTGAGGTGAGTACTTTAATGGTGTGGTCTAAAGTGACATTCCATTAGATATCCTTGTTTCTGTTCTACTTACGGTATACTCTTCTAGGTCATACGAGATAAGGTCTTTTATATACCCTTTACCATGACGTTTTGCCAATTTTTCTTCCAGGCACCTTTTGTTTTTGTTTTTTGTTCAATAAAAAAGACAGCTCATTTGTCATACCTTCACATTTTTCATGAATGTTTCAAAATGTATTGACTCAAAAACACACATTAAATGCTAGACAAATATAAACATTTAGCTGCCTGGGTTCAAATCCTAGGTGAGACACTGGTTTTGTATCCTTGAGTAAGGTACAGTACTTCACTTGAATTGTTCCATAAAATATCCAGCTGTATAAATGGGTACAAATGTTGTTTGGAATTAAAGCGTCACCCATATTAATTTGTAAGGGCAACATGCTTCTAAATTCATCTTGGCAGAATGGTGGCACAGTGGTTAGTGTTGAGCCCTGGGCTCAATGCCAGACCTGGGTTTCTCTCTACATGGAGTTTGTACTGTATATTCTCCTGTGTTTCCTCTGAGCGCTCCTCCCAGAGTGCAAAAACATACTTGTCGGTTAATTGGCAACTGGGAAAATTGGCCCTAGGTGTGAGTGTGTGTGTCTGCCCGGGACTGGCTTGCTGTCCATGGTCTACCCTGCCTGCCTGGAGCCTGTTGCTTACCAGGATAGCCTGTGGCTTCTCTGCAAACTTGAACCGATTGAAGCAGTAAGGAAATGGATGGATGATTAATCTTTTTTCTGTTTGATACACTGACGTAAATTATTATTATTAAGATTAGGAAGATTGAGAATTCTTCATTGAGTATCATTGCTGTAACATAAAACAAAAATATTGTGTTTAGGGTTTGACTTTGATAATTACAGGATTTGAAACTGTTAGTGGTACAGTGCTTTTATTAGAAAAATACTGTATGAATAGAATGCTAAGATTAAAATATGTATTTTTAAGCAATGGGGATTTTATATTTTGTATTCTTCCCCTTCAAGGGATTTCTCAATAAAACCTCAGATTGTGCTGGTGGAAATACTCTAGTTAGTGCTGACAATGCAGAACTTCTTTATGCCTTCCTTGATATTCTACGTGCTTCCTATGAAGCAGACATTTGTAGCATGACCAGCATAGTAAACTGCTATACTATCAAAATCTCACAAAGACATAAAGTTCCAATATCGCCTACTTAATTTACTGGTTATGAGTCCACCTTAAAATTTCATTCTGGAAGGATATTCATAGAAATATGAAAAACTCTTTAAGAAATTAACACAATCATAGACTACATTCTTTCAATAAACAAAAGACAACAATGAGCTCTTTATAGTACAATAAAATAATTTGGACAGGAATGGTATTGTACAACAGCATTAAACATACCTTGGCTTATGCTTTAATTGGGTATAGAGGCATTAAACCCCAATGAAAGTATTTTAATACAAACCTTTCTGAATAGCAGAACCTGAAGAATTAGCAGTTTTGTAATTATTTCCATCTACCTTAGCTTTGAAATTGACTTAAATGTTTGCATATATGTTTTACAAAGTACAAAGCACAGAAAGCATATACTGTGTTTATCCCTGTACACACTAAAACAGGCAGACAAAAAAGAATTGCAAAAAATGTGTAATAGAATGCAATAAAAGAATAATTCAGTCTTTGATTATGATAATTAATAAAAAGCCACTAAATCTATTATAATGTGTATCTTAGACTTTTTCATTGAAGATAAAAATATAAGTGATTTAAGATGTAATTGAAAGATGAAAGTGATATTAACCTGGCAGCAGAGTGTGTTCTGTCCTGTCACAACCTGAGGAACAGTGAGCCTTTCTCTCAATAATGTTTTGTGTTGTATGTTATAGGTAAATATCCTATGATGTGTTTGTCCTGTAAATGTCTGTAGATGTTGTGTTGATTGTATACGCTTTAAAAACGCTGTAATGCCAATAAAGCTCACTGAACTGAATTGATACAAACACATCAGAGTGTGAAGAAGTAATGATCAACAATGCATAGTTAATAATGCCTGCAATTTACTTTTTTTGGTCTGTTGGGGGGTGGGGTTGGTTTACAAACCAATTGTAAACAGGAAAACCAGCTGTAAAATGGAAAACCAGCTTTAAACAAAGAAATTAATGTTTAGTCCAAAAACAGGTCAATTTTGCCCCTGCACAGACACACATTGGATGAGTTGTCGAGTCTTATGGCAGAAGGCAAGAATGACCTTCTTTAGTGCTCTTCATTCTCACAAGCATGTCATAGAGGGGATGGAAGACGTTTCTCATGATGGCCATTAATTTAGACACCATTTTCCTCTCAGCCACTACCTCCAAGGGGTCCAGATCAGACCCAATGGCAGAACTTGCTCTTTTGATGAGCTTGTTCAGCCTGTTAGCATCAGTATTGTGGTATACTGCAGACTTTTGCCATGCATTCCAAGTGGCTGCATCTATACAGGTATGTATCAGATCTACATTGATAACATTATTTCTTAACATTGGGATACTTCCAAAATTATTGCCTTTTGCGTTTTGTTCTCTTTACTGGAGTCATCCAGCCATGTTCCAAAATAACCTATGCATCCATGAACAAATGTTAGCAGACATTTGAGAGTTGTGACAGTAATAGTGTGGTCAGCTGCTTAGGCTATACAGGATTTGATTACATCTGTGCCTTTGGACTACAAATGACAAACAGAGGCCAGACTCATTGGTATTAAAGCTCTTTGCTCTACAACTCTATATGCAGAACAGTCAATGTTTTTCTGAGAGTCAAGGCCAAAGTGTTCACAATTGTTTTTGCTTTCTGGCAGGCAAGATCCCCAATTTTCCAAGAGTGAGAGAAGGGATCTGGCCTTGCAACTTTGTACTCTTCTGGAAGGGGATCCGGCAAGGTGATGTGTGAGTATTAAAAGGTTCTGCATTTGAGAATGGGATGACATCTACATTTGATGCATGAAGCATGGCAGCCCTGTGTATGTTCAAGTAGTTAATGATATCTATTGTACATTTCCTTTTAATTCACATGATTATGCTGGATCAATATTCAAAGGTGAAGAGTTGGCATCAAGTCAAAAGTGGCAAAGAGGTATTAACTTGAAGGGATCCAAATAAGGGAACTGTTACTGTTATTTTTTTAAAGGCATAATAACATACATTTGGACATCCCTGCATATCAAAGTGAACAAGACATAATTAATCATAATTAATTAAAGTATCAAGTGGGTGATCCAATCAGCAATAGTCCCAGGCTTGCTTATTTAAATTAACCTAAAGCAGTTAAAAAATAGTGATACTTATTTTACGTGAAAGCTCTGTAAATGCAGTAAGCATTTAGTGCAAAACCTATTTGCATTGTATTCTTGACACATATTTCAATATAATCATCTGAAATAGCGAGAGTTTGCTTTGTGAAAAAGCCTCCATTTTGGCTCAAAACTCAGGCTCAACTGTAACTTAAATAGTTTATTGTGGAAAATAATTAGTTTAAAAATGGTGGGTATAGAAAGAATAAAGTTTTACAATTTCTGAAATAACTTAATTCTGAAAAATCAACAAGTTTGAAAATGCACATACTGCAGCATTCATTGGACAAACTAATGCAGTTTTTTTACACACAGGTCCAGATATACAATGAAAGGTCTAGGTAAATATACCACATTTATCACATTTTATATCCTGCAATATACTAAATAGGCCACATTTTGCAGTTGTTGTGACAGTTTGTAAGATTATTTACCATGTACAGTACTACAAGACAATGTGCTAATGAGAACATGCAGACTGTATTATTTTCAAAGTTAACTATAATGTCTTAGGTACAGTATATGTGCATTAATAAATACTCATAGGAAGTTAGCCTACGTGTACTGTCAAGCAGAAATAAAGGTGTTCTAGAGTTCCAGAGCTGGATGTTCCAGTGTCATCTGGGTCTCAGCCTGGCACGAGCAGTAAACAGGAAGGCAGTAAAAGAAAACTTTAGGGATACTGAGATGGAAATTCCGTATTTCCCTTCCCTTGGTTTGTAAAAAACTCCAACTGTTCATAAAAACATTAAAGCAATGAACTTACCATATTTGATTATTGGTGTTTGGAATTATTAAGCTTAAATCACATCAGATTTTTTCACAATTAGAAAGATTTTACCAAGATACCAAGATTTTAGTGACACATGTACAGTATATGCTCTATTGCTCCCAATACATCCACTTTTAAGGAAAATAGAAATGTTTGCTTTCGTTTCAATGAAACATTAAATATGGCTGATAATTTACCAAAAATGTGGACTGAGAGATGCTAGTACCTGCTAAAACAGTTCCCCAAGGAGACACAGGTAAGAATATGCAAGGTGAATAATAATTTTGCCACTGCAAGGATATCAATTCTTCTCAGAAAGCGGCTCCAGGACATGTTTTTAGCTCATCCAGTACTTGTTCCTGATTTGGTCATTCTTATAATTGGAAGAGGGTAGACAGGAAAGAATACCCTTACTTTTCTCATTTTAAAAATTCACTGTGCTGAATACAATGCTTTCGTCTTTCTGAAATTACAACAGCCAAGCTTAGGGGAAGGTTTTTTTCCTACATTGTCTTTTAAGGGTTTGCTGATTGTGACTGTTTAAGATGTGCTTTCCAAAGTTCTTAACAAATTGGCACAATTTTAAATATTCTAAATGCCTGCAGCTTTAGTAATCTTATTTTAATATTTGACAAACCTCATTTGCACAACTACATTTTTGCAAATTCCTCCAGAATTGACAAGAATTAATTATTCATCAAGGGGTTTCTTGCAAAAACAAACCACTATTGCAAAACGATACAGTATATTTAAATCTTGTTTAGTAACCACACTTCTGACTCATTTGCAACAGGCTTACTACTTCTAGAGCAGGTTCATTCTTTAAACACATCTGATCGTCTCAGTAGGGAATGGTCCTATTATATGTAATGTAAGTGATAAAATATGTCTTCTTTGTGGCATATGTTTTCAAAGATATCTCCATCACTTTGAAAGCATCCTCCTTGTTGTAGTATTTCAAATTTTAATAGTATTGATCTAAAATATAGATCACCCGAAGAAAGACCCAAATTGACACCCGAAGAAGGCTCCACAGCCGAAAAGTTGTGTTTTTTTTCTTCTCTTTTCAGCATGGAATAAACCTATAACTTGTTCCTTTGAATGTGATAAACTTGTACATTGACAATATGGCTTTAAGCCATTTTATTTAGAGAGAAAAGCAACTGGCTGAAGCAGTCAACCAACTTATCTTCACACACATATATGAAGATTACAAAATTTAAGGATTTAACAAAGAGAACATTTGTGAATAAGGTAATGTATTTAGTACAATGGGATGTACAGTATTATGATAAAGGAGAAAATAGTAGATTCACATGTTTCAACAAATAACCCCAATAATAAATATATAATGGAGGGAGAACAGAACACTTTGTAGATATTAGCCTTTGCCAGCTTAATTTGAGGAGCTGCAGCCTGGTCTTTATGACAAGACAGTAGAAACCTCATAAAGAATGAACCATGGGGGTTTCCATACAGGCAAGTAAAGGGCACTTTACTTAAATTACATATTAATAAAATATTCTTAGGCGTAACAACTCTTTTTAAGATATTTAATAAATCAAATAAAAAGTTAGATGTTAGTTTTTATTTCGTCTTTATGATGTTGAAGTGTGTATTTTTTATTAGTCATTGATCAAGCTGAATTGAACTTTGCAATAAAACGTGCATTTAAAAAAAAATGTTGGTGCAAGTGCTTGTTAGCAAATTATTCAGTTACCGTGCAGCCTTTCAACTGAACACTTGTAAGCTATTCCATCCATCCATTACAGGAATAGTGTTTATTCCTATTAAGAATCATAGCAATATGGAATCCAAACCAGAAGGATGAGGTGCATGGAGAGACCACTTTGGACTGCATGCTGGACACATACTGTACATTATACTCATACATATGCAAATGTATAGGGGCAATTTAGAGACAACCATTAACATATCAAGAATGTCTTTGGAATCTAAGAAACTAAGAGAAGCCACCAAAATCCCATGTAACATTGAGAGGGTATGCAAGATCCATTAAGACGTTGCCCAAGTTCAGGATGGTGGAAATCAGGCCCCCAAAAATATGAGGCTGCATTGCTAATTGCCATACTATTGCATTGCTAATTGCTACCTTTTTTGGAAACTACTACATTAAAGAATAATAGCTTCACCTAGTCATTTCGGTCATAAAAGATAATTGCTTCTGTAATTAAATTGGAACAATTGAACAGTTCAGATTGTTTGCAGGAGAATTATTTTTAGCTGTGCTTGCTAACTGTGATTTCTTGGGATTAAACACTAGCACACGTAGAGTGGAAATCCTATCTTTCCTAATATTTCACTGTTCATTAACATTTCAATTTTGTCACAGGTGTCTTGGCAGTAACTTTCTTAAATGTGATTTTAATTGCTTTCAAATATTTTTTGTTAAACAAGCTTTATTTGAAAAATACACAACATTTGATTGATTTCATCCATTTTAATAATGCACATGCTATACCTGAAAAAACTGAAATTAATTGACAGCATTTTTTCAGTCTAACTTATGTTGTCTGTATGGAGTCTGTATGTTTTCCCCTTGTTCCCACACAGGTGCTCTTGTTTCCCCCACAGTTCAAAAACATACTGGTAGGTTAATTGGCTTCTGGAAAAAATTGACCCTGGTGTGACTGTGTGCAAATTTGTGTCTGCCCTGCAATGGACTAGCATCCCATTCAGAATGCACCCCAACTTGCACCTATTTTCCAGGACAGGCTCTGGCTCCCCTACGACCCTGAATTGGATGAAGCCATTCGAAAATGGATTGATGGCTGGATGTATATAATTTTGAATTCTGTGCTTGTGTAATTTTCTAAACAGGAAATGGGGATAATTGGGAAAATTATTTTCTGGACAGAATAGAAGAAAGTGAAATTATGAAGTAATGTCATAGTCTTAATATACAGTATTACGCAGAAACAAATATTTGTATTTCACAAGTAACTGTATTTTACACTATTCTTCAGATGCAGGTGTTTTCTTATACATCTCATAGAAATTCAAGTTAAAAAACATTAAGCAGGATTTACATAGCCAATTTTCCAAAGTGGAAATATTTATGTAACGTAAAACATTCTGAATTGAATATACAGATGTACTCATGTCCATTACTAAATGACACAAATTAATTTGAAAAGGACATAAATAGTTTGTATTTACAAGAACTGTATCAGAGAAATTTTTATTTTTACAGTTAAATAAGTTCTAAGTTCTAAACCTGAATGACAGTTCTGGCTGGGATGTAAAACAAAATTGTTTACCATGTCTCACAATGTCTTAAATATGAAAGCATGAACAATGAGACTAGAAACATACTGGAAAGCCCTATTTAAAAAAAGCAATTTAAGTGAAAATGAAGGAATAAACATAATACTTACTCAAACACAAAGACATTTCTTTGGATATATAGTGGGCATTTTTCTTAATGAACATTGTACATGCCTCCAAATAATGTATTTTCTCACTTAATTTAAAGAATCCATGCAATGTAGTTAAGGGTCATTCTCAATCCAAAATCTGTGAGCTTGAGGTCACATGTTTTGAGTATTAGTTTCATGCTACATACACAACTTTGTACCACATTAAAAGGAGGTTGCACTAATAACCTAAATTCTTAAGTTTCATTTTGAATATACACTATTGAAGTGTCTTAAAGAATTTAGTACAATTGGTAAATGTACAATATATAGGTACAATTGTTTGCTGAGATGTATGGTTTTGAGATTCATGTGTTTAACCCAATGTATCTTAATTATTATTCTTTTCACAAAACTGTGCCAGAGAACAAAGAACTCAGGTGCCTCTAATTACACCAACCACTTTAGTATATTCTTGGCAAAATAATTTACAAGTTGGGGATTACGCTTATTTATTTTCTTTATTGGTCAATCCACTCGGTAATTTCCTGATATTCTCCATTTTCATACTCCTCTATTTGTAATAATATCCAGCATCTGTTTTGCCTATTTCTGTTTATTACAAGATAAATAATGTAATAAATACAAAAATGAATTATATGGTTAGCATCCATCCATTTTCTTAACTGCTTTATCCAACACAGGGTCACTGGGGAGCCATTGCCTGTCAAGTCAAGCAACAGTTTCAAGGCAGGATACATCCTGGACATGACACCAGTGCTTTGCAGCTGGTTGACATTCAGAGATCAAAAACAGTGGAGGGTATTTCCCTTTCTCTGCCTTTTTTTTTAGAAAAAAGAAACAAATCTTAATTATAACAGTCAGTTAACATTTTGTTTAAAATAGGTTAATAGAAATTATTGAGAAAATAATAAAAATAAACCATTTGCTATAAGAAGATTAGAAAAATATATTTATATAATAGAGTACTACATTTTTATGTTCACATTTTTAAAATATGTTGAAATGAAACAAGCTGTAATACTTTTAATATTTTAAACTTTCTGTATAGCAAATTAACTCACTTTTGGTAATTCAGTCTACTCCAAAAATGTGAGATGCTCTTCATTATGATTAGACTGAAAACTGTTTTTTCAAAAGAATATTTGTTAAACATCTAAAACAAGGTACAGTAGTTAAAAGCTTTCATTACTCCCAAAAAAGAAAGTTTTTTTTTTAGCCATAGAATCACACAGAAATGTTTGAACATGAAGGTATTGTATTGATTTATTTTTCAGAGAAGAGAAGAGTGCAGCTTATTTATTGGTCCAATATTACCTTTTTTAATTTTCTTCAGAGGCCTCTAACTCAACTTATAAATGGGCTCAGTCTCTATTGGATTGCAAAAAGAGCCTTAATTTAAGTGCCACACATACTGTATATTGCAAACTGTGTTTACATCAATAGTTTAAACCATTCATCCATTTTCTAGACAACTTCCAGTACAGAGTCATGGGGGGGAGCCTGAGACCCAAAGGTCTCTTGTATGGCAAAAAGGCTATCACACCAGGGACTGTTTAACAGAAGCCATTTACTGCAACCTACCAGCATGTCTTTGGAAACTGGAGGAAACCTATGTAAAGACAGAGAGAACATACAGACTCCACACAGATAGCACCCTAAATATTGAACTGGTGGCCCCAATGAGGCAGCAACACTAACCACTACACCACGGTGCTGCCCTACAGACATGCAAACAGCAGTTACTCTTAAAAATTAAAAAATACTAAAAGACATTAAAAACGCAACAGATTGTGTTGGATGCAATACTCATTTGTTTCATTTTCATGCTTCCCAGTATTATTGTGGGATCCTGTGTATAGCTAACTAGTTAATGAAACTGGGTTAATGACATCATTAAAAGTCTACAATGTTTTCTTTCAACTTACACAGATTATATTACTATTTGATTGTGCATCAGACTTTACATTATTTTTAAAAAGTGTACATTCAATCTTAAGAGATGGGTATTTTCTGGTCAATTGTATTTTGCCATTAAGGCATTTTCTTCCAGAGCTTAGAAGAAAAGAAAATAAATGAATGATGAAAGCAATGAGCAATATTTTCCTATTTCTTTCAAGGGTGTTCATTTCTCTCTTCTGCTCATATTCCTGTGTATCACTCACAAACTTTTAATGTACAGCTCTACTTTTGTTTAGAAAGTGATGTCTCTCGCTGAACTTTAATAGCTTCTCCAGTTTCAATTCAGACTCATTTATTTTAATATTGTCATTTATTACACATTGCTGTTTTGGTCTTGAGAATTCATCCAGTTCAAGACGAGTCTGTGAAGTAAGAGGACATGGGGATAAATGACCCAAGATGCAGTAGTGGGCAGTGACAAATTGATCTTCCTTGCAACTGTTAATCATAGCTAAGATCTTGGACTTTAGCATGTTACACAGTACCAGCTGTCATCTGCAATCACACAAGCCACTTGGAAAATAGAAATGATGTCCAGTTGTAATGATTCTCTTTATACTTCTGACAATAGTACAAGGCAACATGAAAGTCTAGGTAAAATAAGATAAAGTTCTGCTTCAACGAGCCAGTACCTTTTCTTCTGTTTCTAACCCACATACCCATTGGCATGCAGTGTGCACTCTTGTTATCTCCAGGCAGCAGGCAACACAGGTATCAATGATCAGACAATCACATATTGCTGAGAAACATTCAGGCACCAGTGGGCAGGGTCAGAGAGAAAGCAAGGGTTACAAAATACCTTTTGACATGTTTTTCAACCACATCTAACATTATCAGTTATCACATTTTAAATATTTTTGATGTGGTCCATGTGCTTGTAGGTTTCTTGTATTTTAACTGTGTTCATAGTCTATTTGGCAAATTTTAAGATATTTCTAATTCAAAGCTATTTTTGAATGATTATTTTGTAGCTTGGAAAAGTCTGAACTTTTGATAATTAAAAAGTGTAACCAAGGAAACAAATCATTTAATATAATATATACCAATTCATGAATTTCAGCATGGTCTACACAAAATTTCATTATACACTATACTGTACAAACAATGCAGTTTATGTGCCTGCAAAAATAACAGTTAAAAAACACATTCAAAATACATTTAACATTATGATGAAGACCTGAAATGGAAGTGTGAGTTAAAGGACTTTTTTCATGAACTGTTAACAGCACTGGGTTCTAGGTACAAATGCCATGGAAAAATGGCCCCTAAATTAAGCAACTACTTTTTCTTTGTGCATGACTATGTCACCTAGCAATTATAAAGGAAGCTAGGAACCTTTCCCTTCCTGTCACAGATTCTTTTAATGTCCTAGAACCACCAGTGCATCCAAAGACCAGACAAGATGGTTATCATATAATGTAACATTTTATTGCAGTATTTTGTTCTTCCCATAACACAAATGTAGCCCCATAACACAGCCATTCCTATGACTACTCACCCAAAACACAGAACACATGGCACGACTTACTGATAGAGTAGTCCAATAATCCCAGTTAACAGTATTAAATGCCCTAAAGGAACATTCTGGCATTGCCTTTATCATTAACCAATCATTGTTGTTAACCTGGCATGCCTTCCTCCTTATGCCACAGCAAAGAAAAAGTGAAATTCCAGGCATCGTCCTAAGTCCCAGGAGTCCTGAACATTGTGTCCCTGGTATCAACCACACTACCCAGTTTGTATTTGAGTCCAGTTTTGGGTAGTGGGGGAGGAATACAATACTGATCTTTCTTCTGGTTCTGCCAGTTCCTAGTCTCTGAGCTGGTCCTCTCCTGGGTCAATACACTGTAGGCTTTTATTAGAAGTCCCATTCATTAAGGTCTTATGATTCATTCTTGGGAGGGTGAAAGTGTTCCTTTCATATTTTGGGTGTGGGCAGAGCTAACTGATCAGGGCTCATTCAGGAAATGGCTCAATACAGATTCCCAGGTGTAACAATGCATTGTGCATTTGCACCCTATTCTTAGAGCCCTCTCTCAGTCACAGGCACAGTCAAACCTGTTTTACAGCCCCAATTGTCACCTCTGAGTGGTATAGTAATTGCCCAACATCTGTTCTTAGAGAGTTTTTGATCAGGGCAGGAATCTCACAGATTAAGATGCAAAACTGCTCCAAAATCTAGGACAACACTAGTTGATCAATTCAATTTAACATCAATACAGACACTGACACCTGTTTCCATGAAACCCATTTTGCTTACCCTGTGACACAAATTCTTCACTTTTAGCACAAACTTTTGAGTCTTTGAAAGACACATTTTTTCAGTCAGCTCAGGAACAATGTCAAAATTAAAACAATGTTTATACACAACAAATGTAAACTGACATAAATACATAAGTATTTCGAATTGTGTAAACAGGATTAATAAAAAGGTAAAATTATAAACATTAAATTTAGTTGTATCCAATTCTGTAACATGCTTATTTTCTCATTTCATTAAGGTGTTATATACATAATTCTCAGTACATAATCAGGGCCCTGAGGTTTTCACAAATACAAAGCAGCATGGAATTAATTGTGATATGTTACTACATACACCTTGAAAATGAATAAGATTAAAAAATATTATAAAGCAATGATTTTGATGCTGCCTGGATTCTGGAGGTGCAAGAATGGTAGCAATACCCTGATTGCTTGACTAATATACCATATTTTGCATGCTGACTGAACTTTTTTCCTTTTCCCACAGTTTTCACAAAACTAAAAAAATGTTTTGATTTTCTGTGATGGATCAACCTGACATAATTGATTTTCAGGTTCCTCCTTTTGGAAGAGAACCCAAAACCCTAGAGCTTGAGTGGGCACAAAAAAACACTAAATGTCATTGCTCAAGGTCAGATACAAATGCCATTGCTCAAGTTCAGATACAAACTCAGAGTTTTAAAAGCACATTGGCCATGTGTTCAAATAAGAAGGATGATATTTACTTAAAAGTGAAATTGGCATGAAATAAGTAAATTATGAAGGTGCCAGTATACAGCAGTAAAAAATGAAATGCTAGAATGAAATGCTAGAAAAAAAATCTATATTATGTGCACATTATATTGTGCTAAAAAGTTTAGTGCTGAACACTATGTTTAGGTATGTTTTAGTTTTGGCCTAGCCTAAGTGTTCGGGGTTATTTGTCATTTCATAGTTTTTTTTAGAAGCAATTAAAACCAATATTTTGTTCAGGAAAAACTCAAATAAGAAAGACTAGATGGTATTCAGTATCAGAAACCAACAGGAAAATATTTTCTAATGCAATTAAAAATAAGCTAATTTACCGTATCTTGAAAATGACAAAAAAACATTATAATTAAAAAAGGAACTGCTTCTGTGTAACACAATTAAGCAACTTTGAAAAACTATATAAAACTTTGCTGTTCTCAGAATAACACACTATATACTTTTATACCCACAACATTTGTTATTTCATTAGTCTGGTCAAATTCTTATAAAGAAATGGCATTAAAAATATAGAGGGACAGCATACTTAATACTTTTGCTTTAACTCACCTGGCTGAAGAATGACACTGGTTCTGGTTGCAGATCAGAGCTGTCACATTCCTCAAAAAGGATCCCCCAAAACACTGATGCAGATTTGGAAGACTGACCTAAGCTGCAGTTTTGCTGGAACTGCATGAAAATGCATGTAGCAGAAAATTATTAAGAAGCACATATGATGCAGGCTTGAACTTGTTTAAATAGCAAGATTTAGATAAGGGAAGAGGGCAAGAGATAAAACAACAGATATAGACGTGATATACAGCAGATATAGATATGCTGACTTTGTCTAAACAAAATGTGTTCAGATCAGAAAGATGATATTTAATTAAATGTAAAAAAATACATGAAATTAGAAGTAAATTATTGAGCTGCAGGCATATAGCAATCAAAACACTTAAAGCTGCTATATGGACATGACAGCTTTGGGTGCTGTGGGTTGGATGCTCAACCAGAAACAGAGAAAAAAAAGGGGGAAGGAGGAAGAGCGGAGTGAGTGTGATTCGAAAGAGAGAAGGAAATGGAATAAGGATGATAAAATGGCCACAGTTATTCAGAATTTCTAAAAGGCTTGATGACACCAGGAGAACTGAAAAAAAGTACAGACAGCATGGGAGTAGTAGAGCTCTTTGATTTTGATGGAGGGTTGAGGATAAAAAGGTGAGAAAGCGACTCCCATCCTGGTTTTCAGGAGATGAATGTGATGAAGGTAAGGGCCCAGCAATGCTGAATGAGAATCATATCCATCTGCAACGTAGCAAAATGCCAAGTGCTAGAAAAGATGTGTTCAGTGCAGTGTGCATCTGAGGAGCTTACAGATGCAGCCATTCAAAATGCACGGTACAAACCCGCGGTACGGGAAACTACCCACAAGCCACCGCAGGGCACCGCGGTAAGTGATTGGCTGGCCAAAATGACCGACAGGGGCACTCGTGGTGCATTGGTTGGTAGTGAAAAGATTTAATCATTTAATCTCTTTACTGTGCACATTTTAATCCGCTTAGTATTGAATATTTATATGGAATTTTAGCACTAAAGGGAAATTTTAGTAGCTGAGCATAAAAAGAAGAGGAGCATAACGCATCTGAAGGTCATAAACGATATTAATTTAGGAACATAAACATTACTGTATGTAAACTGTACTGTGTATGGCTGGTCTTGGTAGTTTAAAGAAAAAATACACACCAGTCTTTCATTTCTCCCTAAACATTTTAAGCATGAAAGTTTTATGAAACGGTACCCAAATATGCGATTGCTGTATAGAATGAATTTTAATTAAAAAAAATTATTTAACACGAAAATTAAGCTGTTTACATCTTCCGTCTGAGAACAGTCACCCGTTGCTACCCAACGCAGAAACACAGCCACTAACTAGCAAAGAAAGGACATAAGCTAGCCAATATGATAAAGAAATAAATGATTATTTTGTTTATTTCTTTTGCACATTTATTTGAACATTTCCATCGATTGTACAAGCACTTGGAAACTGTCCAATCCCTATTTCATCAGGCATTTTCTTTTACGTCTGGCGCCGGTCTGTGTCTTCTAGGATATAATGCCAGCGATTTTTTGTTAAATTTGGGTTTCCAATAACGCCGCAGCAAACTCTTGTTTTTATGTCCACTATAACAGACAATCTCCTTTGCTTTTAACCGAGCGTTTAATAATTTCCTAAGATGAAAATGATTTACTTTATTTCCCCCACGGGATCAATAAAAGTATCTATCATCTATCTAAACTATGGGACAGAATTCTGGGGTCTCCCTATACCAGAGATTATGGTAGGGCTTCAGAATGGTGATTGGCTGACACCATCTGACACCCCTCTGATTGGAGAAAAAAGACGTGCTGGTCTGCTATACATATTGTACCAGGAAGAGGATTTCTTTCTATTCGAAACGTGTATTTTAAAAGTTTAATTAAGAAGTAAAAACCTTACAGCGTACACAGATTTCTAAACTGATCAGGAGGAAGAAAAATCACCCGTGTTTCGTGCATAAAAAGTGGTTATTAACTATCGAAACCTGTTTTATTTATTTTATTTTTATTTAGATTAAGAGTTCCCATCACCCCCATTCCCATTTAAATCACAAACCCGTGTTTAATTAAATGTCTTTTAACGTAAATCGTTATCTTTGTCTTCTGCATAATAATGTTCACCACTCTGTCCAGCAAATTAATAATAAACTTTATTTTATATAGCATTTTAAACGAGTAAGTAATTAGATTGCTCATAAACCTAATCACTTATTCTACATAAACACAGCGTAATTGCTCTCTGAAAATGCTTTTTCTTTTTATTTAGGCTCAGATTTCAACTATAGATTGGATTATTAATAACCATAATAACGACCAACCAACAAAAACAACCATATAAACATAATACCAACCAAAAACATACAGTAGATAACAACCACAATACAAAATCAAATATATCAAACCATTAAACTCTCTCAAATTCCTCCAATTATCATAATCCCGCCCCTTATGCAAAACCAAACCCTCCTCCCATCCCAGTTTATCCTCTTTATCATAAACAAAATCCACCTCAATTTTCAACATAAAGCATTACACAAAATCAATACCTCAACACTCCATATTCAACAACGATAATTCACAAACAGCCAGAACATGTAACTCCACATTCCCAAATAGACCTCATTTCCATAGCCCCGCCCCTTATGCAAAACCAACATCCCTCCCCTGTTCTCTCTCTCCGCTGGCGTTTGTAATCGTTTTTATTTTTAAATAAATTTGAGCAAAGTCATGTATTTTAAAAATCTTAAGATTTCTATATTTATGTCTTTATTTAGTGGTTTCATTAGTGACAAAGGCTAAACTTTCTTGGAAAAATGTCTTTTATGTAAACCATGTTTGCTATTAATTAATTTAGGGCTAGAATATGTTCATTGTCTTCCAATGAAAGAAGGGTTCCTTTTGCCGTAGTCGGGTTGACATTAGAAGCTTGCCACGCCCGGACTGTTACACCAACGCATTAGCATGTTAAAGCGATTTCATTGAGGAGCCTAGCTTTCTTAACTAGTAAGTACTGTACTTACTGGGTTTTTGAGGGGGGGAGGTGTCTTTCGCTGGAAATCTCGCCCCCTTCTACTTTGAAAATACCTGTGAAACCGGTTTAATTCGTCACAGCCAGCACTCCCGCAGAGAGGGGGGTTGTACTTGCAGTGTATCGGTATACAGTAGCCAGAGCCGACCGCTACGCCACCCACGTGTTATGCTCTTCGTTAATGTCTAAGCCGGAACACATCATTATATTTCATTTTGTATTTCTTAAAAAAAAAATTGTTTGCCCAGCCTAACAGTATTGTTGTTATTGTTTTTATCCTGTAAAGCGCTTTGAGGAGCCACCTTTAAAAGCACCATATACAATAAAGTTAATTATTATTACTATTGTTAATTTGCTGGACAGAGAGGTGAACATTATTACGCAGAAGACAAAGATAGCGATTTACGTTGCATTGTGCATTGTGCTGCTGTAATAAAGTTTTAAATAATTAAAAGTCTAAACAGTATCAGCTTTATTTATCGGTTTTAAATAAAGGCGATTTAAACGCGATTTAAATCAATATAAATGTTTATATTGTAACGCATAGGTGACTATTCATTGTTATTAAAATGACTTAAATTTGATCATGTTGTGATATTTAGAAATATAAATTTGTTTGGTGCGAGTGAAGTTTTATTTAATCTCTGAGCCAGGGAAACGTTTTATTTTTTCAAAGAAATAAAAAATAAAAAATTAGATATAATAATATAAACATTTACTGCAATACATTTACTTTGGTGGGTAGCCGCGTCAGCCTGCAACGTTTCGGCTGTGAATCCTTCTTCAGGTGTGAGGGTCTTCAGTTCAAAATGAAACGCTTGGAGTTTGTAATGTAGGGTGCTCTGAACGAGTTCAACTTTAATGCAGGAAAAATGTATTTCCCAGAAGCTATACTGATTCTTATGGAAGCCAGTTTCCGCCAGGGAGTAAAAAAAAACACACTATGGTATTCTCTCTGTTGCAATGCAGTTAAAAACATATCTCTGATGCTGTTCCTAAATGAATATCGTTTATGACCATCAGACGCTTTATGCTCCTTTTCTTTTTTCCAGTGGGTTGAACAGGGAGAGGCATTTCATGATGTACTTTTCACTGATGAAACAACAGTGGCTCTGGAACAGTTTTCAACCATGTCATTTTATAAAAAGGGGAGATATGTGAACAAGCAAAACCCAAAACAAACATGTATGCCATAAGGCGTACGCGTTACTGAAGCTAAAAGTTTAGCCTTTGTCACTAATGTAACCACTAAATAAAGACATATAGAAATCCCTACGTTACAGACTGTATATGGCTGGTATTGGTAGTTTAAAGAAAAAATACACACCAGTATTCCACTTTCTCCCTAAACATTTTAAGCATCAGAGTCTTACATGTGGTTATTTCAGAAACGTTTGTACGTGCTCCTTCTGACCATGTTACTGTTTACTGTTACTGACCATATTAAGTTTAAGTGCCTGTGGGCACTTTTCCTGTCCGTGGGGGGGGTGGACCGTCTTTCATTAGAAGGTTAGTCTGTTCTACTCTGAGAATGTAGAGGGGGTGGAAAGTGCCCGCGGTCATTTAATTAGTATTAAAATTCGCACTGATACGGACATAGGAATATTCGTGCGTGGTCAAAAAAATGGCATAAAAACGACAAAGTGAAGGCTGTGAAAACATTCACAATGTACTTTATACACAAAGCAAGTGTTCTCACAACTCTAGGAGGTTTTGTGAAAATGCTACAGGCGTGCCAAAATCGTTTTTTTAAATTCAAGGTGACTTTACCGCGGTTTTCATTTTCAGATTGTGAATCAAAAAAGGCACTTAATTAAACACGCGATTGCGATTTTAATCAATTACTGTATTGATTGAAACACACATTCTGTACAGATACAGTACAGTCACATTCTCCTGTCATCCAGTGGTGTAAAATGAATTAGCAGGTGATTGAGATAACAATGCACCGCCCACTGAGTGGAATGTTCTTATTTGTTCTCAAGTGTAAAAAGAGGTAATAATTCTAAATAATTCCGTGTCGCATTAACTAACCTCTTCAGTTTATTCCGCCAGACAGTACATGAATATAATTATATCGTTATTAATTTGTTTAGATACGCAATTCCATATTATATTCCCTGTTAATCAAATTCTAAAAGTATGCATTTGTTAGATAACAAGCGAATTCACAGAAAAGGTTAAAAGACTATCACTTTTCACAAAGTATATAATCTTAATATGGTCAGAAGGAGCACGTAAAAACGTTTCCCAGCTATACTGCTTAAAATGTTTAGGGAGAAATGGAATACTGGTGTGTATTTTTTCTTTAAACTACCAAGACCAGCAATATACAGTACAGTTTACATACAGTAATATGTTTATGTTCCTAAATTAATATCGTTTATGAGCATGTGAAAGGCATGGTGAATCGGAGATTCTCAAGAATTACTTTGTATGATTGGAAACGAATGCGTGATCGGATCAACTAAATGCTGTGGTGTTACTTTTTGTCAATGAAAAAATAAACTCTTTTTGTTTCCAAAGATGGTTACAAAGAATGTGGACCAGGGTAATACTTTGAGCTTACAGCTTGTCCAAGGTCATTCATTATTAATACTATTAGTAATATCTTCGATAAAGACTTTGATGCATAAAATATTCCTGCATAATTAAAATATTTATGATAAAGGTGGTAGGTTGTGTACTTTTGTCCAACAGAACAATCTTGCTTTTATAAGATATATACCGCCTTTTTAATGTTTAATGATTAACATGCTGTAATACACTGTTTAAATTTAAAAGTCTTAAGACTATACAACTTAAATTCTTAATTGAATAAAGATTGTCCCTCAGCAGTGATCGGGATTCGAAACCGACGTTTTCTGGTGACAGCTCAAATGCTGTACAGGAGAGGTTAACCTTTATTAGCTCCACCTGGCGGTTTTACAAGGTGATTCCAGATACTATTAACATAATCCAATTTGCATACGGTATGATGCGGTATACTGCGACACGCCCACCGTGTTATACCGCAGCATACCCCGCTTGTTTTGAATGGCCGCATCTGTATATGTGGAGGAAAGTGAAAGTGCATGATTATATAATTTGACCTCCTCCCAAACATCTGTTTAAACAAACACCTTATATGAAATGTTCAATATGTATGTACTGTATTTCCCATTGTCCATAAGCAAATTTCAAATGAGCTCAAATTCAAAGTATTTATTTTATTGACACAAAGTTTGATACCATTCAAAAACTGGTATAATGCTTTATCAGATTGCCTTGGAAGGTATAATCACTGTGAGGTGGCAGCACAAAGCCACCAAAGAAATGACCACATGGACCCTCTCTCATCAATAGTTGTAGTGATGTGAGGGTTTTTAATTACTATAACAAATATTAATTGAAACAGTAAATGACAAGAAAGTCAATCAAATATAATAATTTACGGCCTCCCACAAGGATTCTAATTATACAATATCCAACGTATTGATGCAACAGCAAAGCAAACAAAACAAACCAACATAACAAAACAATAGAATATATTTGTGAATTGATCTGCTATGGTATGAAAAAATAGTTAATCAGAGTTTATTCTTTAAGATTCATTGGCTAAACATATCTTGATAAGTTTAAGATAGAGCTCAGATGGCTTGGTCCATGGTCTGAATTGGCAGCTGCTTACTGTAGGAGTATCTGAGCACAGAAAGGAAAAAAAAGAGCTTTGCTTAATGTTGGCTAATGTTGCTGGATACAGCTTTGCAAGGAGGTTCGAGTTCAAGTTCAAGTTTATTACAACAATACAATTGTATAATAAAAGAAAGACAGAGACAACAGGCAGTGTGCAAAACAACAACAGGCAATGTGCAAAACAACAAAAGGTAATAGTTAATGTGCAAAACAACATCAGATGTGCAAAAACATACATTAACAGATTGAAATAAAGGATAGAAAATTATGGGGAGTGAGCTTTTTGACATGTGAGGTAGAGGTAGATTTCAATGTGTGTTTGAGTTTTTGGTAAGAAAGAAGGCACTGTGAGGTTCAGATCGTAGGTGAGAGAGGCTGGGAGTATAATAGTTTGATAGTGCGGGGGTAAAAACTGTCTCTGAATCTGGTAGTCCAGGCCCGAATGCTTCGGTACTGTTTTCCAGATGGTAGAGGGTTATACAGTCTGTAGCTGGGGTGTGCGGGGTCTTTGATGATGCTTAGAGCTTTTCTCAAGTACCATCTGTCATAAATGTCCTGTATGGATGGGAGGGCAACCCCGGTGATGGACTGGGCAGTTTTCACCACCCGCTGTAGGGCTTTGCGGTCAGCAATACTGCAGTTGCCATACCACACTGTGATGCAACCTGTCAGAGTGCTTTCTGTAGTGCATCTCTAAAAGTTAGTGAGGATCTGGGGACATATCTTAGCCTTCTTCAATCGTCTTAGAAAGTACAGGCAATGTTGCACTTTCTTGATCAGACAGGTGGCATTGAGAGACCATGTGAGGTCCTCGGTGATATGGACGCCAAGGAATTTGAAGTTACTGACCCTTTCCACTTCAGTTGGGTCCAGCAGCAAGAGAGAAGGTTGCGAGAAACTCTTCCTGGTTATAGCTTTTTACTGATTATGCTGAATATTCGGAATGTTGACAAAAAAGAGTCCATTTGCCTTCATTTTTTTGATAATGTGAAAATAAATTTGTTTATGAATACAGAACAGCAGACTGATCAGAGCCGACCTGCACCATATATAATTAAGCATACAGCTTCACAGTTTTCTAGTCTGTATTCCAAACCTACAGATACCCAAGCTGCTTTGTCAATGCAACAGAATATTATTAGAAATATTTAACAATGCTTAATTATGAGTGTAATATTATGCCTTGTTGCTACATAGTTAACCAATTATTAACAGTATTTCTGACAGAATGATAATACAGTAGAACATGGAATGTTTGTATTTTTACAAGGGTGTAATTATTTTAAAAAGTACTTCAGAGGTGGAGTAGGCTGAGCACATACAAAAAAAAAACTGTATTGATTTTTCACTGGGGTGTTTGTCAAACAGGGCCATTAAGCCTGAGAGGTGGAGGGAGCCTCGTCATGTGTAGTGGTGGTTATTTTTTTCAAATATACTGGGGCTGGAAGAACAGCATAGCTATTCAGACATATATAGAGAGAGTGCAATCTCAAGTTCAGTTAGAGCTCCAAGAAAATTTTCCATTTGTTTACTTGGTTTTTGTTTGAACTTGTGTGATAAAATTGGGTGTCCATCTTGGACCTTATTTTACATCTTGTGTCAGAATGACTTCATGTGCAAAGGTCCTCATTAGTCATTTATTTGAAGAGAGGATCTTCCACTGATACCAAATTAGAAAAACAGTATTCATTTTCTGTAATCCTGAAATTTTATGTAATAATAATTCAATTTTACCAAGTTTAAACTACTGGTCAAGATGTGTTTACTTTTAAATAATCAGTGTAGGTATAAGTCTGATTATAATCAGACTTTATAATCTACAATACTTTCTGCAGGCTTAAATGGATTACTCATGGGAAGTGTAGCACTGTTGTTTGTGCCCATAAAGAATGGGTTCGTAAATTGTCTCTTGGGGTAATTTTTTCTGTTTTCACTTAAAATCTCCAACTAAGGATAAGCCTAGTGATACCAGATTGAGAGAAGCAAAGGTTAACAAAGGTTATGTTAGCTTCAGTTGTGTAGTTATTAATGCTTATTTAGTTCATTGGGTCAAAAGAGATAGACTGTGAGATTAGAGATTTCTTATTTTCAGTCTTTCTGGCAAAAAAGAAGCAAGGTAGGATATCAGCAGATTTAGTAAGCAATTGAAGAATATTTAAATATTCAATATACACCATGACGAATATGCAGTACACAACTGTGTTAAATAATATAAAGGGAACTACTGTAGCTCATCTTTAACTGTGACTTATTGCATCCTATTAAAAGTCATCATATGTAACTGGCTGCACAGCTGTGGAATTTGTCACTAATCTGTTGTGGAAATGATGGAGCATGCCCTTTAATTAAAAGATGAAGCGGGAACAGTGTCTCTTTAAGCCATTGCAAAATTGAGGAGAAGGACCCTAGAAGTCAGGCATCACCTTTGTAATGGAATAATTTTCTGTTAATATTGGTTGGAAGACTTATAGGACATTTTATGAGTGGCTATCATTTCTCTAACCTGTCAGATAATTTTACATTACAGGAAAGACCTTACGGGCATATATAACATTATCTGAGGGAAAGGATGAAACTGCTACTAGACAACCATTTCTGGTTTGTCATTTGATGGCGAAGCCATTACTAGATTATTATGAATCAAACACTTTACTGAAAGTCAAGTTATGAGACGAATCGTTTTGAAAAACTATTTTGAATTTAAATCATATTTTGATTCCTATTCATTAAGTCTGTTTTTGTATCGTGTAAATACAATGCAAAACATTATTGAGTAACTTTTTAATTATTATAAATTTGTGTGTAATATTTCCATATACATTTTTAATATTTCAAAATATCTTTTCCTGTCAAGTCTTAATTTTATAGAGACGGGTATGCTTTGCAGTTTTAAAAGGTTTTTTATTTTTTTGGTGTAAAGCCATTTAAGAAATTTGAAATTACAATGTCAGCTCTAGTCATTTACAGTACTTGGAAATCCTGTGATGACTGTTAAAGACTGTTCCTCTCTATACTAGAAATGGATACTTCAGTCTTTTTAATGTTCTTAGAACATACTATAGCACTTTGCCTCAGCAGGGGTTACAAACCAGTAAAGAAGTACATATTATACACACTTAATGCTAAGAACATCAAACTCATTTTGCCTTTGAGCCATGCCAAAGTCAAACACCTGCCTATAATGTCTATTTAAATGTATTACATTTCCTGATACATTTCATGTAAGAGATTAAATAACGTTGGTGTTTTGATTCACACATAGCCATACATAATTTCTCAATTATTCAATTAGATGTCTACTTTGAAACTGATTGCAATCCAGTTTTGAAGACAATATAACTAAAATGTCAGCTAAGATCAGCAAAATTATATCTATTTATTCTATGGTTAGTTCAGACAGTAATTTTACATTACCTGTATCAGATGAGCTGTATAAGATATACTGACATTTTTTGTCTATATAACATGCAAAGTTACAAAATTGTGATAGTAGCTAATGAAGCTGTAAATGGCTGATCTACTGTAGCTCCTGCACTGCACATAACTGAACTAAAAGCCAAACAGATCTAAGTTTAATTATTTAATATACATTTATTCATGAGAATTTAAGAAAAAAAAGGAAAATACTATAATAATAGTTTAATTATCCAGGCAACGTAAACATTTATTTCATATTCATCTAAAGCAAAAAACTGGCCAGGCTGTTCTATGGATAAAGTCCAGTGGGGAGATAGACCAGAAGCTGGATTTGTAGGAGTTGTCCTACCATCTTCGACTTGCTTTGTACTAAGAATGGTGCAGGAAAAAGGAAAGGATTCCTTGTTACCATTGCAGGTTTCCTATTCTATATGCACAAGGTCTGACTCTTTCTGCAAGTGAAGTGTGGAAAAAATGAAACAGTTCACTTGCCCTGGTTGTAGGTGCTATGCTAAATATACTGTATTGTAAGGACTGCAGGGTTCGGTACGAAATGGAGCAGGCATAAAACGGGTAATCCACACATTTATTAACCAGAACCGGGGAAAGGTACACACAGGGATTACAGAGCTGCACCTACACCAATACAGACACGGAAGGGAAGAGGCTGTCTCCCAGCCTCCGTCCCACTATATACAGTCCAGTAGTCCCGCCCCCAGGCGTTATTCCCAGCCCGCCTTGCATGCGCTACAGTATGTTGACATTCAGACATTGACATAAGATCCACAGTATTAATTTAATTGATCAGGCAAAATTGCATACGTAGGTGTGCTAGTCATAGAACAAAATCACAAAATGTCTGGAGAAGTATTTTCCAGAATTCTAATAACTTTACAGACTCACTCTCTCCTGTTGAACATAAGGTTGTTCCTTGAAGCTTGGACAATGGTGGTTTCAGTCATGTGGTTGGATAGCTTGTTAGATTGCATCTGATGAATTTTGAGTGAGAAAGAATGAATTTCCATTGCTGCGGATCTCCTTTTTTGTCCCATTCACAAGGAAGGACAGCAGCCAAAGATCTTGAGTATTTTTATATGAATGAGCAGTCTGCTTCTGTTTATCATGCCACACTGCTTTATTTTGCTAAGTACCAGATCTATCCATTGTAACCTCTAGGTCATTGGCTATACACATACAGCATGAGCAAAAAGACACATATCCTAAAAAGGTAAATAATACCAAAGAAATCCATCACAAAAAATAAAATATTAACTGCACATGCATAGCAACCAATAAAATAGAATTTTTGAAATCATTATCACCTAGTGCATGGCTATATATATATTAATATGGCTGTTTGTGCTTAATAAGTACATGGTCAGATATGTGTGAGTAGTATGTTGAAGTATGTGCTCTGGCAATATTATGCTGTAAAGAAAATAATGTTGACTAATATACAGTATAAAAATCCAACTATAAGCTGCAACACTTTATCAATATAGCATTTGTATTTGTGTATAGCAGTTTGTATTTCCTCTACCACTTCCTTAATTATACTATTAGCTATACTTGTAGATTACTGATAACACCCCACAGCATAATGTTCCTCCCACATCTACAAAAATGCACCATTTAAAAACTCCCTATGTCAACTATTTTGTCCCACTCTGATGCTGGCCTTAGCCACCGAGAAATGTGCTATATCAGAGGAAACAGACTTCTACCATTGGCTGTTGAGCAATTTGAGGGGAAATGTTTTCCACTACAATCAAGACTGTCATTTCTTTGGGTTAAATGAGTGGCACAAATGAAAAAACAGCAATTAGCCTTGATGAGTTTTAGTTGTTGCTGTCATTAGACAACAATTTAAATGATAGAAAATAGTGTTATGATCCAGCTGCCCTGACATCAACTGGTTTACACCACTATTTTTTTTTATTGATTACAATGAATCAGTAAATACTCCACAAATGTTGTAGGCTCCCTTCAAGGTTTACAACTCTTCTGTTCGCCCAGAACTCTTAAATGGCCATTACAGCTGAGATGAGACATGATGTATTTAACATTCTTTTTACAAACAGCATATGGTAATTTAATTGCTGGTGGTACTTAAAATCACAAAGCATGAGAAAATATGGTTTTCATGTTTAATGATTGGCAGTATTGCCAGAATAACAGCCAGAGCTCACATACCATGGTCTGAAACCTGGATATTTTGGAAGTTGGTACATGTTTTTTCTCCATGCAGAACATCTTCAGGTTTTCAAAGCTAAACATCTTATATTTGCATCCAGCTTTCTTCAGCTCAATCAAAAATTGTCCAGCTGGAGAATGTAGTGGCACTTCAAGAAGACTAATTATCCTTTTGGTCATAGACTTTGATGTATACTTCGCAGTGTTCCCCAGCTTCAAGATTGATATAGAACTGTGTTTGAGCTTCTTGACAGAAACCACCATGTTTTGGCTAAAATATCCTGTTGTGTTGGAGTCCAGCTGTCAGTTCTCAGAAGTACCCAAACTGGATCATGTAGAACATTCCAAAAACAAAGTGGGTGTCTATACTGTATTTTTAAAGTCTCTGCTTTACAGAGGGGATGACATTCAGTGAGATACAGAGTACACACAAAAGTGTACCAGTTTGACACCTGAAATATACCTAGTCATTCCCCACTGGACAAATATCAGAACAGCATTGTCTTTCATGTCATATCCCAGGCTGGGAGCAGCAGGCATCCTGAAGTTGCCAGGAGCAACCTAAATGTTCGTACAAGCCTTCCTCCAATCCCATGTTGGTCTCTGTTTTTATCCAGAGATTTTTTCCATCCGTTTCAGCTGTATGAATCAGACACAGACAAGGCGCAGCCTGTTCCAGCATGTTCGCTGCTGCTAGCTAGGCAGCCTGTCTCCAGCTGGGCTTTCTGTCTTTTCTCTGGAAAGCCTTCTCTGAGCTTCCTTAGCACTTCACCCTCCATCAAGATTCAGCCTGCCTGCTTCCTCTCTCTCTTCTCAACACTCTCCACCACACTTCTACCAAGTCTCTCCGTCTCTCCAGAAACACCCGAAGAGCCCCTGAGTCCTGCACTCTGGGTTTGGTCTGTCATTCCACTGCAGCTTTGTTTCACAGCAGCTCACAAATGTATTGTACAATAACACTTAAAGTCAGCACCACTGTTGAACTCTTTTACTTTGATGATGTAAGGATTTCCTACTGGTACTGTATGACTTTGGTCTCCCAAACCACTTGTTTTGATTTCATTTCCAAGTAAGAATATATTTGGAGCCAACTATACATATGGACTGACTAGTGATACTGTATTAATCAAACAACCAGGTAATCTTTTAAATGTCTAAAATAATTTTATTGGTCAGATAAATTAAAACCTGGGTAGCAAGAATTTCTACAAGTGTGATGTACCGTATCTTTTACAGGAGACAGTTTTGCTTTTTTATTGTAAAATTATATCAAAGTAAGCATAATATAATTAAATAAAACTTCCAAAATACATATTATGAAACTGCAGGAATAATACAATACTTATTTATTAGATCTGATTATTGTGCACTTTACTGCTTCTGTTTTTAACAAATGGGATGAATTATGAATAATTTTTTTAATATTATAATAATTCATGCCCTTACATTAGTAAAAGAAAAATAAGGAATTGGAAATGTTATAACTTGTGATGGCATGACATAGACAGGTTTATGAACTAAAAAATAAAAACCTTCAGGTTTTCATCCATGTACCCAAATAAAAACAAAAAATCAGACAATATTTCATGAATGTTAGTCACTATCAGGTCAAAGACCTCTACGATTCAGGAACCAGGCTTAAAAGATCACCCTTTCTCTGTGAATGGCAGACTTTTGATAAACATCTACTGACTTTCTTAGTTATCTCAACAGGATTAAAGTATTAAATAAATCTTACTGAAGTCAGAGATATTGGCAGTGATTAATTTCCTGATGTTATCATTGATAGGTTATCCACTATTTCTTCATTATAAATGTATTTAATTTCCCTTGTAACATGTCTCTTTTTTCTGTTATAAATTGTTACACAATTCAGAGTCAATCCTTTCTAACCAAAAAGTGAATTTATATATATACAACCCATTATGTATGTACTGCTATGTGTGACACATATCTAGTTTCACCATTTGTTTTCAACATAGTCTGCTTTCCATTTTCAACAACAATTTCTAGAAATATAGATCTGTAGTACATTTTTTTCAAACATAGTATTGATTTGGTCTCAGATTTATGGAACATCTGATTCTATTTAATCCTCTTGTGAAAATATTGGCATTTTTGTAAAAGGAGGTTTGCTGTTGTGATAAAATACCCAGGAGAGTTTACTTTTAATTAACCTGAAAACTGACTGTTTTGTTACACTTCTTAAAGTGGCTATTCACAACTCAGAAGTATTAAGGTTCTCATCTTGATACTTATAATGAATGAATTTGCCAAGTGAATTTCAGCATAATTATTAAAAGTGTATTATTAATTGCTGCTTAAATTCAATATTTGTGTATTGATGTAATTATATGTTACCTATCTATGTTACACACCTGCATCTGTATGTTACATAATCTTATTTATGTGCACACATTTCCATGGATATCTAAAAGTTTCAGTATAAGAATTAGATTTTTCAAGAAGTCATTTATCAGAAGCTTTCTGAAAGTCCAAATATATCACATCACACGCTATAAACATATCCAGTGCTATAGCAGTTTGCTCAAGGATAAAAATGATCTTCCCCTTCTAAGTCCACAGTACTTATTTTCTAATATAATCTTCAATTAGTATATACAGTATATTAAAATGCATATAGATGTATGCTGAAATGTATTTGTATATGTGTGTGGTTGCAGGTGAATATTTATGAGCCAGAGCTTGTTAAAAAGAAAATATGCACATGGGAAATACAGTTTAGATTCATACAGAGCCACTAGCTGACAGGGGCTGTTTAGAATTATAAAACATTTTAAATAACTCACATTTAATTTTCTAGCTTGAACAACATTTTCTCACATGAAATAACATAGTAGAACATTCTAGCAACATGTCTTACCAGCTTTGTTTCATTTGCCTCACAAGGACAGTTTATAGAAGCATTGCTCATTTTGGAAAATATATTAAAATATAAGACCTTAATATACAGTAAATGCTATAAAATTAACTGATGAAATGGATTAATCTAGCAAGGCAGATGGAAGAGCTTTATACTGGACAAGTGACAAAGGCCAGGTCTGCAAGTAATTATTTTATACAGTATAATGAAGAACACAAACAATGTTGAAGTGGACACTGTAGCATTAATGTTGAAACTACTAATTCAATGAACGTTTCATAAAAGTTACAAGAGAAAATTAAGTATCCAACTTGTGGCCACATAAAATACTGGATAATACTATGCTTTCATAGTTGTCACCGTTATCACTACTTTTACAGTGATAATTTATCATACAATGCATATGTGATTATTATAATCCGCAGCAAGAACCCTGACCAGGTCTAGAGTTCATGCTCACCTACAAGGCTCTGCTTGGCACCTCAATCTGAGCTACTATCATCCTACTTCCCACCTCACAACCTTTGCGCTTCTAATTCTGGTCTCCTGTCTGTCCCCCAAGCCCGTCTACACTCTATGGCTGATAGGGCCTTTAGCTGTTATGCCCCAAAGCTCTGAAGCTCTATCCCTAAAGATATCAGAGAGTCACCTTTCCTAAGCTCTTTCACATCTAGACTGAAAACCTTCTTCTTAAGAAGGGCCTTTACTTAACTGGTTCCATTATATACTGTACCCCTTTGCTCCTACCGTATTCATGCCTCCATCTACGGTCTCCTCTCATTGTGTACGGCTTATGTATTTTTTTGTTGTTGTCATTGTGTAAAGCGCTTTGAGAAGCCACCTTTAAAGGTGCTATATAAAATAAAGTTTGTTATTAATAATAATTGTGGGATATCTGTTTAGTCACGCTTTTTATGCTTTAATGGAGCATTGTATTATATTAACTAGTGTACCTGTGGCTAATATTTCACCAAAACTATTTCAAAGAAGAAGAAAAGATTAATATCAAAGTAATTACAAAAACTCCCTTGGCTCCCTTCGGTGCTAGCTAAGATTCGGGTAATAAAATATATTATGACTAAAAATTTGTTGCCATCAACATAGAGATAACAAAAAAAAAACCTTTACAGGAATAATCTCTGCACACCTTTCCTCCAAGGCACCCTCTCTCTACTGACCTCTCCCAGTCCCTTTTATAGCCCCTCCTCTCCAAGGACCATCCTCTCTTGAAGGGACTCGCTTTTCACAGACCTTTAACAGAGATGGGCAGTTTTGATCAAAATAAAATATTTAACCATCCATAAAAACTTATACATTTTAACAGAGTCATGCAACAGTTATATATCCACTTAAACAAAACAAATAATCTTACATCTGTTATTTATAGATGGCTCACCAGTAACCTTTCCCTTTAACATAATCTGTGGGCACATTGTGGGATACTACAAACAAAAAAGGTAACTGGTGGCCATCCTGATCAACACAATACAATACTCTATTGAGGAAACACTGCAAAGATTTTTGGGAAACAGAAAAGGTAAGTATCATTCATACTTCAATCATATCACATACACACTCACAAACATACCAGAAGGGTAGAGGAAAATATTGGAGTATTTCATATTCATCAAAAGAAAGAAAAAACAGGCACTCTGTCACAGGGACATAAGCAAATTATTATGTAGATAATTAAAAAAATTAGGCTTCAGTGCTCCTTTGTTTAAAAAAGAATACTCCTGACTGACAATATTCCCATATACAGAATTATATATAATATATTATTTCATAGATTTATTACAGTTTGTATAACAAATGTTGAATTTAATAGCTGCAATATTTCACTCTTGACCATATCTATCCTGTAAAACTATAAGACCTTTATAGACCTATATAGACCTTTCATCAACAATTACTTTTGCTAATACATTCAAACAAAATATAGTTTTATGTTCCTTGTGAATGTTGTTTTTAGCACCCTCTAAATACTGAGAATACTGAGAAAAAAAATACTGAGCATTAGAAAATCTACAACCAATCAATTACATTTTAGACTATTAGACATTTTATAAACAGATGAATAAAACAGTTTTGAATTCCAGTACATGATAATCTCTTCAACAAAGGTTTTGCAAATATACATCTCTTTATAGATTATAAAGCACTGTGCTTGCTTCATCTTGTAAGAGTTCCACATAGCTGCAAGTAGTAAATCCATCTTTAAACGTGTAAAGACTGTACCTGTCTTAAACCAATCAGAGGGGTTATTTATGAATAAACCTCTCTGGGCTACAGATTCATCACTTTGCTTTGTTGTTAAGGCCTCAAAAGAGCTGTGCAATTTACCAGCCAGCGAGAGCAATTTATTTATTGTCAACATCAAGACCCTGAACAAAGAGCCTGTACGAATAACAGCTCTAACCAGCACTAAATAAAGATTACATGAATATTATGTCTCTTTTACACATTATGTGGGGCTAGCTAGTCCGGAAATTGACTTGAATTGATAGCACAATGTGAAGTACCCTGCCAGGGATGCTGGGCATAATGAGCCTTCCTAAAGGTCCTTAAACAGCCTTGACTTTCATAGAGTTATAACTGGCAAAAGACTCCTTAGGTATGAACCAATGGTAGCAGGCAGGAAGCAAATGACTTTGTAGAAGACAGAGGAAAATGTCAAGAAACCTGACACAATTAGAGCGCATTGCTGAGCTAACCTAGATAAATAACAAAAAAAATATGGCTAATGCCATTTGAAGAATTTGTCCCTCCCTTCGTTTTTGCCACCTAGAAGAGATTTAATTGATACGCTGGTATAATGGTGCTGTGAGAAGCATCTAATTTAAAAATCATATGCCCTACACAAGGTCAAAGTTTGATATGAAGCCTGCCTTAAAGCAATGCTTTGAGCTTTTAACATGCTACTGAAGATTCCACTCTACTTTGCTATTAAACAATTGTGAAATATTTCAGTATCTTAACATTAAATAAAATAGTTATTAAATGTTTTATAATGGTTCATGTCACTCATTCATGGATAGATATCAATAGATAATTCATAGATGTTACCTAGAATTGTTTTTTGATATACAGTATGTTATAAAAATTGATGTAAAATTTCCAATAGATCTTGTTTTGTACTGTGTTACATTAGTTTGATTACAAAAGAAGTTGTATATAATTCTAAAGGAACAGGTAATAGGTTTATTCCATGCTGAAAAAAAGAAGAAAGAGAACACAACATTTCGGCCGTGGAGCCTTCTTCAGGTGTGCTCACACCTGAAGAAGGTTCCATGGCCGAAAAGTTGTGTTCTCTTTCTTCTTTTTATCAGCATGGAATAAACCTATTACTTGTTCCTTTGCAGCCTACGCATGCTGACGCAGCTACCCACCTGTATATAATTCTATACTTAGAAAGATAACGGTAAACATACATATATATATATATGATGTCATTTTAATTAATTGATTAATTTAAAGTTTGGCCAGAAACAAACTCAAGATAACGCTATGAAACAGTACGCACATATTGGTTACTTAATAGAATATATAGTAAATAAAAATACAGTTACAGATTAGTATGCTCCAGTACAGATGCAGCCATTCAAAGTGAGCGGTACAGACACGTACCGCAGGTAAGATGACACGGGGTACCGCGGTGCGTGATTGGTTGACCGACAGGGGCACTCGTGGTCCGTTGGTCTGTCGTAGAAAGACTTACTGTAAACGTCTTTACTGTGCCCGTTGTAGATATTGAATTTTACCACTGAAGGGAAATCTTAGTAGCTGAGCATAAAAAGAATAGGAGCATACTGTAACGCGTGTGAAGGCCATAAACGATATTAATTTTGGAACGTAAACATACAGTATATAGCTGGTCTTGGTAGTTTAATGAAAAAAATACACACCAGTATTCCATTTCTCCCTAAACATTGTAAGCTTCGAAGTCTTTAACTAATGTGATACCGGAGTCAACAAGCATACTTTTAGAATTTGATTAAAAGGGAATATAATATGGAATCGCGTATCTCAAGAAATTAATAACGGTATGATTATATCCGTGTACTGCGGCAGGGCTGTGTAGGGCTGTTTCGCCTGCCTGTTCATGCGAGCTGTCTTGTAGCCTACTGGTCTAGGTGCGTGACTACCGACTGGCAGGTTGTGTGTTCAAATCCAGCTGGTGCTGGACCTTCCAGTTTTATTTATTTATTTTTTAATCACGTAACATAAACATATTACCGTATGCAAACTGTACTGTATACAATATGTATATGTATATTTAATGTCTTAACTGTGCCCGTTTAAGTATTGAATATTCATATCAAATTTTACCACTGAAGGGAAATCTTAACATAAACATACAGTATATGGCTGGTCTCGGTACTTTAAAGAAAAAAATACACACCAGTATTCCATTTCTCCCTAAACATTGTAAGCTTCGAAGTCTTTAACTAACGTGATACCGGAGTCAACAAGCATACTTTTAGAATTTGATTAAAAGGGAATATAATATGGAATCGCGTATCTCAAGAAATTAATAACGATATAATTATATTCATGTTGCAAAAGAACTGCAACGGACATAAAAACTCCCTTGCTTTTAACAGAGCGTTCCATAATTTCTAACTACGAAAATGCCAGGTGAGATCTGTAAACATATTTTGTTAAAGCAAGTCAGTTTTTTCTGCAACACATAAAATACATTTTTCCAAGAAAGTTTAGCCTTTGTCACTAATGAAACCACTAAATAAAGACATAAATATAGAAATCTTAAGATTTGTTTTATTTAATGTTGGTAGCAGGATGAACTGTCAGAGTGTATATTTTGTCGCAAAGTTGCTGCAAGATGTTAACAGTGAAAAAGGTATTTAGAAATGAGTTATTTCAAGATGAAAAAGAAAACATACACGAAACATGGTTTCATTACGACCAGAATCGGTCTTGAGATATTTTTAACTTGATTTACAGTATTTGAGAGGTATGTCTTAACACCGATACTACAGTGCTTAAGTACTGCTCACGTATATGTTTCTAGGTTTATATTATGCATTTCATACGGTCAAATTACTTTTGAGCAACTAATAAGAAGCGCGAAACGGTATGCGTTTTACTTTCGTTTTGTGCTGGGACCCATGGATTGATTAGAGATATTAAGTACATACAAGTCATTTTTTAAATGTTGTAGTTCGTCTTGAAAAAATGTTACGAGTACACCATCTATCAACAATCACACAGGTTCTGTTTCCATATTGCGGATTTTGGTTAGGTATTATCAAATCCAGTGGCGCTGTTAGTTTACTGAGTCCCATGTCACATGGTCTGTGATTGAAACCTGTAAAACCAGTTTAATTTGTCACAGCCAGCACTCTTCAGGTGTGAGGGTCTTCTGCTCAGAATGAAACGCTAAAATGTTTGTGTATATTCTAATGGTAGTGGGGGCAGGGTGTGTGGGAACAGGTTTGGTTGAAATTGCATTGGAGATCTATGTTCTTCACACCTGAAACATTTTCTCTGAAAGCATTTTCTTCGCAGTTTAACCGATCTTGTTACAGCATGTTACAGTTTACTATTATTAACCATATTAATTTTAAGTGCTTAATGTAAAATCTTGTAAAAATATATTTTCATTTTTCAAATATACATTAAGTCTGACTATCATATAATAAGTTAAATACAAAACTAAAGAAAAAATAGGGTTAAATATAATTCAAAATATTTTGCTAACAATGTTAACTGTTTATGAATAATAAAATGTATTAACTAAGGAGTAGGATGGCACAGTTGTTAGTATGTTTTTTGTTTTGTTTCTTTTTCATAAATACAACAGTAGTACCTGATGTCTCAGTGGCTTTCAAAATTAAATTATGCATGCAAACCTGTGAACTAGAAAGATAACTAAGATATCCATCCATTATATTCCATAATATCCATGAAATATATGGCGCTGAAATACAGTATGTGTGACGCAGTGGTGGCCTGACACGGTGAGGTGCCCTGGCAGCTGTGTGATGCAGTGGTGGTCGGGTATGTAGAGGTGCACTGGCAGCTGTGTGCTGTGACGCAGTGGTGGCCTGGCACGGTGAGGTGCGCTGGCAGCTGTGTGATGCAGTGGTGGTCGGGTATGTAGAGGTGCACTGGCAGCTGTGTGTTGTGACGCAGTGGTGGCCTGGCACCGTGAGGTGCGCTGGCAGCTGTGTGGTGTGACGCAGTGGTGGCCTGGTACAGTGAGGTGCGCTGGCAGCTGTGTGGTGTGACGCAGTGGTGGCCTGACACGGTGAGGTGCCCTGGCAGCTGTATGATGCAGTGGTGGCCTGGCACGGTGAGGTGCGCTTGCAGCTATGTGACGCAGTGGTGGCCTGGCACGGTGAGGTGCGCTGGCAGCTGTGTGATGCAGTGGTGGTCGGGTATGTAGAGGTGCACTGGCAGCTGTGTGTTGTGACGCAGTGGTGGCCTGGCACCGTGAGGTGCGCTGGCAGCTGTGTGGTGTGACGCAGTGGTGGCCTGGTACAGTGAGGTGCGCTGGCAGCTGTGTGGTGTGACGCTGTGGTGGCCTGGCACGGTTACATGCGCTGGCAGCTGTGTGGTGTGACGCAGTGATGGCCTGGCATGGTGAGGTGCGCTGGCATATAATGAATTTATTCATGTGCATCCAACACACAGTTCAACGCTAGCAACTACACAAAATCTAAAATATGAGCTCTACTTGCCACTTACAATACCAACAGTACCAGCTAACTTTAGTAGTGACATTTTCATGGATCTTTTTAACAATAAAATTTACAACATCAGACTTCAGACACAATTAAACAGGCCTCAAAAAAGTCTGGTACAAACATTTTCAGCATGGTGAAACATGGTGAACATTTCCACCACTGCGTCACACCACACAGCTGCCAGCGCACCTCACCGTGCCAGGCCACCACTGCATCACACAGCTGCCAGCGCACCTCACCGTGCCAGGCCACCACAGCGTCACACCACACAGCTGCCAGCGCACCTCACTGTACCAGGCCACCACTGCGTCACACCACACAGCTGTCAGCGCACCTCACTGTGCCAGGCCACCACTGCGTCACACCACACAGCTGCCAGCGCACCTCACCGTGCCAGGCCACCACTGCGTCACAACACACAGCTGCCAGTGCACCTCTACATACCCGACCACCACTGCATCACACAGCTGCCAGCGCACCTCACCGTGCCAGGCCACCACTGCGTCACACATACTGTATTTCAGCGCCATATATTTCATGGATATTATGGAATATAATGGATGGATATCTTAGTTATCTTTCTAGTTCACAGGTTTGCATGCATAATTTAATTTTGAAAGCCACTGAGACATCAGGTACTACTGTTGTATTTATGAAAAAGAAACAAAACAAAAAACATACTAACAACTGTGCCATCCTACTCCTTAGTTAATACATTTTATTATTCATAAACAGTTAACATTGTTAGCAAAATATTTTGAATTATATTTAACCCTATTTTTTCTTTAGTTTTGTATTTAACTTATTATATGATAGTCAGACTTAATGTATATTTGAACAATGAAAATATATTTTTACAAGATTTTACATTAAGCACTTAAAATTAATATGGTTAATAATAGTAAACTGTAACATGCTGTAACAAGATCGGTTAAACTGCGAAGAAAATGCTTTCAGAGAAAATGTTTCAGGTGTGAAGAACATAGATCTCCAATGCAATTTCAACCAAACCTGTTCCCACACACCCTGCCCCCACTACCATTAGAATATACACAAACATTTTAGCGTTTCATTCTGAGCAGAAGACCCTCACACCTGAAGAGTGCTGGCTGTGACGAATTAAACCGGTTTTACAGGTTTCAATCACAGACCATGTGACATGGGACTCAGTAAACTAACAGCGCCACTGGATTTGATAATACCTAACCAAAATCCGCAATATGGAAACAGAACCTGTGTGATTGTTGATAGATGATGTACTCGTAACATTTTTTCAAGACGAACTACAACATTAAAAAAATGACTTGTATGTACTTGATATCTCTAATCAATCCACGGGTCCCAGCACAAAACGAAAGTAAAACGCATACCGTTTCGCGCTTCTTATTAGTTGCTCAAAAGTAATTTGACCGTATGAAATGCATAATATAAACCTAGAAACATATACGTGAGCAGTACTTAAGCACTGTAGTATCGGTGTTAAGACATACCTCTCAAATACTGTAAATCAAGTAAAAAATATCTCAAGACCGATTCTGGTCGTAATGAAACCATGTTTCGTGTATGTTTTCTTTTTCATCTTGAAATAACTCATTTCTAAATACCTTTTTCACTGTTAACATCTTGCAGCAACTTTGCGACAAAATATACACTCTGACAGTTCATCCTGCTACCAACATTAAATAAAACAAATCTTAAGATTTCAATATTTATGTCTTTATTTAGTGGTTTCATTAGTGACAAAGGCTAAACTTTCTTGGAAAAATGTATTTTATGTGTTGCAGAAAAAACTGACTTGCTTTAACAAAATATGTTTACAAATCCTTTCACCTGGCATTTTCGTAGTTAGAAATTATGGAACGCTCTGTTAAAAGCAAGGGAGTTTTTATGTCCGTTGCAGTTCTTTTGCAACATGAATATAATTATATCGTTATTAATTTCTTGAGATACGCGATTCCATATTATATTCCCTTTTAATCAAATTCTAAAAGTATGCTTGTTGACTCCGGTATCACGTTAGTTAAAGACTTCGAAGCTTACAATGTTTAGGGAGAAATGGAATACTGGTGTGTATTTTTTTCTTTAAAGTACCGAGACCAGCCATATACTGTATGTTTATGTTAAGATTTCCCTTCAGTGGTAAAATTTGATATGAATATTCAATACTTAAACGGGCACAGTTAAGACATTAAATATACATATACATATTGTATACAGTACAGTTTGCATACGGTAATATGTTTATGTTACGTGATTAAAAAATAAATAAATAAAACTGGAAGGTCCAGCACCAGCTGGATTTGAACACACAACCTGCCAGTCGGTAGTCACGCACCTAGACCAGTAGGCTACAAGACAGCTCGCATGAACAGGCAGGCGAAACAGCCCTACACAGCCCTGCCGCAGTACACGGATATAATCATACCGTTATTAATTTCTTGAGATACGCGATTCCATATTATATTCCCTTTTAATCAAATTCTAAAAGTATGCTTGTTGACTCCGGTATCACGTTAGTTAAAGACTTTGAAGCTTACAATGTTTAGGGAGAAATGGAATACCGGTGTGTATTTTTCCTTGTGATATTTTAAGCTCTAGTTGAATGATAGGTGTCGCATTTTAAATCATTTTCGTAGTTAGAAATTATGAAACGCCCTGTTAAAAGCAAGGAAGTTTTTATGCCCGTCGAAGTAAAACAAAATGCCTGACAAAGTATGGCTTGGACAGATTCCAAGTGCTTGTACAAATGTGCTAAAGAAATTATACTTTGAGTATACAGCTTGTCCAAAGTCATCCATTATTAATACTATTAGTAATATCTTCAGTAAAGGCTTTGATGCATAAATATTTCTGATAAAGGTAGGTTGTGTACTTTTGTCCAACTGAGCAATCTTGCTTTCATAAAATATACCAACATTTTAATGACTGATGATTAACATGCTGTAATACACAGTTCAAAATTAAAGGCTCAAATGCTGTACATGAGAGGTTAAACTCCCCCTGGCGGTTTTACAAGGCGACGCCGGATAGTTAGTCACGTGACACCACGTTAACTGCGTCATACCGCGTGATACTGCGACACGCCCACCGGGGTATGCCGCGAAATACCTCACTCATTTTGAATGGCTGCATCTGTACATTCAAATATCCTGAAAGAAGTACATTTTTATACTGTGCGTAAATAAATAAAGAGGTAGTGTTATAAACATTTTTGTGGGCTCTAAACAGAGAAAACTGACAAAAGTGACAAACCATTAAAATGCAAACTCATCTAGACAGTAGAACACTAAATTCACCAGATTTTTTCCACCGTTATAAAACTGCCATGCATCACGCCAGGCATACTTTCCCTGTTAATTATTAGATAATTCCTGCTGATAAAAACATGTCCTCTTTAATACTACCCAGTTTCTTTGGTCATTGTTCCATTCATCTCTTTTAACCTTTAATTTTATGACCTTTAAATGCCTAAGAAATGCTACCTCAAAAATTGTGGCATTCCTCTCAAACAGTTATTTAGATTATGGTGCAGTTTTGTATTTTGTAAAGTCCAAAATCACAAAACTCTGAAAATGTGTTCTACTTTGGGAGATAATAGGTTTTCAGGAAAATCTAGAATGCTAAAGAGTCTAGCATCCATACAAATTGCAATCATTCAGATCAATAAAAATCACAGCATTTAAATTAAGAGCTTGCGTACTCTTAAAGAAGCAGTCTGTATGGCTTGAACTTTGCAGTAGTTTTACTACTTTCCCGAGTAAACCTTTATTAGGTATTATACAATATATACTTTTTGCTGTTCATGCTGAGATAATTGTTTGAATATTCAAGAGCTACTGAGAAAAGAAAAAAAAAACATTTTCAAATGTCACACGACAGTGCAGACAATACGGTATGTGCAGACTATGCACCTGCAAATCACGTCCAGTCTCCTGAAAACTAATTGGCTTCTGAAAAAGGCAGGCCTCATGGATGAAATATCCACTGGGGGTATAGATTTGAACTAAAATGACTGCCAATACCTGGCTATCATTTAAGACAAAAAGGTCATTCTTTAATTATGTAGCAAGTATGTCAACTGTCAAAATGAGCTGTACAATTGAGTAAGTGATCATAAAAGGTATTTTTCCCTGTAAAAACTACATGTAAAAGGTTATGGCATATATGCAACAGTACTGTATATGTCCTGTATAATTAAAAGATTTTAAAATGCTACTGTAATATGAGGGACATGCAGAATAGAAATCAGAGCGGCATAATAACTATATTTTTAAATGATTTTTATAGAATACTTAGAATAATGCAAATGCAAAAAAACAAAGACTACTGTATATGTTACATATACAGGAGTTCCATACTGTATGTTATATGTTGTTTGTAATTTGTTACCAATCAATTTTAATTTGAAAAAATTAAATGTTAAATCAAATTGCAGTCTTTTCAACTAGACTTTATTATTTTAATTACAGATTAAAATGTTTGCTTTCACTGATCTTTACCAATGAGGCACATTATTTAACTGATCATTTTTATAAATCATTCAGAAGCATTTATGATCTTGAATTGCAAACAAGGAGTACAGATGTTGGAAACTGAAACCATTAAACATTTTAAATCTTAGTGATATGTAAAAAAAGAAAAACATGTTGTTTAGGATGATTATTTTGAAAGACAGCATGTACAGAAAAGGAAGACCTTATTGAATAGTTACCTCAGTGTGTAATAAATACTTTATAAAGCCTTTGGGTTTATTATCAGAATTATTGTTTATGTGGTACCCTAATTCCAAAGTAAATATTACCAATAAAACGGCTTGCAAAAATGTTTCACAATGTTCTGTAGCATATGGCTTAAAACTTTATTCATGGTCCTTAATCATGAATAGGGATATCTGTCTTCATGTAAATAGAAATAAGCTATTCATGAGCAAACCTGTATAGCAAATACTGCTTTGATGGAAGTCTTAATAAATTAAGAATTTTCCTCCAATTTAATTAAATAATATACATATTCAAAATTAATCTAATCAATTACATTCTTAATTATAATAAGTTATATAAACAAAACAAGAATACTTTTACTGTTGAACTGTGCAAATTAAGTGATCATAAAGAAGTTCAAACAACAAGCACCAATTCGGCTCTTTCGTTAGTTTGAACTACCAAAAAGTGAGAAATATTGAGTATATTAGTCTAAGTCGTATTAAAAGAAGATCCCTCCAGATCCCATCTATGGTAAAAGCTCCATCTTAACAGATACTGTTGGAAGTATCAAGTTGTTTTTGTAGAAAAAAGTCACATTTATGTTTTATTCTGTGTTGATTTAGAGCCTCACATTATTCAGGCACTATGTGTTTAAATGAGGTTAAAGTTTTTAAAAGAAATGTGAGATTTTGCTGATTGGAAATATTTTTGTTACCATAAATGTATAACCTTTAGTTTGAATATGGATGATGCTTTAATCAGTCCTGGTATCCTAGTTAGGAATCGTGATGTTTATCGTTGATCAGAGTCTTGTATTTGAATCTTGTGTTGACAATGTTATGAAGGTATTTTTAAACTTTGTTCAATCTCTTGCATCCATTCATGTCTTTCCCAGTCTGATGCAGATAAGTTTAATCATTGTAATGCAGTATTTACGGGTGTATCCAAACGGGGTCTTAAAAAGCTATAATCTGTTCACACCTTTAATCTTAATAAAACTGAAATGCATAAGTATATCTCCCCTTATTTAAAATGTCTTGTGCTGACTCCCTGTGGATTTTAAAATAAAATTAAAAAAAAACTGCTGCTCACCTTTAAGGACTTATCTGGTTTGACTCCTGTCTACATCTGTAAACTAAGTCATTTGCTCCTCAGACTGTTGGCTTCTATCTGTTCCCAAAACTGGGCTCTGAACACTGGATAACTGTGCTTTCTGTTCTCTCGCTTCAAGGCTAAGGAATAATTCTAAGCCCATACTACATCTTGCAAGAAGTCAGCACTTTTGAATCCTGTCTTAAATCTTACTTTTATATTTAATTTTTGTATTAAAATATGTATTACAGTTTCTTTTTGCTTTTGCATTTATCATAAAGTGCCTTGAGATAATGTGATATAAAAAGCAATATACTGTATTAAATCAAGATTATCATAAAGATTTTTTTTAATTTGTTTTATTTTATTGATTTTGTGTTGCTTCATATTTATGAAAGACATAGGGCTCTAGTTGTGATCCTTCTACAATGGAAAAAAAGATTCCAATGTTGTACCCAGGTCATTGATTCCAGTTGAAAAGATTCCAATGTTGTACCCAGTTTTGATATCCAGGATGCAAGGACAAAGGCAACATCCAAAGTCATTGCCCTCATGTTGGGCTTACCCCAAGAAAATGATTTTGAGCAAAAACAGTGTCCAGTCCAGCACAAATTAAAATACTGAAAATGAGTGTGTTCTAAAGAAATCACTGTAGAGTGGGAGGTGATGTCCAGTTAAAAGCCATTACCATAGCCTTTGAGAGGCAATTCAGTACTGCAATTTGACATTGAGCAATTATGAATGGGTGAAAAAACTCTGGTAGCATAGTGCTTTCTATATCTTGCAGCAATACTGAGACATTACCGTTGCTGTAGCTCAGGCTCAGGCACACATCTTTCAAAGACAGCAGAAGGAATGGTTCAGCTCAAATCTCCGAGACAGAGATTTTCTGTTAGAAAGTGGAGGCAAGGAAAATAGATATGTGGCACATACTATTGCCAACCTACAACAAAAAAGCCAAAATATCATCAACATTATAATTGTAGTTGTTATTAATACCAAATACTCTTTTTTATTATGTCACAAAGTTTATAAAAATTAGTCTTTGATTCCCTTCTTTGTACTAATGTTTGTGGAAATAAAAAATGGCATATGACACAATATCTATACTATAATAATTTATACAAAATATATAAAATTATCATAGTGGGTGGCATGGTGGTGTAGTGGTTAGCATTGCTGCCTCACAGTGCTGGAAGTCCTGGTTACGTTCTAGACCTAAAGTGCTACCTGTGTACAGCCGTGGAGAGACCGGAAGAACAAGAAGACCCTATGCTAAGCCACAGGAACGGAGCAAACGTGGGGGTTAGCTCCAGGCTCAAGGTTTCAGGTGGAGTCGGGGACAAGACCAAAGCCTCCAGGCCACGGACTTGGGGCGACCTGGTGAGGCCAGCCTTATGACATCCTTTCTCAATGCAGAGCAAGGAGGATAGGACAGACTGGAAATAAATAGCACACCACCACCTGATGCCCCGGAAGCACATGAACAGGCACAGGGATGCCTGGAACAGGACAGAAAGGTGGAGCACCCTCCAGGATCATGACAGTTACAACTGACGCATGATCAAACAGAAACTCTGGTCACGTGTGAGCAGCAAGGCATGAGCAGAACACACAGTGTGGCAGCAGTGCTGGGAGCACACTGTAAAAATGGGTTGGTGTTGCGCAAATACTGGAGTCTGGGCTAAGTGGTCTGTGCACTGACGAGAGAAGCTGTGGCTATGAAGTGTGGATTGAAGTGAGAAAAATTGAACTGAACATGGTCCAAAGCACAAAGGTGGGTGGTGAATAGTCGTGCTACAGGAAAGCAAAGCTCAGATCCAGAGAATCTTGGTAACACAGGGAAAATCCAAAAAGCTTAGTCACAGTAACACGCAGGGTCTGAACCAAGGAAACATCAAGGATGTCACAGACACGGGGGAATCCAGGAGTAGAGGAACAGGAGACAACAACATGGGAATACAGGAACAAGAGCAGCAAACCAGGGAACATGGGAACTGGGAGAACAAAGCTCAGAAACAGACTCTTGAAAAGACACTATGCCAGAGTCGGACCTAACTTTAGTCGCCTCCATCATCTAAGGCTGGGGTTTTGATAACAGAATACAGATGATCAGGCTTTCTGTCAGTTTCTGTGTCCATGGTAACCAGTTTTGACAGGAGAGTGGATTTGGGTGGTTACCTTAGTAATAGCCCCAAGCCCCTTATAATAGCCTCTTGGCACTGGACCCAGGGAGGACATGACAAAACTATTCTGAATCAGAGCCTGCATCTACGGACATATGCATTTTTAAGATAATTTTATTGATCCTTCGTTAAACCAAAAGGCCATTCTATAATTTAAAGTCTTCTTTCAAAGGTACACCTGGCTAAAAAGGCAGCAATCATAATACACTTAATCTGCACATTGGTATTAAGATAACAAACAAACATATTCAAAGGTGTTAACCAATGCATTTATTTTAATTATATTATTTGTAGCATTAAATATATGTAAAGTACCTTTACTGTTTTGAGGATTTGCAGAATGATGGGATGCATTAAATATTTCTAATATTATTATAGAAACATGAGGCACAATAATGTAAAAATAGTCTCTCTCCCAGTCTCAGTATGTATTTTAGGAATTATAAAATGTAATATTGAAAGATATATTGAGGCTGACAAGTATTAGTGTCTGCAATTAACAGAGTAATAAGGTAAAGGGGAATTTTAAGTAAGATCATTTTAGAAACATACACTAACACATTAATCTACAAGGAGTGTGAGGTGTGCCATACCTTTAATATTCTGTTTTTTCTTTATGTCTCCTAGTTGTTATATGCAGACATGCTTGACATAAGGTTTGCTTATAAAAAAATGTTCTTTATGCTATCGCTGAAATGATCCCACAAAAAATAATAAAGCTCTTTCCTTACAAGTTGTGCTCTTGTGCTGATCCCTCATGTTAATCTTGAGAACCTGTACAAAGTAAGGCTCCAAAATAGCATTTCAGTGAAGAACAATTTACTTTTTTGAGGGAGGTCAGCAAACATACCTTGTGCAAAAAAACAATAAGATGCCAAGATGATATATTTTTATCATGATAAGTTCAAAGAAACATATTCACTGTGAAACACCAAAGGTTTTTTGCCCCTGAGGTGGCCTGTATAATGATAATTCAACTCTAAAACTTATAATGAGCTGAACAGACAGCATTTTAACACAGGTTCACTGTTGAACACCTAATGAATTCATAATCACCGCTTAACTTGTCCTCGTATTCTTTTCACAGAAATTTGGGTCCAAAGTGACTAGCTTTGGCTTGATTTGACTGAATTTTACAAAAAAATTAAATAATGGGAAAAATCTTTTCCCATTTATTTTCATGATGTAATAGAATGTGGTGTGTTATTGCTGTTCTAGTGGTTCATAACAATTCTAACTAAAAAACTAAATTACTATAAATGTTATCAGCTCATAAAATAAAATACAGGATAGTGTAAGATGATAATATTCTCTGGCACTTCATTTCACTTTCAACCAATCTGTTATTTTAGGAAATAAAAATAAATTGTAAAAATCTTCTGAAACTCTAGGACATTGTTCCTTTTCAAACTTACATTTTTCCACATCCTTCAACATAAAAAATTGTAACAAATGCATGGCATGATGATTGTGATCTGATTAACTACTATAAAGAAAATGATTTTATTGACCTTTGCTCATTTTGAATGCTCTTTTATTTTGTAACTGCATTATCTTGAATTGTATGATCTTTACAATTGGTTAGCCACTTATTTACAGTATGCTTTGCAAAATTATATTCTTCTCAAATTAATTTGGACTCTACATCATCAACCATTATCAACAAAGGAACTTTTTAAAGAGAAATTTTCTAAAAGACATTAATCACACTGTATACTAGGTTTTGAAATACGTGGTGTTTTGAACAATTCAGACATTACTTTGTAGGATTATATTTCAAATCTATTTTATACTGTATGCTCAAGGAGGGAAGTGTTTAGGGTGTTACTTTCTGTATGTAAAGAATAACAAGTGTAAAATAATTTTGATTTGAACACATATTACTTTATAAAGTAAAAGTAGACCATTCCTAAGGTTTCCTATCTGGTTAAATTATGTATACCATATTTTATTTGCCAAATAAATGATGTAAACACATAAATATATAATAATATTTTTTTCAAAACCTAAATGTTGAACCTGAAGACTTCTAAAAGTAAGAAATAACAGGAAATTAAAGATTTAACCTTTTGAGATTTGTTATTGAACTAAAGATTTTTGCCCAAGTAAATAAAGATAAATTATTTTTTTATCTAATGTGTTTTGCTTGCATTAAGCATTTCAGAATGGCTAATGAGCTTGAAAAGCATTATACCCCCAGAAGAAAGTGTGTTTACATGCTGTCAAGGGGAAAGAAAAAGTTAGTGTTCACCTTGGTCAGAACCAAGACATTGAACCAAAACATTTTTTTCAAGGATTTTAAATTAAACTGAAACCACTGATCCTCACAAAAGGGTGACTAAACATTTTTAGTAATTAAATGGCAATTAGGACTTTGTTGTTGGTTTGATATTTTTTTTCTGGGGAATTTGTGTTTATACTAATGGATTCTGCAAAGATTAAGTCCAATTTAAATTGTGAAAAATGTATCCCATCAAGGGACAGCACAGTGGAGAAGTGGCTGACATTGCTACCTCGCTGCACTGGGGCCCTGGGTTCAGCTCCCGAGGTGCTTACTGTGTGAAGGTTGTATGTTCTCCCCATGTCCACATGGGTTTCCTCTAGATGCTCTGGTTTCTTTACAAAGACATACAGTAGTGGTAGGTTAATTGGCTTTAGTATGGGTGTGAGTGTGTTTGAGTCTACCCTGTGATGGACTGGTGTTCCATCCAGAGTGTATCCTACCTTGCTCCCCTGTTTGTTGGGAAAGGCTGCAGCTCCTCCACAACCCTGTATTGGATAAAGAAAATCTATGGATCTGTTAGTATCCTATCAAGAATTCATTATTCTGCAAAAACACAGGAAGTAATAACTGCTGATAATCTTTTTTAACAGCAAGATTAGTAGTTTACTAAAGACAACATCTAAGGTAAGGTCAGACTTTATCACAATTAACGTTCTAAGGGGAAGCCCAGTGCTGCCTGTCATTATAATCCATCACAAAAAAATGTAATTGTCTATAAATACTGAAACTTTTTTAAATACAGTGGCAGATAATTCACTTTTATTGGTACAAAATTATTATTCTTTATCTGTGGAGATTCTGTCAGAAAAACAGAATACAATGCATATATGAGTTATTGTGTATGTGTGCATACAGATGCAGCCATTCAAAATGCAAGGTACAAACCCGCGGTACGGGAAACTACCCACAAGCCACCGCAGGGCACCGCGGTAAGTGATTGGCTGGCCAAAATGACCGACAGGGGCACTCGTGGTGCATTGGTCGGTAGTAAAAAGATTTAATCATTTAATCTCTTTACTGTGCACATTTTAATCCACTTAGTATTGAATATTTATATGAAATTTTACCACTAAAGGGAAATTTTAGTAGCTGAGCATAAAAAGAAGAGGAGCATAACACATCTGAAGGTCATAAACGATATTAATTTAGGAACATAAACATTACTGTATGTAAACTGTACTGTGTATGGCTGGTCTTGGTAGTTTAAAGAAAAAATACACACCAGTCTTCCATTTCTCCCTAAACATTTTAAGCATGAAAGTTTTATGAAACGGTACCCAAATATGCGATTGCTGTATAGAATGAATTTTAATTAAAAAAAATTATTTAACATGAAAATTAAGCTGTTTACATCTTCCGTCTGAGAACATAGTCACCCGTTGCTACCCAATGCAGAAACACAGCCACTAACTAGCAAAGAAAGGACATTAGCTAGCCAATATGATAAAGAAAGAAATGATTATTTTGTTTATTTCTTTTGCACATTTATTTGAACATTTCCATCGATTGTACAAGCACTTGGAAACTGTCCAATCTCTAGTTCATCAGGCATTTTCTTTTACCCTGCGGGCATTCTCCCGGTCTGGCGCCGGTCTGTGTCTTCTAGGATATAATGCCAGTGATTTTTTGTTAAATTTGGGTTTCCAATAACGCCGCAGCAAACTCTTGTTTTTATGTCCACTATAACAGACAATCTCCTTTGCTTTTAACTGAGCGTTTAATAATTTCCTAAAATGAAAATGATTTACTTTATTTCCCTCACGGGATCAATAAAAGTATCTATCATCTACAGTATCTAAACTATGGGACAGAATTCTGGGGTCTCCCTATACCAGAGATTACGGTACGGCTTCAGAATGGTGATTGGCTGACACCATCTGACACCCCTCTGATTGGGGAAAAAAGACGTGTTGATCTGCTATACATACTATACCAGGAAGAGGATTTCTTTCTATTCGAAATGTGTATTTTAAAAGTTTAATTAAGAAGTAAAACCCTTACAGCGTACACAGATTTCTAAACTGATCAGGAGGAAGAAAAATCACCCGTGTTTCGTGCATAAAAAGTGGTTATTAACTATCGAAACCTGTTTTATTTATTTTATTTTTATTTAGATTAAGAGTTCCCGTCACCCCCATTCCCATTTAAATCACAAACCCGTGCTTAATTAAATGTCTTTTAACGTAAATCATTATCTTTGTCTTCTGCATAATAATGTTCACCACTCTGTCCAGCAAATTAATAATAAACTTTATTTTATATAGCGTTTTAAACGAATAAGTAATTCGATTGCTCATAAACCTAATCACTTATTCTACATAAACACAGCGTAATTGCTCTCTGAAAATGCTTTTTCTTTTTATTTAGGCTCAGATTTCAACTATAGATCGTACACTAATTACTAGCAGTAAATACTGATGTTTTGCTCCCTCTTGCCACAAAAATATTAAAAATTATGTATTGTAGCTGGGATTAACTTTTTTTCGAACGTGTCCCTACCTGCTGCGACTCGGACACGGAATGGTTAAAGATGGCGACAACTCAGGCACCCAGAGATGGGGGGGCGTCTTTCCGCCTCCATAACTAAAATGCCAAATAGGAGTAGTTTTTAATTCAGTTTGAATTATGACTGTACGTACTGTCTTCGTATTTGGCCAGGGCTTTAAAGAGAGGACGTGCAAGTCCTGGGAGGAAGAATATCATCAATATTAATAATAATAATAAACTTTATTTTATATAGCGCCTTTCAAGGTGGCTTTTTTTTAAAAAAACTTTTTTTAAATGCATTTGCATTTGCACACAGAGCAGTGTTTACTTGAACATGGAGATGCCATACTGAATAATTCCTGCACACAACCATTACAGGGGAATTTGCATCATTTGGCAGGGCTATGATTCATACAAGTGGTGGTGGATTTGGAGACAAAATGTATTTACATTGGGTTGCTGTAAGTGGAGCACTAATAAGCCCAAAGTTCTACTTATTTTTTTACAAAAGAATGCACCTGACAAGCTGGTGAGTATGCTTCTCAAAGCGCTTTACAGGATAACGACAACAATAACAACAACAATTTACAAGTTCTGGGAGGAAAAATATGATCAATATTAATAATAATAATAATAATAAACTTTATTTTATATAGCGCCTTTAAAGGTGGCTCCTCAGAGCACTTTACAGGATAACAACCGATGAAACAACATTGGTTGGGGGTTGAACATACCTGTGAAACCGGTTTGTTCACAATGTACTGTAGACACAGAGTGTTACACCAACGCATTAACATGTTAAAGCGATTCCATTGAGGAGCCGGGCGCGGTAATTGTTTTGTTCCTTGATACAGTATCTGATCTGCAAGGCCATTTGGCTGCAGCGAATGTGAATTCTGTCTGGCATTACCAGATTGTGAAAAAATAAAAGTATTTTAATCAAGATTCCCTTATAAAATTAACGTGAAACAAAACAAAAACTAAAAATAAGATACAATCTACAGACATTCACAACATAAACATATCTTAAAACATTTACATATATTGTTAAATTATTACTTTAGATATATACTTTAGGTTACTGAAACAGACAGTTAATAAAATCGTTACAATTTTGTTCTTGTTTGGAGCTGGGGATATTCTGACAACAATTGATTTAAAGACAATCTGTCAAAGTGCAATGAAACAATAATTACGCTGGGTGAACGTTCCGAGGTCAAATTCTTCCGCGACAGGGGTACCTTTTCGACTGCACCGAAAAATTTTGGCGCGCCCTCTCTTTAAAGCCCTGGCCAAATACGAAGACAGTACGTACAGTTATAATTCAAACTGAATTAAAAACTACTCCCTCAGAGAGTGATGAAAACCGTGCAGCATCAGGCGAATGCACATTAATATGTTGGGCTTTTGGGTTCGGGTGGATTTGCGCCCTACAGTTCAACCTGCGGTACCGCTGTGTACTGTACATACAGTACGAACATGTGTTATTTTAAAATATAAAAAATGTCAATATACTTTAGGAGAAAGTGAGTATTGGTGTGTATTTTTTCTTTAAAATACCAATAACAGCAACATACAGTTTACATAATATGTTTATGTTCCTAAATTAATATCGTTTATGACCTTCGTTATGCTCCTCTGAGTTTTATGCTTAGCTACTAAAATTTCCCTTTAGTGATAAAATTCCATATAAATATTCAATACTAAGTGGATTAAAATGTGCACAGTAAAGAGATTAAATGATTAAATCTTTTCACTAACGACCAATACACCACATTATCTTCCATGTCGCATTAACATTGGAATGTTTTTTCAAAAGAAGCGATACACAACCTGTCTCCTCTATAACCCTTCAGTTTACAGAGAAATTCCGCCAGAGCCTCACAACATTGTCCAATAATACTCTTCTCGCGTCTAATTTTTAGTTAAGCAGGATTTGAGCTACAGACCATAACAGACCAAAAAACAGAATCCACCTGCGATTTGGGTGTTAACAAAACGTGTTTACAAAGAAAGTGAAATACAGTAATACTACCAGCTATATAGATACATAGATTTAGAAATTTAGATCCTTAAATTAATATCATGATTAATTTATTTAGATACGTGCTTACATATTCTAGATTATAGAACAGATAATTCCGGTCCTGGAATCTGACTGGCTGACACCCTTCTGAAGTGGTACCATAATCTCTGGTATACGGACGCCCCTGAAATTTGACTTCTTACTGTGTGATAAATTTTAAAGACGTAGATAAAAAAGTTTGGATTCTCATGTATCTGGTACAAGTATCTTTTAAAACAGCCTTTGTTGTGCTCTTGAGGATCCTTGTGATATTTTGAGCTCTGGTTGAATGATAAGTGTCGCAGTTTAAATAATTTTCGTTGTTAGAAATTATGAAACGCTCTGTTAAAAGCAAGGGAGTTTTTATGTCTGTTATACTAAAAGAAAATGCCCAACGAACTAGGGATTGGACAATTTTTCAGTGCTTGTACAATCGATGGAAATGTTCAAATAAATGTGCTAAAGAAATAAACAAAAAAAGTAATTTATTCCTTTATCATATTGGCTAGCTAATGTCCCGTCCTTGTTAGTTAGATCAACGAAATGCTGTGTTGTTACTTTTTGTCGATGAAAAAATAGTCTTTTCATTTAAAATGACGGTTACAAACAATGTGGACCAGTGTAATACTTTGAGTTTACAGCTTGTCCAAGGTCATTCATTATTAATAATATGAGTAATATCTTCGGTAAAGGCTTTGATGCATAAAATATTTCTGCATAATTAAAATATTTATGATAAAGGTAGGTTGTGTACTTTTGCCCAACTGAGCAATCTTGCTTTCATAAAATATACCAACTTTTTAATGACTGATGATTAACATGCTGTAATACACAGTTCAAATTTAAAAGCTCAAATGCTGTACATGAGAGGTCAAGCTTTATTGGCTCCTCCTGGCGGTTTTACAAGGTGATTCCGGATACTTTCCGGTATGACGTCAATGACGCGATACACCCCGTGATACTGCGTGATACTGCGTTTTGATGCGACACGCCCACCGGGGTATACGAAATACCCCACCCATTTTGAATGGCTGCATCTGTACACACAAGATTGGGAGAGTAACTTTTTATTAGAAATTACAGGTTGTACAAAGGATAGGAGAAGGTAATAGGATGCATTGATACAGTAACATACTAATTCTATTATAGCACTTCTACAGTAAAGGACATCTCGCCAACACTTATCTACATGCTGCTTTTAAGATACATTATCTTGATGGTTTCAAACAATTCAGGATAGTATTTGGTTTGCTCTAGTGTTAGTAATGAAGAGTATTGGCATAAGAAAGATCCCTTAATTAATAATTCTGTTGTACTCATATAACTCAATAATGCAGTGTGTTGTGATTTCTCTCAATTGTCAAATAATGATTTATATAAAATATTTAATCCTGCATACAGTATAAGCGAAAGTACAGAGAGTGCCCTAGTTAAGACTGTAAATGATTTGGTGAAGTTGTTTATTCAACAGGGTGGCATGGTGGTGCAATTGCTAGCAATGCTGTGCTGGGGAGTTGTGTTCAAGTCCTGGGGTGATATCTGGTTGGAGATTGTATATTCTCCAGGTTTTTATGTGGGTTTCTTCTGTGTGCTTTTGGTTTCCTCCCACAGTCCAAAGACATTATGGTAGGTCCATTGATTTCTGTAAAATGGCGCTGCTCTGAGTGTGTTTGTGTTTGCATGTACCCTGTGATGGAATGGTGTCCGGTTCAGGGTGTATCCTACCTTGAGTCTGCAGACCCTGTACTAGATAAAGCTATTAGCAAATATGGATTGTTCATTTAACAATTCTTGTATTATCTGATCTGTGTACTGCTTTGATACAACTGCATACAGTAGTTCTCTTAATTAGGGGTTAGAAATGTTATAAGTACTGCTCTCTGTTGGTTTGTACATTTTTGTCTGTAACAGAATGCACAATTGCGTGTTTTTTCCTTCTACCAAAGCAGCTGCTCTTATATACTGTACATGCATATAAGATACAGTGTGCAGGTATATATACTGGTAATATGTACAGATCCAGCCATTCATAATGTACTACAAATAATGTGGCATAGTGCGCCATTATAATGCATGTCAATTTAGTTTTTTTAAAATCTGATGATGGACTGCCTTACTTTGTAAAACTGCTAGATGGTGCAGTTAATGCTTCAGGGTTCAAATCCCATTAATGCTCAGCCCCTTAAAGACAATCATTTCCCCGTGTTTAAGAATGCAAAATTACTCAGCCAGATATATAAAAATTGTTTATTATTATAGCTTATTTTGAAGGCAACATGCTTTTTCAGGTTTACATCCACATTAAAATAATCTATATTTTATCTTAATGCTAATTTTAGCAACGTGCAATTAGGAAACAATTTTGCTTTGTTTTCATTATAAAAATATATATTTCACACATACTGTACTGTAGAGGCTTAAAATGGTAGGGTATCATACTGTATGATATTTGTAGGGTATATTGATCACACTGCCATTCATTGACGTGTATAATACTGTTTCGACATATCTGTGAATATGACTTCAAGTGATTCACATGTGTGGCACGTCTGGAATTGTAGTCTTTGTTCTAGTGTTCAATTCACGTGGTTGATGTTTTAAAACTACTGTATGTTACAAGTTGATACATTAAACCCCCACTGTGAGTTGTGGTAAAGCACTTTTACAACTTAAAAAATCCTGATTGCACGAAAAAAGTCTTTTGTATATATTTTTTCTTACTTGCAGTATATACTCTAACAGTGTGACTTACAGATGCAGCCATTCAAAACGAGCTAGGTACGCTGCGGTACAATGCTGTGGGCGTGTCTTATCATAAAGCATCATATCACGTCATACCACATTTTACCGCATGCAAATCAGATTATGTTAATCGTATCCGGAATCACCTTGTAAAACCCCCAGGTGGAGCTAATAAAGCTTAACCTCTCATGTACAGCATTTGAGCTGTCACCAGAAAACACCCGGTTTCGAATCCCAATCACTATTGAGTGACAATCTTTATTAATTTAAGTAGCATACTCTTTAGACTTTTAATTTTAAACTGTGTATTACAGCATGTTAATCATTAAACATAAAAAAAACCATTTATTCAATTCAACTTTATTGTCATTATACTTACACAGGTGCATAATATAATGAAAAGTGTTTCTCATTAGTCACTCAGGTGCAGTATATAAATAGGACAGAAGATAAGACAATAGACAGTAACACAATAGCAATAACAGTAACGTGTAATAACATAAATAACATGTAATCAAGTAATCAAAACTGTGCAAAATTCCGCAAACAGAGAAAATATAACAGGACAAAAACAGTGCAAGGTAATTCTTGAAACAGTGCAAAAATAGTATGGTTAAAAATAGTATGGTTAATTAATAAATATTACGACCGGTACAGTTTTATTGGGCTATCGAGGGGACAGTACAATTTCGGCTTACATGTGTGTGTAGTGGTGTAGTCCTTGTGGGTATAGGAAGACGTTAGGAGAAATCATAATATGATGGGAGGGAGTGGGGGCGTCACCAACTTGACAGCTCTGGGGAAGAAGCTATTTTGGAGTCTAGTTGTGTGCGACTGGAGTTACCGGAACCTTCTGCCGGATGGTAGGGGAACAAACAAGTTATGACTGGGGTGAGTGGAGTCAGACATAATTTTGGTGGCTTTTTTCAGACTCCTGGTGTTGTATATTTCCTGGATGGATGGTAAGGCACTGCCGATGATGTGTTGGGCAGTTTTGACCACCCGCTGTAGTGCCTTACGGTCAGATGCGGTGCAGTTGCTGTACCAGACTGTGATGCAGCTGGTCAGTATGCTCTCCACCGTACATCTGTAGAAGTTGGTGAGCATCTGTGGATGTAGGTGTATTTTCTTCAGCCTTCTCAGGAAGTACAGCTGCTGTTGTGCCTTCTTAAAGAGACTGGAGGTGTTCAGTGTCCATGTAAGGTCCTTAGAGATGTGAACACCTAGTTTTTGAAGTTATTCACCATCTCCACCGCAGACCCTTCAATGTTGATGGGGGAGTGGACTTTTCCTTGTCTCCTGAAGTCAACAATCAGCTCTTTGGTTTTGCTGATGTTGAGACATAGGTTGTTGGTTCGGCACCAGTCTGAAAGTTGTTTTATCTCCTCCCTGTAGGCAGTCTCATCATTGTCAGTGATCACAGTGATGTACCACGCAGTTTGAATGGCTGCATCTGTAACAACATGTAAGATAAAAGTATTCCACAAATAAATAAAAATGCTTATTTGATTTGTTGTAAAGCCACTAGCATCAACACAGCAGATGCATGTTTTTTTCAATGTGAAAATGCTAAGACTAAACCTGTGAGTAACCCCAACAACCACATCAGTGGTACAACTCACATACTGTATATGACTTGTAACACTAGGTGAAATACAGTAGAACCACAATTATATTCTCCATTGTGTTAACAGTTATAACAGATACAAATTTGAAAACAAATCTGAAACCTTTTAAAACAGAAGTTATATTTCACAGCTGCATGTGAAATTAGGGTTTGCCCAGTGGGTGTTCTGTTTTGATTATACTATGAATTAGTCCCTGCGGCATATCATCAAAAGTTTCAAAATTATAAAAAATCCGTAAATCAAATTTTTGTTGAGTTTGACAAAGAGAAAAAAAGGGTTCTTTTTGTAAAGTTGTGTGCTGCTTGCAAAGTAGCTGATTTTGACAAACAGCTAATTTTGCTTATAAAATTTAAAATCTGTCTGACTGACGGTATTATAACTTGTTTTATTGAGCAGAAAGTTACCTTGAACAGAAATTTACCTTGCTCTTACAAATGGCTGTGTTAACAGATGAGGTTATGTTGAGATAGAATGTGTTTACTACTTCTGTTCAACCCTCCTCTCAACTCGTCAGTTCCGACACCTACTGTGACATCTGATTTAAACTTAAGGTCTGTTTCTTTGATAGTCTTGTTATGCAAAATGTTTAACACCCACATGCTCGCTTCTTAAACTCTGAGATTCTGACTGATTTTACCTTCTATTTGTCCTATTTAGCTGAAACAGAAAAGAAAATGTTCTGTAGTTAATCTTACTGGAATTCGATTTATTATAAAACCACCAGTATCGACACAGGAGCAGGACTTGTGGCTGCTGCAGTTCATAGCCCCTCATTAAATTGCAAATGCCCTGAACTCTGTGACACTGCACCCTTTTGACTGGATATGACATTTTCCTCAGTCTTTCCAGGGGTTAGGGGTTGGGATTTAAGTTATTGTCTCCATTCCTCAATTTAACATCTGATACATGCCAGGAACCTCAATGGGTTTAAGAGCTCATACAGATGCAGCCATTCAAAGTGCGCGGTACAGACACCGCGGTACAGATACCACAGGTATGATGACACGGGATACCGCGGTGCGTGATTGGTTGACCGACAGGGGCACTCGTGGTCCGTTGGTCTGTCGTAGAAAGACTTACTGTAAACGTCTTTACTGTGCCCGTTGTAGATATTGAATTTTACCACTGAAGGGAAATCTTAGTAGCTGAGCATAAAAAGAATAGGAGCATACTGTAACGCGTGTGAAGGCCATAAACGATATTAATTTTGGAACATAAACATACAGTATATAGCTGGTCTTGGTACTTTAAAGAAAAAAATACACACCGGTATTCCATTTCTCCCTAAACATTGTGAGCTTCGAAGTCTTTAACTAACGTGATACCGGAGTCAACAAGCATACTTTTAGAATTTGATTAAAAGGGAATATAATATGGAATCGCGTATCTCAAGAATTTAATAACGGTATGATTATATCCGTGTACTGCGGCAGGGCTGTGTAGGGCTGTTTCGCCTGCCTGATCATGCGAGCTCTCTTGTAGCCTACTGGTCTAGGTGCGTGACTACCAACTGGCAGGTTGTGTGTTCGAATCCAGCTGGTGCTGGACTTTTATTTTAACAAACATTTCTTCGAAAAAATAGGTAAGCGATATTATGGACAATCAGTTGACAAATCCATTTCCTTTTTCTGATCACTCGCTTTCTGGCTACACATCTCACCTGTCCTGTTCTTTGTTTTCCTGGTTTGCTGATTATGCCTGCTGCGGTCCACTCCTACCCTCACACCTAAAGAAAACTATTTTAAATTTCTTGGCGCAGTTCATTAACCCTTGTATGTGCTGTCCGCGCCCAAAATGCAATTTTAAGAAAGTCAAAAACCGTGCTCAAATGCAATTTTCAAAGTGCAATGAAATACAATATTGTTGTTGCTGCTGTTCTGGTTGTTTTTATCCCGTAAAGCGTTTTGAGAAGCCACCTTAAAGGCGATATATGTTGTAGAACCGCTGATTCTTATGGAATGTGTTCCGCAGGAGATTCAAATTTTTATTTATTTTTTAATCGCGTATCTAAGGAAGTCTCAGTATAACTTTGTTCATGAACAAACAGTGGCATGTTACATTGTCATTGTTTTTTTTAACAAGGCTCGCCAGCTAATGTGAATCGAAACCTGTCTTGCTAGCTTTTAAAGTCGTGCATGTGTAAACGACAATTGAAAAAGAGAAAAAAAGACCTGACTGACAAGCCGATACATACTCTTAGAGTTTGATTAATAGGGAATATAATACGAAAAAACCGTAAGGGACTTAAAAGCTAAAGGAGATGCTTCATATTGCTTGACTAATTTTAAAAACTAAGTTATAAATGCAGACGCTCCCTCGGTGACGCGCCGGGTATAAATATCAAAGTATACATTCCCAACAAGAATTGTACCCATCTGTCATGCAAATAAAACACCTTGAATTGAATTGAATTGAGGGAGATAGGGGGACAAATATACTGTAGACAGGCCTCAAGGCAAATAAGATACTTATGGGTACGCAGGCATTCAAGACAGCAACATACAAAACGTTTGCACGTACTGAGTTAAGTTATTACTTGGTTTTCAAAGTGCAATGAAATACAATATTGTTGTTGCTGCTGTTCTGGTTGTTTTTATCCCATAAAGCGTTTTGAGAAGCCACCTTTAAAGGCGATATATGTTGTAGAACCGCTGATTCTTATGGAATGTGTTCCGCAGGAGATTCAAATTTTTATTTATTTTTTAATCGCGTATCTTAGGAAATCTCAGTATAACTTTGTTCATGAACAAACAGTGGCATGTTACATTGTCATTGTTTTTTTTAACAAGGCTCGCCAGCTAATGTGAATCGAAACCTGTCATGCTAGCTTTTAAAGTCGTGCATGTGTAAACGACAATTGAAATAGAGAAAAAAAGACCTGACTGACAAGATTTAATTAATGCAGATCAGTAAATCAAGGGACAAAACAACTATTGCGCCCGGGTCCTCAATGCGCTTTGACGTGCTAATGCGTTGGTTTAACAGTCCGGGTGTGGCAAGCCCCCAATGTCTCCCAACTTCGGCAAAAGGCACCCGCCTTTCATTGGAAGACAATGAACACACTCTAGCTGTACAGGTGAATATAGCATAAAAGACACCAAGGGATTGGGTGAGCTCCCATCGCAAAAAAAAAAACTGCGAACCTGCACTACAGCGACCATAGTACAGTATGGAGACCAAGACCTTTTACGGGAAGAGACGAGGTGCTTCTGCCGCCCCAGCTTCCAAAGAGCGAAGGGTAAGCAAATACAGCAGACTTCATCTGAAATACGCGATTACAGCGCATATTACAAGGTATTATTGCCGTTTTGAATTTTAAATTCAATTATAATTATTTCTTCGTAGCCTGTTCTTCAAGAAAACACCACACGGGCGAAACGATCTACCACAAGGACAGTAAAAAAGAAAGCGGTAAGACGGAAAAAAAGAAAAGTTTATTTTGACTTCTGTTCCGCGACTGATGAATACTACTGTGTGACTTTATTTCTTACATGAATTATGTTATTTTGCCACAGGCCGTGGGTCTCTGCTCTCGGCCACTGGCCAGGGTGCCAACCTGTAGAAGCAGCACCTGTATGGAGACATTTCGGCAGCAGCGGGAGCAGTACGATGCATTACTGGGGAGGACTGGGAGGCTAGAGACACTCCTGAAAATGCAGAGGAAGGAGACAGTATGTTCCAGCAGTCAAACAGTTGAGCAGCTGTCTCCTGAAAAGTGCCTCTCCCCGCCGCGCAGGTTGCAATGCCTGGCGGAAGCTCTGCCCCCCGCAGAGCACACACCGCCTCAGGACACTCCATCCCGGCCTCTCAGTTCACCACCGCGCAGGACTCTGTTGATGCTGTCCCCGCCGGCTATCTCCCCCCAGGAAGCACAGCGGAATTCACAGATGCCAGTGGGACGAATAATTCTCCCAGATGTCCAACTGCTACCCATCACCCAGGAGATGGAGGGGGGGTTGTACTTGCAGTGCATCGGCATAGACGGGAAAGCAAGAGCCGACCGCTACGCCGCCCTCGTGTTTCGAAATCTTGTGACTTTTGAAATTTACTGGGGGTGGACCACGTCTGTAAATTTCGATGGGTCCAGAGGCAAAAGTGCCTTGCCTTGCAATCTCCGGGAAACCATTAGTACGATGGTGAATCGGAGATTCTCAACCCTTGCTGCGTACGACTGGAAAAGAATTAGTGATTAGATCAACGAAATGCTTCGTAGGAGGAGGCGGTCTTTTCCTCTTGTCTAACAGTCTGTCCACAAACAAAACATTCCTGTTAGACAAGAGGAATTGAAAAAAAAACAATGTTGTCAATGAAAACCGGTGTGTGTGTCTCTCCCTGCTGGATGTCCCTCTCACAAACTGCTGAATGAATAAAATAATTTTATTGAAAACGAGTTTGCGATTGTCTGGTCTTTAAATTCTGGAGATACGCGATTCCATATTATATTCCCTTTTAATCAAATTCTAAAAGTATGCTTGTTGACTCCGGTATCGCGTTAGTTAAAGACTTCGATGCTTAAAATGTTTAGGGAGAAATGGAATACTGGTGTGTATGTTTTCTTTAAAGTACCGAGACCAGCCATATACTGTATGTTTAAGTTCCAAAATTAATATCGTTTATGGACTTCACACGCGTTGCAGTATGCTCCTATTCTTTTTATGCTCAGGCACTAAGTAAAAGGAGATGCTTCATATTGCTTGACTAATTTTAAAAACTAAGTTAGAAATGCAGACGCTCCCTCGGTGCGCTGCTCTGGTGCACCGGCTCTTACACAGTGCCTGTATGCCGTAAGCGTTACAATATACATACCCAACACTGCTTGTACCCATCTGTCATGCAAATAAAACACCTTGAATTGAATTGAATTGAGGGGAGAAGGGGGGGATACTAAAGCCAATACTGGCTCAATGGGCTTTGACGTGCTAATGCGTTGGTTTAACAGTCCGGGTGTGGCAGGCTTCCAATGTCAACTCGACTCGATTGGAAGACAATGAACGTATTTTAGCCCTAAATGAATTAATAGCAAACATGGTTTACATAAAATACATTTTTCCAAGAAAGTTTATAATAATACGATCTATAGTTGAAATCTGAGCCTACTTTAAAAATAAAGGAAAAGCATTTTCAGAGAGCAATCACGCTGTGTTTATGTAGAAAAAGCGATTAGGTTTATGAGCAATCTAATTACCCAATCGCTTAAAACGCTATATAAAATAAAGTTTATTTAGAGATGAATGATCAGTGTGGTAGTTTAAATAATGTGAGTCAGGAAACTAACACAGCGCCACCGGATTTAATAACGCAATAAAAACGCTATAAAATAATGTGACACAGTACAGCACAGTACAATAATACTGACCATGACTTTAGAAGCATAAATTACCTTACACTCAATTTAAACACAAGCTGTCTTTCTGTATGAACCTCTAAGCTGGTTCATACAGAAAATGTAGAAATGCATTAGCCTGATTATGATTAAAAACACATAATTAAACACGCGTTTGCAATTTAAATCAGAACACGATTTAAATCAATATAAATGTTTATATTGTAACGCATACTGTCCAGCCTCCATTTCTCTATAAAAATTTACTGTTGCACACACACACAATAGAAGCAGGAACCGCTGTCAGAAGGGAAGATATGTTCAAAATATCGCAAATATCGATCATGTTGCGATATTTTGAAATATAAAAGTCAACTGATTGTCCATAATATCGCTTACCTATTTTTTCGAAGAAATGTTTGTTAAAATAAAAGTCCAGCACCAGCTGGATTCGAACACACAACCTGCCAGTTGGTAGTCACGCACCTAGACCAGAAGGCTACAAGAGAGCTCGCATGATCAGGTAGGCGAAACAGCCCTACACAGCCCTGCCGCAGTACACGGATATAATCATACCGTTATTAAATTCTTGAGATACGCGATTCCATATTATATTCCCTTTTAATCAAATTCTAAAAGTATGCTTGTTGACTCTGGTATCACGTTAGTTAAAGACTTCGAAGCTTACAATGTATAGGGAGAAATGGAATACCGGTGTGTATTTTTCCTTGTGATATTTTAAGCTCTAGTTGAATGATAGGTGTCGCATTTTAAATCATTTTCGTAGCTAGAAATTATGAAACGCCCTGTTAAAAGCAAGGAAGTTTTTATGCCCGTTGAAGTAAAACAAAATGCCTGACAAAGTATGGCTTGGACAGATTCCAAGTGCTTGTACAAATGTGCTAAAGAAATTATACTTTGAGTATACAGCTTGTCCAAAGTCATCCATTATTAATACTATTAGTAATATCTTCAGTAAAGGCTTTGATATTTCTGATAAAGGTAGGTTGTGTACTTTTGTCCAACTGAGCAATCTTGCTTTCATAAAATATACCAACATTTTAATGACTGATGATTAACATGCTGTAATACACAGTTCAAAATTAAAGGCTCAAATGCTGTACATGACAGGTTAAGCTCCCCCTGGCGGTTTTACAAGGCGACGCCGGATAGTTAACCACGTGACACCACGTTAACTGCGTCATACCGCGTGATACTGTGACACGCCCACCGGGGTATGCCGCGAAATACCTCACGCATTTTGAATGGCTGCATCTGTAAATGTAAAGAGAATACTTAACATACTGTATCTAAAATTAATACATATAGAAAACATATACAATTAATAAAAACATTGATATAGTATAAATTTTAATTAGATTTTATCAGAGAATTATTTTATTAATCTAACATTTTAAGTATCATATTGGACAAAATGACTTAAAATCTTTGTATTTAAAAGGCCAGATTAAAACAAAACGTTTGGAGTAATCATTTAAATGAGGCATTCTTGGACAGGTTCTTAAGTCCTCTGCAAGAAAAAGGGCATGTATTTAACTGCAACTGTATGTATTTGTGCATGTATTCATTGCACTTGTGCATATGACAAATAAACTGAACTGAATGCATTTGTGACGTACTGTAACTTGCTTTACAGTAAGGTGCATTAGTAACCAGGAGATAGAGTGAAAATAAAAAACCAACACCCAGTTTCCTTCCCACCTTCTGTGAGATCATAATGTACAACTAAGGCACGAAACACTCTCTCCAGTGCTACATCAGAAAAGTTAAGCTGAAATAGGGGCTATACACCACAAGTGCAACCTTTGTTGTTCGTGTACATTTCCAGCAAGTTTTTCTAATAAGCCAGATATTTTTTAAAACTGCTGATATAAATAATAGAATATATAACTGATTGCAATTTACCATGCAGTGAACCCTTAAAGTACTGCTGCTGCATATTGTTGTCAGACTAAATATTAGTGGAATGACAAGTAATAACAGTTATATCAATGAAATGACAGGCCAGAGATAGGGAAATACAGGAAAACGAGTCATCAAACAATTAAAAGCTTATATCTTAATATTTCATACTCAAACCTGAAATCCAATAATATACTTTCTAATAAATTCCCTAATGTACTGTACAAAATAAATCAATCATGCTGTGCTGCAGGCCCCTCTTCAGGCTTTATTATATATTTTTTGACCACTTGTTCTAACATGAGGATACAAAGACAAATATGTACAATAGTTTTGGGTTTGATTGTGGCATTTATTAATTTTACATTTCTACAATAATTTTAAGGTCTTTTCTATTTTTTAAGGGTCTAATTAAAACAGAACAGCATGTACAGGGTTCTGAGAAGATGAGCAATGAAACACTCATAAACATAGCAAAAGTACAGTTCCCTCTAACTACTCTAGTTTCCAATAAGGAATTCTTTGCAGGAAACATCACCTTTTTTACAGATCACACCCATACATTTCACTCAGTCCAGAGATTTTGAACCCGACTAATTGTGTTCAACGCACATGACCAATACAACTTAAATTTTTCTAAAATTCTTGAAATTGAAAAAGGAATAGTAATAACATTTTTTAATTGATTGTATTTTTAAATGAAATACTGAAAACAGTTTTCATTCTTGACAGTAAAATAGAATTCTGACTCCTTTTCAAATTGCATTGCTTTGATTTTTCTTACTCTTGTGACACAATGGAAAAACATGGAAGCAGTTTTGTACCTTTAATCACAAAGTTGTTAGAGTATATGGACATTTTATAGAGATCTTTGAATTAGCTGCCATCTTCCAAACTATCTTCATAGATAAAGCTTATCAGAAAACAGGTTGGATTTTGTGTAGACACCACAGTAAACCAAGCACTTTTCTATTTTTTTAACTTCTCAGTTCTTACTGAGAAGGAAGAATAATTAATTATTAATAACGGTTAATACATTTCTAGAACAATCAGTAAACTTCAAAATGAAATAGTCCAGATGACAATAACACATTTCTATAATGTACTAACATAAATTAATTAAGTAGTTTATGATTATAATCCAATTTGGTATGTATTAAAATGTAAATGTGAGGAATAAGAAATTACATGGTTTTTAATATTGATTTAATTAAATGGCCCTCTTTTTGAGTGACTGCAAACAAAGGAATTATACATGCTTTATTTTTGTTTTGGCTCAAGGGCACTAAATATCATAGCATCCATGGAATTTATGCCTTTACATTTTCCATAGATTTTATCTTATCTTTGTATTTTTTCAATTTCCACATTTATCAACAGTTCAGACCTTGAAAAATAATATATACCCTAAAATTTTTAGGCATTGACATACAGTAAGTGTGCTGTGACATGTACTGTAGATGCAATTACTCTCAAAGAAGGAAATTAGCAATGATATATAAAGATAGTATGTGGATATTTTCAGCCAATCACACTTCCAGGAAATGTATTAAGAACTAAAAATGGAATGCTACATTTTCCAGCTTTGTTTCTTTCAAAAACCAAATTTCTTAATTTTTTTCAGTTCCTTTGTGTTCCTTCATTGTATAATCAATATATACAATGTTAATAGTCTATTCTTGCTTTTAAGAACCACTGCTCAAATTTCCATATCCATAGTTAAAGCAAGCAAAGATAAGCTGTACATTTTATTACTTTAGGCACTTTTATTTAAACTTTCAATGTGAGGAACCCTAAATGATGTAGGAAACAAGAGCTGTTAATATTGAAATAATCGCCAACATAAAATTAAAAGTTAGTTTTATGTAGCTAACAAGCACTGGTGCATGTCACTTAAATTATAATTCAGATGCCTTGGAGCAAAAATTTTGATTACAATGGAATATTTCACACCAAATCAATCAGTCCACTGGCAACATGACTACTTTAATGTTTAGCTGCTAAATCATTTGCTACTTAATTAATTTAAAATAATATACTAAATTGTATCTATAATTGCAGCATCAACTAGAATAATGGGTCTAGTGTCTGTTATTTTATTGTGTTATTTATCTCTGATAAAACATAAAATTCTTGTCCTAAAAATGTCTTTATTAGATACTGCACAAAGCATTTCATTGTCCCTCCTTTTTACAGCAAATGCTTAATAATAACTTTCTTACTGATTATTAAGAATTGGAAAAAATAGTCAATCTGAACAAATGATTTTGAAAATACATCATTGCATCTTGTTTTACTATATTTTGCCATGCGCTTTGAGTAGGTCCCTAGGTAGGTAGTGGTATGTTGTTGTTTTTCTCCTGTTTTTGTGCTGTTCATTCATTATCCTGATTAAAATCAGGCAGTCCTGTAGGAGTTCTGTAATTCACCCAAGTGTTCAGAGATAGCTACTGTACATGATGCCTGGGTCATTTTTAAGTCAAGATGTGATGCAAATAATCTGTTTTATTGTAAGGTTAATTTTCTTGATGGTAACCTAAGCTAAGTCTATAGCCCCATAAAACAATGTGTATGTATTGTTTCATAATTTCTCAAAATGGGACACTGTAGGAAGGTTCTGAATACTTTTGCATGGCACTGTATATACTGTATATATTCTGCAGCCTGTAGTTAGTCAGGAGTGTACAACAACACCTTAGCCCATTGAAAGGTGTTTAGTTCTCCAAATTCAATCAATTTCAGAGTAAACAAGTTTATTGTTTTTATTATTGTTTTATAATTACAATGCTTTATGTTAATTATATTGGTATAACATACAGTACTTACATTATGCATAAATGAACTAGATTTATTAGTGTAAATACATCAGGAAAATGAAGGTTCACAACACCAGGATGGGTGAGAAATACTTTGTTTATTGCTATAGAGACCTTCCTAAATGCATTGCTTGGAGTGAAACCATTTGCTGGTATTTCTCCAGTTAAAAAGACAAATCTGACAGCTCCATAAGTTCATTTTTGCTCTTGTACTGTTGTACTGAGTAATCACAATGCACTGATGCTTATTCAGGGACTGCAAGCCAGAGATGGTTTGATATTAGGAGTGTTGCAATCATTTCTTAACTGTGACACTGCGTGATCTGTTACCAAAACACATTTATATGTTTTAAATAATTCGGAACTGAATCACAAAACGCAGTATTCTGGATATTGGAACCCTGCAATATGGAACAATGTGTAAGCCCAGCTGTGTTTGTTTGTTAAGTGGAGAGTTAGTTACAAATTACAAGATTGTTGCTCTGCAGCAATAGTCACTAACCAGTAGGCCAGCAAACTGGTCCGAAGAATGATTGGCTATATCTGCCCCCTGCCCTGATGAGATATAGGGCTGGGCACACCATCTGACTCCTTATTTTGTTTAATCATCTAACACGGGAAATTATGTTGAATTTTCTATCTTTTTTTTCTTGAACTTAAGCACTGATCCTCCATCAATCTTATGGCTCTTCATTGTTTGTGCAGTTTTTTTCTTTCCTACAAGTTTTTATTTCATTTCCATTAGGAGGGCAAGTTGAGGGGGTATTGTAGGCTCCAGTGGGTTGTGCACTTCCCTCCAGTGCCTCTCCACTTGTGTTTGCCTTATTCTATGCTCATTCATGCTCAGGATGTGTAGCTCGTTGTCCCTGTGCACCTCCACTGTGTGCTCTGTGCACCATCCCCTTCTACCATTTCATGCCTCCTTTCACATTGATGTCATATCTGTTCATCCCCTCGGCACCTCTTTGCTCAAACTCCTTCCATGCACCTCAGTGCCTCTGTGCAGTTGTATGCATTGTTGGCCTTTGTGCACTATTTTTGTGTACTCCATGTTTGTGCGCATCTTGGTGCTTATTATTAATAACCTTCTGGCTGCTGCCTAAGGTAATCCAGGCTATCTTTACCTTTTTTCTTTATATTTTGACATCAATAAAAAAGGAATGAAAGATGGGTGGTCTTATATGCCTCGTTTGTACTAACATCTTACTGACTGCTATTTTGTGTACTTAAAGCTGCATATTATTTGACATACTGCTTAAGCCATAAAGCCAGCAAAAGCCAGTTTGGTGATATCTGACAGCAGCACTATCATCTTGTGTCTTGATCTTGTCAGATCTCAGAAGCTAAACAAAGCTGGACCTGGTCAGTAATGCAATGGGAGACATCTTTGCAAAGTCAGTTTGCAGCCTTAAGCCAGTGGTCAAGAATACAAATGTGATTATATGCAACCAGGGTGGCCCACCAATACATGCATGGTCCACAACCATACAATTTTACTTTTTACTTTTTAACTTTATGCCTGGATTTCCAAATATATGAATTGACAGACACAAACTTTAATGTGCACTTTTATCACTTTCAAGAATGTACTGCACATACTGTATGTAGTGTTTAACTTGTGCAGTATTCTGTCTGGAAGATCGCTGCCTCAGATAAGTTTGAGATCCCTGAACGTCAGCTACACACAAGTCAGAATTAACAAAACAATCCAGACTTAAACCTGGTTTTAACATAAAAAAATCATAACATAATAAAAGGACTCTAAAGAAAATGTTGCATTGCGCTCAAGTGGATTTTAGAGTTAACTGCAACAAGCTGAAAACAACTTACTAATTTGGGATGATCCTGTTTTTAGTATGGAGCTCCATGTCACTAGGTAAATTCCAATTACAAAAAAACTGAAATTCAACAAAGGGACAGTCTCATAATAAAAATCACCCCTGCATTGATTATAAAGGCAGAATTCCTACAAATTTAAATATATCTATATTTTCAGTTTCAAAAATGACAAAAGAAAAAGTTGTTAAAAATGTCCAAAAAAAGAGACTTGGGTATATCTTTTATCAAAAATTGTCATAAAAATAATTGAAAAAATGAATTCACCAATGGAAAATGGTAATTAGACAATGGGTTAAACTTTTTAAGGAAGTCAGAAGAAGATCACAGACTTCTTGGTTTAACCAACTGGTCACTAAGAAATTTGAGGTCAGTGTCAGTTCATGTTTTCACTCTTGTATCATTCCCTCTTGTATCATTCCCCCCCATGTAGGAGGTACTAATGTATCACATAACACGGGTCTATGGTACCACAGTAACATATAGAATAAGTCTCTATATGATAGTAACAATGTTTAACAGCACAAGGGGAATCAAACACATATGAAATCCCAGAAGGGTGAGATTTAAAAAAAAAATCCTTACAGAGGTGGCTGCCCTAAAGCACACCACACCACAAAGTTAAAGCACAATTATTAAATATTTCCACAATTTTATCAAGGGGGTAAGAGCCAAATCATCACAGTTTCATATCACAACAGTCTCAAAGTAACAGCTTCCACCCTTTAGAGCGTATTAAATTAGTCTAATTTTAGTATCATATTAGGTGAAATGTTTGATCACATTACAAGAATCCAGAATGTGTATTAAGCTAATCACTAAAATAATAGTTTCACTAAATAATCATTTTAAACATCAATTGCTGGGACATATTGCAATAGTTAAATGTGGTAGGCATTCAAGAAAAAAAGTGTTAATTCTCTTCTTAATTAATATCAGTTATCTAGATTTTGGTTTAATTAATAAATTATTCAAGTTTGCAGATGATAACAAATTATTGTAACAAGCAGCAAATGAAAATTCAAGACTGGGAAAACACCCGGCAGATGACATTTTATGTAGACAAGTGAAGGGGTTTGACATAAACTATAAGCATAAAATGGAAAAATATGAACTAGAAGAGGACAATTATAGAAAAATACCTTAGGTACAGTATTTATGTTGACACATTGCTTACATCTTCTAGACCATGTAGGGAAGCAATAATAAGACAAAGAAAATGTTAGATATACAGTTTATAGATATATACAGTATATATATTATATATATATAATTAATATATACAAATTTAAGTCAAATTAAATTAAATTCAAACATGGGATGAAAAAATTTTATAATTCACTATTAAGACCTCCTTTAGAATATTGTAAGCAATTTTGGTCACCAAATAATAATTCTAATTATATTGCTCAGGAATCAATCCAGTAAATAGTAATTAAATATATTTCTTAAAGGAATGTGCTATCAACAGGCTCAAGTAATAAATTTTTTAAGCCTTGAAAAACAAAGACTGTGAGAGGACTTGATGCAAGTATTCTGAATCCTTGAAGATATTAAGATTGTAAACCTACAGAACGTCTTCACAATCAAAAGTGAAACACAAACAATAAGGACACGAGGAATCTACATTTAAGTGCATTTAAAAAAGGCACTGTAAAGAACCTGTGGGATTATAAAGCAAGCCAATATCCTAGACTGATCCTGAAAAACTCTTGTAACTGGTTGTAATTGAACAGTTTTGCCCAGATAAGATTAACTACAGATGCAGCCATTCAAAATGCGCGGGCGATACCGCATTATTTTCCGGTACGCTGTACGCAGTCTACCGCGAGTTACCGGTAAATACCGCAAGTTACCGTTAAATACCGCTAGCAAAATAATAGTATCCGGAATTTCCGCAAGGTGGAGCTAATAAAGCTCAACCTCTCATGTTTGAGCTGTAGCCATCAAAGTCTTGAACGAAGATATTACTAATAGTATTAATAATAAATGACCTTGGACAAGCTGTAAACTCAAAGTATTGCCCTGGTCCACATTATTTTTTTCATTGACCGTCTTTGTAAAAGTAACACCACAGCATTTCGCAATCACGCATTTTTTTCCAATCATGCAAAGTACAGTAATTTTTGAGAATCGATTCACCATGCCTTTCACATGCTCATAAAAGAGATTGATTTAGGTACATAAACATATTACCGTATGCAAACTGTACTGTATACAGTATGTATATGTATATTTAATGTCTTAACTGTGCCCGTTTAAGTATTGAATATTTATATGGAATTTTACCACTGAAGGGAAATCTTAGTGCCTGAGCATAAAAAGAATAGGAGCATACTGCAACGCGTGTGAAGGCCATAAACGATATTAATTTTGGAACATAAACATACAGTATATGGCTGGTCTCGGTACTTTAAAGAAAACATACACGAAACATGGTTTCATTATGACCAGAATCGGTCTTGAGATATTTTTAACTTGATTTACAGTATTTGAGAGGTATGTCTTGACACCGATACTACGTAAATACTGCTCACGTACTGTACATGTTTATATTATGCATTTCATACAGTCAAATTACTTTTGAGCAACTGATAAGAAGCGCGAAACGGTATGCCCAGGGCGTTTTAGTTTCGTTTTGTGCGGGGACTGCTTTAACTATATCGCCGTGGATTGATTAGTGATATCAAGTACATACAAGTCATTTTTTAAATGTTGTAGTTCGTCTTGTAAAAATGTTACGAGAACATCATCTGTCAACAATTACACAGGTTCTGTTTCCATATTGCGGATTTTGGTTACGTAATATTATTTTCTAATTTCACGTTGTGAATATATGATTTGGGCAAACAGAGCCGCAAAGAAGTACATTATGGGTTGTTGTTTTTTTTTGCAGTTTTATCTAGAACAAGCGATGCTTAAACCTTTGTCTGATTCTTGTGAAACTATCCACACGACAGTTACTTACAGTAGGAGTTGACTTCAGTGATGTCACTGATGGGATGTTTCTAAAAATCCATCCTCTGTAAAACGCCTTCTCTAGTTGTCCTGCATATGTATTCGCTAATGAAGCTGTGTGTTCTGAGCCTGGTTCTCTACATTTCTGTATGAACCAGCTTAGAGGGCTAAAGACAGCTAAATGACTTTATTTTTTAACAAACATTTCTTTGAAAAAATGAAACGTTTCCCTTGGTCAGAGATTAAATAAAACCTCACTCGCACCAAACAAATTTATATTTCTAAATATCACAACATGATCAAATTTAAGTCTTTTTAATAACAATGAATAGTCACCTATGCGTTACAAAATAAACATTTATATTGATTTGAATCGCATTTTGATTTAAATCGTAAACGCGTGTTTAAATATATGTGTTTAAAGGCGATATACTGTATAAAAGCGCTGATTCTTATGGAATGTGTTCCGCCGGGGATTCAAAAAAATTTATTTTTTTTAATCGTGTATCTAAGGAAAATACCAGTATAACTTTGTTCATGCACAAACAGTGGCATGTTACATTATAATTTGGGTGTCTCCTCTTGCCAGAAAGCTCTAAATTGCATTTTGAGTGCGGTTTTTGACTTTTTCTAAATTGCAACCCATAAATAAAGCTGATACAGTTTAGACTTACTGTATTCTAAAGTGTATTACAACAGCACATTGGACAATGCAACGTAAATTGCAAAAATGCACTTGGAATCTGTCCAAGCCCTACTACGAAAATTATTTAAACTGCGACACTTATCATTCATCTTTAAATAAACTTTATTTTATATAGCGTTTTAAGCGAATAGGTAATTAGATTGCTCATAAACCTAATCGCTTTTTCTACATAAACACAGCGTGATTGCTCTCTGAAAATGCTTTTCCTTTATATTTAGGCTCAGATTTCAACTATAGATCATATTATTCTAAACTTTCTTGGAAAAATGTCTTTTATGTAAACCATGTTTGCTATTAATTCATTTAGGGCTAAAATACGTTCATTGTCTTCCAATCGAGTCGAGTTGACATTGGAAGCTTGCCACGCCCGGACTGTTACACCAACGCATTAGCATGTTAAAGCGATTTAGCCTAGCTACTAGTTAACACTGTACTTCCTACTTTGAAAATACCTGTGAAACCGGTTTAATTCGTCACAGCCAGCACTCCGGCAGAGAGGGGGTTGTACTCATTAATGTCCGATGACATACAAGTGGAAAGATTACAGATTTTAATCATCTTTTTTCTGAACCAGGGAAAATCTGATCATGTTTCTCTATAACAATAATAAAAAACTTTATTTTACATATCACCTTTAAAAGTGGCATCTCAAAACAATACAGTAGATGTAAACCACAGATTACAAGGTAAATACCCAAACAAACGCAAACGCGTTTTTAATAAAATGCTTTCATTCATTCAACAGAGAGAGAGCGTAAAACCTGGGTGTAACAGCTGTTCCTTTTTCTGATCACTCGCTCTCTGAGATACATGGGAATCCAGGCTTTTTTTATCAATGCTTTCTTTTCCCTATACCAGATCTTATGGAACCACTTCAGAAGGGTGTCAGCCAGTCAGATTCCAGGAATCGGTACTTTAAAGGAAAAATACACACCGGTATTCCATTTCTCCCTAAACATTTTAAGCATCGAAGTATTTAACTAACATGTGAAATAGCGTGTGAAAAAGTGGTAGTTTTAAGCTTTTCTGCTAGTATAATATGGAATCGCGTATCTAAAGAATTTAATAACGATATGATTATATTCGTGTACTGCGACAGGGCTGTGTAGGGCTGTTTCGCCTCTCTCTTCATGCGACTGTACCAGGAAGAGGATTTCTTTCTATTCGAAACGTGTATTTTAAAAGTTTAAGAAGTAAAAACCTTACAGCGTACACAGATTTCTAAACTGATCAGGATCGTTATCTTTGTCTTATGCGTTATAATGTTCACCGCTCTGTCCAGCAAATTAATAATAAACTTTATTTTATATAGCGTTTTAAACGAATAAGTAATTAGATTGCTCATAAACCTAATCACTTGCTTTTTCTTTTTATTTAGGCTCAGATTTCAACTATATATCGTATTATTAATATCAATAATAACAACCAACCAACAAAAACAACCATATAAACATAATACCAACCAAAAACATAGATAACGACCACAATACAAAATCAAATATATCAAACCATTATACTTTCGCAAATTCCTCCAATTATCATAATCCCGCCCCTTATGCAAAACCAAACCCTCCTCCCATCCCAGTTTATCCTCTTTATCATAAACAAAATCCACCTCAATTTTCAACATAAAGCATTACACAAAATCAATACCTCAACACTCCATACTCAAGAACGATAATTCACAAACAGCCAGAACATGTAACTCCACATTCCCAAACAGACCTCATTTCCATAGCCCCGCCCCTTATGCAAAACCAACATCCCTCCCCTGTTCTCTCTCTCCCCTGGCGTTTGTAATCGTTTTTATTTTCAAATAAATTTTAGCAAAGTCATGTATTTTAAAAATCTTAAGATTTTTATATTTATGTCTTTATTTAGTGGTTTCATTAGTGACAAAGGCTAAACTTTCTTGGAAAAATGTCTTTTATGTAAACCATGTTTGCTATTAATTCATTCAGGGCTAAAATATGTTCATTGTCTTCAAATGAAAGAAGGGTTCCTTTCGCCGTGGTCGGGTTGAAATTAGAAGCTTGCCACGCCCGGACTGTTACACCAACGTATTAGCATGTTAAAGCGATTTCATTGAGGAGCCTAGCCTTTCTTAACTAGCACTGTACTTACTGGGTTTTTGAGGGGGGGGAGGTGTCTTTCGCTGTGAAACCAGTTCAGAAAAAAGACGATTAAATTTAATAAACGATTAAGGGTATTTACCTTGTAATCTGTGGTTTACATCTACTAAGAATCAGCGCTTTTATACAGTATATCGCCTTTAAACACATATATTTAAACACGCATTTACGATTTAAATCAAAACGCGATTCAAAACAATATAAATGTTTATTTTGTAACGCATAGGTGACTATTCATTGTTATTAAAAAGACTTAAATCCGATCATGTTGTGATATTTAGAAATATAAATTTGTTTGGTGCGAGTGAGGTTTTATTTAATCTCTGACCAAGGGAAACGTTTCATTTTTTCAAAGAAATGTTTGTTAAAAAATAAAGTCATAGTTCCATGGGATTCGATCACAGACCGTGTGACATGGGAGTCAGGAACCTAACCCAGTCACATGCAGAGTGCTGAAAAAGCACTACAGAAACATTATCGACAGACAATGTACAGCGTGTACTATTCTTGTGTTGCGGTACATGAATATAATTATATCGTTATTAATTTTGTTAGATACGCGATTCCATATTATATTCCCTTTAAATCAAATTCTAAAAGTATGCTTGTTGACTCCGGTATCTCTTTAGTTAAAGACTTCGATGCTTAAAATGTTTAGGGAGAAATGGAATACTGGTGTGTATTTTTTCTTTAAAGTACCAAGACCAGCCATATACTGTATGTTTATGTTCCAAAATTAATATCGTTTATGGCCTTCACACGCGTTACAGTATGCTCCTATTCTTTTTATGCTCAGCTACTAAGATTTCCCTTCAGTGGTAAAATTCAATATCTACAACAGGCACAGCAAAGACGTTTACTGTATGTCTTTCTACGACAGACCAACGGACCACGAGTGCCCCTGTCGGTCAACCAATCACGTACCACGGTACCGAGCGTCATCTTGCGTCACAATGCGCGACGCCACCTGCGGTACGTGTCTGTAACGCGCACTTTGAATGGCTGCATCTGTATTTTCTCTACCTATGCATGCTGGTTCATTAAATTCAATCATCCCATGTACAGTATGTGCACAAGCTGTCCTAGGGGATTACACTTGACTATGTAAAAAATCCAGCAGGTACTTTCACAACAAAGCTGAGAACTTGACAGCACAGCTTGTCATTGCTGTATAACCATTTGTTGTTCAAGATGTAAGGTTCTCCGAATCCAGGTCAAATTTCAATACAACTGAAAGGAGGGTGTCTAAAATATCTTTATGTCTGGTTTGATCTTTCTTTATATAAAAAGCTACTGTAAGTTCTTCTTTTATTGCTCCATCTTTGTTACTACCTTACCCAGATGCAAAGCTGAGCAGTATCCATGTTGTCAGTTAGCTTACCCAGCTGAAATCCTTACACCTGTCAAGTTGTTATTCAAACTGTTTTTTAAATGTTTTGCTATTTCCTTTATTTGTGACTCAGGTTGTTGCTGGACTGGAACATTGCTGGATAATGGCTGAATTACATCTGAAATATGATTATTTTTAGGACACATAATCATGCATTTTTTTGCAATTTCTACAACTGAATGCCTTCTTCCCTTTTGCAAATATCTAAAACAATTATAATTAGCTGTTGTCACCCATTCAGAGTAATTCATAAAACATTTCATATATTTCTTTTGTAGCTAATAAATTTATTTCAGTTGCAGAATGTAGGCTATTTGACTGACAGGGTCCATTGAAAATCCATTTGAAAGTTAATTGTTAATTGTGAGTGCTTTCAGAATGCTGTCACATCTGTAGCAAAGATAGCACATTTTTCTGTTACTTTCTACAAACAGTTATTTCCCACCTTGAAGAAATGGGCATTTTTATTGAAACTTTAAGTCTGATATAAAACAAATGTTTCAGAATTGTTACTGACTGTACTATTATTCATGTCTGCAGGTCCAAGCCAAACAAACAATGGTTATTTTCCTTATATTCTTTTTTGCCATGCTAAAGAATTGTTTGGTTATACTATATGTACATCAGTTGCTATGTGAACATACTGCTGTGTAACACATTTTTCAAAATTGCTGTACAAAATCGCCCCCTTGCAACAATTGAATTTAGACACTGCAAGTGGCAGACAACAATCATCCATTGATGTATATAATTCAAATTACTGATAATAAATGTACAATTTTATTTATGAGTAATTAATAATATAACTCACTTTACACAACAGAGAGAGAAGAATTGCACATGGACTGTACTGAAATGCAATATTATCCACTGGTGGTAGAGGGGCTACTCATTCATGATCCCCGCTCCAGCATGATATATGGGATAAAGCGCAGTAAGATGTGTCATCCAACAGATGAGACTTTATACCAAGTTCCTGAGTACCATTCATCCATTTGCTCATTAAAGATGCCATGGCACTTTTTTCAAGATTAGGTGATGAAGCAGGACACATACAGCGCAGTACTTATTATGTATGGAATACTTACTGGAAGATGTTAATTAAACTATACCTGTATAACTCTGTATCAGTCACCAAACTGCCTCAAGGTCTGTAAAGTGTAATAAAACTTTGTAAAAACAACAGTAATTGATCTCTTCCTAACAAAGTTGTCAAGAGAAACAGTGATCAACTTCAAAGAACAGGACTTAAACTACCTAAACATGAAACTAACCAAACTGTCACTTAACTACATGAGACTATACAGTATAAAAAAAGGGTTAGAAAATCTGGCAGTTTGTTTGTTTTGTGGGCCAGATCTGAAACTTACTCATTGCAGTAATTTACAGTGATTAACAAAGAAAATATCACTAGATTGAATACTGGAACAATTTAAAGACGACTTGAACGTTCACATGAAGGACAGTTATTGCATAACAGCAAAGAACATCCACTAGACAAAATTTGAAAAATCGTCTATGCATAGGGAAAAAAATATTTGCCAAGATATTTTCAAATTTTGTTGTTACATTTTACATCTATTAAATTGTTACATTTGCAGATGATAAAGCTGTGCTTGGCCTAATGTATAGAGAAAACAGTTTATCTACAGTATGTATACAGTATGTTAGAAATTCATAGGATTGTGCAATGATGTGAAAAACATAACCTGACCTGGAATGTCACAAAAACTAAAGAAATGCTGTTCAACCCCAAAGCTTTTAGTGTTGCAAAGATTAAGTGTTTGGAGTTGGACATCAAATAATATTCCTCTTTTACTATGATGTAGTTGAGAGCGGCATTATACTGTATATGGTATAACAGTGTGGTTTGGTAATTTATTGGTAGATTCAAGATCAAAACAATTTGAAAAATCCTAGATTACACAGGTGGAAAAATATCATGTTATTTTCATATTCTTAATTCATATATATTAGCTTTTTCCATTATGAGAAGAATGTTTTAGGGTTTCAAATGTAGATGAAAAAGATACAAATATTCATTTGCTGCCTTATTTATTAAAACGGTTAATAAAAATAAATGGTAAGAGTAAATGCCATTGTGTCAGTTTAAACTGATTATGCTGTAATAAATGATGTGTAGTATGTCATGACTATGTTGTAACGAGTTATGTATGTGTAATAGATGCGATGTATAATGCTTTGTGATGTATTTAGATGTACAGAAGCCATGCGTGCCCATAAAAATGTTTCCCTAGGGAACAATTAAAGTGTATTTTAGCTGATAAAACTCTACAGGAATTGGCTCCTCTGGACCTATCTGACTTATTTTTTGCCTACTTCCCACCTCACAACTTTTGTTCATCTGATTCTGGTCTTCTACATGGTTTGCAAGCTTATTTTCATCCTGTGGGTGACAGGGCCTTTTTTTGCCCAAAATATTTGGAACACTATCCCCAAGGATATCAGAGAGTCACCTACCCTGAGAGCATTTCAAAACCTTTCTTTTCAGAAAGGCTTTTGTTCAATTAGTGTCTGTGTTTTCCTTATTTTCTAATGACTATAAATCTTCAGCCCACCTCTGACTGGCTGGGTTTCATATGTATTCATTTTGTCATTTGTAGACCCTTAAACTGATTTTTACACTAACTGTAAAGCACAACTAGTTGCTTCTTTTAAAAGCGCTATATAAAATAAAGTTTATTTGTATTTGTATTCCTGAAGCTCCCTGGCTCATCCTTCATTCAAGGATGGGTTCTGATAACCCAGTCATCAATTCTGGTTGAATTCTCCTCATCAAATAAAGTTCACTATTTAAATCATGCCTCTTCTCTCACATAATTTGGATTTGATTTACTGAATACATTTTGTAATCGTGAGTTTTGTTACTAAACCAAATTGCCATTTTGTGTCTTGATTTCTAAAGGCCATCTATGACTGAAAATGCTTCAAGAAGAAATCATTTGACAGTTGAATACAAAAAGAGGTTGCAATGCACAAGTGTGCATTCATCTTCTCAATAAGTTGTTAAATTGTTCAAGCATTCTTTGTGTTGAATGGTCCAATACTGCATTAAAATGAAGTAGGAAATATTTACATATGTCACATGTTTGTATCAAATATATATTTTTGAATATTTTAGATAGATTTCTTGGGTTCAGAAAGAATTGCCATAGCTTGTTCACCTTGATAGCTGCTATAACCGAACCCGACAGTTTGTTTAAATTATTTGGCAGAATAATGCTGGTATTAAGCAATAACTTATACAGTAGATGCACCCTGGTGAAATCTGGGCTGAGTGTTTCTGACCATGTTATCTGAAAGCACTGCTAATTGTATCATACCAGTTTAAATATTCATTGTATTAATTACAGTGGTAAAATCCACATATTAAGGAATTAAAGACTGGCCTTTAAACCTTATAGCCAGAGCTTTTTTATGGTTTCTATTCTTCTGGAGAGTTCTAGAGGGTAGTTTAAGGGACCGCATAGCTTTTAAAATCACCAATCTTTATTATATGTTGTAGTATACTGTACATTATCTGTATCGGTTGATCAGATCAAAATAGTCCCTTATCCAGACACTTCTGACAGCACTTCACAAGGTTATAGATGCCAGTATGTTATTATTACTTATTACATATTACTTATGTTATGTTATTACTTTAGTCATTGTGCCTCTCCTGAACCATCACTTGGACCTTTTTGTGATCACTGAAGTTCAAACTGAAATAAATCACTGCAATATGTGAACTATAAATAGCATTAGATAGCAGTTGAAACTGCCATTGGGCTCACATTGCCACATTGTCTGATGATGCTGATGATGGGTATCCTTGACAGTTTCTAGGTATTAGTTCCTATAGTTTTATTCACAGAACAACAAAGTATGTTGCACTTCTACTGTGAAGTGAGTTAGGAGAACAGTATTCTGGTTCTAGAATATTACTAGCACTCTCCTGCCACTTTGAGAAGACTTGAATTTTTCTGGTGTTAGTGGAAATGGGCCTTTTAATTGCTTGCATGCCCTTTTACTCTCAAATGTGATTTCAAAAAAATTCATCACAATGGACAAAGATACATCTGGGGTGTCCATCTTTGCAGCATGAACTCTAGAACAACATTAGGAAAGTGAGATACCAAGTGGTCAACAAATGCCTTATACAGTATATATCACTTCAGAATCACCCATTATGCAATTGTTTGTATCACATGAACATATACAGTGAATTTCATTTTATTGACCTATGTACCCATTCCTATGTATTTTTAAACATGTGCTGACAAAGCATGTATTTTCCATAGAGTCTTGAGTAAAGTGGTTGCAAAAGAGTGGGAATAGCTTTGATTGCTGCTTGCAGTATATAAGTTTGTAAAAATCTACAAGTCTTGTTCAGTGTATTATTGTACTTTTTTTCTTTAAGAATGTGATTGTGAATCTTTTTATTTATATAAATGCAGACACAAGTCACAGCTAAGACTCTAAATTAAGTAAGCAAAGTCCACTGAAGGAGATTTAAATGATAAATTTTAAGTTCTGTTCATGTACAGTATAATGAAAACCCTACATGTTCATACAAGACATTGAGAACACAAAATATCTTTTAAATAATTGTGAGTTCCTTAAGAAGCTACAAATGACAAAACTACAGCACAATTTACATTGTGGGTCTTTCTGGAACAAATGGGCAAATGGTAAAATGAGGGACTAAGAGCACACAATTCTAAAATAAATGTATTTTTTTCAATTTTGGTGTTGTAAGAGATGACCTGGTCAACACTACGGAAGAATGTTAACCACATATCACATCAACTCTTACATGCCTATACATAAATATTAGAAGTAAAAGAAAAATAATGCAACAACATAAGACTATTGCAATAACAGGAAACTATATTACAGAGATAACTGTAAGGGTAGGGTAGGGTGATGGGGATGCATATGAATTTAAAATCATAAGAAATTGAGCTCTTTAAGAATATGTAAATGGACCCAAGGTTCAAAGAAGTAAGAAAAAGAGTATAATAAGCTACAGGCACAAATTAAAAAAGGCTTTAGATTTATCTAGAATTTTGCAACAGCAACAAAAAATAATGCAAAGCTTTTTTTTCATGATCAAAATAAATGAACTGTAAAAGTGGAAGTAATTAGTTTCAGAGATAACAGCGGATTAATTACAGAAAATGATAAAGATATAATAAACATTTTAAATGAAAAAATTCACACAGTTTTTACAATAAAAGACAGAAAAATATGCCCTGTGTTATAAAATTAGCTCCAGTATTGTTGGGCAATTTACCATAAACGACACTGAGATTATATGGGCACTAAAACTGTAAATTTTCAGAGCCTGATGGTACTATAATTCCCAATCATATTTTAAAAAAAGGGGGAATATTATTTTCTGAATCCTGTCTATGCTATTTCAACTCTGACTTGGGAGCAATACCCACACACTGGAAAATTGTAAATCTAACACTATTTGCAAATGTAAATTGTAAATGTGACACTTTTGATTCTCAAATCAAAAGCCATAGGAATCCAAGGTAATGTTAACACATCATTCATCAAGTAGTTAACAAACAAGACACAATATAACATTATTTAGGTAGATGTAAGCAGTGATATGCTACATGAATCTGGTTTAGAATCATTACTGTTCCATCTCTACTTCAATTATACAAAATCTAACTAAAAACTAGTTAAATTTGCAGATGATACAAAAAGTGACAAAGGGAATAGCAAACATAAAACCACTAACAAAGGAATTATAAAAAGTCAAAATAAGGCAGATTCTAGAAAAATTTAACTGAATATTGATAAATACAAAGTGAAAAAAGAGAGTGATAGCACCCAGCAGCAATATCATATCACATGGGTGATTCTTCAAGAAGCTAAACATGAAAGGTATTCTATTTCTCTGAAAAGACAATAAAGGGAAGCTACAGTATGAAGAACAAAGAAGGTATTTTGTTGTATACAGCAAGAAGTGTGATTTTTAGATCCAGCTAAGTAATGATAAGATTTTACTATGCAGTGGTCAGACCTCATTTTAATTTTGTGTTTTTGTCACCATGACAATAAAAGAATGCTACTGCTATAGTATTCTATCTCCTAAGGAGTATAGATAGTGTCAACCCAGGAACTTTTTCACATTGAATAGTTAAACAAAGACAAAGGGCGGTCACTTGCTTGAGCTAGGAAATATGTGATATTGTGTCTGGGGAAATTCTATGATTTGTGATCTTTACAATATGGAATGAGATCCACTTCCTTAATGAGTCAAGTAACTAACTCTAAAACCAGATTTACTGCCAAAAGTAGCCTTTCAAGTCCTCTTTTGTACCACCCACAGGATGATGTATTAAAAGGGGCCCCCCTGTATGGAATGGTTATTGGAGCACACATACAGATGCAGCCATTCAAAATGAGCGGTAAAAACCCGCGGTACAGTAACCAACCCGCAGGGTAAGTGATTGGCTGGCCAAAATGACCGACAGGGGCACTCGTGGTGCATTGGTTGGTAGTGAAAAGATTTAATCATTTAATGTCTTTACTGTGCACATTTCAATCCGCTTAGTTTTGAATATTTATATGGAATTTTACCACTAAAGGGAAATTTTAGTAGCTGAGCATAAAAAGAAGAGGAGCATAACGCATCTGAAGGTCATAAACGATATTAATTTTGGAACATAAACATACAGTATATAGCTGGTCTTGGTACTTTAAAGAAAAAATACACACCAGTATTCCATTTCTCCCTAAACATTTTAAGCTTCGAAGTCTTTAACTAACGTGATACCGGAGTCAACAAGCATACTTTTAGAATTTGATTAAAAGGGAATATAATATGGAATCGCGTATCTAAAGAATTTAATAACGGTATGATTATATCTGTGTACTGTGACAGGGCTGTGTAGGGCTGTTTCGCCTGCTTGTTCATGCGAGCTGTCTTGTAGCCTACTGGTCTAGGTGCGTGACTACCAATTGGCAGGTTGTGTGTTCAAATCCAGCTGGTGCTGGACTTTTCTTTTAACAAACATTTCTTCGAAAAAATAGAATAGCGATATTATGGACAATCAATTGACTTTTATATTTCAAAATATCGCAACATGATCGATATTTGCGATATTTTGAACATATCTTCCCTTCTGACAGCGGTTCCTGCTTCTAGTGTGTGTGTGTGCAACAGAGTAAATTTTTATAGAGAAATGGAGGCTGGACAGTATGCGTTACAATATAAACATTTATATTGATTTAAATCGTGTTCTGATTTAAATCGCAAACGCGTGTTTAATTATGTGTTTTTTAATCATAATCAGGCTAATGCATTTCTACATTTTCTGTATGAACCAGCTTAGAGGTTCATACAGAAAGACAGCTTGTGTTTAAATTGAGTGTAAGGTAATTTATGCTTCTAAAGTCATGGTCAGCATTTATTATTGTACTGTGCTGTAAACTTTTTCTGTGCCTAGTCACATTATTTTATAGCGTTTTTATTGCGTTATTAAATCCGGTGGCGCTGCGTGTTAGTTTCCTGACTCCCATGTCACATGGTCTGTGATTGAATCCAATGGAACTATGACTTTATTTTTTAACAAACATTTCTTTGAAAAAATGAAACGTTTCCCTTGGTCAGAGATTAAATAAAACCTCACTCGCACCAAACAAATTTATATTTCTAAATATCACAAAATACGTTCATTGTCTTCCAATCGAGTCGAGTTGACATTGGAAGCCTGCCACACCCGGACTGTTAAACTAACGCATTAGCACGTCAAAGCCCATTGAGGGTATTGAGCCAGCATTGGCTTTAGTATTCCCCCCCTCTCCCCTCAATTCAATTCAATTCAAGGTGTTTTATTTGCATGACAGATGGGTACAAGCAGTGTTGGGTATGTATATTGTAACGCTTACGGCAGACAGGCACTGTGTAAGAGCCGGTGCACCAGAGCAGCGCACCGAGGGAGCGTCTGCATTTCTAACTTAGTTTTTAAAATTAGTCAAGCAATATGAAGCATCTCCTTTTACTTAGTGCCTGAGCATAAAAAGAATAGGAGCATACTGCAACGCGTGTGAAGTCCATAAACGATATTAATTTTGGAACTTAAACATACAGTATATGGCTGGTCTCGGTACTTTAAAGAAAACATACACACCAGTATTCCATTTCTCCCTAAACATTTTAAGCATCGAAGTCTTTAACTAACGCGATACCGGAGTCAACAAGCATACTTTTAGAATTTGATTAAAAGGGAATATAATACTGTATGGAATCGCGTATCTCAAGAAATTAATAACGATATAATTATATTCATGTTGCAAAAGAACTGCAACGGACATAAAAACTCCCTTGCTTTTAACAGAGCGTTCCATAATTTCTAACTACGAAAATGCCAGGTAAAAGGATTTGTAAACATATTTTGTTAAAGCAAGTCAGTTTTTTCCGCAACACATAAAAGACATTTTTCCAAGAAAGTTTAGCCTTTGTCACTAATGAAACCACTAAATAAAGACATAAATATAGAAATCTTAAGATTTGTTTTATTTAATGTTGGTAGCAGGATGAACTGTCAGAGTGTATATTTTGTCGCAGAGTTGCTGCAAGATGTTAACACTGAAAAAGGTATTTAGAAATGAGTTATTTCAAGATGAAAATTTTCAGAATAATTGCAAATCTAGCAGGATAGAGAAAGCACAGAAAACTGGCAGTTAGATTGATCAGATTAGTATGAAAAGTCATTTAGCAAAGGGAATGAGAAGAGTGACAAACTAATATACTTTAGATCTTTTTTTCTGAACCAGGGAAAATCTGATCATGTTTCCCTATAACAATAATAAAAAACTTTATTTGATATATCACCATTAAAGGTGGCATCTCAAAGCAATACAGTAGATGTAAAAACAGATAAAAGGACCACAGATTACAAAGTAAATGCATATAAGAAAGACAAGCAGTTAGAGGTGCTACCAAAATTAGAAAATGAAGCAGATACAGACACTAAGTCTTCTGAAAAGAAAGGTTCTGAGGTTAGATTTAAACTGGCCTTGGTGTGTGTGTGTTTGTGTCTGTCTGTCCTGTGATGGACTGGCGCTATGTCCAGGGTGTATTCTGCCTTGTGTCCGTCGCTTACTGGGATAGGGTCCAAATCCTCTGTACTGGATAAAGAGATTAGAAATGGATAGAAGTAAAGGCACTGTGTGGATGGAACTATACACAGTGTTAGAAACCCACTATGAAATGGCAGCATCTCACTGAGAATAAAACATTTTATAGTGCTGGCTTAAGGAAACAGCCTTTCCACCTCTCTTGCACATCAGTATCCATACCTAGTTATTTAAACAAATTGCCTCTAATTATAAACATCTTAATATGCTGGCTCTGTGGATCCGCATCAGCTATGTTTGCCCATTCCTTCAATTCATGTGCATCCAACACACAGTTCAACGCTAGCAACTACACAAAATCTAAAATATGAGCTCTACTTGCCACTTACAATACCAACAGTACCAGCTAACTTTAGTAGTGACATTTTCATGGATCTTTTTAACAATAAAATTTACAACATCAGACTTCAGACACAATTAAACAGGCCTCAAAAAAGTCTGGTACAAACATTTTCAGCATGGAATAAACCGTTACTTTAATGGTATAAACCTTAAATGGATTCATATTCTCAATAAGATTTGGTGCTCAGTAACATGACTTAGAAAATGACAGAAGACATACGTATCATGCTTATCCTTCTATTTTTCATAATCGTAAACTCCTTAAGGCAGTTACATTTTCTCTGTTCTGACCTGGAGTTACAGAGAAATTTAAATTCTAATAAGAGATTTGTAATGAGGAAAGTCATACCAATCACTCATACAGTACCAGGATTTGCAATTACAATACAAATACTTTCTTTCTGTATGTGTTTATTTTGCAGTTTGAGTCTATGGCATTCCTTTGGGGGTCTATACTCCAAGGCATGACTTTTATATGTATAAACATCGGTATTTACTGCTATTAATTACTGTACGATTTATAGTTGAAATCTGAGCCTAGATCTAAAGTTAGATATAAAGTTAAAATCTCGACAAAGCAATGTAGGAAATACAGAGAAAATAAATCCTTTCTGACATCTAAAATCAGTTTCGATCAAGGTCTCTAAAACGAACAAGAAAAAGAGGATTTTCGGAGGGCAATTACGCTGTGTTTATATAGAATAAGTGATTTATGAGCAATCTAATTTCTTGTTCGTTTAAAACAGTGAAATGTCAGCTGCAAAAGATCGCACCAGAAACAGCACTCTCTCTGCCTGTCATAGACGTTCAGGAAAGGCTGAATGAAGTCATGTCAAGTACAATAATTCGGAGTTCAATAATAACAGTTGTAGGACAGTATATAAGGAGGATAAGGATTTTGAAGTTGACTCGAAATCTGATAGGTAACCAGTGCAAGGACTTGAAAACAGGTGTAATGCATCCCTGATAGGATTCTTGCTGTCATATTCTGAACATATTGAAGATTGCTCAGTGTGGATTTAATTTCCCCAGTGAACAGGATGTGCATTTATTAATTCTAGAAAAAAAGCCTTTCTTGATTTCTCTAGTTCTTAGTTTCTCTAGTTCCCTTTAAAATAAACTATTATTCCACAATGCAGAGTATTACATGGCCAGTATTTACACATGATATTTGTGATTTAAAGAAATTAACACAAGCAGCTTTTGGAGATTTAAGTGTTGGCTGAGTTATTGCAGGATAAAAGACTAGAGATGTTGGCAAGAAGAAGATAATTTGGGGAAAGCTGAGGAATACACTTATAACAAGAACACTTCCTAATGGGGTTAGGCATACTTTTGATGAAGATGATGAAGTTAACAGACTATATGTTTACATAGATACTGAAATAAGGATTGTATTTTAGATTATGTGTAGTTGCTGGCATTGAACTGTGTGTTGGATGCACATGAATTGAAGGAATGGGCAAACATAGCTGATGCGGATCCACAGAGCCAGCATATTAAGATGTTTATAATTAGAGGCAATTTGTTTAAATAACTAGGTATGGATACTGATGTGCAAGAGAGGTGGAAAGGCTGTTTCCTTAAGCCAGCACTATAAAATATTTTATTCTCAGTGAGATGCTGCCATTTCATAGTGGGTTTCTAACACTGTGTATAGTTCCATCCACACAGTGCCTTTACTTTCATTTCTAATCTCTTTATCCAGTACAGAGGATTTGGAGCCTATCCCAGTAAGCAACGGACACAAGGCAGAATATACCCTGGACATAGCGCCAGTCCATCACAGGACAGACAGACACAAACACACACACACCAGGGCCAGTTTTCCCATAAACCAATTAACTTACCAGTATGTTTTGGAGTGCAAGAGGGAGTCATATCACACATATGGAGAAAAACCATGTAACCCAGAGAGAACATGTAAACCCCACACACACAGGATGGCAGGAATTGAACCTAGGACCCCAGTGCTGCAAGATAGCAATGCTAACCACTTTGCCACCATTATAAATGGATGGATGTCTTAGTTATCTTTCTAGTTCACAGGTTTGCATGCATAATTTAATTTTGAAAGCCACTGAGACATCAGGTACTACTGTTGTATTCATGAAAAAGAAACAAAACAAAAAACATACTAACAACTGTGCCATCCTACTCCTTAGTTAATACATTTTATTATTCATAAACAGTTAACATTGTTAGCAAAATATTTTGAATTATATTTAACCCTATTTTTTCTTTAGTTTTGTATTTAACTTATTATATGATAGTCAGACTTAATGTATATTTGAACAATGAAAATATATTTTTACAAGATTTTACATTAAGCACTTAAAATTAATATGGTTAATAATAGTAAACTGTAACATGCTGTAACAAGATCGGTTAAACTGCGAAGAAAATGCTTTCAGAGAAAATGTTTCAGGTGTGAAGAACATAGATCTCCAATGCAATTTCAACCAAACCTGTTCCCACACACCCTGCCCCCACTACCATTAGAATATACACAAAGCACTCAAATCTTTCGAGCTAATGATCAGGTGACCCGAGAGAGAGCGAGAGAAACACCAAGGGGTGCGGAACCAGGGAACTATTTACATGGAAAACGGGCGATCTCCCCAGACTGTCCGCCCGTTTCACTGTTACCTGGATACCTCTTTATTTAGAACTCACTAACACTGATTTTTAGTTTAGAAGGATTCAAGTAGGGCTTTAGATGAAAGGCAGCGACCTTAATCAAGCCCAAATCATAATTGAACCCATTCAGAGCCGACATTACATTTTAGCGTTTCATTCTGAGCAGAAGACCCTCACACCTGAAGAAGGGGGAGGTGTTTTTCGCTGGAAATCTCGCCTGCTTCTACTTTACAACCGGAGTGCTGGCTGTGACGAATTAAACCGGTTTTACAGGTTTCAATCACAGACCATGTGACATGGGAGTCAGGAAACTAACACACAGCGCCACCGGATTTGATAACGCTATAAAAACGCTATAAAATAATGTGACTTGGCACAGAACAAGTTTACAGCACAGTACAATAATAAATGCTGACCATGACTTTAGAAGCATAAATTGCCTTACACTCAATTTAAACACAAGCTGTCTTTAGCCCTCTAAGCTGGTTCATACAGAAATGTAGAGATCCAGGCTCAGAACACACAGCTTCATTAGCGAATACATATGCAGGACAACTAGAGAAGACGTTTTACAGAGGATGGATTTTTAGAAACATCCCATCAGTGACATCACTGAAGTCAACTCCTAGGTACTGTAACTGTCGTGTGGATAGTTTCACAAGAATCAGACAAAGGTTTAAGCATCGCTTGTTCTAGATAAAACTGCAAAAAGAAAAACAACAACCCATAATGTACTTCTTTGCGGCTCTGTTTGCCCAAATCATATATTCACAACGTGAAATCTAGAAAATAATATTACGTAACCAAAATCCGCAATATGGAAACAGAACCTGTGTAATTGTTGATAGATGATGTACTCGTAACATTTTTTCAAGACGAACTACAACATTTAAAAAATGACTTGTATGTACTTGATATCTCTAATCAATCCACGGGTCCCAGCACAAAACGAAACTAAAACGCATACCGTTTCGCACTTCTTATTAGTTGCTCAAAAGTAATTTGACCGTATGAAATGCATAATATAAACCTAGAAACATATACGTGAGCAGTACTTAAGCACTGTAGTATCGGTGTTAAGACATACCTCTCAAATACTGTAAATCAAGTTAAAAATATCTCAAGACCGATTCTGGTCATAATGAAACCATGTTTCGTGTATGTTTTCTTTAAAGTACCGAGACCAGCCATATACTGTATGTTTATGTTCCAAAATTAATATCGTTTATGGCCTTCACACGCGTTGCAGTATGCTCCTATTCTTTTTATGCTCAGCTACTAAGATTTCCCTTCAGTGGTAAAATTAGATATGAATATTCAATACTTAAACGGGCACAGTTAAGACATTAAATATACATATACATACTGTATACAGTACAGTTTGCATACAGTAATATGTTTATGTTCCTAAATCAATCTCTTTTATGAGCATGTGAAAGGCATGGTGAATCACTGTACTTTGCATGATTGGAAACAAATGCGTGATTGCGAAATGCTGTGGTGTTACTTTTACAAAGACGGTCAATGAAAAAAAGAATGTTGACCAGGGCAATACTTTGAGTTTACACTTACAGCTTGTCCAAGGTCATTCATTATTAATACTATTCGTAATATCTTCGTTAAAGACTTTGATGGCCACAGCTCAAACATGAGAGGTTGAGCTTTATTAGCTCCACCTTGCGGAAATTCCGGATACTATTATTTTGCTTGTCGTATTATAGGAGAATTTACGGTAACTCGCGGGATTTACCGGTAGCTTGCGGTAGACTGCGTACAGCGTACCGCAAAATAATGCGGTATCGCCCGCGCATTTTGAATGGCTGCATCTGTATCAACAAACATCCTGCTATGTATACCAGTTAGTGATCAGGTTCCTTACAAAATCATCACTGTCAAGAGTTCAGCTAGTGATGCTATTATTTGTGCCTAAATATTGTTACAAATGGGGGGTTACAAAACTGGTGAAAATCAGGAATTGACCGAGCGGTTTAGTCAATCAGTGAAATAATTATTCATAACCCCCAACTTGTACGTAATTTCTAACCATATACCCAAGTGGCTGGTATAACTAGAGGCACGTGAATTCTTTATTCTGTGGCACAGCTTTGTTGAGAGGAGTAATAATCCAGGCACACTTGGTTAAAATAAATATTTATTACAATAAACTACACAAGACACAAAACATACAACACACAAAGTTACATTATATACAGTATTTACAGACAAAATGTTTCAGAGGCCTAACATTTTGGTCACCCAGAAAACCCCAGACTGCTAAGTATTAAACTCTTAATATGCCTACCGAGGCCACACAAGAGATGAGATACCTTCTAACTAAATACAAAGCAACCTACAGTTAAATCTCTCTGCATACCGGATGCCACAAAATAAATGGGAGCCTATATCCCTATCCAAAAAATGCACCCTAATCAGGAAAGACATTTCTAACTGAGGTATCTTTTACTCTGGAAGCCCAAGTTCCCTGAAAAGACAGAAAAAACATGCTCTCTCTAACAAGGTTTGAATACTTAGTTCCAGACAGGTTTTATTTGGATGATCAAGAAGTAGGGGCTCTCGCCTGGCGCAAGCTTCAAGTCCCAACTCCTCTCGACTTCTCTCACAATCTCCTTGCTCTCCTTGTTTCTTCTGTCTACTCCTGCTTCTCCCTTTCTCTCTTCCTCTGTGCTCTTAAGGTGAATTTATACTGTGTTTTTCTGCCCTGCTCCTTTGCAATCATTAATCCACAACTTGTCTTGCCATACTAAAATAAACTTCCCAGTGTCACAAACTTTATCTAAAATCGAAGAGACACTTCTCAAGTCATCCAAAGCTGTAATAATATATTTAGAACTCTTTGAAAGAAGGTCTTTCATTCTACAAGTTATTTCTACCAAATTTAATTTAGTACGTTTCTGTCATATGGGGAATTGGACTATACAGCTATGTTTCATTTTTAGGTAACTGACATACTGTATAGATTGTTAGCGGTCTGTTGTTAGATCAGTTGTTTTTCTCCTTTGCCTATTAACCACTTGTAACTTAAACTTTTATCTTTACAATATATGAAAAGTTTCTGCATTTCTTTAGAATGTTTTTAATTAATCTAATCAAAGTAATTTTCACGAGCCGGGTGAAGAACCCTATGCAGGTTGGGTAGCGAACTAGTCCAGTAGGGCAAGGCGAAGACGGAGTAGGGTATGAAGGCCGGGTCGTATCCAAGAGGCAGTAAGAGAGTGTGACAAAATCCAGAGGGCGAGACGAAGACGTAGTCGAATAAGCAATCAATGTCATTTCCAGGAGGCTTGAAGAAAAAAGAGAATTGCAAGGTTTCAAAGGTAGGAGTTAGGAAAACACAACACTGTTTAATAACAAGCAGTGAAGTGAAGTTTGGGGAGGTTTAAATAGCAGGTGTGGTGGGAAGTGAGAGACATGATAGGATGATTTGCTTGTGTGTTGTCATTTTCGGGAATTGGATCAGGCTGATGTCTGATTGACAGGGGTTGTGGGAATGCACCGATGTTTATTCAAATTATGTGGTTGATTATGTGAGAGCGTGACAGAAATGTTTTGTGTCACAATATAACTCAGATACAACAATGACTCAGAGTCAGTAAATTTCATTATGTTACAAAAAAATCACAGATTCTTTACAAATTGCATTTTATATAATATTGTCATACAGTATGTTATGAAATAAAATAAAATTTATAAGAACAGGTGACATGGTGCTGCAGTGGTTGGAACCACTACCTCAATATGCTGGGTTCAATTCCTGAGGTGCTATATGTAGGAGTTTGTACTGTATGTTCTCCCAGTGTTGGTATAAGTCTCCTCTGAGTGCTCAATTTCCTCCCAGAGTCCAAAGTCATACTGGTAGGTTGTGTGTGTGCCCGGAGATGGATTGGTGTATCATCCAGAGTGTATCCTGCCTTGCAACTGTTGATTACTGGGATAGGCTCCAGTTCCCCTTTGAGCCTGTCTAGGATAAAGTGGTTAGAAAAATGGATGGATGGATTTATAAGCAAAAAAACTAACCCACTGCAACTTTATATCTTAATTACAAAAGTAAATAATGGATCAGAAAATATGCATTACTTGAAGACCCTTTATTTACTACATGCTTCTCATTTTTCTGCTTTTGTGAAAAAAAATCCATACTTACAGTGCAGCTGCCAATAAAGTATTGAAATACAGATTGGTCTAAACAATGAATACTATCAACATAAGGAAATCCATTAATGCATGTCTTCAAGGACATAGATTGGTTATATGTTGATCTATTCTGAGGTAGCTGTAATTTGAGCCACTGTATCATACCACTGTATTTTTCACAAAGCTTGCTGGATCTGTCATGATCCATCTTGTGCTTTCCAGTGGATTTCTGCAAATGATGTTTTTCCAAGAAGATTCATTCAACTGTCTTGATGGGCAAATTGTTGAAAACTGCCAGAATTTGGAAGAGTGAGATCTTGCAGAAACTCCTCACATCATCTTCAAAGGCATTGGCATTTGTATGCTGTCCTGGGATATGTATTTTTTTCCAGAACTGTTATTTTATTTTTTAGGAGTAATTGACCTCACAAAGGTAACATACAAAAATAGCAATGTTCCATATAACTTGATTTTTAAAAATAATGTAAGAGCAAATTTTCAATATTTCAAAATAGATTAGTATTGTAGTTTGTGGATTTAGTCACCACAGGAGAAAAGAAGATTTTTTTGGACACCACACCTTTGGGGAATCAAATCAGCACTGCCTCATTTATTAATATAGAAAAGCTCATTTAAATACAATGGGCTACAGATAATCTCTTCTTTATTCATTCACTGTATACATACATTAAATTAATTGGAAGAAAAATGTTTTCAGAAAATCCCTTCTGGGAAAATTACGTTCAGAAAACCAAAAGTTCTACAATGAATGTATTGAAATCCACGACAATTAATTCACTACCACAGTCTTCCCCAATAGGTTTTGTCTCTCAAAACCTGTGTGCGATTGCCTGCAGCTTTACATGCAGCAGGCAGGGAGCTTTTAGTTTAAAAGTCCTCCTTAGAGACAAGCAAAAGCTGGGAGGTGGAGCAAGGGCAGAGAAAAAAGAAGTTCACAGTAAGAGGAGGGTTGAATTTAATTTTATCTCAGACTTTTCTGACAGAGAATTTCCTTATTTCATTGTAAAGGATACCCACTAATCATTCTTGAATATATTTTGAATATACACAAATATTTTCATCCATGTGAAGGACTGTGTCTTACTGTATATGAAATCAGTACTAAAATAGACAAATCTTGCCTTTTATGACTAGATTTAGAGTCATTAAAGTACTCTTAAGTCTCCCCACCACACTTAGTCATAGTATCCAAGTCACAGTATCCCTTCTTTGGATTTTCTTGTTGCTTTCTGCACCCATAGGAATAATGCCAAAGCTGGTTCAGACCCAGTGGCACCACCAGACTTCAGTGACACAGATGAGAAATTCAAATAAAAGAAATATCTTCTACTCATTTACGGTGACATTTGCTTGTATATATACAGTATATAGCACATAAATGTAATTCTACAATATCTTGCAAAGTTGTTTTAATTCTATGTTTGTGCAACATGGCTTTGTCAATTTTTCCTCATAAGTGGGAAGATACTGCATATTGAAAATTTACTTAGGAGCAAAAACTACAAAATCTAACCTGTATAGATTTTGCTAATAATATTCGCCATACTCTCAAACAAATATATTCGCCATACTCTCAAACCAATGAGTGGAGTACACTTAGCTTTTTATTTGTAGTTAGCTTACCCATCTAATGTTTTTAGATGTATTGGCACCTTGCATACAAATATGGGAAGTGAAATACAAGAGACCACACAAGTGAATCTTAAAAATCAAAGAAAACACATGGGTCTATTAGCAGCACAGAAGGAACCCTAGTGGCTTAAAATCTTGTTAATTGTAGGGGTAACCAACTGTTTCCTTAGCACAGAAATATATTTTACAGATTTTAGATTTTTCACTAGAGACCTTTTGATTCCCCGGACATCTGGCTACATCTTCAGCTTTTAGTCATATTACATCCTTTCCAGCTTTAATTTTAAACAGGTGCAAAATGTGATGATAAATGCATAAGCACGGACATCTCTAGAGTAATTATTCACATCAACTTTCAATTAACATGAAATCATACAGGCCATACTAATGTAGTAAACTACCTTTTAACAAGGAAAATACTAAGTGACTTACTGGTATACAAAAATGTCAGGTAAAATGAAATGATAAACTGCTATGGCCAAACTTTGATTATCAGGACAAATACATATTTGCACTGAAATGTAGTTTTGGAATAACATTTTGTACAAGGTTTCATGGTTTCAGACGTAGCACTAGAAGCAGTGGTTGGCACAGCATATGAGACACAGGCTAATTAACATTTCCGTGTGGAGTGATTTTGAAGATGGCACAAAGAGTGTTAGTGTCTTGCATTTGAATTTTAAAATATCCATCTAAGGGATTCTTTTTCTTAGTACAGTCCTCAGGGCAAGTACTGTAATTCTGTAGAGTATATGTGCTGTAGAGAGTTAAGTAAAGTAAAACTTTCACAGTTAAAAAATAATCAAATAACATTAAAATGTAACAAGAAGAAATTATGCAGACAAAACATACGGATCGTGTGTGTATGAACATATTTATATATTGATATACAGTATATAAATATTGTGGCATTGTGCCTGAGGGGTAATATTTTAGACTGGCTCATATGGGGAGTACTTAATACAATTTGGCGATGGGGTCTTCTCTGTGGAAATAGAGGCTGTTGACCCTGCGGTAGGGGTCTTCTCTACTTTTTTCTCACTGAATGTTTGTAATAACACAGCCCACTTCTGAAGAATGTTAATACTTCTACAAATATATATGACTTGCATAGTCTTGTAGATTTATGAGTTGCAGTGCCTAGTGTGAATTGTGTCACTGTTTTTCTGTGATTGTACGCCTGTTGTGCTGTTAGGTCTCTTGTTTTACCAGTCTGTTCAGTGCACTTTTAGATTTTGTTTACAGTTTAGAGCACCTGTTGCTGATAATCCCTCAGAAAGAACTTTACTTTTTTTTGCAAGTCCGTTTACTTCTGACCACGCACTGTATTTTACCTACACATCTGTACTTAGATAAATAGAAAGTGAAAGGTAATTGTTAAAAGTTTTAAACCACAAACACCCAAAGGAAAAGAAGATTGAAATATCATATTAACATATTAACAGCTTTCCAATCCAGTGTCTTTTTTAAAATAGATTATGAATAAATACAATGTAAGAAACTGTGGACAAAATCTCTTCTAGGTACCAATAGCAGCAACCAGAGGGGACATGAGAAAACCACATTGCATTTTGTAATAAATCATAAAGGCATTCATTGTTAATACTACTATTAGAAAAAACAGTTGTTCATTAATTAATTAATACATCTTCAACATTAAAATTTAATGTGTTTAAATATTGCAAACACCTAATTATATTGTGTCCTGTTTGTAATAAAAACTAAATTGATAGAGAATTCTGGGGACTCTTACAGTGCTTATCCACTAAGACTCATCAGAAAAATTAAATTTGAAAACAATTGTTGCATATTTTTACTGAAATGTGTAATGAAATGTGTACTATAGTGGACATTGGAACTCGCATTGTAGAAAAATTAAAATCATTCTATCTTAATGATTAGAATGAGCAATTCTTACTATTTTGAATATTCATTTTTTAAACCACTATGTATTCAGATATTTACTTTTTTAGCTTTAATATACGTTTCTAAACAATTTAAAAAATCTTTCCATATTGACACATTAAAACTTATTTTGTTCTATACAGTTTGACAGTTGTGTTATTTGAAAAGCCTTCCTCTTTTGATTACACAGAAAAAAAAATAATTTAGTGCAAACCAAGCACCCATTTTTGGCACACACTTCATACTCACCGGGTGTAGTTTTTCAGTCAGCCTTCTTCTACTCGGCTTTCTTTAATCTATACTGTTTGGTTTGTGTTATACAAAAAAAATATATATAATATATAATTTGCTCAAATTGATACAAATTTTAATTTTAAATGAGACCTTTGTGAGAAAAAGGCAGTTCCATGTTCCATAGATGTTCAATCAAAGTTTCTCTTTAGAATGTGTCAAGATGTTTAAGATGTGTCAAAGGCCTATGAAGTGCTGTATATCAATGAGATGATTTGTAGTGACCCAAACACATTTCTAAATTATGTACTGTACAGTATGTCTGTAACTGAGTTGACAACAAACACTGTTTTCATTAATAGTAGTAGAAGTAGTAGGAAACTACACAACTTGGTATTCCCATTAAGATGCACTATTAAGTTGTTTTTTTTTATATTTGAAACCATATTTTTATGGTAGGCAGAAATACATTAAATTGCCTGAGGTGTCTTTATAATGTAAATTCACCCATTGTTGTTTTTTTTCAATGGACAACAGGAGCAATTATTGAGACACCATTTATAAAAAAGGCCATTCGTTTTCTTCAGAACCTAAGCTTCTTTAAGATAGACAAAACTATTTTAACACTTGTCAAAAATGTAAAATCCCGTATCCACCCCTCCCCCATATGGAAGTTGTTGTAACAGAAAGAATAAGGTTCTGGATCCTGAGATGAAGTTAAACAGATGAGTTTATTGCATGCAAGGAACAATAAAGCCGAAGTGTTGTTTCCCGCAAGAAACAACAAAACCGAAGTATTGTTCAAAGTGCCGGTACAAACTTTTAGGTTATATAGTCCTTCCTTGCTGCTTCGGACGTCATTCGGTGTTATGGTAAAGAGGGGGGTCATGGTATTTGGCCAGTTAAGAGACCCTGGCCAAATGGTCAGTTTAAGATTACATCCCCAGGGGGTTCCTAGCTCGCATCTGGAATCCTTATCAGTTAACCCCCTTTCCTGCCATAAACTCCAGCTTGTTGTTTAGAAGTCTAAACCTCATACAGAAAAGGATTTAATTTAAACCCGTCTTCACATCTTTCTTCAAAGTCAAGGTCAATGTCCTCCTGGAATGGATACCCAAGGCCGTTGCCAGAACAATTCGAACGGGTGGGCATTTTGTTTTAACCTGGGGGGCAGGGTTTGAGCTCCCGTTTGATACACATGACTCTACAGCTGATAGTTACCTAATCAACACTACAATATAGGAGGCAAAGTCAAATGTACAAGTAATAGGTTTATTCCATGCTGAAAAAAGAAGAAAGAAAACACAGTGTTTCAGCCGTGGAACCTTCTTCAGGTGTGAAGAAGCCTTCCACATGCCACAATCGCTCAGCCTGCAACAGCCGCAGCTCAAAACACTACTTCATCAGCACCTCCTTGTGTAAACTGCATAGGAACTAGTGAATCTGAATAAGTGCAAATCATTTTAATCATCATCAACAGTTAACGGTGCTCATAGAATACAGAAGTAAACAGGTTAACTCACTATTAGAAAAGTTGAAGACGATGTGTGTCAGAACTAAATCTCCTTGAAGGCAAGCTGATTGAGCTGGGCCTTGCACACATGACGCACGACACGTCTGTGGTCCGTAAAAACATTCTTAATGACTGAAAAGGAATTCTCACACGTGGTCGTGGAAGCACCAAATTTTAAAGCATGGTTCATGGCAATTAGAACACTTGGTATGGCTTCCAGTGCTTTGTAATGTTTTAGGAGGAGTTGTTTAATTGTCCACTTGCTCTCTTTTTCTCTATCCATTTGTTTGTGAAAAAACTGTCTTGCCATAACATACTCTTCCTCAACTGTGGTTGAATTTGTTAAGTCCATGATGTGTTTAACATGTTTTGTATCCAGAAATTTGTCACTCTTTGTATCAAGAGCAGTGAGTGTGTGAGCAAGCTGCGTGTTGCGCTCATTGAAACGTTGATTCAACTTTCCAACCATGATGTCAATTGTACTGTAGAATAGCCTCCGTAGGTCTGTCTCGTCATTATCCTTGTGTTCAATTGTGCCTTCAACCACGTACTGGCTCATATTCTTATCGATTGTGCAGTGCAGTTTTGAAGCTGTAGGAGCACTGGCATCGGTGACAGTATGCCACAGCTCAATGAATTTGGTCTCATGGTGGAGTTTACGGACACACTCAGTAGCACTTGCCACAAGCCCCAATACCATCAAAAGGTCCTTGTCCTCTCCCTTTAGGAGCTTGTTTGGGGAGTCAAATAACTTCAGCACCTTTTGTACAAGGTGAGCAATGAACATGAACTTTGCCTCAGAAATTTCCCACAACAGCCCAATGGCCTCCATCCTGATCTCTGCGCCGCACCATTGGTCAATCTCGGACAAGAGGGAAGTAATGTCCTTATAAGATGTGTTGATAGCAGATACAGTGGCTAAGTGGCCAGTCCATCTTTGATCAAGCAATCATTTTAATTGCTGGCCCTTGTATTGTACTGCAACAGTTGGCTTTCTGAAAAAATTATACAAAGAATTACAAATATAGAAAAAATCTATAACTGCTTTTTCTGCTGTCAGTGAGTGTACAACCACCAGGTGTAGTTGGTGGTTTAAGCAATGTACATAGGGTATTTCTCGGCCCAATTTCTCTTATAATAGCTTCTGAATGCCACCATGCTTCCCGGACATTAGAGAAGCTCTGTCATATACCTAACTTAATACTGTATCTTTGATTAACTCAGTCCAGCTTTTGTCAACCCCATTATTATTGTGTCTGTCAATGTCTCGTGAGTAGCTAAGGCGAGAAGGCACTCTGTTGCTTCATTTGATTCAGATGCGAAGCGAATGACAATGGATATGTTTTCACATCCCATGGGATCTCATGTTCCATCTGCTTTAATGGTGCACCACGATTCCCCTACTTCTTGTACAATGGCCTCCGTCACTACATTACTCAGTGTGCCAATCAATTCACTTTGTATATCTGGGCTCATGTACGTAGTGTAACAAGGAATAATTTTAACTATTTCCACCAATTCAGGGTCTGTCTTGATTGTGTAATCCAACAGCGATAGAAAAAGGCCTCTACCTCCCTCTGCCATGTCATCAAAAGCATCAACATACAAAGGTAACTGAGTTTCTGCGAGAAATCCCACAACATTGATAAGAGCGGACACATGGTAACCATTTTTTTCCGAGCTGGTCTGCGTTAAGGAGAGTGAAAATTTCCCTGTCATTTTTAATGCACATTTCATACTCCTTCCATACAGCCATGCAGATTAAATGTTCCTTTGAAGTGGAGTATTTATAAAACTCTGTCTCTCTCTGTGGCATGTTTCCAGTCATGGTACCCCCTAACTGTAAAAGTTGAGTCAGTTGTGCAGACACTGTTGAACTTCCTACAGGGATAGCAAAATGCCGCATTGGCTTTGACGCTATACTTGAGCCATTCTTGATTATGGTACCACAAAGATACATCAAAGATTGATGCAGAATGACCTGGTTGGGTTTTTCAATCCCTAGGTAATCAGGGGGCTGCGGCAGTGGTCCACAAATGACTGGACAGGAGTCTTTATTGGTTATGCCGGCTCTGTCTTTAACGGTAAAATTAGCATGACTGGAATTAGCATGTGCACCTCTGCCGTTGTCGATGTCAAGCACCCTATCGGCTTCCCTCACTTCTGCTCTATTTTCTTTTTCCCCACTACGAGCCACCCCTTTGGTGGTGACTGAAGATGGTCCTTTGAACCATTTTCTTATATCCATTATTTAGACTACTCTTAGCCTAGCTTTCTGATTGATGAAATGAGATTAAACAATTTCTGGCTACAAAACCACCTTGTGTGTTGCATTATAAATCCCATACTGAAACCTGAGATGAGACACAGGGCCTAGCTACGATTTTCCATTCGTCATAACAGAAAAAGAAAATTTAATTGAAATGTTAGATTAGTTGAATATTTTTCAATCTTTCCAAAAAAATTGCGAAAACATTTTTTTTATTAGAAAATTCTTGGGGGGGGGGGCATGTTAATGCTCCCCCTTAGAGACAGCTGTGGATATACCTTTAATATCTTGAATTCATTTGGAAAGTCTACATAGTAAAGACCTAGTTAGGATCTTGAATTAAAGAGAACCCCTTGGATTTGCTGTTTGAACCTTCAGATTTTTATATGTCTTAATCAATACACACACTAGAAAGAAATATCTACAACAAAAACAGGAAATAACACTTCAAAAGTCATTTCCTCTAGTTGTAGCTTCCTAGGTCCTCTCTAAAATGTCTATTACCTTGAATAAAAATTTTAAAGTGATTGAACAAATATTACAGATATTTATGAATTTTTATGAAGACTGGACCTGGAATGGTTTTCTCAGCTTTCCAAAAATGTGAAGTACTGTAAATAAAGAGAACATAATTAAAAGAAGAAATTATTCACTGTGCATTTCTACCGCATTGACTTCTAGTAGTGCTAGAGTGCCTAATTATGACGTTTATAGAGAAAAAAGTGTGTGCACATGTTGGAACACTTCTGGTGTGCATTTATGGCAGATTGAAAGGATTGATCTTTCTTCACTTAATTTCTTCACCACCAAAAAACATTGAGTGAAAAACACCACTAAATACATTTACAAATCTTCCTTTGGTAACGTTGTGATAGCAGGCCTTTATGTTCATTGGTATTTCTTTATCCCTTATGTAATAATTTAACCTGGTTAAACATTCTAACAAAAAGGGGCATGAGTGAAAAAAAAACACTTTTATTTCAAAGATCAAACACAACCACACAAAAACTCTAGAAAGGGTTTGCTTGCCTCCTGCTCGCGTGTTGCGCCTGAATGGCTGCCAGCACTGACAGCTGAGCTTCCCAGAATTCCCTGGTGATGTGCCTCCAGAGGTTGCAAGTTCTTGTTGCTATGTGAACGAAATGAAGCACAATGAGAAACCCATAGGCTATTTTCATCTCCCTGATGCTTTGGTACAGCTAGCGGAACATAACACTAGGGCTTTAATGCAGGTAATGTCCAAATCACAATAACAAGGAAATGTTGACACCTGATAAGCTGTTGCTTAGAAATCTTTTATAAAAGAGAAACAGAATATACTACACCTAGGCACCAACTGGCAGTCGTCTTTGGAGTACACTATGTGAAGAAATCAAACTCTGTGTGACCATTTCTCCATAAACAGCATGAAAACTGTTCTGCTGTGCTTTGAAAGTGTCTAAATGTAAAGTGACACATAAAGCTCTGAGGGACATTAATGATGCACCTGTGATCTGTTGCATGCTTTCCTGGGTCAGATTAGCACATACAAGCAGTATATTTAGATTTTTTTTCCTTTCAAAAACATAGCTCTCTGTCTCCTTAAAGAGTCCTTGAAATTACTGGGAATAGAGGGAGAAAGAAAGATAAGGACATACTGTAAGTGTAGTCTCAATTCTGTAGTGAAGCTTACTGCTATAAAACTATGTCAATATAAAGCACGCTAACAGAGAGATGATATACATCTATCTTTTATACTAAATAAACTGCATGAATATACAGTAGAAAACATGGAATTAAAAAATTGTTGTAATTTCAATACTGTCTTAAATATTCTCTAAACAGATATACAGTAAAACAATTATAATAACAAATATTACTCCAATGTAAAATTCTATTATACACCTATTTATTGCTATTTTGAATGTTGCATCATAAATCTGTGCATGAAATGACTCTAATCTCATTACAGTACCTCTTCATAAGTTTCCGTTCTGCCTCATTTGCTGTATGTGATATAAATGGAAAGTAGATAAGTTCAAAGATTAATATTGGATTCATAAGAAAATGAAAATCTCTATAATATTGCCTGAATTACAAGTAATCTAAGTTTTCAGAATTTTAAAAGGCAAATTATGAAGCTTGCTATTGAACATCTTTTACAACTTACAACAGGGGAATAGGGTGAAATTTAATATTGTCACACTGTTACATGTTTGCTGAAAGGATTACATATTGTACTGTATATACATTTATTGCTAAATTCTAAAGAGGTTTATTTCAAATTTATTTAACAGACAAGCACTGTAAGTTGTTTTATCGAGCAGCTACCTCAGGTATACAGCTTTCCTACATGCCGAAAGACATATCTGGCTGTTATTAAATTTCAACAACTTTCTCAATAATGTCACTTAAGGAGGAAAATTGTATTTATTTAGGGATGCAAAGGTATTGGTGAATTAAATATCTTTTTCATTACAGTGAAAGAAAATAACTAATATTGTTTTTTACATCCTCTCATTGCATTTCCAATTTTCCCAATTGCATTTCCAAACTTTTAAAAAAAAACTTTTCTTTAATACAGTATGTATTTTAGATCTTGTATTGCTACAATTCCTGTGCTAATGTGATTTATATGTATTTAATGTGATCATGTGAATGCTTTTGTTTAGTTAGTGTATAAAGCATTTATAATACTTGCCATTTATTCATCTTACTGAATTGCTTTTTGTTTTTTTGGAATTCCTTGGTTGTAAATTGTCTTGGATAAAGGAGAATTACTACTACTACCACCACTAACAATAATAAGAGTTCATGTTTAGTATGGTAATCATATTCTTTATTCATAATAACACAGACCCCTACTATCACTTCATACTACTGTTTAATTGGTGAAGTACTATGTTGTAAAATTAATGCAGTCAGAATTCCTCAGTGAGATGCATATGCCTGATCTGATTTTACATTCATTAAGAATGCATCTGTCTTTTGCATATGGAGTGTGTTGAAGTGTACATCGTGTACTTGTATATAAATTGCCAAAACCATTGGCTAAGTTGCTCGTCTAAAGAGTATTTTATTCCAACAAACGTGCATGTATACAAAATACAAGAAAATTTGACACATTTGTAACTTTTCTTAATTTGTGGACAGATGGTGTGTACAGAGGTGTGTGATTCTTGCTGTTGTCCCTCAGCATCTCAGAAGTTATTTACTGCAGAGAATTCAGCCTCTGATGACTGATTATTCGCTTCATTTGGCGGGAGGAAAATTAACCTCTACTTTCCTAGTTGATGACTCAGCAGGAGTGGAAACATCACCAGAAGATGTTAGTTTACATATCTGTCTTGAAAAAATACAGTATATATACTGCTAGATTACCAGGAACTTGGAAAGTTTAAACAGTATTTCAGACAAAGATAAAATGTGTGAGTACAGTATGTCTATCCATTTATATGTTAAGCAGAAGCACCTTGAAGTAGTTTGAAAGTAGTACTAAGTATACATGTTTCACAGATATCTCTTTACTAGTATCATATACCATGGTATTCCATGGTACCATATTCTATGGTAAAGGCAAAGTCTTTAGTTCACTAATTCTCTAATAAACAGTATTTAAATAAGAATCCAACTATGTCAAACCTACGTTATACTGGGGTGAATAAAATTTAAAAATGCACTTATTTTTTTCAGAAAACAACAAGCAAGAGACTGACAAAAATCAGTGTATCATCAAAATATTATACTTTTATAACTGTTTATAAACAATTGAATATTAGCATCTATGATCAGGTTCTTTATATACAGAGATTTATAAATGACTTGATAAAAATATTCAGAATACTGAAATGTGTTGACAGTGTTTTCCTCAAATTACCACTTAAGGATCAACAGCGAAATAAGGACCTACAAACAAATGAAAATTAAGTAGTGAGTTTAGGACTGAAAGTAGGAAACAGTCCTTTATACAAAGGGTCATGGGTGTCTAAGATAAGGTTTATAGACATGGTTTTGAAGCCATTTCCCTTGAATCACTCAACAATTGGCTGAATGAGATCCTTTGATCAGTTAATTATGTATAACCAAGCAAACAACAGCATGTCTTCATTCTTGTAGGCTTTCCACACATCCTAAAAATTGATGTATGCCTTTATTTATCACCACATGCACTCTATGATCAAAATAACATTAAGGGGGAAATTTAATAACTATCTCTAAAGTACTCTGTTCTTAAAATACAAGATAAAAGAGCTACGGTATGTTTGTTGACTAAGAACTGAGCAAATCTCAACCCATTCACGTCACTGATTCAATGTATCAGCAAATTACTGTCCATAGCAAGTCCATTTACAGATTTTTTACTTTTCTTTTTGCTGATTTCTAAGTTTATTTTCTTTTTCCTGCTCAACACAGGGAACTCCACACTAAAAGACAGATAGGCACCACTATTATTGAAGCAATAGTACTCAGTTGCACCATTATAAATAATTACATTATTTTCATTGACCGAACCTGACAGGTGAAAATGGTATACAGTAATTATGTTTTAATTACTAACTAAAATGTACTCTAATCAAGCTACATATGTAAAAAATGTACAGTGTCAACTCATACACTCATACAATTTATATTAAGACATGTCTGATTCCTGCTGATTAACAAGCACAATATTTTTTTACAAGGGATATCAAAGATACATTTTGGAAAGACAATATTGGTTGATCATTCTGTAGTTGTCTGACGAGGAAGAGGACCATCTTGACAGATGGACTAGCAGGCTGGCTTAAGGAGAGGGGGAGCAGAAACTACTCCAGGGACAGTGTTAGGTTGGAGGAATAGTTACAAAGTTACAAACATCAAGAAGGTGTGAAAACTTGATTCCTATGTTGTTTGGATAACGTTCAGGAGGAGGATGACCTCAATCCATTGGTGAAGCAAATGCAGTATTTTCTTTCTTATAGCGGTTTTCTCAAAATAACTTCAGCCCTTATAAAATGAGAAAAAATACACATTCCTTCTACTGTACATTTCCAATATTACTTTTTTTCCAACATTTGCAGAAGGTTGGCTTATTTACTTACCAAATTTTATATTAAATATTTAAATATTATAATATTTATATTATAAATTTAATAATTTAGTTTTTTTGGTTCAAAATATTGTAACATGGGGAAATAAACATGCAGGAGAATGAGAAACAAAATGTTCTTAAATATACAATACGTGGCAGAGTTTTGTTCTCCTTGCAATATAGAGTGAAGTTGGGGTCATGACTGATAGAGGTCAGGCAGGTCAGGGTGGGCCACACGAATATCATGTACACAAACCCCTGTCCTTCCCCCCAAGTCCCTGGAGTTAGCAATGTCCCCAATTGTTCCCAAATATCCCAGACAAGTTCCCATCTACCCAAGCATGCTCTCCCAGGGCTGACATCACCTGCCCTACTGCTTATCTGCTTGGTGCCCCGTCACTGCCTGATGAGGGCACTAAAATATCTTCAAAAATACCTCCTTATCTGATTATCAAACTGTGATCAATTAGTCACAGTCTATCATTTTAATATCTATGAAAAAGACACTTAGCTCTGCTTTGCCCCATGTCATAAACCCTAAAAACTGACCTTCATGGACATTAACTGTACTTAATTAACTAGAGCTAACATCCCATTTCCCATTTCATAAACTACTGTATGTCCAGCTGAGAAATGTAGTAGATGAAAAAATGTAGGGTAGAGACTGTGCCATATCCTTTGCCCATGTTAAGTACACCTTTAAATTTGACGTCGCCCCCAAATTTTTTCACTGTGTTTTTTTATTCTTTATTAAAAAAGTTTGAGATATTGTAAATATAAGCATTACAGATTAATTAATCAAACAAAGATAATTAATCAAACAGGGAGACGCAGCATGCTAATTTGTTACACTGTATATATAAATATACATGCAATTTACACATACAATCTTCAATAATGATACTGTAGTTGAAATTTTAAAACCAATACACTGATGACCTTCTAAACATTTAACATTTCCTCTGAAGAATAAAAATAAAAGTGCCATTATTGTGGTTTAATGTTTCATGAGGAATGGTGTACTTTGAATTTGTATAACACACTGAAAGATATTTTCTTTGATATTTAAAAACAACAGTTATTCTTTGTGATCATATCCCAGCATGCTCTCCCTATACATATATTACTATACAGTAAATGGGAAGTAAAAACTTTCTAAATTAGTTGTATAAAGCTGAGGTCCTCAATTGTGAGACATAGCCATATATACCTTATTTTAATCTGTATGCCTCTTTCTCATCCTAGCGTTAGTCCCGCATCAGCAGGGTCCGCTTGTCGGCAAAATAATTCCTCTTTCCAAATTGGTCTGTTCTGTTCTCAGTTAAAAACGATTCATCCCTGCTCTCACTTGTGTATTAGTGTCAGATTTACATTATACAACTCTCTCTCATCCTAGCGTTAATCCCGCATCAGCAGGGTCCGCTTGTCGGCACGCCCGTCTCCATTTGGTGGTTTGAACCAAATAATTGAGCTGAAGTTGCCATTAAATGCGACCGAGAATACTCCAACCTGCCGTCGGAGTGGGGAGAGGAGAACAAAGTAATGTAGCCAATTCATAGAGGATTATTAGGAGGCATGGGAAATTTGGCCAGGACACCGGGGTTACACCCCTACTCTTTTCGAGAAACACCCTGGGATTTTTAATAATGACCACAGAGAGTCAGGACCTCGGTTTAACATCTCATCCGAAAGACAGCACTTGTTTACAGTATAGTGTCCCCATCACTATACTGGAGCATTAGGACCCACATGGACCGCAGGGCGATCCCCACCTGCTGGCCTCACAAACACCTCTTCCAGTAGCAACCTTAGTTTTTCCCTGGAGGTCTCCCATCCAGGTACTGAGCAGGCTCACACCTGCTTAGCTTCAGTGGGTTGCCAATTGTAAGTCACAGGGTGATATGGCTGCTGGCTTTAATCTGTATGCCTGCCAATATAAATAAACTAAGTTGCAGGATGACACAATAATTTTAAACCAACAGTTATCATGCTGTATTTAAAATTATTAAATGCAGAAAATGCAGGTACAGTATGTAATAGTGACTAGTTATTTGTGGATGCCAACCCTCAAAATTAAAAAAGACTTCTTATCACCTTATGGACTTTTAGATCATTTCCCTTGCTAGTGATTCTTCTTTAAGTTATCCAAGATGAGCAAAATATTGATGTAAAATAAAACAATATTTTAAACTAAACTGCACATTAAAAGAATCATTTATAAGGGAAATTCATTTTTGTCATGTTTTTGTAACTTGTACATTCTATTGCACAAATGTGACATAGTTCCTATTCCTGTTTCATATTTGTCGTCAAAATGGTGGATTGACAAGGGATCTACTGTAAAAGTCACAGCCTAGTAGCTTCTGAGAAACATATCAAACTAACTATCAAAATCTGTTTATCATACAAGTTTTGCACCGGTTTGAAGATTCTATTTTCTAGGATCATATCCCATTATTCTCATGAAGCCTGAGAAAGCAAGTGCCTGCTCAAGGTGTCCCAGTTACCATACATTATCCCCTGTCATCACGTCTGTTCAAGACTGGAGAGTAGGACAACCAAGAAACTCATTTTATACAAGAAGCATGAAGGTATTTTTTCTGGAATGTTGTGAAGTGAGGATGAGCCTACAGGATTGGCAGAAATTGAATCCTTGGTCATTGTTGCATAATTCAGGTTGCCGTTGATCATTATAAATGGAGATTTGTAGCAATTAGATACTCCTGCCAAGACTCACACTTGGATCTCTCCAATGCATTGTTTGTTGTACACAAAAATTATATCACACCTGCTGATGTCCATCTGGGTGGTCTACACAAAATTATGTTTCATCACTAAATAGGGCTTAGCTCCATTGCCTGGAAAACCAGCTGAGGTGTTGCTCCAACAGGTCAATGGCACAAAGGGATTGTTCTTTTGATGAGTTGAGAATATTGGATCCTTTCTGTTTTTCTTTTCTGATTTTAGCCGCATTTGACATTCAATATTTTATATAATTCCATTATCTGAGCCCAATCAACTCTCTTACTAATGCTTTTGTTTGAATAATTCTAAGTGATTTTTGTTTTAATAATTCTTCTTCATGTAAACATATCATAGCAGAATTGAAAATGTTAATGCAAAGTTTTATAAACTGTTTTGCAGGAAATATCCTACCTCAAGAGCAGATATCCTTTTAAAAAATACCTTCAAGTAAATACAGAAAGACTGAGCAAGTCCTGTGGCCTCTATCATTAAATTTGAATAGCACTTGAAATACAGCCAGCATGCTTAAATTTAAAAAAAAAGAATCATGTACTCTAGCATCTCCCTTATTATTATTTATACATTTTTGATCAGTGAAGATCTTCCCTAAACAGCTATTGGCCTAAGAGAGTTCTTAAATCACACAGTATTATGCACATAAAATGTTAAGAGATTATTTGAGAAAAATGTTTTTTTTAAACTAGCATCTTAAAATAGGGTTAGAAATGTGTTATCTGTACACTATATGTAGAGTTGTGTATACACAGGTGTGTTAAAAATGCCAATAAGCAATAATCAAGTATTTTATAAAGTGACCTCAATCATTTATGTAGAACCCAAGTGTGAGGAGACTAGAGATGACTGGTTGAAATTGTCCAGCAGCTAATGAAGCCACATACAATATTAAAAAGGGGTGGATCCAAAGTAAGAAACAGTAAAGAAGATAGCAAGAGACATAGACAAACATACTGTAGATTGAAGAGAAAGAATTATAGCTTTCCAACCCATCGTCACCACTGAATTCCTTTGTGTTGAAACAAAACCCTGTTATCGGGCACTGACCAAATTTAGTTAAAGGAACTGTATGTTTCATATGTATTGAAGTTTCCTTATTCATCTCTCAAGCAGAGTTTTTCATTCTTGTTATTTAGGATAACTAATGTAGAGTGTTGGTGTGTCAGAATGTTTTAAAATTCTTAAATGTGAATAAAAGGTATTCATATTCATTGGACTAAAATGCAAACAGCTGAGCAGAAGTAACAGAAAGAAATGTTTTACAGTATTTTGTGAAGTATAAACAATATTACAAGATCTAAGCAACGTCCTTACCTTGAAACAAAAGCAAGTTTAATTACATTTGACCTTAGTCATTGTATTCTTTCCAGCATAAGTTTCAGTTTTGCTCTCAAACAAAAATGTTCTTATATGAGCTTCCTTCACAATTTACGATTGTAATTTTAGAGCAAATCGTTAAATGATTGAGAAATTACACAGAAAAAGTGCTCAAGCTAACATATTGCATTTCACACCAGTAAACCTATTCAGATTTAAAATGTATTTCTATCCATACATTTATTAGTATACATGAAACTTGACATTTTATATATATGTACTGTATGACTGTCCTGACAATAAATAGCTGGTAATGTATATTCATGACAAATATTCCACACATATTTTTATTATTGTATTTTTTTTCAGCTTTTTCTTTCCAAAATTTGAAGGTCACTGCTAAAGCTTGCATAATATTACTCTGTATAAAAGTGCTAAATATTGCTAAATTGTTTTGTCACAAGACCAGCCATCATGTTTTAAATGGACACTATTTGTCTTACTTTGTAAGTTGTTATTATTACAGCTTCTCAAAGAGTAGTATGGTCAGAGAAGATTGAGTTTCCAATCTGAACTTCACTCTGCCAAAGCCGTTGGAAATGAACTGCTGTACTCCATAACATCTAATTGGTTAAAGACAACTGGTCAGGTGACAGTTTAAAACAAGGAAACAATGTCTTGCAGGGTCAGTATTTATCTGCTGCATGGAGCCAGAGAGTCCTCCAGGTGTGACAGGTTAAATTCTGACTCACTGTCAATCCTGTATAGGATAACGTGGCTATGAGTAATGGATGTTTGTATATATTTATAAATTCACATCACATTTAATATTCTCTACTCAAAGTATAGTAATGTATTTAATGTGGGCCCTTCTGAGTATGCCCATGTGCACAGGCTAGACTTTAGATTACATAACTAAATCCAGCTATTGAGCATGATTCTTTAATCTTCTGTAATGACAACAAGTGACTAATTAACTTAGATGTTTACTTCTGTGACTCTGACATTAAAAGTATAATTTTCTTTATCTAGGGTTTTGGTTTGGCTTCATGAGACTCCTGTGAATAATTTACCATTCATTTTTTTGTACTTTAGAACTCCCTTGGCCACTAATTATAGGATCATTAAAAATCTGTGTCCCATTGTTAATGATAAAATAAGAACAAATACTGCTTCTTTAATCTAAGACAGCTTTAGAAAATTAGTTGCTTATTTTTGTCATAATTCTGAGATATTTTTTTGAAAATGGAAACATCTTTTGAGCCATATGTATTATACACATAAACCTAAATATTCATATTCACGTATTCACTTTTTTATGATATATAATGTTTTTGCTGTCATTTTACTGTTTTACTACACTTGTTTCTCAAATTTTTAGGATACATGTCTTTTCCTGGTTTTGCAGGGCATTTATATTTGAGACTGATTGGTTATAAGGTGTTTTATTGTGAAAATAAAATTTTGGAATAATCAGTTGTGATTGCCAACTGTTGTAACTTTATACCATTTTAATGAGTAAATCCAGAGGGCAACAGAATGTGACAGCTTGGCCATATTTTAATAAGGTCTATGTCTTAAGTGTTTTACTAATTTGCATCTACAATTTTAATTAAAAATGTTATTAGAGTTTTGAAATAGTTGGGTAAGTTGTTTAAATCTGAAACAACATTAAAACAATATGCCTTTAAAAAAATCTATTTTTTAATTAAATGTGCAGAAAGAGATTTTATATTAAACCCAATTAAAATGTTTTATATTACAATTCTCCCAAATGGATCACATTTCCAAAATAATGTTGTAAATAAAAATATTATGCCAAAAATGTATTGTTTGTTCTTCTGAACTAATTGTTTATTCATTCATTCAATTGCTTTTACCTCAGAAAACATTCACATTTTAGAAAGCATCAAATGCATTAAAAACTTTTACTGGGAACAACTTAAAAGTTAAAATGTGGACCTTTTAATTCATACAGCCTCCCATACACATCTCCTGTAATGTCTGAATTTTCTATGTGTTATAGTTGCACAAGGTAGTATAAAATACAGATACAAAATAAATAAAGCTAAACAAATTAAATTTTATTTAAAATTATATATTTACAAATATATTTACAAAGTCTTCTGTTAAAATACACTGATACATTAAACATTGAGATACTTCAGTTTTAACACAGCAATAAATTGGGAAATCAAAACTAAATCAGTTCAAATTCCGTCAGTTCACTCTCAAAACTCTATGGTATATGGCTATACTGTATTTCTTTCTTGGAATTAAAATATACAAATGATGTAACATGAATAAAGATTAAGATCAGAAAAGCTGGAGTAAAGAACTCTGATATACAGTATAGTCTTGTATAGGAAATTTAAATAACAGAAATGATTTTTTTCACAAATAGACACATTTTAAAATCTGTTGATGACAGTCCCAAAGTGTGCTGTCTTGTGAAGCAAAGAAGAAAAGAAAGATTTCTTACACTGTAAGAAATAAATAGAGCATTGACATCCATTTCCAAAGGTTTTGAATCTGAACCATTCTAAAACCAAATTCTTCTACACATTAAAAAATGAAATTGAGTTAGAAAAAATATATTTTACTATAAATGTAAACAATAAATAAAAATGACATTGCTGCTTTTTTAAGCCGTAAAGGTATTGTATGGAGTTTTGCCTGCCTGGTTCCCAGAATGCAGATCTCGCTGAGGAACTGTAAAATAACCAATTACACAGGTAGTGGTAGGAGTTGAATGTTGTGTCAATGCGGTATCAATGTGTCAATGAGCAGAGGTTAATTCCACGCTGCAAAGCAAAGACAATATAAGTCAAATTTAAAATAAGGAGCTCATGGAAAACACCCTACGTTTGGTGGGATTGGTGGGATGAGAGATGTCCAGGACATCACTAAAACAAATTAGAAACAGATATCATATCTATTCCTACAGTAGATGCTCAAATGTTAATGCTAGGAAAATAACCTTCATAAAATCAAGGCTACTACATTAAAAGGTAAATATGGCATTATACGTATTACATTTTTGGGGCGGCTTGGAGACAAACTTTCCTTTTTTTGTTTTGTCCTGTTCTCAAAAAATCTAAATCAAGATAGAATGACAATGATGGCTAAAAACTTAATGGAACTTGAATTTCTACAAATTTAATGGATTAAATGCTTTTCTTACAAAAGACTAGATATAAATATCTTGCTGCTGAGTAGCCTCTTTTGTGTTTCTTTCTCACAGACATTCTGTTTTTGCATTTGGTATTTGCTCTCACCAGACAGGGTTTACTGTCCTCTGTGGCTTCTCTTTTTTCTGTCTGCTCAAAGGAAACCAAACTGCAATTTTCTAAACATGATAAATCCAGGTAAGCCATGGAAGTCCTACTGATTTGAAAGTGAAACTTAACCTAAAGTAAAAAAGCTCTTCCAGTCTTCCAGCATTTTGCTCTCTGATGTTCCTGCATGAGGACTGGTCCTGTGTCTTCTTCCAAGTACATCTTTTTTACAAGCAGCCTTCTTCAGTCCAATCACTCCAATATCCCAACACCTTGAAAACAACTTGCTTGTACAAGATTTCATGTCGTCCTTCCTTTCTTGTACTGTCCTGTTCACAGCATACCTCCGTGGACCTCCAACAAAACGTCTGCCCCTTACCTCACTCTCTATGCCCTCTTTGTCCATCCTTTCTGTCCGCACTCATCCTGCTGCTGTGAATAAGAAATAAGAGTATACAGAAGTATTTAGTTTCTCATTATACTGTTCAATGTTTACTTTTGCCAGAATAAAAACATACCCACTGTGAAAACAAATGACTGTGCTCCTACCCACTCAGAAGGTCACTTAAACCAAACCTGATTTGAAAAAACAAAAAGATGTTTAGAATAAAAAGGAAGCATGTGTTTCATTTGTTATGATGCTATTCTGAATTGATCTCTACAAATATAAGAACCTCATGGCTTTTATCAGGAAAGTTTGATATCAGGAACTCAATACTGGATTATTGGCTAAGGACCCCGAAGTATGATGTTGCCTTATCCTACATCATACTTGTGTGTACTTGTACTAACACGTCTTTAAATTCTTCGTAATAACGGGCTCCCTGGTGTCACCATAATGTCTGTTTTTTGCTTTTGTCTTTTCTGATGTCCTCAACTTCCCTGGAGGTGCAGAACATCTACTGTATAGCCACTTCTTCTTCTCTCCTTTCTCTACCTTATCCACGTTTCCTTCTACATGGCTTCTCAGCTCTCCTCTCTTCCTACTTTCTGCTCCTTTTCTGGTTGATTGCCCAACCCACCTCGGATTGTCTTTGTTATTTTGTCTATTACCCCTTCCCAGTCCTCTTTCCTGCTGTCCCTGTAGAAGTCATTCCCTTTCTGCCCTAAGTCAGTCTGCATTGGGTCTGGGCCTCCAGTTTTACAGTCCACGTGTCATGGCACCCAACTGGTGCTGTGTCAGACCCCAAATTCCCCCCTTCTACCCGCAGTCCCTGTCATCCAGGCTTCTGGGACAGAGGCCTTCTCAAGTGTTTCAAATTACTGCTTTCCATTAATGAAGCATTGCCAGTCACACCACTCTGTGTGAGCACACAGCATCAGATTTCACAGGGCTTGTTCTTGTCCTTCACAGCTTTAGCTGTCCTGAGACCTGCACATGATTCACAGATCCTTCACCCAATTATCTACCCACAGAGCCTCATTGAAGATCCTTTCAAGTTTATCAGACTACTATTACTTTCAATGTCCATTTTTTTAGGAATACTTTTTTTCAAATGTGTTTATATTCAGTTCATCAACCTTGAATTGCTGTTAGCCCCTACAAGTCTATATTCTTATGACTTTACTCTTTTGTCAACCTTTCTGCTAATTGGTAAGCATCAGCTACTCAAGTGGTTACTCACTACCAGTTTCGACAACACTTCTGCCTCACTAAATATTATGTCAATATAAGCGTAGGTAACCCTGGACTTTTCTTTCCTGTTCAGTGCAGAACTTCAGCCTGTTTCTTAAAGCAGGGATTTTCTGTGATTTATTATAATTAATGCACCCCATAAACATTTCCGTGGAAAATGTATCTTCATTGGCATATTTTTTTTGCCTATTTATAGAAAATTCATATTGTCCCTAGACCTCAGGCACCTCATAGCAACCTCAGAGTACATATTGATTTCAACTACTGAATCTTTCCATAGGATTTTGACACAGAACTTCGCAGAACTTTGCTGCTGCTTGTTTTTAGCCCACATTTCTTTATGATGTAGCTTCTGCCATTTTTACTGTGTTATTCTGACATTAGGAAATACTTTTATAATATTAGTTTAAAACTTGTAATATTTCACTAAATATGCATCTGCTTGTTATCACCAACTTATTATGTTATGCAGAAAATACTTTGTTATGTAGTAATGTTGTTTTTCATTTAAATCTTTAAATGTAGTACGGCAATTAAATCAACACAATTGAATGGGCTTATCTTAACTGAAGCCTGAAAAATGGATTGAACTGCACGTCATGCTGCTATGGGTACAATATTCCACTATTAACAGCTGCCATGTTTGTGGTAAAAGAACATACACAAACCTTATTTCTGTTGTTTTATAAAAAGAAGCTAATGAAACAAATTGTCCATTAGGACATGCCTGTTATAAAATGTCTTACCAAGCATATGCATTTTGTGATGTATCACTACTATTACCACTGTGATGCAGGCAGTCTATTTAATGGACTTATTGTTTAGTGTTACAATGGTGTGTAGTACATTTAGGGGAGGTAAAAAGATCTCACATGGTGCCTGGGGTCCATTACTGTCACATTTGTATGACTACTGACATTTGTTATGCTGCATGTGCTTTTTTGAGGAAATAATGTACTTTTATTGAAATGCCATGCTGTGCTCCTTTTGAAGTGTATCCATCTTAAGAAAAGGTCCTGATGAGTTGTCATTTCTTGACTGTAACATAGCCAATGTGCATATTCTCCATAGTGTGCTCCAATACAAGACAGTTTGAAACACATAGCATGGAGCAAAATGGGTCAAGCTCTGTTGCTATATTGTTTGAAACAAGCTGGCAGACTTGATAGTGGTGAATAGATGAAGGTGACTGGTGCTGACAGGGAGGTAAATGTGTTTTTACTTCCAGCTGATTGTAATGTAAAAGCAGTGATTTAGACAAATGGCTTTGCTCTCTAAATCATGCTTTTGACCTTCAGTCTCTTCAGTTGTTTGTCCTGAGATGAAATAATCATATGTTCTCCAGTGAACCTGAACTGTATTCACACAGTATTCAGGATTAATTTTATAATGATACACTACTTTGTGGAAAACTTTCCATTGATTCTTAAAGAACACAAGTATTTATTTAAGCTTTTTAAAAAGTATTTAAATATTTATTTCATAACTTGTACACAAGATGTTTTAACCACATGTGCAAATTACATTTAATTTTTATTTTTAGCTTCGCTTAGAGCACTTGGTATGATGCCTATGACATTCAATCAATGTAATTTGATATCCCTGTAAAATATTATGCATGCGATTATAAAGCCATCTTTTAATAATAGGGTTTATGAAGCCATTATACAGCAACAAAGTGTAACAAACGTTTCTTAATTTTGCCTACCGATAGACAACAAGATATGAGAACACATAACCATTACATAATTTTCTCCTGAAATCTCTATATTTTAATTAAAGTTCACACTATACCCAAAACATTTTTCACTAAAGCTTTTGCCTGGTCTTTAATTCAAGAAAATAAAGAAAGATGTTAGGTTTTCAACTTTATATATACTTAAGTCACTGAAAAGAAAATGTTTGTTTAATTTCATCAAGACTGAATATGGCAGTATGGACATTTGTTTTTGCTGAATGATGGTTACAACTGAAGATGTGGACCTCTATTGTAGTGGTCAGTCAGGATAAAGATTTAAAAAGGTCTTTGCGAGGAGGTCTCCTCTTATTTGTGCTCCCTATTCCTGTTTCCTGTGTGTCAGAGTGAAAAGTGTTTGTGAAAGGAGGTGTAATCACTGCATTGTTATCTTCTAGAATAAAGTCAGACTGGTTTGGGTATGCACCAGTCACTTAGTGCCTACAGTATGGGAGAGAGCAGGGATGTGTGTGAAAGATCCCACGGTGTTCTGCTGCCGATTAGATGAATTGCAGTCTCTCCTGCATGTGGAAAGCTTCTCCCCCACTTCCCATTTCACTACCCCTTTTCTTTGAGGGAGATAAATAGAGGTAATATGCAGGTTAATGTGCATACACTCTTTTTTTTTCTCCTTCTCCTTCTAAAATTCTCTTCTTTCCTGTCTGATTTTTGCCATAAATCTATTAAACCAAATTGCTTGCATGTGGCTTTGTCACAGTATAGTATTTTAATAGCTTTAAACTAATCAAGAGTTGCATCACTCGGGGTAAAACAAAATTTAATAGTTTCAATAATATGTCTGAAATGCATGTGTCATCTTAAACGAGACTTCATTTGGTGTCAGTACAGTAGTCACTGGTGTAGCCAACAAGTGTGATTCCAAACAGCTGCAAACCTGCAAGGGCAGAGGCTAGGCAAACTGTGTAAAAGTTTAACTGTTCCTAAAAATAAATTACAACAAGGAACAGAAATCCTTTGCCTTCCAATCAAGTTTTAGTTGTAGTTTAAGCAAATGTTGGAAAATGAATTGCCAGTGTTAAGTTGTTGCTAACAAAACATACTGTTAATACCACTGATATTGTTTTTATTGTTTTTATTATAATTATTTTTGTTGTTTTTATATTCCAATTTGTATTCCAAAAGTAGAATATTTTTGCTTCTAAAAGTTTATATTTAAATAAAACACAGATTGTACTGTAATAGATACATCACAAAGATTAATTATATTTTTAGCATACAAATATTGGTAAAATAGTTGTTTCCATAGACTCCATCAAATGCAATTAAATAATGACAGGGTGAATGATTGTGCTTTTTTTCCCTTTCACTAATTAACAATAGATATAAAGTTCCTGGCTATGCATACCTGTGCTTCTGAACGCCTGAAGAAGACAGTGGATATTATACTGTTCAAAGTTCTCTAAGCAGCAGTTGTAAAAAGTGTGTTAGGTGCCCAATGCTGCAACCTGTATTATTGGGTCAAAATAAGTATATCTACTACTGAATTCTTGTAATTGTAATTCTTGTAAAATGTAATTTTTTGTTGTTGTGATGATGTGAGGAATACAGTGAATTTGTGCATACTTTGTCATACTCTTACAATAATGTTGAGAGAAGCTGGAGTCTCTAAAATTCTTATAAACCCTACCATTCTAATAAAGCTTTAGGGTGCTATCGACATCATTGTCATCTCCTTCTCATTTCTGCTAGTATCCTTTTTTTTCTTTTTCAGTCTACACCAAGAAATATTATACAATTGTAATAGCACTGGTTTGAAGAGACTACTAAGATATTTATATTTTTAAATCTGTAGATTTTTCATGGTTAAGTATATAAAGCGTGAAGCATAAATATTGGGACAATAATGTGAAATGTGTCATTTTTACTGTGTAATAACAAAATGTGTAGTTCAGATTAAAAATGTAATATGAGACAAAAGTACAGAATTTCAGCTTTTGTTTATGGATATTATTTTTCATACCTCTATAGCCATTTCATTCCAGAAAATGTTGTGTTTCTTTTTTCCATCTGTATATATCCATCCACTATCCACAGAAGACTTTGTCAGGATAATCACAAGGCCTATGCTGCAAGATGCAGACCTTTCATCCGAACTAAAAACTAAAAAAGGCTTGACTAGAATTGGCAAAGAACTAGAATGTTGAGACACAGCAATTGTGGAACATAGTTATAGAAACAGACAAGACAAAAATAAACCTTTATTATTGTAATGGAAAGCCAAAAGACGAGCAGCAAGTAATCCTAAACACACCATCTTGTCTGTGAAGCATGGTGGAGGTAGCACAATGGCTTGGGCATGCATAACGGTCCCAGGAACTCTCTTACTGATCTTTTTTAATTGATTATGGCAACAACAGAATGAATTCTGAAGTGTAAAGAAACATCTTATCTACCCATGCCCAAATAAAGGTCCTCCAATATGATTGGGTGACAATATATCCTAAAAATGACCCAAAACATACTGCACACTTAAGGTATAGCAAAGCATCTTAAAGTAACATCAAGAGTTTGGAGATATTGATGGGACGTAGACTTGAAATAGTCATTTCATATAAGGGGTATAGAATCATATATTAACTTTGTACTATTTTAATTTACTTTAATTTGTTCTAGCTTTTATGGGGGGATTGAACTCAAAACCAGTTTTATTCCAATATGGTTTACATGTACTGTAAGCACAAAAATATCCAGAAATAAAAGCTGACATTCTGTACTTTTGCTCAATATTTATGTTTTAATCTGAAATACAAAGTTTAGTTGTACAGTACATAGCAAAAATGGTCATTTTCATTTATTTGTCTTAATACTTTTGTTGAACTGTAGGTTCAAGCTGACCATGTGTTTAGTGTCATGACCAATAGGACAAATAAACTCTTTACCCAATAGTTGCCAGCCCAAGGGCATTGCAGAAAAAGAATTGAATGCCGTTTTAATAAGCTGAAAATTTAATGGTAGCATTAAAAACTCACAATACTCAATGAAAACTGAAGTGTGAAAATAGGATAAAGTCTGCAAAGATACTAAACATTTATCCCTTACAGGTCAGGTTGAGAACACAAACATATAAAGATACCAAAAGCAAAACCAGACCCAGAAACACACATGATGATTAAAGTGACTCAGTGGAACTGGTTGGATAGCAATGCCTCTAGCAATGCCTTAGGGATCCTGAATCTTTCACTACATTGTTAATAAATATTCACATCCGATAGAAAAAATGATCTTCAAAAAGAAACATTGCTGCTGAATAAACTTCATTTTATAGTGCAGTCTTTTATATTAATATGATTGTAATACAATAACAATAAGAAGGACAATAATAAACACTTTTCTTTGTGTTGTATTAACCCTTGTCAGATTAGAAAAAAATAAACATTTATTTTGCACCAATTATCTTTCAGCAAACATTCTGTTTTAGCTCTCAGCAATTTAGATGGCTTTGGCTAATGGAACACTAAATACTACTTTGAAAGAAAAAAAAAAGAAATGAGCTACTCAGTAAGGTAAAGAAAGGCTTCAGATCAAAGCTCATTTTTATGTTATGCTATTAAAACAGAATTGTACAAAAGGCAAAAGCAAAGCATTGTCACTAAGGCATGTTCTCAATCAGACTCCAGTTAGGTCAATTAGTCATGCTCGCTTATCAATTCCATAGTGACTAATGTGCTGTTGCAATAACTTTATTTATTCCAAACTATAGGACAATTGGCACACAGGTGTCCACTAACAGGCCTTAGTCATAACTAGGATTGGAAATTGTATGTCAGGGCCAGTGAAGAATTCAGAGCCCAAACAAAATTATATTATTAGTCTTGATCAGAAATCTAATTTTATACATTTGTAATTTGTGGAACATGAAGTAATTTAATGGTCTTAGCAGATCCAATTTTCATTAACAAGGCACTGTAAATTTTAAATATTCAAATTCAAACTTGTTTAGATCAAATTATTTGTGACGTTTTCTGTCTATATTATGCAGTGTCACAATATAAAAGTTGTATAACAACAATGTGATCTGCATATTTAGAATGATAAACGCAAGCATTACCATTGAAAGTAATTTCAGTATTCTACTGTAACTACTCTACTGTGAGGGAAAGCAATAAGAAATACCATGGTAATTAAGTCTGGTATTTGATTTCTAAATTTCCATGTTCAGATGTTTTATCTTCATTGCAAAAGAAAACAGCAATATGCTTTCATAATGCATCAAAGTGATTCATAATCTGCATTCCATAATTCAAAATATCTGTGCTACTGAAGTTTTAAAGATCGAAATGAAAATTATAACCCAAATATTTCAATAATTTGTGGTGCCTTGTGAGCAGGAAATGCTGCCCTCTCTTTGTCATTCATTTTAAGTCAAAACTTGTAACTAGTTAATTATTTTTTATGCAGTACATAATCTGTCTTCACTATTTTATGTTCTATGACAAACAAACCACTACTATATGTTTTTTAGGTGATGGATGATTTTTTTCCTCAATTGAATTCTTTAATCCCTTTTACTATTTTAGTTTTCTATTAAAAAAAATCCAAGCCTTTGTAAGATCCTTTCTAAATTCATCAGAGTGTGGCCAACTTCCCCTAAGGATATCTGACTCAGTTGACTTACTAAAACACTATACTGGCTGAAACCCAGCATGAAGCAAAGGAATACTGAAGTTTAACAAGAAAATGAGATACAGCCTCAATCTGCCAGACAGGACATATATTTCAAAACATTTAATTCTTAGACAACTATTTAGATGTTTTCTTTCCCTTGGCATCCTACTTATTAACTTCTGCTTTCAGATTGTGTGAAGGACAATTTCAAACTCATAATGCACTACTACTTTCTTCTGAATAATCCAACCTACATCAAAATGTTTGCAGTACTACTGTATTTTAAAAATACACAGTATAATCACACAAGATGGATATTACACATATGTACTATAAAGCTGCTTTCACCAATTTCATGAACTTCAATCACACTCTTAATTAAATAATATTTGGAGATTATTATTATAATAGTTCAAAAATTACTCTAATTGAACATTGACTGAAAAGTGACTTTTAAAAATGCTTTGTTATTTTGGAGGTATCTTGCAGGAAGAAAGACTACTAAAGAAGCATGTTTGAGTTAAAATAAATCTCCTCAGTTATACAAATTTTATGACTTTCTTGAATTTGTACACTTAAAAGCTCATAAATCATGTGGCAAAAAGAATTTCTAGTAACTCTTTAGAAACTCTTTAGAAACAATATTCTTCTGAAAGTGGAACGTGAGTAGTTTGGCTTGCATATTGCTGGTATGAATCCAAATTCTATCATTCCCTGATAAGAGTTAAAAAAAACTATAATGGAGCAAAAACTAATTGTCATAAGGGCTGCAGGAGCTCTTTGAACTGAATGGATACAAGCAAGTCTGGAAATTGCATAAAAGCCCTTCTGTTCTCATACTAATTTTCTGCACTAAAGGAAACTTTCCTCACACTGTGGCTTTGAAGATGTCTTTCTCACATGTTAGAGAAATACCATGTTGACTATTTAGAGAAGATTTAAAACAATGCTTATGGAAGGAAATGTCTTTTAAGAATACTATATATTATTTTAATTTCACAATAAGGAGCAAATTATTAAAATTTCTTATATTAAAATTGCTTGCAGAGGAAGTGAAACTAAAACCAGAAGTGTTTTGAAAATAAAACAATATGAATAAAAAGTGCTGAATGCAAACTTACATGAAATTACTGAGCAACACAAAAAAACAGCACATTATAAATTAAAATATTTTGTCATACGTTATGGGGTAAAAGAATGGTTTCTACTCCTTAAAGAAGAGAATCTCTAGTGCTCACTGAATCTTTTTTGGGACTGAGAAACAGGAAATGGCGGAACACAGATAATAATTGAAAAACTTTAGTATTTTCTTAAATTTCTGTACTGTGTTTTTGTACTGTTTACTTAAAAACAATAATATCAGGGAGCATTATGGATCATTTTGTTTAAAACAATAAAATGACACACGCAGTTGCAATGTCTAGTATTAAAATAGAAGAAATTAACTGGGTGAAAATGCCAACAGAATCTCATGACTTAAACCCAATAGAGATGGTTTGGCAGTCCCTTTAAGACTACAATCGAAAGACGATGAAACTGACCGCAAAGCAAGAGCTCATGACAGACGTCAGCATGTCTTGGGTTGAAGAGCTGATTGAATAAATGTGCAATAATTACATTAACAAATTTTAAACAAATAAATTAAAGTTGATGAATATGTAAGGTGAGAAGATGTATTTGTTCTGTTTTAAATGATCAGTTAATATCATGTTAGATTGAGCATCTGAATGTTTCTAAGCAAGTGTGAGGTACAGTAATTCCCCTCTAGAGGCACTTTCACCTCTACTTGTGTCCTTCGTCACCAAATTAGTACATCAGGAAAATAGAAACTCATATCTCATGCATTTTTTTTTCAGTTGTGTAAAATAAATTGTTAATATTAAAGGTTCTGTGTGTGTGCTAGACATCTCTTTATCGATGGTCATTCGGTTTTGGTCCGTCGGTTTGACAGATTCGTTTTCTTTCAAACCGCCAATGTTTAAAAGACAGGTATTTGAGAATGTTTTCATAAATTTTATTTAAGTAATATTTATTACCTAATTTCATTTTTAAAAACAGCTTCTAAGGTTTATGCTTTGCATAAACAAAAACTGTAGCTTTTTGTTTATACACAATATCATACAGACTAGAATACAGCTTAACTGCTCTGTACATGAGTTAATATTGTGAATACTGTGAGAATTACTGTTCAGCAGGGTTTATGCAAAATACCTGCATATGACCATATACTGTAAAACAGAATACCACAAACTCAAAAAAGATTACAACCTTTCTTTGATTAAATGAAAACTGTGTATACTGCAGACTTCTATTGGCTACACCACACAGGCCTATCACTAGTATTAGTAAAACACCAAAATAGTATGCAAAGATCTCAATTGTCTTTCTAATCTCTTATCTTGTTTATTAAATTAAACAGCCTGCTTTCACATGGGGCAAAAAATGTAACATTGAATGTGCATTTCTGGATTTTAGAATTTGCTTTGAATCATACTACTTATATCATATTATATTAGGACTAAAATTATGATTATGATTATTATGAAAACATTTTAATGTAGGCCTTTAACTTGATAAGACTTTTATGAATATTTTAATCTCACAGTCTCCAGGCTTTTCAGTGTCCTTACTTTTTTTTTTACTTGTCTGCAATTTTAACTCTCAGCCTTCATTCTATTCATCCTTAGAATTAAATTATAAGCAAGAAAACTGTTTCCTTAAGAATATGTATCTTATTAATTATAGATGTCATTCCTTTACTTTGAAATGTTATAAAATATATTAAGATTTCTGAATAGCTTACCCATGTAGTGCATCTATTTCTTAAAATATAATTTTAATATTTTCTGTTTTTCAGTCAAAAATAATTGTCATAAATGAGTATCACTTAAGTAGAGTCAAGACAACCAATAAAATGCAAATAAAGAATTCCTTTCCATCACGTAAACATTAAATATTCTTCAGTATTAAGCAGTTTTTGGAATTTCATCTACAGAAGCTAAAATCAAATGTGATTTTTTAAAAATATTTTGCATTAACACCATATGTTCTATTGGTACTCTTTATTTATTTTCTGTGTGGTAGAATAACCACAGTCTGCTTCAAATGTAGCTGCTGAATCTTATATAAAAACAATTTTTAAAGAAAATGTAGTATTTTTAAAGGTAAAATTGTATTATCACAGTTTGTTTAGTAAAAAGTGTTTAGTCAGTCTATGCCAGTCTATGTAAAATGCAAATGCAAATTAATGAGGGCGAATATTTAAAAATATATATATTGCTTGGTGGGTATAGAAAGTTACCACCCCCTTTCAAAATTCTTACCTTTTGCTGTATGATGCTCTGAAAATAAAAATAAATTAAATTAGGCTTGTTCCATTTTTATTTATACACAGTAATCCACATTAGCCAAGTGAACATAAAATTCTAAAACATTCTGAAAATTAATTAAAGTTATAACAGTAAACTACCTTATTTGTTCAGGTGGGTAGATGCGTCAGCATGCGTAGGCTGCAAAGGAACAAGTAATAGTTTTGTTCCATGCTGAAAAAAAGAAGAAAGAAAACACCTGAAGAAGGCTCCACAGCAGAAACATTGTGTTTTCTTTCTTCTTTTTTATTATTTACAAATGTGCATTTTCTCCCATCTCAACCATTGAATTCTGCCCTTCGAATATTGTCATTGTCCTCAAAGCAGTATCCATCACCACCTCTGTGTTTAGACATTCTAGTCTAGGCAGGAACTGGGTGATATGATGCATTTCTTCATAATTGTAGACTTCATATTTTCAGACCTTTCTCCTGATCTGTACTTTCAATGATGTCATCCCTGACTTCCTTTGATAAGTCCTTAGTCTTCATAGTTCAATTCTTAATTTGAAATTCAATACCTGACCAAGAAAGCAAGCAAACACAGTCCAGGATCTTAGTCAGAAACAAGTGAGGGTCTAAACCAGGAGACACAGAGGTACAGCACAAAGGAAAATCCAAAACAGAGTCAGGAAAAGCAATTCAGGTTTGTAGCTGAGTAGAACACAGCTAAAAATCAAATCCAGGTACAGAAAAATACAGGGTCAAAAGTCCAAAGAAAAACGCAAGCAAGGGAAGCAAAGTTAGAGACTAGGCAGTAGCTCAGAGCAAACCTCTATAAGAGCCTTGTCAAGGCAGAAAGTTTGATCCTAACGAGGCAGATGTAGATACAGGTGAAACAGACTTCTTGTCTGATTATTTAACCATGACAACCAACTGACAGGCAGGTGAGTAGAGTCATGGCTGGCAACCATGATAATGCTAACTTGCTCTGCAGAGCTCCAGTGGTGACCAGTATGACAGACAGATGTTGTTATTCTGAATAATGAGAGCCACTATTATTACCCACAGAAGGACGCTAGTCAGCTGGTGGAGTGGCTCAATAACGTCATGTTTTGCACCTAAATTAATTTAAGTTTGCCACAACAAACGTTTTGAATACTTGTACAACCACTTTTCCATTTTACTTTTATATTAAATATGTATTTACTTTTATTTTGTATTTGTTCTTGCTTTTTGTGTGGATTAGGTCGTGTATATAAGAAATATTAATTGCTACTTCAAAGTGTCATGATTGCCAAGATTAAAGCAACAGCATGTGAAAACTTTGCATGGTATGATCATTTATTATACACATGTGTTAAAATATTTTAAAAACTGTAGAACCTAGAAAGAAATGCATCAAAATATTTACCTTTCTTGGTTGATAACTTAGTATCATCTCATAAGTAAATGTTTTATCTAATTTTGGAGTGCCAGTTGGTATATTGTGATTTCATTTCTTAATAGCTTAAGTCCACAGAAGCATCCGATTATTGCTAGATAAAATCATTTAATTATAAAAATGCTAATTCTTAGGCTAGAACATGAATAAGCATCTACCCTCAATATTAATATCTGATACTGTCTAAAAAATTGGGGCTAAATCTGATTTGTCACATGTTCTTCATTCATACACATGTATAACCTGGTACTTTACATTGTAAGCTCTTCCATGGCTGTTATAGGCATCTTATTACATAAAATATTTAAATCTAAATAAAATGTAAGATACAGGATGTGAACATGTTCCAAGTCAACCACACATGATACTTATCCTTATTCATCACTTTTTTTGACTTGTCACAGTTATATGCTCTTTTGCTTACTTCTTTTGTACAAAATTCAGGAAGAACAAATTGGCAATTCATTTGAAATGAACCACCTTAGAACCTCTGATTTTGGACATTTTCATTTTTTTTTCAATGGCTGAATACAACCTTGAGTATTTAATGCATTAAAAATGCAAACATTTTCATGCAGATCTAACCTGAATGAAAAAATAAAGGACATACTGCACATTTTCTTGCCTATTCAAGGACTGTATAGACTTCCAGATAAATCTGTAGAAGTCTATTAGTAGTGCAACAAGCTGTGTTTAATAATTACAATTATTTGTTAGGACTTAAAGCAAAGGTAATTTGGGTTTGTCTAAAGTTTAAATTAAATGTGTGCTTACCTATCTTGTGAGCATCTGGATGGAAGTCTGCCAGACGTGCAGGGCTCAAAATCAAGTGTTTTATTAGCACATGCTTCTATTGACTGACCCACTGAAACAAACCTATACTGCGAGAGTGAGAGTATAGATGGCAAAAGGTACATACATTTTACAATATTTTAAGTGAGTAGCACAGTAAACTGAGTCATGTTAACTGTGTGTGACAATGTCAACTGATAAAAACATAACTACATGCCTCAAACCATGGAATTAGCAAAATAAAAAATAACTTTAATTTCTAATCTGCTTTGTTCTGTTATAGGTTTTCTTGTTAAAGATATCGTATGCCCAAATCATTGAATTTTTTGTTCCCATGTCAGGTTCTTAGGAGATATATTTGAATAAAAATATCAACATCAACATTTTCAAGCATCTTTTGCCCTGGTTTCTACAATAAAAGGTACAGTATGTGTTGTTAAATTTATTGTACCTTCTATGTGTTACCTGCTAGGAACCTGCTTGCTGACATCATCAAACAATGCCCATGAATGACTATGACTAATTATAAGACGAAGGAGGCTCCACTCAGGGAAAAGGCTGAAAATTCCCTTGACCTGGTGCTTTGTGCTTGTAATTAATCAAGTGGCTGCTGTCGCTGGTCTGAACTCTAACATTGTGAAACTAAGTCATTTTTAAGTTGTGAGATTATTTGGTGCACCTTAGAACTCTGTAAACATCTGAAAGAATGTGCCACATATCTGAAACACAGACAAATGTTTAACACATTAATTTACTTTGGAAAATATAAAAAGAGAGATTTTTAGAGAGTGTATGAAAAATACAGTGGGTTTCTATATTTAGTCAATTTCAACAATTTTGGTTTCCTTGACAACTTAGCTTCTTCTGTATAATATACACAGGAGAAGAACTTGTTTCAAAATATCAACCTTTTGCCAATATAATACAGTTTTAAAGCAGTCTTAAAGTGTGTGTTGCAGATGAATCTTCATCCAGAGCTTTCAAAACCTCCTCTTTGAAAACAGGAGACAGAGTTAGTTTTTGATCTAAGTGACTCAGGTTATAAACGGAAGGGAAAAGAAACTGAAGGAAAATCCAGGTAATATATCTGTGATGCTTTATGAAGTGTTACAATGTACAGTCACCATTTCACTGCTGCTATTTTATCTGAGTCTGAAATAATAAACCTTCAAATAGAGCCTCTTAGGTGCAATAACATGGGAGCCTCTGTGATTACAGTATGGAGGTGGAAACCACAAGGACATCCAGGACATGTGAAATGGTGACCGCACTGATCTCAAGATATGGCTGAGTCACTGAAGGCAGGGGTGCCAAAAAGGGTGGACATCCCTGCCTTTGATGACATTTTATGAAGTGCTAAACACAGAATGAAAATGTGTGATTTGTTTAACTACATTAACATTATGGGCTTTAATAAAATGTAGTGTTGTAATAAAGGATTATTTACTGCCAATCTGTCTCCTGGACCTTTTATGATGAACTGAACCTCAAAACGGTGTCAAATGCTGTTCAAAAGATTAAAATAACAGCAAATAATGCAAAAACATGCCAACACAAATCAATGAACCAGAAAACAACAACACACATTGCCTTTGCATGAGAGGCACAGAGAAAATTCAAAACAAGTTAAGTGCATGATATGAAAAGCAGAGGCATGTAATATAATACCTCTTGTATGTGTTTTTGGTTGAGTAGTAGATTTGAGGTGTGGAAGGTTTTATCAGATTAACTGAAGATGTATCCTCAATTAACAAAATTCTATAAAGCTGAAAAAGTCTAGGAAACAGAATGAATGCATTTGCCAAAAATGTATGATTTGTGCCGTTAAACGATATTAATGAGGCTGAAACAGCTAAGATTCCTTGGCTTCTTATTAAAAAAAGAGGTTGCTCTTCAGTACCACAAGAAACCTGATGAAAGTCACCCTTAAGGCACTGTCTAAGGTTTAGAAATATGTCTGCGAGTCTCCTATAGACCTCTGAACCTTAACTTTTATGTATGCTACACAAACGCACAAAGGAAATCTTTTTTAAAACCAGGAAAGGTTTGCAGGGCTGTTTTTAGAAACCTCAAAGGATTCCTAAAAGTAGACTGTTAATAATTGCTGAAGTGAGGTCTTAGAAGATTGTATGAAAAAATGTTTTTTTTCTAGTGGTTAAATATCAAAGAATCCAAGGTTAAAGGATTTCTTTAAACGAGGTGAAAACTGTACTGTACATACAGTAGCCTTTAATTTTAAAACCATTTACACAATCCTCCTAATCATTTTAAATAAAGCAGAACAATTCACATGTGGCTGTGTTAAAATTCAATAATTTAGAATTTGTATTATTTAAAACCAAATCTAGTTTCAGCATTGATAATATATCACATTTATAATAAATTATCCATTTCATAATTAATGGTACAGTTCTGATTATACAATACTAATGTGGAACCAAATTGTGCTGAATTTTAAATTAGCATACTTTTTGTATATAATAATTACACTGTATTTACTCCTACTGCACTGGTGACTTTTTCAGCCTGCTATTTTAAATAGAAAAGTAAGCATCCAAACCACATACCTGTAGATAGTCATCTATGTTTGCTTTTATAATCTGGAAGGATTTGTGATTAAGATGTCTTCCCAGTCAATTCATTAGGTATAGGCAAGAAGGGGCAATTATTTTGGCTAGACCAAGCCCATTTGAGTAGTATTGGGTGGGAACTGAATTCAGGAACAGGATTCTTTGTCATAGCTACATCAAGAAATGCCCAAAGTCCTACACATCTCTGGACAACAGTGCTGATGTAGGACATAATTTTGAATTACAGTCATCCACCCAAAGAGTAGTGGATTAGTGTGTAATTTTTGCCAGATCATCACAACCCAATTTCCACCTTCACATCTACAGTAGGTACCAGTTGAACTGGGATTGCCATTTCTTCCTAGTTGTGGTGGTCAACAAGAAGATACAGTACTTCAAAAGTCACCAGGATGGATATCAGCAGCACTGATGTCTGGCTGGGAATTCTAAATAATTGTAGGCCTAGCATTACCCGCAGGCAGCAGTGCATCCTGATTTTGTGGAAGGAAACACCTCTTCACCTTCATGGTAGTGGGGCAGAGCAGAAGAGGCATTGTGATTTGGAGCTCTGGGGATGGGGATTTGCCACTGTGTAAAAGATCTGAATTTTCTGCCACCACTGCCAACTGTCATATACAAAACATCACGTAAGGCATCTAAAAAAAACAAGATATAAAACAAGATAATGCAATGTTCCTGTTAGTACATTAAACTGATTCCATTATTCACTATCTCCTCTCACCATAGCAAACAGTGAGAAGCATAAATCCGACATGCTGTCATACCTACAGTATAAGGCAACTACTGAAAAGCCAAGAACATTAAGAACATAACACCAACCCGAAGCAGAGTGATCTCACTTAGTCACCCCCAAGCACCTGACAACCCTTGAGTCATATATTCATGATGTTTCATGGAGGCACATCTTTATCATTCAATTTACACCCCTAACATTTTTTTGTTAGGTTTATTCAATTTAAAAAAACGTAACCTCAATTTTGTGATTTTTGTGATTTGTGATTTTTGTGTTTTTGTGAATTTTGTGATTTTTGTGAGCTCGCAGAAAAGATATTTCATTGCCAGCAACTACTGCTGCACATCGTATTGTTGTGCATTTGATAAATAAACTTTGATTTGATTTGATTTTTGACATGGTTTGCTCAAAAACAATCAAGGTATATTTTGGAAGACAATCCATTCCTCTGTTACCCATGTGAAATATTCAATGAGGAAGTCTTCTCACACTTGCATTAGCAGTCCATATACTGTACTGTAGGTGCCTTACAAATGTTATATATTTACATGTCCTGTGACCTGTTACATGTCTCATTGTATTCTGCCAGAACACTGAATTACTCTTCTTATATGCTCTGCTTTTGCCAAATTGTAAACCATATAATATATTAACTTTAATTCCAATAGCATTCAGTTTCAAAGTTAACTTTTATTTGGCACTTTTTCAGAAGCTTTCTGATAGTCCAAATACAACATATAATTTCATAAGTGTAAAATAAGCCAGTGCTACAGTTACTTATTAAAATATCAAATGTTAGTCGGCATAAATTAATCATGACTGATTTAACTGTTGACGTCTTTAATCTTGGCAGCTGGGTCAATACACATTTATTATGGTATTATCTCTTCTGTTTAAGTCTTGTGTAAAGACAATACTACTGTACTGTACATCACTGTGTTGTAAATTACCATAAAGTCACATGATATACAGTAACTGTTTTTAGGGGAATTACAAATGCAGATTTTAATTGAATAACATTTAATATTTAGCTCAGAGTACATATTCAAAGTGAGATACTAAGAATAAAGTTAAAATAATTATAGTAAAGTTTCTTAACATACTGTAGATGGCTTGTCACTCAGTTTAAGTGCTCATATACACACTCACACAGTGGGTAAGATTTCAAGTAAGAACACAAAGCTCACCCAATTTTTGTCAATACTAATTATTGTCTCTTTTAGAAAAGTAATTGTCATCTGCTATAACTAAGACCCTAGGTATTGAATTTTTAAATTGTATTTCAGTTCTTCAGCCCCAAGATGCTAATATAGCCTCCTCATTAGTCACCAACTGAGCAATTATTAATAATGATTCCATTGCATTACTTTAATAGTCTTGATTACTCATGTTATTACTACTAGTTATGTCCATTAGCAATTTGATTAACCCTTTGGGGCACATGGCTACATATTTAATTAAATGTGAAAATAATGCTTTATGCAATCATTATATTATTAAAACATTTGATCCAGTACTGTAGGGTTAGTGAACTAGTAAGTAGCACTATATGAATGAAAATTCTCAAGCCAATCCCCAAGCATGGTGACAGGGAATACCTGCCAGAGGTTTTGGCCTTTTGATGAGACATTCGAGATTCTGAATACTTGTTCAATAAAGATTCCATAGCACTGTTTGGAGTAATATTAACTGCACTATCGCGGCTAAATTTATCAATTTTCTCAATTTTAAGGAGAGACGTCTCCATAGCTCCAGTTTTACACTATCCTTAAGTTCTTCTTTCAGTGTTCATTGTAAAGACATACATCAAGATGACTTTGTCAGTACTTTTCAAAATTTTGAATACTTGATTCAAGTCCTCCCCTAGTCTTCTCTGTTAAGACTAAAAAGTTTAAATTCCTTTAGGCTGTCAGTGTAGGACATTCCATTAAGCATTGCAATGTACAAAGGTGCTCTTCTATACACCCTCTCCCTGGGTGACACAAGAGTCAACTTAATGTTATATGGTTTAACATGATAAAGTTTTAGAGCACATAGTGTATACGGATAAATAATGCAGAGTAAGCATAATGCTGTCTCCACCGGGCTCTGTTTTAGTCTTCAGTCTCAATTGGCTTTTGCACACTTCATATTTCATGTGTGATTTAATTGACAATTGTCAATAATCTATTGCAATGTCCATGTGATTTATTATTTTTATAAAATAAATCCAGGAAGTTAAAAAATACAGTAATTAAAAACAAAGTATACAGTGAATAAAAATATTAAATGAAAGGTGGCACAGTTTTTTAAATTTCTTGAACCCTAATTTATCTAATCTACTCTATACTGTATGTTTTATTTGTATTCTATATTTGGTTGGTAATAATTCTAACATAGTATTTTTAATTAATTTTATTTCAGTTCTCTACTCCTACTATAGAAATGAGGGGAGTTTCCTTTTTTGTCTCTCTACCTCATGTAACTGCTAGCTGTTTCTGTGTTGTCTCTCTCTTGTTCTTTACCCCTCTCCATCATTTGCACACACCTGTTAACCATTAAAGGACAATAAACCTCGGTGAGCCTGCAGTTCTGCTATCCTGGCCTTCCTTTGTCATTGGTAGGCACAGTTAGGTCAAATAAGGAAGGATATGTACTGCGTGGACTTTCTATGTCTCACTGTGCTCACATTGGTTTTGCCTGGTGTTCCTCTTTCCTCCTGCATTCTCAAAACATACTAGGAGGTTAATTGGCTTTTGGGAGAATTGGCCCTAGTGTACATCTGTGCATTTCTCTGTCTGTGTCTGCCCTGCGATAGACTAGCATCAGGTCTAGATGCATCATATGTGTTGCATCTGTGGATGGCAGACAGAATCCAGATGACCGGTATAAATTAGGCAGAGCGGTGATCTTAATACAAATCGCTGTGACATGTGACTATTTATGTAATCTGAGTATTTCTCTTTTACTTTATCTGCATCCTCAGTTTTCTACAGTGGTATAAAAAGTATTCAATTACATTACTTGAGTAAAAGTACCTGTTACTTCTAAAAATAAGTAGGTAAAAATACAAAAAAAATCCAGAAAACTAAGCAATTAAAAGTATGAAGTAGTATTATTTAGTCACAGTGAAATATTGGAATGCAAACAGTTACCATAGTTTCTGATGTAACCATAACTTTTTCACTAATTTTTCACTAATTTTCCCAGCCTATCACAATTAACAGTACTGATGTTGTCAAACCAAGATGCGAGACAGTATTTCAATGCATGGCCACACACACAGAACCTCTGTTGGCCTTTTAGAACTTCTATGAAGTGTGTTACAACATTTGTCCTATCTTAGGTCTTTCTCTATGACTCCACTCCCAAGTACTTGTAGTTATTAACAATGTCTACAGTCTGTTAATTACACTAGGTCTGGAGGGGTATTGCATTTTTTTCTGAAATCAGTATCTAGTTCCTTAGGCAGTTAAAGACATTTAACTTAAAAGAGAAATCATCAAACCATTTAGTAAAACCCTTTATATCCTTTAGGACCACGATAATTTTCTGGATTTTTAATAAGCTGACCAGAGCAGTGTCCTTAGCAAACTTATTGATGTATTTGTACGTCTGCTTTTACAATCATTAGTGTACAAATGTACAGTAGGGGGAACAAGGCACAGCCCTGCAGTGATCCAAAGGAAGTGAAGCAAAATATCAGATAACTATTTCCCCAATTTGACCATTGAGACCTGTTTATTAAGACCCATCTTACGCAGCAACTGTTGGAATTAAAGTTCTGTGAGACTCTGTGCAAGGAACAGCTTTTGGAATGGGAATAGTAGATTTCTTCCATAGAGAGGGGATGATTTGTAAATTTAAGGACATCTGAAAGTTAAGACAAGTTAAGAAAATCACATAACTGATCTGCACAATATTGTAGAGCTCTTCCACACACATTATCTGGACCCGCACCTTCTTTTACATTTATTATCCTACCTGCCTACACACCTCTGCTATGTCAGTTTTAATAAACTCTCCGATTACTGGGAGATCAGCACTATTAGCTGAGATGGATGTGGGTTCAATTCCAAACAGGTATGACAAACATTTAAATCAATCACATCTATTGACGTATAGCTAGCTATTTAATTAAACCAAATAGTTATCTGAGGAAAAAAAAAATGCACATACCTGTACCTCCACAATTCTTCAATTTTGATGGTGAGTTAATGCAGACTGAGACTTCCACTTTCTGCACTCATTGCATGATTTATAATAACTGTAACAAATTGCAAAATTCTAGTGAAATCGATATATTTTTGCAATATAAAAATCATTATAAATATACATCATTACTGTATTGTTTAGTAATTACATTTAATTAAGTTTGGTCACTTTTGTCATGGACACTACATGAGTAAGTTTCCGGGTACTACTGTAGGTTTCACCCCCTTTCTTGGGCAATGTTTCAGTCCTTCTATTACAGTTGTGATCTTTGTGACCCTTTCAGGAAATTATTTACTGAGTTATTACTAACAAGTTCTACTGTGAATAACAAAAGCTAGATATACTGAATTTAGGTACAGTCTTGAACACTGTCACTTTCATGTTCAGTATCTGGCAAAACAGAGAGAATACCAGTCACTTTGAAAAATTAACAAATGCATTCAAAATGTTATACTGTCAAAAAATCTACAGAAATTATCAGAGTATCAGAAGATTAACTTTCCTAATACACGCTGCCTAATAAAGGTATTCAGAGCTTTCTTATGGTGTCACATTTTATGAAATTACAGAACAATACATAATTTTAAACTTAATATTGTATTCAAAACCCGAATGCTCTAACTGTAGACTTCTAAGAGTAAGATAAGTCACAGTAAATGTCAGCAAAAAGAAAACATCAAAAAATAAATTACAGTGATTGCATACATACAGTATTCAGACCTGTGAATTCAATATTTGGAGGAAACATATTTGCCAGCAATTATAGCCGCAAGAGTTGTCAATCAACATTACACACCGACTTTGTTCTTCATATTTCCTCTCATGTTGCTTTGAGATCACTTAAATACAGCAGACTAAATTATAATCACATTTCCACTAGTAATTTAAGGCTTTCTTTGTTAATGACTTAGCGCAATGACATTATGAATGTTTTGTCATAATCTACGCTTAACAAGCTACTTCTATGTGAGTGCCATAAGAATGCGACATGCATAAATGATGATCAGTTTTGGTGCAAGTAAAATAAAAGTTTGTAGGTGATGCTTTACAAAACCCTGCAATTGCAAGGGTATAGCCTTACAGTGTGCTGAAAAGTAAGTATACTCCCTTAAGATTTTATGGTTTAACATATTTAAACTTATTTGACCTTTTCACCTAATAGTAGATACAACTAACCTGATTTGGCAAATAACACACATAAATTCTACTTTATCATGATTTATTTAAAACAGTCAACTTTCAATATATTTGTATGAAAATGTACAGGCACTCTTAGTAGAATGGTACAGTACAAATACAGTATATGTTATCCTAAGGGGGTGTATTTACTTTTTCACTGCATCACATGCACATTCCTTCCTTATAACAATTCACACATCAAGAACCATAACTCTTCCAGCATCCTACAATATGTTCCTATGTACACACATTAGTATAAATCAGTACAGACTTTTGCTTCTAAATTGTAATTTTTGCAAGGGAAGGTGCAGGTAAGATAAAAGCATATTCACTATTTCAATAGTAAATGAATGCAGTAAAAGTTCAAAATTCCATTTGTTATGGAAGCCTGTTTCCGCCAGGGAGTAAAAAAAAATGTGCTATGCTATCTTGCAATTGCGACTTTGTATCTCACAATTTTGACGTCACTTCTGGCGCCAGCAATGAACGTAGCCAGGCCAGGTTGCTTATCTGGCAAAAGAAGCCTACCGTGGCATTATACCTTCTTGTGTCTCCTTTTGGAATGCTATGATAAGGAATATAAATTGGAAATTAGTTTGGACAATTTCTGATAGATACTGTCTTATAAATAAAGTTAAAGAAATTTAATTTAAGATCATTCATTGATTTTATCCTGTTAAATTGACACTTTCTTGATTTAAACATGAACATGATGACTTAGAGAATGTTTATTTTGTAATAATGAGAAGGAATCTTTTTTCTAACATTTGTTTGTTAATTGCATATATACAAAATTGTTTTAGATAGACTTGAAAAATGTTATTGTTAAACATTTAAAGGTAAATGTTAAATTTAAAATTTTTATATTTTATATTTTTATATTTATATCTGATTTGAATAAAGGATATGTTCCTATTATTCATCTGTTAATTATTTTGGCGAAATACTTCATCCACAAAAGTAAATGATCTAATACTGCTCCCTCTATTAATGCTTTGAAAGTACAATTCCTTTCTTACTTAAATTCGATTAGAAATTTAAAGAATCAAAAGGCAAGACATACAATGGAAATATGTAAAAAATATAAATTTCAGCTTTTAGAATTGTGAATTCCTCTGGATGTGAAGTGTCTATTTCTGTATGTTTTGTCATATTCTGTCTCCTTTTTTGTATTTCTGGTGTTTTAAAAAAAATGTTTTAAAAAGCCCACCATCCACTATTCCATCTGTGTACTATGGAAGCCTCCCTGGCGGAAATGGGATTCCATAAAAATTAGTGTAATTAATTTGATTTTTATCAGGACACTGTAAAAGACAAGTCTTCAGGCCTGTAGATCCTGTATGATTTATGAATATAGTGTAACGGAATGGCCGACATTCAGGTTGTATGATCTGGTTGCAGTGTGGTGACGGCACCGCCCTCCCCTGCGCATAACAGGGAAGTTTGGCGCCGGGCTAAAGAAGGTCTTTAGCTCAGGTGGCAAGACCTGGGTTCGAGCAAATGCAGTGAGGAACGAACTAGGGTGGGAGTGGCGAGTGCACAAGCCCTAGAACCCAAATCCGTTACAATAACAAAAGGACAGACAATGAAATGTGGGCTATTTCGAAGTCACAAATGTGAGATAAAAAATCTCAAACTTGAACAGACTTGAACTATTATTCCAGACATGTTTAATTGTTTAGTTCATGATAGTAAATGCAGATTTACTTGTATCTGAAACTAAGAATGTCATGTAGTTATATCAGACTGATAAAACCTACAAGCTGGACTATAGTCTATGTATTTTAACTCACAAATTATTAACTCTTCTCCTTGTAATGAGTGAGCGATCATCAGATCATTTCACACATACAGTCATGTGAAAAAGAAAGTACACCCTCTTTCAATTCTATGGTTTTATATAGCAGGACATAAAAAAAATAATCTGGTCTTCACCAGGTCCTACAATTAGGTATATCTAACCAAAGGTGACAAACAACACATAACAAATTCCACAATTTCATTATTTATTTAACAAAAAATAAGCCAACATACAGAAGCCATGTGTGAAAAACTAAGTACACCCCATGATTTAGTAGCTTGTAGAACCATGAGTTTATCAGTCTCTCAGTTGTGTGACTGTTTTTGGCCCACTCTTCTTTACAACATTGGTTCTTTTCATTAATGTTTGAGGGTATTCATTTATGCACAGCTCTCTTAAGGTCCCACCACAGCATCTCAATGTGGTTGGGGTCTGGACTTTGACTTGGCCATTCCAACATCTTGATTATTTTCTTTTTCAGCCATTGAGTTGTAGATTTGCTGGTGTGCTTGGGATCATTGTCCTGTTGCATGACCCAATTTCAGCCAAGCTTTAGCTGTTGGACAGATGGCCTCACATTTGTCTAGAATACCTTGGTATAAAGAAGAGTTCATGGTCGACTCGATGACTGCAAGGTGCCCAGGTCCTTTGCCTGCAAAACAGGCCCAAATCATCACCCCTCCACCACTGTGCTTGACGGTTGGTATGAGGTGTTTGTGGTGATACGCTGCATTTGGTTTGGCCAAACTTGGCGTTGTGTATAATGACCAAACATCTCCACTTTGTTTAGTCTCGTCTGTCTAAAAAAGGGCATTGTTCCAGAAATCTTGTGGATTGTTCAGATGCAACTTTGAAAACCTAAGCCATGCTGCCATGTGCTTTTTGGAGAGAAGGGGCTTTCTCCTGGCTACCATTCCATGAAAGCCATTCTTGTTTAGTCTTTTTCTGATCGTACCATCATGAACTTTAACATTTAACATGTTAACCGAGGCCTGTAGATCCCTAGATGTACAGTAGCTCTTGGGTTCTCTGCGATTTCTCTGAGCATTATACGGTCTGACCTTGGGGTGAATTTACTGGTATGCCCACTCCTGGGAAGATTGGCAACTGTCTTGAATGTTTTCCATTTGTAAATAATCCTTCTCACTGTAAAATGATGGATTTCAAATTGTTTGGAAATGGCCTTATAACCCTTCCCAGATTGATGAGCAGCAACAATTGCTTCTCTGAGTTCATTGCTGATGTCTTTTCTCTTTGGTATGGTGTTAACACACACCTGCTTTTATAGAGGTGGTCACTCAACTAATTAAGTGAATTTGATTAGCAGCACCCGGCTGCTAATTACCTTCTTATTCCTAAGCAGTAAGGGTGTACTTATTTTTTCCCACATGGTTTCTGCATTTTGGCTTACTTTTTGTTGAATAAATAATGACATAGTGAAATCTGTTATGTGTTGTCTGTTATCTGAGGTTAGATTTGTCTAATTATAGAAGTTGGTGAGGACCAGATGATTGTTATTTATGCCCTGATATGTAAAACCATTGAATTGAAAGAGGGTCTGCTTTCGTGAATATACATGTGGCTGTATATTCTATTGGATTTGTTGTTTGTAATATGTGTTTTTGGCGTCATAGCAATAAATTGTATATTTTATTTTTAGAATTTGTGTATGAGATTACAATCATATGTTTGAATCCTAAAAGTTACAGTAAATTAAAACTCTCACAGCACTATGTCATTGACAATTCCACATTGTGTGTACATTTAACTAAATAAATAATTGGCAAAACTAAATGTTTAAAAAAAACATTAATACCGATAACATGAAAATCATTAAAATTGAAGACATGTATTTTTGTATTTTGATATATGATTTTTTAAAAATTATGAAAAATTCAAAAGATTTTTGAAACATCTGTATTATATTGTTCCAGATTATTTTTACCGTTTCTCTTTTTTAGTCATTTCTAACATTTACACAGGCACCAAACTGCAAGTGATGTTGCTATAGAAATTTGAAATCTCAGAGGTAAACGTTTGCCTTCAGGCATCTTATCAACGCATTGTATCTAAACGACCATCTGTAATGTTTTTCTTCAGCAGTGTCATTTACACATGTAGTATTTTTCTTCTGCTTCACTGCTCAAGAGATGTTTAGAGATTGCAAACTAAAGTACAATTAAAAGCTCTTCTGGTTGGAGCCCTTTGTGAGGTGTCAAATTACTTATTAAATGTGTAGCATCTGGGAAATTAGTACTTAAGCATATGGTATCCTGCATTTAAACATAAAATGCAATGCTCAGCATATTTCGTTTACTTATCAATTTATTTGAATGGGTCTTCCAATTCCCTCCTCTTCCCTTAGGCAAAAAGACAAAACGCAATCAGCATTTTCCAATCTCTTTCCCCTCTGGAATGGTTCTGGATCCTTTTTCCATAGCTTGCATGTATCCCACACAAACAATATCTCTGTGTTTTAGATGCTAGTGCTATATTCCAATGAAAGCCAAGAAAAACTGTTAAACTGTTGGCAATATTATTAACCTTTACATGGATTGGAAGTTTGCAAACATCAGAGATGATTGACAAAACAGACGATGTGTGGAGGAAAAGGGGTTTTCCATAAATACCTGACAACATATTCATAAAAAAAGAAGAGCAATTTTGTAAACTTTAGGTCGCATTACCCTTTACCCTACCTCTAGCTGAGGAAAGTTAAAAACATCTTCAAGAATTAAACACAAGTGCTTTTGGAAACTATGGAAAAATACATCCAGTTCATAAAAGAAAACTGTATCCCAATCAGACAAATTTAAACTAATAACATATCTCAGGGACCAATGCTACTACTAGATCCTTGGGGTTTGGAAATGGTATAAATTCCATAACATAGAATTTCTGTTGAATGAAGATTTTTAGTTTGCCTGAAACTGTATCTTGTAGTCACTGCTAAGAATGTTGTCAGATACTAAGCTGACAAGCAATTAAGTCTAATTAAAATTGCTTAGTCTTTATTGTCATTTTAAATTAAATTAACATTTCCATCATGCTTCATGTGGTATATGTTATTTTGTAATTTAAATACAATGTTTAAATTTATAAATAGTTGCTAAGAGATGCTTAACCTTGGTAACTGATATTCTTAACACAGGATAATTGTTATATTACATCAGTAAAGTACAGTGGGATCAACAATTTCTTTAAGTCTTACTTAAATGTCTTACATTTGCACATCTTTCTTTTACACGCACTTTAAACTATTTTGTTATTCTGATTTTTAAGAAAATTTACCATCTTACATCTGGCCCATGAGACCACATTGTAGTATGATTGTTTTAGCTATCAGTAAAGATATTCTAAAAGATGTCACTATATTAAAAGGTAGGAGAGAGGTACTCATCAATCAAGCATATTATTAAAAGATAAAATAAGTATCTTCCATGCAGAATTTAAACATTCCTGGATGATTGATGGAGTATTAGAATGGTAAGAATTTGTACCTAAGGATGAGAAACAGCACATCAATCTGTTAAGCTTAATTATAGATCTTCTTGGCTGTTTTTTTTCATATATGTTCCTCAGACCAACCAGAAGAATAGTGATATTTTAACAGAATGTTAGTCCCAGAAATGTATGAGTGACATGGTTTTTCACACTTCATGTGATGGCCGTAAAAAACAAAAGCCTTAGGTTATAATATTTGCACCTGACAACAATTATATTGAAAACTATGGTAATGTCTCATATGGCGTGTCGCATCTCATACGGTGTGTCTCACCTAGTGTTTGCCTTGGGAAATTGTCACTTTCTCATGATGGCTCACGGTTGTCCAGGGCTTGTTGCATAAATCACATCCCTTTCAGGTGATCTGCCCTTAATGACCAATTATTCCATTCAGCTTCAACAGCACTCCGTCATTGTTCTTTTCATCCCCTTTTAGTTTTCACATCTGCACTTTTATTCCTCAGTTCCATCTTTTTCCCTGTCCTGTCTGTTTTGGTCTGTTCTGCGGTTTCCTGGCAGATGCATCAGCAGCTTTTCCATGGTTATCTCCGTCTGTACCCCTGTCTGTGGTTCTCAGTGCCAGGTTTCTGCTCCAACGTTGAATTCCCCTTCTCCCTCGGGGCTTGGCAGAAGGATCCTATTCCAAGAAACCTGAATGTCCTTTTTGTTCTGGGAGTTCGCCACAGGATTCCACTCCATACCCGAGGCTTCCCAATTCCATTGACTGAGGCAGTCCACTCAGACTCTGATCCAGCTCACTCCATCGCAGGACTTCTGTCAGTACTCTAACCTCCTGTTCCAGTTCCCAACTGCATGGTGATCCCTGGACTTTTCCTCAGCTGTCCTCCCTTCCCTTTGGTTCTGTCCACATTCAGGAGGCAGCTTCTGTCATTCAGGACCCCAGGGCTCTTCCCTTGCAGCACTGCTTCCTTGTTCCAGATCTATCACTCAATTCAAGGACTTCACTGTGCATTGCAATCCTGCTTCTCCGTTCCCGTTGCACTTCACTGCACTCCAGATTTTCGCTGTTTACCACAGCCTCTGTACCGGGCTGCACTCAGACACCTGGTCTCCACCCTGGAATTCCTGCACTCTTCTCTGCTGGCCTCCTTTCCCTGTGGTTCCATCCCACATCCAGGAGGCAGCTTCTGTAATCCAGGACCCCAGGGCACTACCCTTGCAACTCTGCTTCTCCATTCCCGTTCTACTCCACTCCCAGATTTCACTGCGCACCGCAACCTCTGAACTGGACTGCACACAGGTACCTGGTTACTGCCATGGGAACCCTGGACTTTTCCTCTGCTGGTCTCCCCTCCCTGTGGTTCTGTCCATTCAGGACCCCAAGGTTCCCCCCGTGCGGCCATGCACCTTATTCCAGTCCATGCCTGCATGCCGATCCCAGACCTCCGCTCTGTACTCCCTAAATTTCTTCTCCACTGTCCTTCCATCCCCATGGTTCTGTCATACATCTAGGAGGCAGTTTTTGCTTTCCAGTCCTTCTCAGATGTATCTTCCAGTGGGTCTAGAAGACGGCTGGTTATCTGATCCCGATCGCACCCAGGCGCCTCAGTCAGAGAGTGAAGTTGGAACTCCTACCCTGATCTCAGAGAAGACCTCCCATTAGGGCGGGCACCTTGAATCAATGGCTCCTGGGTTCTCTAACTGGACCACTGTGTGGGGGTTTCCTGCCTCATCAGCTTGGCTAGACCCTGCTCACAGTAAAGCCCCTGGGGACAAGCACAGATGTGTCCTGAGGAGACTTCTTTTTAAAGTGACAAAGTTTATAGGAATAGTGTATTTAAAATTTGTTTGAAATTACTTACAGTATCTGTCTAAGGAAATGGCAACTTCACTGTAAGGTCAAGGCAGACAGGACCCCCACTTCCACATTCATACACACATTGCTTCAAAATGAGCCATGGAGCTACTCAAATAGTGACGATGGAGTGGAAGGAGAGGTGCAAGAATTATGCCCAAAACTGTATTCAAGAGATGATATATTTATGTGTATGAGATGTTGGCAAATTTAAAGACCTCCTCTTGAACGTCTGTTTAAAATCTATATATTTTTTAAATCTCTCTTTTTAAGTGATGCACTTTCACAAGATAGTTTGAAGAAACAGAAAAAATGGCATTTGTAAAAAAGTAGCTTGATTCTGTATTTTTCAGCAAAAACAAATGGTGATCTGTAATCTACCACAGGGTTTACAGGTGAGGTATTCAAAATCCATTATGAACTTCTGTGGCTTTGTAGCTTTTTTTGCTCAAGGAAAAAGGTTTTGCATCAATTTAATGGACTGAAGAGGTTAGAGAGCCTGGGGGAGCCCATGAAAATTGGAAGCTGACAGAAAAGGTATAGGAGCCAATGGATTGCACACCTCTTCGGGTTGTTTCCTATTTTGTTTCTGGGAAACACAGTGAAGTTAGAATCAGCAAGAGAAAAAATGATAGGCTGACCAGTCTATGCTATATTAGTGGAAGTTTTGAACTGAAGATTGGGAGGGTTAATGTTAAAACTAGCCATTTTCACCCAGCTGTTCTAAAACATAATCATTATCAACATCTCTTTTTCACATTTTGTTTCATACATGATTCATCAGTCCTTGGACCACATTATAAATAACATAAAAAACAAGGAAAAAATAACAAATTCTACCTGTCTTGCGATTGCAAGTCATCCAAGATTAATCTATTGTTGGACCATAATCCATCCAACAAATACACCAAATGCAGCTCTTATTTATTTATTGCAACCACATTTTACAATAATTGCCATTTGCAAATAAATATATTCTAAATTAATATCTATACTGTATAAGTAAACAAGTAAACATTTCGAATGTAAGCAATGCAGATGTATTGGATCAAGAACCAAATGCATAAACTTCCCATTCATACAATATTTGTAATAAAAGGTAACATTTTCACCTATTATTTAATTACAAACTGGTATCCACCCATTTTCTAATAGCTTTATCCAATACATGTCAGCAGGGGAGCCAGATTCTATTTCAGCAGGCAAAGGGTACAAGACAAGATAAACCCTGGACAGAATGCCAGTTCATCAAAGGACACACACAGATAGAGACACAAACACACTCACACAAAGGCAAATTTTCAGAGAAGCTAATTAATCTACCAGTATGTCTTTGGTCTTTGGGAGGAAATCAGAGTACCCAGAGGAGACCCATGTGAACATGAGGAAAACATACAAACCATGTAGGTAGCACACCAGGTCTGGAATTGAACCCAAGCCTCCAGCACTGTGAGACAGAAATGTTAACTTTTGTGCCACTATGGTGCCCACTAGCTGGTATTGATATTTTCTAAATCTATCTCTAAATGTGAGATATCCTCAGAATAGCATAGATATTTAGAACGTCAGAGGCAGAATTCATTTCAAGATATTTTTGAGGTATAATGTTGATTTTGTATAGTATAATTGACTGCATTTTTAATACCAAATTTTGCAAGGGACTTCTTTGAGAAGTCACAGTATCTTTCCTTCGATCATAACTCATGTTACAGAATGTAATAGAAGTAGGTAGGTAGGTCCCTTTTTCAGCCCATTAAGGCCCGCTGGGAATGGAGGGCAAGGGCCACCATTGTTCTCAACCATCCAACACTGGAGGTGGAGATGATGAGGTCAGCATCACGCTCCGGCCGGCCTATTACCCCCAGAAGGATTAACCCCCCGGTTCTCACTTAGAAAGCAGGCTGAGTGGACAATGGAGTCGTCTGGAAGGAATTAGAGCAGTGGTTCTCAAACTTTTTGGACCAAGTACCACCCCTAATCCAACCAAAGCATCCAAGTACCACCTACAAGTCATCATCTCATAGGAACCCCAGAAATTCTCAATGACCAACATGAGCGCGCGTGCACACACACTCACACATACATATAATAAATATTATAATAATAAACTTTATTTGATATAGCGCCTTTAAAGGTGGCTTCTCAAAGTGGTTTACAGAAAAAAAAACATTAACAACAACTAATAAAAAAGCACCATTTCAGTGAGAGGGGTGAGCCTGTTTAGTTGAGCAAAGCAGATGTGAATTAATTTTTCGAGCCTTGATACAATTCACAACAGAGTCTAACAGATATTAAGTCGTCAGGCATTTTCTTGACGGCAAATGTCTCGCGGTGGATGTTGTAATGCGTACATTAATTTCTGGAGCAACCTCTCTAATTCGTGCAACTACACCGTTATGTCGGCTTGTCATTGCTCTAGCACCGTCTGTACAAACTCAGACGCATTTTATACAGTCGAGGCCATTCTCTTCGATAAATTCATTCAGAAGCTGAAATATGTGCTCTCCTGTAGTTCTGTTGGTAGCAGTTTTCAGAACAGAAAGTCTTCATGGGACATACCCTCAAACTCGTATCTAACGTAAACGAGCAAATTGGCCAAATCGACTACAGACTCATCTAATTGCAGTGAAAAACATCTGCTCATCTTAACGCGCTCTATCAGTGTACTTTTGATATAACCCTTCATTTCAATAATTCTATGAATGACTGTGTCTTTCAGGGGGAGGGGGGCAGCAGGTCAAGCTGTTTAGCAGCTTTTTCTCTACACATAATACGTGTCAGCTCTTTTGCCAACGGTAAATAAGGTTCTTCAAAAATAGTGTAGCTTACCTGCTTTAGCAATCCGCAAGCTTGCATTTTTCCGCGTTTCCGTTTTTATTTCCGTATTTATTTAAAGTTTTTATTTCATGCGCATGGGAGCGAAACAGAGACGCTCGGTGTATTTTTCTCAAATTAGAACAGTTCTTAAATATTTTTCTGTTATCACGCTTTCGTGTGCTCACAAGTTTACCTGCGTTCGTAGCACGTATTTCTATGCATTCCTGTGTCTACAACGTTGGCATTGTTCCAAAATCACGCACATTCTCCTTCCTCCCTATTGCTGGAGATACAGTAGCTTTTTTTAAATACAATTGGTCACTTGCATCCGTAGCACGCATTCCTATAGAGTGGTATAGAATTACAGAGTATCTCTTGTGTCCACTGAAGTATTAGCACGCACTGTATCGTAGTACGTAGGCTGCGTATTCGACACGTATTAAAATACAAAATATGAAATCCCGTCCCGATTTTTCAGCGCACACAATACAGTTCCAGGGTCATTTGGCGTACCACCTGGCGGCACTCCACGTACCACTGCCGGTACGCGTACCACAGTTTGAGAACCACTGAATTAGTGCAAGCTCCATCACTTGCCCTTACCTGGGATTAAACCCGGGACCTTCTGGTCAGGAGCTGGACACACCTGCCATCTGAGCTACCATGGCTCCATGTAATTGATGTATAAACACTGTATTATTCAAAATCCAATTAACTAAAACAATAGGTTAACTGGAGTATATCAGATGATGGACAATCTTGCTCAGTAATAAGGCTGATTATTTTGATTGGGAAAATTAGGCTTATTTCAAGATTTGTGATTAGGATCAAGTTTTACATTTTTATTTATATAGATTGTACTTGAATAGTATTAGCTAGTGATTGGTAAATTTATCAAAATCTAATCTATGTATGCATGCATAAGTAGTTAACACATATAAACACATTGTTCAGGTTGCGAATGAGCATATGTATTTTACTTTGCAGTAGCTAGTTTGCAGCTTCACTCCAATTCCTTTTAAAGTAACTTAGAAAATAATATATTTCTTCAATACAAAGTATTAGAGATTTGATGCTATGGTCAAGGACCGCGAAATTTGCTGACTTAAGGACCAAAAAGTAATCAGAATACAAGTTCAGCCACTGTCTAGATTGGATCATTCGACCACAAAGTCCCAATACAAACCTGCAATGAGCAGTGCAAACACAGCATTAAGTTGTCATGACAAATGACCACAGCCCCTTCCCCCTAAAGTCAATTAAAAATCACTTGTGAACTTTCTTTAATCCATTTAGCTTTGGAAAAAGTTCCACATCAACTCCTCCAAATAAGCACTTGTCCCAGTGAGATTTTCAGAAAAAGAAACAGAGGAAAAAAAATCACATTTGACCTTTAAGGTTGTGAACTTTAATTGAAAAGCATTGAAATGTTCAATGAAATGTTTGTTGATATTTATAAAGAATGTGGATTAAATGAACAATGTACATAAAAATGTCAGTATTGACATCTTAAATGTTGAATGTGTTGTATGTAAGCATAGGAAACTTTTGTCATATACATTCTAAGGGCCAGAGCATCCCAAATAGTTCTTTAGTTGTTATATATCTTCCTAAATTCTGATAATCTAAATTACTTAACTTTAATTTATTTGACCAACATCCTACCTTCATATAGCCCTCTGGATATATATTGAAAATTGCATTTTTAATTTTCTTTATTCAATATTTTTACAGTGAATAACTTTATATTTATTGTTAATTCTCTGGTGTATTATAGATGTCTTTTTACAAGAGCCTTTGATGACTTCCTGTTCTGCTGAAAGAACTAAATTTGAAATATCTGCTTGAATCAACCTTGTTCATCCCTGTCAAGGTTTTTGAATACTGTACAGTATGTCACCTTTTAACCACTGCCTGCTAAATCTTAAAATATTTAGCTCTTTCAGTCTTTAATTTTAACTCATCTCTTTTTGTCCTTCTTCTCTAAGGCATGTATGTCCCTTTGATGACATGGTGCCCCAAACAAATGTGCTCTACATTCAATTTAATTAGGTCATGATAGACTTTTACCCCAGTATGACTGGACTTATAGTATAGGCTCCTGTAAATATATCCTTAGCATCTTATTTTCCTTCTTAGTTATTAATTAATAAAATATGAAACAGTGACATTAATGAACTCATTACAATACTTCTTTTAACCAGATACTGTCTGTTAGTGTGCCACACGTTTTATATGGTTTTTAATCCCTACAAACACGTTACATTAAATGTTGGTTCAAAATTAAAGCTCTGTAAAGATCAACACTAGAAAAGTACAATAAATAATATAGCAGATCATTAAGAAATTAGGCAGGATTTCACAAATTTAAAAAAATAATGACATAAATAACTTCCTAAAATGACAAACTATGTGTTTTAGATCTGTACTAGTCTAATGCAGATTTTATATATTCTCCCTGTGTCTGCGTGGGTTTTCTCCATATGTTCAAACTTCCTCTCACTTTCCAAAGACGTGCTGGCTACATTTACTGATGCGTCTAAATGATGTGTTCGCTGATCAGTCCACACTGATGTGTGGGTGTGTGTATATGTGAGATGTGCAGCCTTTGGTGGTCTGGATTCCCATGTGGTGTGTAGTTCTACTTTGCACTCAAAGCTTCAAGGATGGGTTCCAGGTTGCTGCAACCCTTGCCGTGAATAAGTTACTTTCTCGTTATGGATGCATAATCCAGTCTGATTATTTTCCGAAAATATATATTTTCTGTAGTGATAACACATAGAAATCATATTGACCAATGAATAAGAGATTTAGAGATTTTACTAATTGATATTAATATAAGTCATATTAGTTTTCACACTTTTGATGTATTGTCAAATAAAACAAATACATAATCATGAGTCATTGCATGACATGTAAAAGTTTAATTTCTTAATGTAATTAAACTAGAGGCCATCATGGACAACTTCTCCCATCCCCTCTATGACAGGCTTGCAGGAATGAAGAGCACGTTCAGCAATAGACTGATTCATCCACGGTGCGACAGGGAGCGCTACAGAAGGTCATTCTTGCCGTCTGCCATAAGACTGTACAATGCATCCACCTTGCGTCTTGGCAGAGGCAACATCGACAGTAACCTGTTTCTGGACTAAACGCATCTACACATCTACTGCTACATCTGTTCTCTTTCTTTTTCTTTTTCTTTTTCCCGTTTACAACCACTTTTTGTGCAATATATGCCAGGGACCTGTGCAATACATTTATATTTATATTTATATTTATATCTATAGTTACTCTGTGTTCTGTGTACTGTTCTGTTCTAGTTTGTTCTTGTGCATCCGGACTGTGAGTAACCTTGTATTGTATTGTATTGTATGTATTGTACCATTATTATATAATTCATTACACTGTGGCTGTGTTGTGTGTGTTAAGCTGCTGTTGCACTGCAATTTCCCTCACGGGATCAATAAAGTATCTATCTATCTAATATAAGTTTCTGTTGTTATGTCTATCTTTTTATATGTAAAATTTGTTTAGACAAAGTTGACAACAGCAAGCTGTTTATACTAAATGACGTTAATTAACATAGGCTTGGGAGAAGGTCAAATTCTAAAGAACACTTCCTTTCTCCTATGCATATATAATAGGAGCATACAGGTATATCCTAGGCTGGCCACAACTCTGCCTGCATCTTTCTTAGTATTCCTCCATCCACCCCAACTTTACTATTTCATCCCTTTATATTTGTCTGCTTCTTTTCATTGTTATTAGAATTTGAACAAAGGAAATAACAACCAACATTCATACCCACAGCTTAAGGTGGAACTAAGCAGTGGGTGTGAGTTGAAGGTGAGCCCACGTGCTAGCTGAGAGAGAGACAGAACTGGAAAGCTGCAGGCAGCATGATGACAGGAAAGATGTAGGTAGCACGGAGTGATAGTAGGCTTGGGATACAAGCATAGTGTGGTCCAGGATCGAGGTCATACACAAGTATGGTTCTAAGATGGAGAGACAAATTGAAGGCACAAAGAGGCAAATCCAGAATCATAGCTGAGACAAACAGGCAAATGTAGGATTTTTGTGAATTTACTGGGACACTTTATTAATTGCAGCAGTAAACCACGAGGTGATTCTTTTATGGCTATTAGAAAATCAACTGTCAGAACAATCTGCAACGTGCACACACACAGATTCAAATACACAAAATACATTTATTAATACATAAATTGTGCATATAAAACATATAACAGTTTGCCTGGATACAGATGGCAGATCTTACTGTGAGGGTTACCAGATACAAGATATATATAAGCACGAAGAGATACAAAATACCCGCTGGCAGGCTCTGTCACGGCAACATCCAATTGGCGCGATGCTGGCTCGGTGCACTACCAGTCCTGGTGCAGATCCAAGATGCGGAAAGAAGAAAGGGGATTTTTCTGCTGTCAGCAACACACCAGGCAGTGTCTCTCTCAGGGACCTACTAGTAATCTGGCTGCCTACTAAAAAGTATCAATGCACAGAGGGTGACCGCGGGTCCGAGCAAATCACTCTTTAGGGTAGAAGAAATGTGGTTTGCTACCGGCGTAGCGCTACTGCTGAATAAAACTTATTCAGTTTGTCAACAAGAGTCCAAACATATTCTTCGATGATCAAACGAAGCATCCACGTTGGCAGTTAGCATTTCACGAGAATTCTTACATACGGGCTTACCCCTGGCTGATGCTTTGCTGAAACAAGGTTCCAGTCCCTATACAGACAACACTGGCAGTCACGTAATTGTCTCTGAGGGTGCGTGAAAATTGCCGGAGAAGCAAAGGTCTGAGCTGTGAGCTGTGGCATTTGAGACCCACGTGGGGTTACCACGCCCTGCAGGTTCCTGATTGGTTGGTCACTTCTAGGGATGAATAACAATGAACTCTGACCCTAGGACTTCAATCCAGATGTTCCCAAGAATCTCATAGACAGATAGCCTCCAGGAATGGCCATTGATCATGATAGCCAGTCATGGCTGGTCGCATCCCCATGTGGGAGCTGCTCCTTATCGGAAAGAAAACACTTCAAATCAGAAACTACATGAATAGCTTCTCTGTGGCTGCACCACAGAAATGAGGAAGAGAGATGGGGGCCCCATTTAGGAAAGCACAGCAACATTCAATTCTGTCTTATTTATAAGCATTGCTGCTACACAAGGTTTGTAGCATGGGGAATACAAAGTTTAAGGCTCAAAGGAGCAAATCAAGACATGTGGTCAGGCCAAAGCTAGAGTCAAGTGAAGTGCAAGGGAACACAGTACAAGTACAAGGAACTGAACTAGTGAGCAAAGCTGAGGTCAGAGCTCTCAATACCAGAGCCCGAGTATTGTCCAAGAAGATCTGAAATATCCCCATCGACCCAAGTCAGGCATGGTTGCACATTGCCCGCAGGTAATTCAGGTTTCCTGTCAGAACATGTTTCCATAGCAACCAGCAAATACTGACAGGTGGCTAGCGGTTCCAGCAGAAGTGAGCCTGACATCTACTTTATGTTTAAAGATGTATTTTTTTTCTGTTGACAACATGCATTAAAATTAATGTGACCAACCAGTGTAAACAAAAAAGTACATGCATAGTGTAATTGCAACTGCAGCAAAAAGAGACATATTACTAAAAATATCAAAACAGTTATTGCCCATTTTTGCCGTTGTTTCATATCACTCTTGCTAATTTGATTCCCTTTGAATGATTAATTAGTCTTGGGTTTACAAGTAATCTATATGATATATGTTAAGCAACCCAGTAGAGGTTACATTTTACTTTAAATAAGGTGTCAAATAATCTGACTTAAACATCTTTATACAGTATCTAAGTACAGTATGACAAACAATCAGGCATCTAACATCTAACAACACACTTGAGAATATTTTGTTCTGCTTAGTAGCAAGAGTGAAGCTCTTTATTTGTTTGAGACTATATCAGTCACTCAGTGAGCCACTTTATCAATGTTTCACACTCATTGAAGTTAATTTAATGTTCATGTTTTAATTGAAAAAAATATTGTAAGCTTTAGTAATTTTCAAACAAATATTTTATGATAGATGTGCTCAGACAGCTGTGTTAACATGTGTGTCCCACATCCACACGTGCTCTTAGACACTAAACTGAGACTGATCTACGCAGTGTCTGGGCCCCTTCAGTTACCTCACTAGCTGACTTCACTAGGTTGAAAGAGATATTTTTGAAAAGGATATTGGCCATTTTGTATACCCTTCTCATGATCTGTACCTATGCAGAACTTTATCCCCAAGTTGTTTTTAAAGCTTCTTGGTCTACATGGTTAAATCTTTGCTGTAAATGCATTACCCCACTGAAGGCCTGTTACGACCCCAAGTGTCTAGGGGTAAAGGGGTGTAACATTTAGGATAATTCTTTTGGAAGCAGGGGGGGTTTTGGTGAGGGACTAGGAAGTGTGATAACAAGGGTAAGGAACTAGAGTGGTGCCAAAGGAAAGAAAATAACAAACAAAAATGGAGCTGGTTAGGACAGTGAGGGAAAGCTAATCTGACTACAAAAGAAAACCCGAAACATACGGTCTTCGGCGTCTTCAACACCCTAGCTAACCTGCACTGACTACCCAAAACCATACAAGACAAACGGCACTCACCCGTACTAAACTAGTGTACTAATACAAAATCAGCTAAGTGTGTATGTGTACCCAACAACCTAAACTAACCTTATATACAAAAGTTCACACACACAAAGCAAAGCAAAACAAACCAACAAACGAAGCCGAAGCAATAACCAGAAGCGAAGCGAAGCGATAACCAAAACCAAACGGGACCGAAGTCAAACGAAAGGCCTCTCCTTGCTGAAAACCTCCATGTTACATGCTGAATAAGATGTGTTCTGATTGGCTGAGAGCTAATTGATGATGACATCAACTGAAAGTGTGGTGTAATGGTGGGCCAATGGGGAAGGGAGAACAATCAAGGGTCAGCAGTGTGGACATAACAGAAAAAACACACACTGAACACACACTGGGACGTAACAAGGCCTTATAGAAATAGGTGCATTTAACAGAAATCATGAAAAATCATGAATCTCTATTCTTGTACACAAACAGTGGACACTGAACTATTTGTGCACCTACTTTATTTAATTCTGTGCACCTATATTAATTTTGTTTTTTCACACTTACAGAATTGTGACTTTTTTCATATTTATTTGTTTTTTGAGTTCTTTATTTTTTTTTACTTTGAAAATGTGGAGTGGGTTGTGCTGTATATAACAAATACTAATTGCTACTTCAAAGCCTTAAAACAAAAAATATGAAAACTGCAAAGGTCTAAATGCTTTTACAAGACAGTTTAAGTCTGTGATTTTGATTCAAGTCGTTTGCTTTCTCTGTCCATGAAAATAGATGTTTTTCATGAAGTCATGAAACAGTTATTTTAAGAAAAAGTGTTTATGTGCAAGTGTTCAATGCTGTGGCACAATGGTCATAGCTCTCAGAGCACTCAATGCAGCAACATATGTTCTACTGTTCAGGAAGAATGGAAGCTTCTGAAGGATGGAAGCTTTTTAAGTTATCAAAAGATTTAACAGTATACAAAAGTATTTTTAAAACATGCTTTTATTGTCAAAACACTCCAAAAGCACATTACAAGTTAGTAATAAAAATGGAGCTTCTTGGTATGATCCACTCAAGTGAAAAACAGGTTATATAAAAGCACATTCAAAATTATTAATTTACAGTCCTGATTTATAAATCAGGTTGAATCAATCCTAATATTTCTTTAAAAAGAGGAATTTTATAAATGGATTACAGCAGCTGAAATTTCAGACTCTGCAACAAATCTATTATTTTATTCATATCTATATTTTATTTTCTTCAATCAATAAAACAAAGAAAGTACTTTTGAAGCTAAGAGGAACTTGATGTATGAAAGGGTCATGCATTTAATTTAATAACTTTAAATTCAATTGTGAATCTTATCTATAACAAAAGAAAACACCTAGGTACTGACGAAGGCAGTGACTACAGATGCAGCCATTCAAAATGCGTGGTACAAACCCGCGGTACGGTAAACTACCCACAAGCCACCGCGGGGCACCGAAGGGCACCGCTGTAAGTGATTGGCTGGCCAAAATGACCGACGGGGGCACTCGTGCAAAATTATTTAACACGAAAATTAAGCTGTTTACATCTTCCGCCTGAGAACAGTCACCCGTTGCTACCCAACGCAGAAACACAGCCACTAACTAGCAAAGAGACGACATTAGCTAGCCAAAATGATAAAGAAATAAATAATTATTTTGTTTATTTCTTTTGCACATTTATTTGAACATTTCCATCGATTGTACAAGCACTTGGAAACTGTCCAATCCCTAGTTCATCAGGCATTTTCTTTTACGCTGCGGGCATTCTCCCGGTCTGGCGCCGGTCTGTGTCTTCTAGGATATAATGCCAGCGAACTCTTGTTTTTATGTCCACTATAACAGACAATCTCCTTTGCTTTTAACCGAGCGTTTAATAATTTCCTAAAATGAAAATGATTTATTTTATTTCCCTCACAGGATCAATAAAAGTATCTATCATCTGTCTAAACTATGGGACAGAATTCTGGGGTCTCCCCATACCAGAGATTATGGTAGGGCTTCAGAATGGTGATTGGCTGACACCACCTGACACCCCTCTGATTGGAGAAAAAAGACGTGCTGGTTTGCTATACATACTGTACCAGGAAGAGGATTTCTTTCTATTCGAAACGTGTATTTTAAAAGTTTAAGAAGTAAAAACCTTACAGTGTACACAGATTTCTAAACTGATCAGGATCGTTATCTTTGTCTTATGCATAATAATGTTCACCACTCTGTCCAGCAAATTAATAATAAACTTTATTTTATATAGCGTTTTAAACGAATAAGTAATTAGATTGCTCATAAACCTAATCACTTATTCTACATAAACACAGCATAATTGCTCTCTGAAAATGCTTTTTCTTTTTATTTAGGCTCAGATTTCAACTATAGATTGTATTATTATAAACTTTCTTGGAAAAATGTCTTTTATGTAAACCATGTTTGCTATTAATTCATTTAGGGCTAGAATATGTTCATTGTCTTCCAATCGAGTCGAGTTGACATTAGAAGCTTGCCACGCCCGAACTGTTACACCAACGCATTAGCATGTTAAAGCGATTTCATTGAGGAGCCTAGCTTTCTTAACTAGTAAGTACTGTACTTCCTTGGTTTTGGAGGGGGGAGGTGTCTTTCGCTGGAAATCTCGCCCCCTTCTACTTCGAAAATACCTGTGAAACCGGTTTAATTTGTCACAGCCAGCACTCCTGCAGAGAGGGGGGTTGTACTCATTAATGTCTTAGCCAGAACACATCATTATATCTCATTTTGTATTTCTATAAAAAAATCGTTTGCCCAGCCTAACACTATTGTTGTTATTGTTTTTATCCTGTAAAGCGCTTTGAGGAGCACAGCTTCCTCACCACTTAGATTACTTTTTGATACCATCCTTACACAAAGCAGAAACTTCTTGTATTTTCCGATGACATACAAGTGGAAAGATTACAGATTTTAATCATCTTTTTTTCTGAACCAGGGAAAATCTGATCATGTTTCTCTATAACAATAATAAAAAACTTTATTTTACATATCACCTTTAAAAGTGGCATCTCAAAGCAATACAGTAGATGTAAACCACAGATTACAAAGTAAATACCCAGACAAACGCAATCGCGTTTTTAATAAAATGCTTTTATTCATTCAGCAGAGAGAGAGAGTAAAACCTGGGTGTAACAGCTGTTCCTTTTTCTGATCACTCGCTCTCTGGATAAACGTCTCACCTGTCCTGTTCTTTGTTTTCCTAATTTGCTGATTATGCCTTCTGCGATCCACTCCTGCCCTCACACCTAAAGAAGACTATTTTAAATTTCTTTGCGCGGTCCATTGTGCAATTAACCCTTGTATGTGCTGTCCTTAAGGTGATATCCCATAAAGGTGATATGTAAAATAATGTTTTTTATTATGATCAGATTTTCCCCGGTTCAGAAAAAAAGATCTAAAGTATACTAGTTTGTCACTAGTATACTTTTAATACAGTCTTTGCTGTGCTCTTGAGGATCCTTGTGATATTTCGAGCTCTGGTTGAATGATAAGTGTCGTAGTTTAAATCTCTCTCTCTCAATTCAATTCAAGGTGCTTTATTAGCATGAAAGATGGATACAATCAGTGTTGGGTATTTACTTTGCTTTGAGATGCCACTTTTAAAGGTGATATATAAAATCAAGGCTTTAACTTGCTTTAACTCCGCAAGTCTGAGTTCTTGTGTCTGTCCTATCCGAACCCGAAAGTATTACAATATGTATCTTTATAGCAGGTGGTGTACAGCTTTTTAGTATAGATTACACTTTTCTAAAATGTATTTAAAAAATAAAAACGATTACGATCTAATCTTTCCATGTTTGATCCCGAGATCCCAAGAAAAATAAATCTAAACGGGGAGAAAGCTATACTGAAAGTTTATTAAGATACTTAGAAGATAAAGATATCAATTTATGTTGCATTTGTCTGATTGTGAATAAAAAAACATATATATTTAAACCCGCGTTTGCGATTTAAATCAAAACGCGATTTAAATCAATATAAATGTTTATATTGTAACGCATAGGTGACTATTCATTGTTATTAAAATGACTTAAATTCGATCATGTTGTGATATTTAGAAATATAAAAGTCAATTAATTGTCCATAATATTGCTATTCTATTTTTTCAAAGAAATGTTGCAGTACACGAATATAATCATATCGTTATTAATTTCTTTAGATACCAATTCCATTTTATATTAGCAGAAAAGCTTAAAACTACCACTTTTTTACACGCTATTTCACGTTAGTTAAAGACTTTGATGCTTAAAATGTTTAGGGAGAAATGGAATACTGGTGTATTTTTTCTTTAAAGTACCGATTCCTGGAATCTGACTGGCTGACACCCTTCTGAAGTGGTTCCATAATATCTGGTATACGGAAAAGAAAGCGTTGATAAAAAAGCCTGGATTCTCATGTATCTGATACAAGTATCTTTTAATACAGTCTTTGCTGTGCTCTTGAGGATCCTTGTGATATTTTGAGCTCTGGTTGAATGATAAGTGTCGCAGTTTAAATAATTTTCATAGTTAGAAATTATGAAACGCTCTGTTAAAAGCAAGGGAGTTTTTATGTCCGTTGCAGTAAAAGAAAATGCCTGACAAAGTAGGGCTTGGACAGATTCCAAGTGCTTGTACAAATGTGCTAAAGAAATTATACTTTGAGTTTACAGCTTGTCCAAAGTCATTCATTATTAATACTATTAGTAATATCTTCGGTAAAGGCTTTGATGCATAAATATTTCTGATAAAGGTAGGTTGTGTACTTTTGTCCAACTGAGCAATCTTGTTTTCATAAAATATACCAACTTTTTATTGACTGATGATTAACATGCTGTAATACACAGTTTAAATTTAAAAGCTCAAATGCTGTACATGAGAGGTTAAGCTTTATTGGCTCCTCCTGGCGGTTTTACAAGGTGACGCCGGATACTTTCCGGCATGACGTCAAATGACGCGATTTACCCCGTGATACTGCGTGATACTGCGACACGCCCACCGGGGTATACCGCGAAATACCCCACCCATTTTGAATGGCTGCATCTGTATAAGCAAAAATAGGTTTGTATTCTTATTTCATTAACAAATTTAACGCGCAAAAGAAAGAGTGACCCACAGTGAATAAATTATTGACTTCACAGAAGGCCAACTTTGATTTCATTAAGGTGTTTTAGATAAACACTGTAACTATGTAGATGAGTAATGAAAAATATCTGGAAATAGCATCGGTTATGAAGAGACCTTTAACTACTGTAGGCTCCGTGAAAATACTGGATCTCAAAATGAGAAAAAAAGCAGTGATTTTGTTCTTGAAACTGTGTTCTTTATTAGATTATACTGTGCATTTTAATAAGAGTGTAAAATGAGATACTGAACAATGTGGATAATACAAGGAGGACCTACTTAATTTATTAATAGACATTTAAATGTTGTTGTTTTTTTAGTTTCTGTATGTGTAAAACATAGCAGCATTGATGAAAAGATGAATCTTTGAGAAATCAGACAATAAAGTATTATAGTATTATATCATAGATTGAAAGCATACTGTATCTGACAATTCAAAGTAATAAATTCTGTAGCTTGTACAGGAATCAAAAGAGCACAAAGCAGGCCTCTGGTCTGAATGGGATGTGAATCTATCACTGTGCATATACATAAGGAGGACATCAGGTTCATCAGCCATCAGTATGAAAATGCAAGGATACTGGTGCACAGACCTTCAAACAAAAATTGAATTAGTGGAAACTAATCACAAATCCCAAAATCATAAAACAGCAACATAATTTTCTGTGGACACTTTCTGTGGGCATTAACTGAGTATTTTTTACTAGGCTTGATTTGTTTGATAAATCTTTTTTGATGATATGATTTTTTTGATGATATTTTTCCTGAAAATGGAAACTAAAACATATTATGACAAATTATTGTTTAGATGATTTTAGTACTTTTGTTCTATATACATAACACAGGAAATCGTTATCTCTTAGAAAAAAAATAGATTAAAAAGACAAATTATAGGAGAATAATAAATGCATCCAGACATTTCAGAAAAGAAAAGGAATGGAAAAGAAAAAAAATAAATCTCTCCAAAAAACCCTTTCATTCATAAAAATAGAATAAAATATAAAAATACTCTTTATTCTCTTACATATTCCACAATGTATTAAATATTCTAAACTGAAAAAAAGTCTATTTATTACTAGAAATATAGTAAGTTTGAAAACATTAAGACGGATAGGTCCCTTCGTCAAATGTGCCAACTGAAGAGCCCTATGTGATTGCTTTTACTGTACAAGTACTTTGGGTCTCTTTTTCTATAGAAATGTCAAATATCATGTAACAAAGTAATTGATTGGAACCACAACTTGTACATAAAAATATAGAAACCACTTAACAGAGCAATAGACAGCCATTTTCCTTGACAATTGTTTTATAACTAGGTCACTACGATTTAACATTATTGAAAAAAATCATAAAATGTCATAAAATTTAATATACTTTCCACAGCATAATGTCTTTCCAGGCCTTAAAATTACTCCTTAATAGTATCCTCCCAGTGAGACTGCAGTAGCTTTTCCACATTGTTGACTTTGACTTCCTCCACTCCATTTGGGTTGCTGATAAATAATCTCGCTCATAAATGCTGGCTACACCACCTAAATTATGACTCCTGGTGTGGCTCATACCATTCCTTTTACTATGTATGGGTCATACAGGTTATAGTAACTTCTTTCCAGGCTTTCTTAGTGTTATTACTCTTTCAATTACACTAATTATACTCCACATGTACTGTAAATGTAATTAGTGGTGCACCACAGAGGTCTTTACTATGACCATTAATTAATTTCTATAGTCTATATTCTGGTATACTGTAGGTAGTAAAGTAACCATGTACTAGTATTAAAAAACACCACAGAAGTGGCAAATGAAATTCATAGAAATTTAGATATTTCAAGAGTGGGCAAACACCAGTCAAACGAAAATGATATACTGTACATAGTAAAATGGAATATTCTGAGCTAGAACAGTCCTTTTTGTTGACACATCATTTACATCTTCTAGGGAATGTGGAAAGCAATTAAAAAGGCAAACAAAATGCTAGGTTATACAATTAAAAGCCAGACTTTAAATCAAGGGATTTTATGATAAAACTGCACAAGTAAGTCCCCAATTAGGATATTTTAAAGAATTGTTGTCACCATGTTATAGAAAATATATAGTAGATTTATTAGTCCAGAGAAGAACAATTGGATAAGTTGGACATTCTGGGGCTGCCCTACACAAGAGAATGCCCTACACTGACAGGCTGAAGGAACTTAATCTTTTTATTCAAGAAGAAAGAAGATTAAAAAGGGACCTGATACTGTACAAGTATTCAAATTCTCCAAAACCACTGACATAGTCTACCTAGTAGATTGCTTCAGAATTACCAGTGAAATATAAACCAGAAAAAAAAGTGGAAACAATGTGGAAGTACATTTCAAACCCAGAATAGGACACACTTCTTTGCCCAAAGGTTTCTGTGAGCATGAAACAAGCTACCCAGCCATGCTGTGGAAGCCAATATCCTAACTTCTTTCAACATAAGGTTGTGAACCCTGGATCAATTAACTATTAACTACCAAACAGGCTAGAAAGGCAGAATGGCCACTTCTCATTTGAAAACATACTTATTATGTTCTTCCCTAGGAATAAAATTAATTGACTATCTGATTATATTTTCTATTCTTATATCTTCAATTTTCATTAACAAATTAAAATGTTCTTTCAACTTGTCAGTCTATTTCAGTAAATCTTCCAGATCTCACAAAAACATTTGCAGATATGATAGCAGACTGCATCTGAGCTTGAGAGCTGGATGCAGCTGAAGACCAAAAATAAAATCTTGATTGCTTTTCAGGATAGCTGATTGAAAATCAAAGTGCTGTATTAAAATATTTGATTCTGAGATACATGAAACCTGAAGTCTAGCCAATGAAAGGCAATTTATTTCTGATGTAGATGATTGTGTTGTATTTAATTAAGGTAGTAATTACAACATTAGGAGAGTCTTAGTAATCAGTTCAAAATTAACCTCTCTATCCTCGGGAGCTTTTCTAAAATGAGTTACACAATCTTTTACAGAAACCAAATTAGTCAACAAATGATGACTATGGAAATAAAATAAGCTGCATGTATACTGATGAATTGCAGCAACACATACTTTGAGGTGTAATTAAAGGTATGAAACTTTTGCTTAGACTACGTTTATTAAATAAAAGTAAAATGAAGATTTACAGGGTGTTGTTGCTGGGTATAATCTATTATTTATTTTATCTCACAATATCTATATATTGTAAATGGTTTGAACTAGCATCACACACTATATTTATTATTCAATAAAATATTTCATTACACCCATAAGCTTCTTTTATGCATTATATGCCATTTTACATAAAATCTATGCTTGTCAAATAGACCCTGTTATGTTATTCCTAGAGCCTTTTGTTTCCTGACAGTGAAAACCTAATGAATGCTGTGCCTGTCAGCATTGCAGTTTTATCTTCTGCAAGCAATAATTTCTTCATACTTCACCAGTGAATGGATTTATTGTCACATTTTAATTAAATAATTTCTTGTATGGCAATAAATGGAAAACACACTAAGATAAAATGGTTTGACTCCTAAAAATTATTTTAGACTCCCAATTGTTTCATCATGGGTCTTAGTTGCAGTAATACCAAAGGCTGTTACTATATGAATCAATGTACATTTGGAAACATTTAAATAATATAGAGATACAGTGCCTATGAAAAGTATTCACCCCCCTTAGACTGTTCCACATTTTATTGTGTTGCAGCGTGGAACCATGATGTATTTAACTGAGAATGTTTGCCACTCATCAACACAAAGTACTCTATACTGTCAAAGTGAAATAAAAATCAGACATTTTACTAAATTAATTAAAAATAAAAAACAGAAAATAATTGAATGCATAAGTATTTACCCCCTTCCTTTGACATACCTTAATTATCTCTGAGGTAACTCCAAGTCACATAATTATGTGACTGGAGTCCACCTGTGTGCAGTTGAGGTGTTTCACATGACTTCAGAATAAAAACACCTGTGTCTGGGAGCTTCCCCACTTAGTTAGTGCATTTCCAAGGAAACACTACACCATGATGACCAAGGAACATTCCAAGCAATTCTGAGACAAGGTTCTTGAAAATACCAGTCAGGGCAAGGATATAAGAACATTTCCAAGGCATTGAATATACCCTGAAGCACAGTGAAGTCCATCATTAAAAATTTGAGAAAATATGAAACAACTGTGAATCTGCCTAGAACTGGCCATCCTCCAAACCTGAGTGTGCAGGCAAGAAGAGCCGTAGTAAGGGAGGCCACAAAGAGGCCTAAGCCAACTCTAAGAGATTACAGTCCTCCATGACAGAGATGGGAGAAACTGTGCATGAGACAACAATAGCACGCACACTTCATAAATCTGGCTTGTACGGAAGGGTGTCAAGAAGAAAGCCTTTGTTGAAAAAAACTTGTATCACGTCTCGGCTGGGGTTTGCCCAATTTGGAGGACGATTCTATGGTCTGATGAGACCAAAATTGAACTTTTGAGCCTCAATGCTAAGTGCTATGTTTGGAACAAACTTAACACAGCACATCACACTGAAGGTGAAGCTTGGTGGTGGTAGCATCATGCTTTGGGGATGCTTCTCTGTGACAAGGACTGGAAAACTCATAAAGATAGAAGGAAAATGAAAGGAGCTAAGTACAGAAAAATCCTGGAAGAAAATGTGCTGTCATCCACAAGAGAACTGGGAATTGGAAGACGATTCATCTTCCAACAAGACAATGACCTGAAACATACAGCAAAAGCCACACTGGAGTGGCTTTAAACCAAAAACGTTAATGTCCTGGAGTGGCCCAGTCAAAGCCCAGACATCAATTGAGACCAACTGAGCATCTGCGGAATGACTTAAAAATTGCTGTTCACAAATGGTCCCCATCCAACTTGATGGAGCGTGAGCAATTTTGCCAAGAATAATGGGCAAAAATTCTAGTGTCAAGATGTGCAACGCTGATAGAGACTTACCCAAAGAGACTCACAGCTGTAATTGCTGCCAAAGGTGGTCCTACCAAGTATTAACTCTGGGGGGTGAATACTTATGCATTCAATTATTTTCTATTTTTTTTATTAATTAGTATTTAGTAACATTTCTGGATTTTGTATTATAGAGTACTTTGTGTTGATGAGTGGCAAACATAATCAGTTAAATACATCATGATTCCATGCTGTAACACAATAAAATGTGAAAAAGGCCAAGTGGGGAAACTTTTTATAGGCACTGTATATTGATGTCCTTAGCAGTCCATCTTGAGGAGAGAAAGACACAAATGGAGAATCACCTTTTCAGAGAATGCACTTAGCTCACAGTGCCTAAAAACTCAGCAGAGTAGAAGAAAACTGCCCAGATGCCAAGGTTCCTTACTCTGATATTAAATCATTGATCTACATCTTTGAATTTTTAGTCTGCCCCTATAATTGTATTAAATTAATATTTTAATTAATATCATTTGAGAATATAATTTGAGGAGAATTTAGCAAAAAGTCTTTAAAAATGTTCTAAATAGATGTATTGAAAATATTGCTACAGGAGCTGAGAAATTTGGCAGTCACAAATACATTTCTAGATAATTTCCATTAAGTTCTTTCTTAACAGAATTTCTTCAATATTAAGAGTGGATAACACTTTAAATTACATGAAGACAGGCACAGTCAGTTATGCTGTAACCCAACCTGGCTCTTATTAAATTAATGTTAATGTTTTTGATGCCATTTACATTTTATATTTGACTATATACTGTATATATCTACGTCCTGTCTGTAAAACCTTTATGAAAAGAGTACTTAAGGGACATTTATAAAATAATCACTTAACACAAATCTCTTATTACAAGGTCTGTTTCAAAATGCTATATTTATCTCTTTAATGCCTTTGGGAAACTGTAAAATGTATATTTTAAATGAACTCTTATAAACCTAATGATAAAATATGAGTCGATAAAGTGTGATATACAGGTATAAGCATGAACAGCTTAGTTTGCATTTTAATGCAATAAATTTTACTATACTGAACACATCTACCTTAACTTTATTCAGTTGTATAATGTAAATCTGACACTAATACATAAGTGAGAGCAGGGATGAATCGTTTTTAACTGAGAACAGAACAAACAAATTTGGAAAGAAGAATTATTTTGCACAATTTTCAAATATGTTGATAATAAATATATTAATATTCTGTGAAGAAGGAAAGTAACAGAATAGTTCACTGTACCAAAGGTACTATAATGAAAGCTCTACTTTATGTTTTAAGTGTTCCAAAACATAATCTTTCCAATAATTCACTCTCATACATTTTGTCTTTCAAGAAAGTTGAAAAATGTCAATATTGAATATTATTTGACATGCACAGGGCTTATAAGTTTAATGATCAAATGATTTTGCTCTAATTAAATTAACTGATAATTACAACATATTTGATCATTTTGACACTAACAATCATGCTTTTCAAAGGTCAGTAATATTAATTGGTTGAATTAAATCTAAAGAGCTTTTATTTGTACAAGATTTCTCTGCTTCCTGTTCTCTCATCAATGCAGTTCTTACTTACAGACAATTGTCTTACCCACAAAAATGGTCAAATTATATAGAGGGTTGGGCTCATTTTGGGCATCACTGATTAAGTTTAATATAGTTGATTTACCATGAATATCATCAGGAGCAATTTAAAGTGGTCACTTAGGTTCGGTTTTAATATAAATGATCTGACTGCAGTAAAAAAGGTTAACTGATATTTTTTTTTCTTGATTAATGAAGGTGAAAGGCCCTTAAAATAGAGAAAGATAAGTAATTCAGAAAACAATGATGGCAAAGCAGTGATGATTCAAGATACGGATGGAGAATGTCCTTGAATTTCTTAGAGTTGCGTAAACGTAAAAATGCAAGCTTGCGGATTGCTAAACCAGGTAAGCCCCATACTATTTTTGAAGAACCTTATTTACCGTTGGCAAAGAGCTGACACATATTGTCTGTGGAGAAAAAGCTGCTAAACAGCTCGACCTGCTGCCCTCTCTGAAAGATACAGTCACTCAGAGAATTATTGATATGGCGGATGATATCAAAAGTACGCTGATAGAGCACGTTAAGATGAGCAGATGCTTTTCACTGCAATTAGTTGATTCTGTAGATGTCGTTGACTTGGCCAATTTGCTCGTTTACGTTAGATACGAGTTTGAGGGTACGTCCGATGAGGACTTTCTGTTCTGTAAGCCACTAATAACAGGAGCTACAGGAGAGCACATATTTCAGCTTCTGAATGAATTTATTGAAGAGAATGGCATCGACTGGATAAAATGAGTTATAGTTTGTACAGATGGTGCTAGAGCAATGACAAGCCGACACAGCTGTGTAGTTGAACGAATTAGAGAGGTTGCTCCAGAAATGAATGGACGCATTGCAACATCCACCGCGAGACCTTTGCCGTCAAGAAAATGCCTGATGATTTAAAATCTGTGAGACTCTTTTGTGAATTGTATCAAGGCTCAAAAAATGAATTCACATCTGCTTTGCTCGACTAAATAGGCTCACCCCTCTCGCTGAAATGGTGCTTTTATACTGTATTGTTTATTTTTAACTGTGGTTGTTCCTGTTTTTTTTTCTGTAAAGCACTTTGAGAAGCCACCTTTAAAGGCGCTATATCAAATAAAGTTTATTTTTATCATTATTATATGTGTATGTGAGTGTTTGCGCGAATGCGCGCTCATGTTGGTCATTGAGAATTTCTGGGGTTCCTATGAGAAGATGACTTGTAGGTGGTACTTGGATGCTTTGGTTTGATCAGGGGTGGTACTTGGTCCAAAATGTTTGAGAACCACTGCACTAAACCCTTACAGCAGTCAATCCTGCTTCCTAAAACCCAACCACAATTAGTACTATGAGAACCTTATTAATACACTAAAATCACTACTCTTATGTCAGAGTTTGGAATCTAATCCCACACCAATAATATAATTAATTAACAAACACCTATTGAGCCTATTTACAGAAAAGGCTATCTTCGATGGTTTCAATTGTCAGGTCAACTATCTGCTTTCAAAACCTAAAACACCTTGCTTCGCTCTTTTTTAGACCTTTTTCATTCCAGAGATTGGGTTCTTCTCTCTTTCAATTACATTTTATTTACTGAGACTGCTTATCTCTCTTTTAAACTTATTCTACTAACCTCTCATAACATTTGATCATACCATTTTCCTATGCTATCTCCCCAAAATGATCCTGAATTGGGGTATTTACAGATTAGTTTTCTGTTTATATCTCTCTCTTTGACTACTTCTTCAAAGGCTTCACAATATGCCTCTTAACTTTTCTATATGTGTTCCCCAAGGATGCATTCTAGGATCCTTTTTTCAGTCTATTCCAACTCTCTGGGTTCACTTATTTTATCCCATGGTTAAGAATACCACATTAATCGTAATGAGACTTATCATTAATCTTTCTTGTCCAGTCTTTCTTAGTTTTCTTCTCTCTTGCCTGTCTAGTTCCTGATATTTTTTTTTACCTACAGTGCCTAAAGTGATCTTCCCTTTTCTAAGAAACTTTCTTCAGTCATTTCCTCATACAAACACTTGCTCCCTCTAAGCTTGAATGCTAAAACAAACTCCTAGATACCATTTTGGAATCAGACATATACCTTCTTCAATTCATCCAAAACACTGTGGATTGCTTAGTATTCCTATTGCCTTATGTTTCTCACAAATCCCAGCAGTAATCCCTCTTCTGTGCACTCTTGACTGTGTATCTCTGCTCAGTTGATTTAAAACCAGATAGATACTCTTGCCTTAACTACCACTCTCTTTATCATTTTGCTCTATCTCTAATCCCTTGTCTTCCCTAATCACCTCCTCTAGTCCTCAATGCTAATCTTCTGCTGGCAATTTAGTCCTTCCTTTTCTTCAATTTTTCACTTCTTGTGCCTATTCATTCTACATACTTGCAGTAGAACTGAAACCATCAGGACTGCTGCATCTGTAAGCATCTGTAAGCATCTCCTCAAAACCCATTATTTTAGAATACCTTTATATTTTGTAGTTCATCCTTAAATTGTTGTAAATATATTGTTTTGCATTGTGTCAGATATTGTATATTGTTTTATTGACTGATATTCTTTGCTTTATTTTTGCTTTTCTTTAAGTGTTTTGCATTATGCTGTTTTTAGCAGTTCATTGTTTGGAATTAAAGTCACCCTTGATAAAAATATCAGTAGAATAATTGTAAATTAAAAAGTTCATAATAATAATAAAATGACCGATTTAGGCTTAATGGTACGGTTAAGAAAGACTTTGTGCTCAGGTTTAATACTGAAACATAATAACAGGAATGTTAGGACTCATAATTACACAAATATAATTTCTAAATTCAAATCTATCTTGTCTTTTGTTCTTAAAACTTGTAATCTACAACTTTCACTTAACATTTGCTGCAATAAGCAAATATAAATTTCCAGTCTTTTGTGAACATTCACATATCGAGAACATTGTGTAAAGCAACTATTGCAGTGATGCCAAATTCCTCCAATCCTGGAGGGCTACAGTCCAGAGGCCATATAGGTCTGTTGTAATTGTAACAAGCTTAACACTTGAGAAGAAGTGTTATATTGGTGTCAATTGGGTAAATAATTACTTCAGAGTTAGAAAATTAAAGAGCTTACAGTTGAATGAAAACCAAAAAACCATGCAACACTCAAGGGCCAGAGCTCTGCATCCTGCATCTACTGTACAGTATTTCATTGTTAGTATGGGGCTCTGGCAAGTTAGTGCATACAAAACATAATATTAATACATGTGAAGTGCTAAAAGGAGGACTGGACTGATGACTGCCACAGTGATTGTTATGCCCTTGTGCAAATAAATATTGCAGAATCAAGCTGCAAACACAAACTATGCTACAGAGCATTTACAGGATTAACAACACTGAAATATCAGCTGACTGAAGAAACACAAAGTAATCGGATGTCATTCACACTAATATTTGCAAAATAAATCACTGAATTTCATACAAGATTAGATGTTATTTAATACATTAATTAAACTGGGATTAACGTTGCTTTGTTAATAATTTGTAAAGGAGAAATACAAAATCTAACATTTTGCAGTGCAAATATTTAAAGCTTTCAACGGTTTTACTTGAAGGAATGGAATTTTAAAAATTGATTTTAACTGACAGTTCTATCCTTGTACATGCAGACATGCATGTTTTCTTTAAGAAACTTTTTGAAAGTACATATCTGTGTGTTTAATTACCTAAGGCTAAGGTTGGCACAATATGTTATGTAATCTACACAATATGTAGATTATTTCTCTCAGATCAGAGAAAAAATCACAAGTTAATAACTCCCTAGTCCCTACATGAAACTGGCCTCTATGACAGAATGCCATGTATGAAAAACAATTAAAAACAATTCAGCAAAGTATTTCATAATGAAAAGATGTGGCAAAAGGTTAAATGAGTAAAAACTTTTGGGGTCCCAATTCAAACTTATACTTCTGGAGCAAAGCCAACACAGTGCCTTACAGCACAGATTCAACACAATACCAATAGCCATGCAACATTATGACATGGAACTGCCTCTCATTAGTAAGGACTAGAAAGTTTGTCAAGATTCAGAAGAACATTGATTAAGCAAAATCCACTTCAGTCTGTAGCTAAAGACCCGCGACTGGGACAAAAACTAACCTTTCAGCAGGACAATGACCCAGAGAGCAAGAACAATGTTATACCGAAGTGGAATAAGAAGAGTAAAGTGAATATCCTTGAGTGATTGAGTCAAAGGCCTGCCTTGAATCCAATAGCAAATCTGTGGTGAGATTTTAAAGTTGCTGTGTATCAACAATCCTGAAATATATTGATGACACGTGAGCAAGCTTACAAAGAAGAATGAACAATAATTACACCAGACTGGTGTGCAGTGTACATTTTGATAAAAAAGCCTCACATCTTAAATTCCTGCCAAAGGTGCTTCCAACTAGTGATTCAGGGGGTTGAAGACTTATGCAATCACTACATTTTAGGGGGTTTTTTTTGCAGGTTTTTTTTTTCCTTACTGAACTTCTTTTATCCATAAAGTAGGACATTGATGGAAGGAGAATAATTTTGCATGGCACTGTACTATGTGATTGTATTTATTTATGTTGTTATACTTTGAAATTCTTGAAAGGCACTTATAAATTACATATATTAGTATTGCTACTCCTATTTTGCCAGCATCATAGTGTGCAGGAACCTAATTTCAAGCCATATTTTGCTACCTTTGTTTTTGAAAAAAAAGAAGTGCTGATAACAATTCGTGTGGTAGCCATAGGATAAATTTTATATAAAAAATAACTACTTATTTTCAGTGGCTTTCATGATAGAGTTTTATTCCCTTTTATTATTATATAAACATTGTAGTCATTTCCAATCATATTTTGATGTATAATGTATGAGAAATAGGAGCTACTCATCGATGCTGCTATAATTGGTGAATGTTGATATCTGGTAAGACTATGTCTCAAAACCACAAATTTCTATCACCCACAGGAACAGAAAACCATCTCCCTCAAAACTCTTTTTTTAGAATAAAAAACTTTTTTTCTTGCATTATTTCTTCCATGTCTTCTAATTGTATTCAAAAGTCTAGACTTTTCAGTTTCTTGTTAAGACATATTTATATGTTTTTGGAGAGCTCCATAAAGCTTTAATAGTATATAGTGTACTTTTGTGTATAATTTTCAGTATATAAACATATTTAAACCTATAGAAGATACTTCTTTATCTATACAGTATCTTTTTACTTTAATGTTTGATTGTCTGAACAGAATGTTATCTATTTATGAGCAATCCAATGGTAAAAATCAGGTGCAGCCACAATGTGATTTTCATTATTTCAGAGGATAATGAAGTCTCTATGTTCATCCATCTTTGAACAGTATTTTTTATTTTAACCTTTAATATGTTTTTCATTCCTCATTCCTCATTTTTTATTTATTCTTATTCATATTCTGACATAAAATAGATCTGAAGGTATGTCTCTAGAAGAGAACAACCTGTTTTAAACAGTGAAAAATATATCCAAAACACAAATGCATGCCAAAAATATTATTGTCTAAATTCAGTGAACACTTTCATGCATGTGTGATGCATGTTCATGACTTGGGGTTTTAATGTAACAAAAGCGCAGTATGTACTGTATGCCACAGATTTTAATTCATTGCATGCAAAAAATATCCCTTTGTGCATTATTCATTTTCCAAATTCATATTCTTGAGTGGCACTTCAATCCCTTGCATCTACCAAAATATTAAGCTTGGAAATTGAATTCAGCTGAACTGATGGTTTTGTTTTTAAATTACATTCCTAACTGAGAAGTCTGCTTTGTTTAGTTTTAAGTGACATCCTTTCATGTTCTACTGACTATATACAGCTGCATTACTCTTAATTGCCATGTTGGTTTGAATGATTCTTCTGTCTCTCCCTCTTGTGATTTTCTAACAAGCATTTTGCAATGCACAGTAGCTTTTTAGTTAGGTATCAGTCTATCCATTTTCAATAACCGCTTAGTCCAATACAGTTACAACAAGCCTAGCCAGACATATAGTGAGTGCAAGGTTTCAGTACATTACATTTTAATCAGTTAGAATAACAACAATTATAAAAAATAAAAAAGCAGGTCAATGTTTTAGAAAGACATTCTCTGACCTTGCATCATTCCTAATCCGTTTCTTTTATTTCTTTGCAGAACAGACTATGCTGTAGGATTGCATTGAAATGCTGCTTGTACAGTTCTCGTTATTGTCAATGAATTAAGTTTACTTTATGTGGAAAATTCAAACTAAAAATTAATATGAAGAAGGTCTTCATTTGCATTTTAATGCATATAAACACAATACAGTATGTAGTTGTCTTGTGGCCCAAGCAAGCTCTTACTGTTTGATCGCCCTTGGCACTATTCGAAAAGGTTGCACAGAGATTAATTTTTAAAATGTGTAAACAGATTACAAGAGTAATTCCATTTAACAATTAATAAGAAATAATGTAATATAAAGAATATTATTTAAACCACAACCATTGTGCTGATATGTGAACATTTAAAAGAACAAAATAATTAATTGCACTGACAATAAAATATTCTTCCTTTTTTAACATTTGATTTAAATTAAGAGAGTTAAAGCTATGTTCACCATAATCAAAAAGGCCAGTTTAAATATTATAAAAAATAAAAATTGGAATGGTAAGAATTATCCTTAACAGTCCTGTGGCAAAATGCATTATGTCCAGACTCTCAGGTTATGCTAACACATTTTAATAATTAATTTTACCCCAAGCAAACCATGCCACTTCAAATCTGTTTTTAACATGTCGTACCCTATTAGGCATTATGGGACCTTTGTTTTTAAATTTTTGTGCTCTATCTAGTTGAATAGATTATCCAACTATTCAGTTATACAAACAAAAATTGCACAAAAATTCAGACAGAATGAGATAATGTCTATCATGACATTCAGTGTTGTATTACAGTGTTACTAAAATGATACTAATTAATGCTTAGATGTACAGTGTAGTATCTGAAGCATAGACGCTGAAACAAATGTTATGTTGGGCAACTGAACAGCAGCAATAAACAGTCTTATTGGTGGTCTGCTCAGTACAAAGTGTGAGAAGAAATGATAACATATGGTCTTAAATGCTTAGATGTTTTAATGTCTTTCTTAAGACATTGTTTATCATATTGTAATATGCTTCCTAGGTCTACTGTAATAGAATATGTAAGCACAATCAGTAATTACGTATAGGAATTGGTCATAATGTCTAACTCATACACATCTTTCCTGACATCTAAGGAAGACATTCTTGTTGGAATGAAGAGCACGTTCAGCAATAAGCTGATCCAACCAAGGTGTGACAGGGAGCGCTACAGAAGGTCATTCTTGCCTTCTGCCATAAGACTTTACAACTTGTTCACTGTGTGTCTGGGCAGGGGTAACATTGACCTGTTTTTGGGACTAAACATGAATTTTCTGTTTACAACTGGTGTGCAATATATCATTGTGGATAATGTGCAATATATTTATACTGTGCAATACATCTTCTTGTGTACTGTATATTCTGGTTCATTTTTGAATATTCTGTACTGTGTGCTATTCTCTATACTCCATTGTATTGCACTTCTCACTGACTGTGCTTACTGTACTGTATTGTTGTTTTATTACATTACAGTGTACTGTGTTGACTGTGCCTGGCTCATGTTGCACTGTAATTTCCCTCACGGGATTAATAAAGTATCTGTCTATTGTACTGTTTTGATGTTGACTTCTCACTTAAGTTTTTTAGAGATGATTATGCAAAGAAACTTGACAGAATCAACTATTCTGTGTCTGTAGCATGAAGCATCTACAACTTTGCATTTCCTTAAGTATCTCAGGCTGGGAATCCAAAGCTCCTTTTCAGCTTGTATTCATAACTTTTCCATTTGGAAAGTCATTCTCTTTTCAACCTTAGCCAGATTAATCCCCTGGTTATTTTCTCAAGATACCAATCCTTGCTGAAGATTGAGATCTTCTGTTGTCATTCCACCATCTTCAAAACAACTGACCTCTCTCTATCATTTCTCCTGCAAACCTGGGCTGCTTTGGGTGAACACAAACCTGTAAGGAATCCCCAATGAAGAGGTATGCGGATCCTATGCAGATGCAGGAGCGGGTAGGTATCGAAACAGGCATATAATCCAAAATGTCAGGTGAGATCATGGTGTAGCGGCGAGGCTTAATAATAAGGCAGAATTAAGTGTTTCTGAGCTTCCCAAATGAGGCCCCATTTCTCTGTTCATCTCTGTGGTGCAGCCACAGAGAGACCATTAGTGCAGGGTGATTTAAGGTTTCCTAGGACAGCTCCCAAAGGGGGATGCATTTAGCTAAGTCTGGCTATCATGATCAATGGTCATCCACTGGCGCCTATCAGTCTAGGGAGTGCCGGATGGACATCTGGACTGCATTCCTAAGTGTCAGGACTAAGTGACTCATATCTCACCTTGATCAACCAATCAGGGACTGGTAGGGCTGAGTAACCCACGTGGGACTCTGATGCCCATGGAACTTTCAGCCAATCAACGAGCTGAAGTTCCTCCAGGTAAAAACAGGCAACACAGGCCTGGAGATTCAGATTCGGGAGATTCAACAAGATTCGGGAGATTCAGTAAGATTCTGGAGAGGATTCTGTGGACTGTTCTAAAGGGAATTCAAAGGAGAATTCCAGGGCAGGACGGCCCAGGAGCAGAAGGCTCCCAAGGGCAGGACATTCTCGCAGCGCGCCTCCTGACCATCCTGAGACTCAGCCCGGACAACCACGGAACGGCCAGTGTGTCCGAGGGCCAGAACTTTCCTTTGTTCTAAGAGTCTAGAGTGGAGGTTGCCAGAGAGTAACCAGCAGCAGGCCTCGTGAACAGGTCAGAACTGTGGACAGCTGAATCACTATTCAGAACTAGCTCTTCATCAGGAACGAACCGGTCCTCTTCCTGACTTGCTGGGATCCACAGTCATCTTTTCTCCTGTGCACAAACTTTGCTAGTTAAAGCCAACACTAACTAGCCGGTCAGTGAGCATCAGCAGCGCACCGTCGCAAGCCGCACAGCACAGCCTGGCACGGAGCCAGAGAGCGCGGATTGGACAGCAACAAGCCTGCAGCTGATTGTTTGTGCCTGCAGGAGATCTGAATCCCCAGAAATTGGATGAGTATTCAACTTCAATGCATTACAGCTCGAGAATTCAATTGTTATCCCAACCAGTTGATATCAATTTAATTCCTAAGAGTTATGTACTTGTTTTGAGTATCTAATGTAGAAGTTATAACCAAGTTCATTTACGAAACGGTCTTAATGAATGATATACTAAACGTATGTCCTCTTGATGTGTAACACTTCGTAACTGATTGAATATATATCTTTTGTATTCTGATATCCTTCTCGATAAGATCTGTTAGGTTTACATGCATATTCTATGTATTAATAAATGTATCCTCGTGTATTAGTACCTGTGTGTGTGCGTTGTTTGAGTTATGTCGCATGGTTGGATTCTAAAGCCATCAAAAGAATCAATTTTGTGATTTACTGCTACAATTAATAATTGTCTCAGTAAATGCCCAAACCCTACAGAACTGGTGCCTTCAGAGAGCCACTATGATTACATATTTGGCGTCCCTGAACGGCTATGAAACACTACAATGGTCGAGAGGCAAAAGGTAGTTTGAAATCTAAGAGATACAGAGACAGGCGTACAATCCAAAACAGTAGGTGAGGTTCAAGGTCAAGGGGCAAAAGGGTAGTTCTGAAACCGGGAGCAGTATCGCAAGCGAGGTACAAACAAAAGTGAGGTAGAGCTCTCTAGGAGAAGACTCGATACCGAGCAGCGGGAAGTGGGTTTGGATGGTTTAAGTAGGCGCTTGTTATTATCAACCCGCTGCTGGCACTGGTTAGCTCTTTTGTGGGTTGATCTGGGCTGGCTGGCGGTCATGACAAAACCCACTGTAACATTCACAAATCATCTTTATGCTGAACCTGTCTTTGTGTTTTGTCCATCTACTTCTGTTACTTCATCTATGCCTGTATTTTTCATTTACAGTCGATGCGTGTTCTATCAACTTTTTTTAGTCTTGCTTTCTAAAACCTCAATCTACTGATCCTCATGCCCATGTTCCTTAACATCTTTTACCTCTGTCTCCAGAATCCTTTTAAACCCAGAATTATCACTTTTGGTGCCTTCTGCCCCTGTTTCTGATGCTGGCTTCTTGGACCCAGGTCTGTCTGGTGTCCTAAACTCAACTCAGCCAGCAGATGTTCTACAATCTTCTCTGCCCTCTGGTGTCCAAGATTACTGAGTGGCCTTTCCATCATTTCGTCATATCAGCAAATTAATCTTTTCCACTCGATAGGAGTCCAGTTTCCTCAGCCCCACCCTGCCTAACCTGTTCTTCTCATATGTAACAAAGCTTTTCAGTTTTTCAAAACCTCAGGTCCACTGTACTCAACACAGCTAGCATTTACCCAAGTCTCTTCTAATAGGCTATCTTTTGCAGCTCATATTCATAACAAATTTTCCTTCTCTACAGTAATTTCTCTCTCTGATCCTAACAATGCCTTGATCTTTACTCAAGCAGCAAATTGTACAAGGTCCCAATGTTAATCTCACCCATGTCCTACCATACTCCACTGATTCCTTTCAAAGCAGAACTGTTGATAGTGGTGCTCTTTCCATCACACTTAAATCAATTGACACACATTCCATATGTATTATCACTATTTCTGAGTTCTTTCTCACCTACAGTATTTTCAGAAATATCACATGTTCTTTCTTAACTGTGATCTTTAAACACCACAAACAGCTTTATGATAAAGCATTTAATGTAATTTTCTCCATTGGAATCAATGTTAATACTAGGCAGCCCTGGATACTAACCTTTACTTCCACAGTTTTTATAGTTTTAGACCCCTATCCTGCACCATTTGCTCTTCATAATCTCAAACCTCTCCCATGCAACTATCACTACGATTATTGAAAGTCCTTTTACTTCTTTCCCACCTTAATCTCCTCCATTAAATGTGTCTTACTCCATTAAAGTCTTCTTCACATCTTCTTCACATAATTCACATCAGCCCCCATAAATCCTTTATTCCAAATATCAGTAGCCTGATGGCCAGCTCCGAGTTTCTCTTCACCACACCACAATTCATGATCATGATCATGATCATGATCATGCTTTTTCTATTCTTAAGAAAGCAAGGTTACGAGTTTGATTTTAAAAAGCAGACTTTTTCAATGCATTTACAATTATGCCTCTTGAATCTGACCTCAGGTTCTCCTACCTCTTTGGAGCATGTAGGCAGCAGAATTTTACTTTGCAGTTCATTTAGGTTTTGGCTGTAGGAACACCCCTCCAAAAACTAACACGTTAGCCTAAAGCCCTTTGCTGGATTCTGTTAAACAGCTCCCTTTTCTCCTTCAGGATTTTCTCACACACAATCGACCTCCCCCATGCAAGAGGTTTATCATACTTGTGACAGTGGAACACACCTCCCACTGCACTCCCCACTCCGCAGTGCATGGGAAATGCGCAGCTACCGCACCGGAGGCTAATCAGGGCTGCGCTTTAAGATCCCCATGTGCCCGCAGACGGTGTTCAAGCCTAGAATTGAATGTGCTCCCAAGCCGGCTACACAACCAATTGCTCTCAGCTACAAGAGGATTTATTCTTCTCATTAAGAAACTATTCTCTCATCAATCGGAGAACAGTCACGTTCCCCGAAGACTACACACCGGCACACCACATAAGAATAAGAAGCACTCTGCCGGTGCTCAGGCAGCACCCTATTGAATCCGACTCCATCACATACTTGATGTTGATTTTTTTTTTAAAGAAATGGGAGATCCTCTTGTTTGGACAGCTAAGTTTTACAAAAAAAGAAAACACTCCTATTCTTTTTGGTTTACCTCAACATCGGCTGTGGCACTTATTTTTAACAAACTAGAATGGGTTGTCTTTTTATCAGGAGTTTCTTGTCATCTTCCGTAGACTCCAGTTTTATTACAGATGGATCCCCTTCTATTGACTTTGGAGGCTATAATTAAGGCCAATACTTTGCAGCTAATTGGCATTCTGAGTTCTCTATCTGATAAATCATCTGCCCTATTTGAATAGTTTCCAATTGTAGCTGCTTCTCTTTGGGGCCACAGTTAGAAATGAAAAAATAACATTCTTATCCAGTCAGATACCCTTGCAGTTATCAAGAAGATCGTCATCACCACTCATCATTAAATTTCTCTCTTGTCTCAGATAACTTTCTTTTATAAATCAAAATAATGTTTGCTGGTTACAACAGATCTCCTGGAAACCTGTTGACATACTCTTGAGCTGGCAACCACTTCCTGTTGGTGGATAGTACACTTGAATCTCACTTAACTTCTTTGACTATTAGAGATGTTTAGAATTCACTGCTACTCCTTCAACCTTTGATCCCTCTTCTTTTACATGCTTATCAGATATCAGCATCTCTTCCATTAATACACTAGTATTTTGCCTTAAGAAACAAAAAAAGGTTCATTATTCACATTACAATCTTACATGTGTCCATATTGTCCATTTGTCAGAGAACACTTCTCTCAGCTTCTCTATGCTTTCCTACTGTAAGTTCTGGTGATTTGGAATCCTGCTTTGTTCTTTTGGTGGGGTCCTAGTTCTCTTGTCCAATGATTAGAAGCTTGACCCTAAGCCAAGCAGATTAAGCAAACATTTTCTATGACTAAAGCACTCAACAAATATTCTCGATACACTTAATTGTAGGGTGTTGTCATTCCTAGTGAAATAGTATTTGGATTCATCAACATCTTTAATCAATCCTACAAGAGTGTTATCACTGGTACATGCTGACTTCTTTCCAGTATGAAATATGTCTTAGTTACTTCAAAAGATTAGATGAATAAAGGCAGTTTCACTTGTAGATATCCATTTCTGTATTAGAGCTCCTAGTCAGCTTATCCAACAAATACTGCATTTCTTGGTTATTTCAAAAGATTTGATGAATAAATGCACTTTTATTTGTTGATATCCATTTAATTATTTTGCTCCTAGTCCATCCTGTATACAGATAGCTGAAGTCTCCATTTATAGTCTCTTCCTTTGTACAGTACAATTCTAATTACATTATGTGATAACACATGATTGTCTCTACCAAAGTTTAGTAATGTGCAGCAGTATTTCAAACATCTTGCCTCTTAATTCTTAGGGTTTTTTTAGCTTTTACACCTCTTTTGATATGTATTGCCACCACACCACCACTCGGCATTTGGCACCTGAGCATTTCATATGGACATATTACATTCATTACCATAATGTTATGCAGGCAGTGTTTCTGCAATCATAGTTACTTATTCACACTTACACTTATTTGGCCCATAGTACTTCCCTGTTCCGTAACAATTTTGATATGTAAGAATTTAATAATTTAAACATTAAATAAATTAAAACATAATAATATAATAATTTTCCTTCTTACAACTTCTGCTTCTATATTTTTTTCCCTGTTCACACTAATATAATATTTCATTTTATCAGAAATTTCTACTAAGACGGACTATTCTCATAGAAAGAAAAAGGATCCTCTTGACACGGGAATCCTTTTGTACTGGTCAGCTCACTGTGTGAATGGGGATGGGGGGGCAGTCAGTTATGTGGGTGAGGTATGTAATCAGCCCTTCACAAGAAACCTCTACAGTTGCTTTTCACCATAGCTTTAGATTGAATTATGTATATTTCTTTTGCAGATTGTTAGTCAAAAACACAAAGTACAAAACTGTAATAATAGCACATTTAAGCAACAGCTTCTTTAAAAGTTGAAAGTGCTAGAAGGCTATATACTGTGTAGCGGCAATACTTGTTAATAAGACAGAATTAAGCGTTGGTATGCTGTCTTAAAGGAGGCCCCATCTCACCCTCCATCTCTGTGGTGCAGCCACAGAGAAAGAATTCATGCAGGCTGATTTAAGATGTTTTCTTTTGATAAGAAGCAAGCTCCCAGACGGGGATACAATTAGCTAAGCCTGGCTATCATGATCAATGGTCATCCATTGGCGCCTATCAGTCTAGGGAGTGCCGAATGGACATCTGGACTGCATTCCTAAGTGTCAGGAGTAAGTGACTCATATCTCACCTTGATCAACCAATCAGGAACTGGTAGGGCCGAGTAACCCATGTGGGACTCTGATGCCCATGAAACTTTCAGCCAATCAATGAGCTGAAGTTCCTCCAGGTAAAAACAGGCAACACAGAGAGCCTGAGAGATTCAGATTCAAGAGATTCAGTGGACTTCTGAGACTTTTTCTAAAGGGAAAAAACGAGAATTCCAGGGCAGGACAGCCCAGGAGCAGAAGGCTCCCAAGGGCAGGACATTCTCGCAGCGCACCTCCTGACCATCCTGAGACTCAGCCCGGACAACCACGGAACGGCCAGTGTGTCCGAGTGCCAGAACTTTCCTTTGTTCTAAGAGTCTAGAGCGGAGGTTGCCAGAGAGTAACCAGAGGATCCACCCGAGGTTAGCAACAGCAGCAGGCCTCGTGAACAGGTCGGATCAGTGGAAAGCTGAATCACTATTCAGAACTAGCTCTTCATCAGGAACGAACCGGTCCTCTTCCTGACTTGCTGGGATCCACAGTCATCTTTTCTCCTGTGCACAAACTTTGCTAGTTAAAGCCAACACTAACTAGCCGGTCAGTGAGCATCAGCAGCGCACCGTCGCAAGCCGCACAGCACAGCCTGGCACGGAGCCAGAGAGCGCGGATTGGACAGCAACAAGCCTGCAGCTGATTGTTTGTGCCTGCAGGAGATATGAATCCCCAGAGATTGGATGAGTATTCAACTTCAATGCATTACAGCTCGAGAATTCAATTGTTATCCCAGCCAGTTGATATCAATTTAATTCCTAAGAGTTATGTACTTGTTTTGAGTATCTAATGTAGAAGTTATAACCAAGTTCATTTATGAAACGGTCTAAATGAATGATATACTGAACGTATGTCCTCTTGATATGTGTAACACTTCGTAACTGATTGAATATATACCTTTTGTATTCTGATAACCCTCTCGATAAGATCTGTTAGGTTTATATGCATATTCTATGTATTAATAAATGTATCCTCGTGTATTAGTACCTGTGTGTGTGCGTTGATTGAGTTATGTCGCATGGTTGGATTCTAAAGCCATCGCAAGAATCAACTTTGTGATTTACTGCTACAATTAATAATTGTCTCAGTAAATGCCCAAACCCTACACAACTGGTGCCTTCAGAGAGCCACTACATTTACATATTTGGCGTCCCTGGGCCGGCTATGATTACATATTTGGCGTCCCTGAACGGCTATGAAACATTACAACTGTATCCATTTTCTAATCCACTTTATACACAAAACACGGTCGATGGGGAAGCCAGAGACTAACCTGGCAAGTAACAGGTGCAAGGCGGAATTCACCTTGAATGGAATGCCAGTGCATCGCAGGTCACTCACAGACACAAACATGCACACAGTCACACCAGGGCCAATTTTATAACAGAATACAGTTAACCTACCAGCATGCTTTTCAACTGTGGGAGGACACTGGAGCACCTGGAGTAAACCCACATGAGCACAGAAAGTACCTCAGGAATTGAACTCAGGGCTCCAGCGCTGTGAGGTTGCATTGCTAACTGCTGTGTCACCTACAGTAGCTCTCCACTGGAAAACCATTACATTTAAATTCTTCTTTTAGGAAATTTCCATATAATGGAGTTTGTTGTTGCCTTTATAGAAACAGAAGAATGGAAATAATGTTTTAGTAATGACCGAAAAAATGACCAAGGACCAAGGATCTGAAAACTTCTTACAAATCGTTTTGCTGATCTCTTAAAAAATAAAAGGAAAGTTTTTCTTGCTTTTATCACAACAATAATTAACATAGCACAACATCTTATACTGTAGATCTTAGGTCAATGGCGGCAACTGCAATTGATTCTTCTACTGTACAATACCTTTACTGGCACAAAAATGAACAAAACCATCCTAGGGAAGCTTGTTGAACAACAGCTCTCATATTTTCAGTGCTGTGAGGTGACACTTATGCAGAACTATGCTTTCTTTGTTAGCACATCCACTATTGGCTGACATCCATTTTGCTTGGTAAATCTGGCATGTGGAAACAATATATCTGTACTTCATTCAGACTAAAAGAACATTTGCTGTTACCGTAGAAAATGTTAATAATGGTAAAGAAAATATTAAGTGATTTTACTTCCATAAAATTCACAAAAACCTAAAAAGAGCATTTTCTTATGACACCTTTTTTCATTTTGAATTTGTAGATAACTATTATTACCTATTGTCATTGCCAAATTAACCAAAATGCTTCTAGTTTTCAAGATCCAGATATCAGAAACAGATTTCAAATTAAAGTTCTAAGTTAAACATTTGGGAGGAGATCAAACCCTCATCTCACTCTCTTTGATCTATCTCCTGTATATATAAACGTCATGATTTTAGCTTAATTAATCACACAATATGTTAGCTAGTTACATTACATGAGGTCAATCTACATTTGCTGTTTCCTGCCAGAAGCAGACGTTACCGTGCATCTCTCCATAGTTCCCTTCTTCTGCCACCTGGTCAAAGCAATCCAAATGCCAGTAAAATATAGAACTCCAGTTAAACTGAAAGCAAAATTAAACCCCAATTAGCCTTCACATAAGATGTCATGCCAATTTCAATTTCTCCCCTTCCAGCTTTTCTAGTCTGCTCACAATTCTTCCAGTACATGAATTTGACTTCAGTCCTGTGTCTGTTCTCCAAGAGAATTTCTATTTCTATACAAGCCTCACCACCTGCCTTGGAATAAACATGCTCTCCAGAGTGACCATGCTGTCCTCCATTACTATTTTGATTTGTCTGATGATGCTGATTACATCCTTATGGTTGCCTTCAGTCCCCATTCTTCTCGTTCACTATCCCTTGGTCCCCACTGGGTCTGTTCTCCAATTTTTCAATTCTTTTCACTTACTTGTTCATCATCAAACTTCCTATCCACTTGCCTGACACCCATGTGATTTGGTTCTTCTTCCCCTATCCACCGTTATATAGACCAACCAGATTACACCTGGCTGCAGATGCTCAATTTGCCTTTTGTGCAAGCCTGAACATGCATTTGTTTTTGCTGTAGTCTGGAGTGGCTCTACGTGGACAAGTGTTACTTCACTATCACTCAAAACATGGTCTTCAGATACTCTAATCTCACTACCTACTCCATAAACCAACTAGTATACACCTTCAAACCAAAACACAATAAGTATCCAAATTCTTTGTTGTGGCAAACCTAATTTTTTTGGGGTGCACAAATTTACCTTATTGACCTTCAAAATTAGCTGAGTGGTATCTTTCTGTGTGCAATAATAATGGTTCAAATGATTTTAGTATACTGTACATCTCTCCCCATAACTTTCTTCTGTGATGTGAAGAATTTGAAGCAAAGATTCAACCATGAAGACAAAGGAGCTTTCAAAACAACTCAGGGCTATAATTAAGGAACAGCATAGACCAAAAGAAAGGTATAAAAAAATTCAAAGACACCAAATATCTCTATGATTTCAGTGAAGTTGATTGAAAAGAATAAAAGATGCATTGTACTAACTGGACTCTTGCCAAGATCAGGTTGCCCTAACAGCCGGGCAAGGAACTGAGCAGCCAGGAAAGGAAGAAAGTTGGGAATATCACTGTGAGACCAGCTTTGGCTTTGAAAAAAACAGTTCAATGGCTGGGATAACAGAAAATATCCATTAGTCAAAGCTACAGTAGCGTGCATGGCAAAGTGGCAAAAAGGAAGCTTGAAAAAACATATTGTTAGAAATGAGGGGTTACACAAATTGTGAAAATCAAGAACTCACCAAGCAGTTCAACCCCCAACTTGTAAGTGATTTCACCAGAATATACCCGAGAAGTTGATATAATTAGAGGCACATTAATTGTTTATTCTCTGGCACAACATTTGGTGAAAAAAAGTAATAATCTAGGCACACTTGGTTAAGCAAATTTGTATTACATTGATAAGACACAAACTACACTACACACAACAAACACACAACACACAATTTATTCTATATACAATGTTTACAAATAAGGCGTTTCAGAGCCCTAACATTCTGGTCACCCAGAAAACCCCAGACTACTACTAAGCATTACTTTTCCAAGTGTCACAAACTTTATCTAAAATGTAAGAGACACTTTTCAGTCACCTAAAGCTGTAACAATATCATTCTGCATGGATTTTGCAAAAAAGCATTGGAGTGATACAGCAAAAATTAGCTAAATGTTTTGTGGTTAGACAAGACAAAATTGGAACCTTTTGCTCTAAATGCAAAATGTTATGTTTAGTTCAAACACAGTAAATCACCTTATCAATACCATTCTTACTGTCAAGCATTGGGGAGGCAGAATTATGTTATTGGGCTGCTTCTCATAAGCAGGAACTGAGGATTTTGTGAAAACTGAGGGGACAACTGACCGAGTGAGTCACACAAATGCTAGAGGAAAACCAATTTTAATTTGCCAAACACTTAAATCTGAGGTGAAAATTAATCTTTCTGTAGAACTTTTATCCTAAGGATAAATATAAAGCTACATAGGAGTGGAAGTGAACGCCCTTGAGTAGCCCAGTCAAAGTCCTGACTTAAATTCTATTCAAAATCTCTGGAAATACTTGAAAACAGTGGTAGTAAATGAACCGCAAACAACAAGAGAGAGTGTCTGTGAAGAAGAATGGGCATAAATTATCCCAAGTTGGAGTGAAAAAAGATCTGCCAAAGGTGTTTCCATAAAATATTTAGTTCAAAACTCTAAATCCTTATGCAATCAACATATTTCATTTTTTTCCTCTTTGTTTTTGCTGCAAGTTATCATAGTTTAAAATTCTTCAGTTTGATCATTCATGTTTTGAATAAAATACTAAGTTTAAAAAATGTATGCATCATTTCACTATTTCACTACAACAAAGGGTGTCATGGGTCTGAAAATTATTGAAAGGCACTGTAGGTTTCAGATGAGGTTAGTTTTGTAAGGGAAAAGGGAATGGTACGATGGCACAGTGATTGGCTGCTCTGGGTCAAATTTTCCTTGGAGTTGCATGGAGTTGTATTTCTCCCTGTGCTGGTGTGGGTTTTCTCCAGGTGTTCTGGTTTCCTACCACAGTCCAAAGACATACTGGTAGCTTAATTGGCACTGGTGTCAGTGTGTGTGTGTCCTGTGTGTCATGTGTATGTCCTGCCTTTTCACATATCATGCTGGGATAGGCTCCGTCTCCACAGCAACCCTGATTTGGATAAAGCATTTAGAAAATGGATAGATGGATGTAAGGGAATAGGGAAAGAAGAATTCAATTTTTCTTTCAAAATACACTTTAGGTTCATTTTCTTCTTCTATTTAATACAGAGACAGTCTACAATTTCAAAAGGCAAAAACTATGTTACAATCACATATACAACACTCAGATTTCTGGCTAGACATATGCTGATAGGACAGCAATGGAGGAACAGAAAATTGAATGCCGATTAGATGGGGTAATGTATTCATAAAGGTTTCCCTGCTCTCTCTTCATTTTGTATCTTGCCAAGTGTCTGTATGGAACAAATAGGCATTTCTATAATGAGAATGTTTTCAGATGAGGAACCTTCCATCTAGCATAAATAAGTTGACAGAAATTCATTTGAATGCATACAGACAATTTAAAAAGTGCATTTGTGCTGGGAGGGGGGTGAATGCATTTTCAAAATCACAGGTTTAACTCTAGGCTGTGAAACTTACCAGCTGGACAGGAGTCTACTTTGAGCATTACTGGCTGTGTACTGCTATACGCCTAAAGAAAGAACACTACTGTATGTGATTTGTTTATGTCTTCATTTCCTCAGCGGGTGTGCAACTTAAAATCTGATGAAGGTAAATTCTTAAACTTCAGAATTAAAACAATAAAAACAATGATATACAGGAAATAATGAAGATTTGCACTGCAGTATTAAGAGTATTTGAACAAAGATCAGTATTTACAGTACATATTCTGTGGAGAGACCAGAGGATCGAATGTAAATTAAAAATGATAAATTCAAGATTCAGTTTTAACCATTTAAACCTATTTTAGATATTTAAGAGGACACACTTTTTAATGTATATAAATACTATTACTGTAAAACCTTAAAATTCACAAGTTCTACATGTGTGATTTTGCCTATTTGTGTGAAATATTTAGTGACAGCTTTTTCTGCAAATGCAAACCAAATTCACATATTTGTAGGCTGCACAGTAGGAGCATAAGTTTGGGACGCACATGCGCATCTTCACCCAACCTGCATCTGTTTCTGTAGTAAAGGCATATCTTGGTTAACAAAGAGTTTGCCATGTTTATGTTGCAGCGCATTATAGATTAAGCTGCATTTATTCAGGAAAGCTTTACATGTGTGTTTTGTGTAGACCTCTTATCAGAGCAATGTCTTTGAGTATTGTGCTGTGAAATAATATATATATATAAAATATCATAAGAGTACTCTAATGTATTTTTTTGCACATGCAATTGTCACGACCATCTTCCTACCCCTTGAGGGTGCTCCACCTTTCTGTCCTGTTTCTTGCTCCCCTGTGCCTGTTCATTTGCTTCCGGTCAGATTACGTCAGGTTAAGTCAGGTACTGAGGGTGGACAGACTTTTTCACTACTGAGTCCATGTTAGGATATCCTCCTCCTCCCTAAAACATCCATCACCCATCCTCCATCCTGCAAAACTCCATTCACTCTGCTCCTACACCAAAACTACCTCCTCCAAAATTCTGTGCTCTGCTCCCTGCTCTGAAAAATTGAAAAGTGTTGCAATCACAAAAGTGTCTGTCTAGTCTATATTGTGATTGGGTGGAAAACGTCTGTCATTATTTTTGTGAAGAACTAAAAAAAGATGACAGAGAGCCAAGCAGCTTTTTCTATATGTAAAGTGTGTTAAAAGTGGATAGAATTACAAGGATGCCAACCGTGACTGACTAGAAATACTTCAGACACAGTTTCTAAATTGCATCACATTCAAACGCAGTAACAGTCAAACTGTTGTTTAAAGGGGAATGTTACTGGGGTTTTTTTTTAACAAAAAGGCAAAACATGTTTGGACATAACCATTACAAATGTGAGAACATTCATCCTTATGATCTAAGATATATATGCAAAAACATACAAGCACAACACTTTTTCAAATTATTAACATGTGTCATAACTCAGAATGATCTGACATGACCATCAATAGGTTTAACATTTATTTTAATTTACTTACCATTTGAAATTTACTGTAAATATTTTTAGCTATGGGAAAACAGTAGAATTTGTTTTAATGGGATTGTAGCAACCAAAAGACAATAATGTGATTTTGTGATGAAGGAACAGGGAGTTTTGCAGGATGGAGGAGGGAGTTTGTGAGTGGGGAGAAGAGTGCAAAGAGTTTAGAAGAGGGAGGGTGGAGTTTTAGGGAGGGAAAAGGATGTCCTATTATGGACGCTGTATTCCAAAGCTTCCTGGGAATTGTAGTACAACTTAGAATGTCCATGTTGTCTGAATTTGCAGTCACCTATAAGTATTTTTCTAAAATCATGGCAAACTAACGACACAGGAAATTCTCTTTGAGCCATTTCTTAACTGGTGCTTAAAGCAAAGCATTTTTGCTGTACTTGCAAGAGTATACAGTACAGTATCTGTGAATGTTCACACTTTTCAACTGCATCTTTAAAGAAATTTTTATAAATTGTTTATTTGGTCTCCTGATATTTTTAGGACATAAGAATAGACAAAGAAGGAGTGTCCATTTCTCCAATTCAGTTTGCTTGGTTGAAAGTATGAAAAGATCTTATCCTGTCATTTCTTAAAAAGATTCAGGTTATCAGCTTTGACAAGATGATTGGCTTGTTCACACAACATATAACTCTTAAAGTAATGACGTCTCCTGTTTTAAATTTTAAATTTTAAATGTCTACAATTAAATTTAAAATATGCATTTTCAATTTGATATGCTAAAGCCTTACTGTCCAGCAGGGCTTTCTCTTAACTCTCCCCCTTTTAGATGAAGCCCATCCCCCTAAAAACTCCTGCAACAGTTCTGAGTATCTTGGTCTATTTTGGGTTCATGGTGACACCACGATAAAACACAATTTCTTCTGTTGAAACCATGTTTTTTTCTACTCAAAGATTCAAAAGTTACTTATTAAACACAACAGTTAAAAGGCAAACCTCCTACAACTTTAATAACTTATCATAATTAATTCAAATAAGATCCTTTTGAGACTATTAGGCATTCAGTCATTCAGTTGAGGTCTCAGTTGGATGAAGATTCAGAAGGTGCATACTGTAGGTCCTCAGGCATATGCACAGGCACTAGTTATAGTTGGTCTTGCCAACAAGGGTGTTCCTTGCAGTACCTTCTTATATAATTTACTGCAGTTTTGTGAGGAACTCAGCACATGGTTATCCTAGCACCTACTGTACATTCCCCAGTTCTGTTCAGTAATGATTGCATACTTTGCAATGAAACATGCACAACTGTGGAAAATGCTCTGTGACCTATGCCCTATCTACTCAAGACTTCTTGTTACAGATGTATTTCAGTTTTGGCTTTTTCCAAGTACTGAATAATATAACCAAGCAGTGTCAGATCATCCTATTCAGTACAATTGGCTGTTTATTTAGAGTATGACATTATGCTCTGGTTCCTCTACTTGGTGTTGCTTATAAAAGTGACAAGGACACCAGAAATGAATTTTCTGAGACACTCTATGCCTATGTTTAGACTTTAGTTACACCTAAACCAGGAGTATGATCAGAGGTGTAAAATAAATCTGTCAAACCTACTGCAATTACGCATAACATTCTGGGAATATGCACACAACAGTGTAGACATGATAAACAAAATATATGTTATACATGCCACAATATATTTTGTAACTCATAATTACTGTATTTGTAAATGTAATGTTACAAAACAAGAATAACAATTATCTTTTAAAAAAATGACGGATAAGTAGAAAAGAAATGGATGGGTTGGATTTCACAGAGGTAGTTCTCTGATGTCATTACCACTGAAAAATATGGTATAGATTCCATGCAAAAAATATGATAAACTAGAAATATGATTTTATTGGTAAATCATGAGAAAATGGTATACTGTATAAAATGCTTAAATACTATTGAAGTGTGATTTTAGCAATGCCACTGTGATTCTTCCTGAAAATTTGAAATGAATTACATTAATTATTATCATCATGACTTTTTAAGTCTTATCAAATTTAGTGCATTTTTAACTATGAATATCAATTTACACAGTATGTAGTTATTGATGTTTAATGAAGGATGCAGAGTTTTAAATCCCTACAGTGGTGTCATGTTAGAGTTAATTAAAAGACATACATCTTCAAAAATCATAAGTATTTTTATGATGTAATGTTGTACATGAATGCAATAAGATTTTGTATTTCATCCTCTTTATAAATGTAGTGAGTAGTGAGAAAATGTTTCTCAAAGTTTTTGGAAAAATGAGTTGGACTGCACTAGCAATTAATAAATTCAGTGTTTTCAACTATCCAATAGACATTCTGATAGTGGAAAGGATTTTTAAGCCACAGAAGATTTGCACTTTGAATACAAATATAGGATTTCACTAAGACAGTATAATGCAAAAAACAATTGCTCCTTTTTGTTGATGAAATGATATACAGTATCTACCTGTTGATGCCTTTCCAGAATTTAAGATAATGTGTGTTTTCTATGAATTTGTTTCTGCAGCTCAAAACTACAGTTACTGCTTGTTGGATCTCCTACCATGAATATAATAATAAAATAATGAATAGGGTACAATTATATGCATATAATGTAAAACTAAAGTAGATGTTTAATTCCAGTGTTCTGTTTATTTACCTGCAAATACATACAGAAGTCTGTTTCCAAGTGTTCTGCTGGATGAGAGTTTTTAAAAAATACTTATTTTTGAGTTTTAAGAAGGTACTGTATGGTGATAAGAAAGAAACTTTTCATATTTTTTTTAAATTGAAGTCTATTTCACGGAAACAGTCAAAAACACATCACTCCCCTTTTTCACCTCCAGTGGGAAGTGTGGCTAACACAGCAGTTCAAATTATAAAGATAGGTTTATCAGAATTTAGGTCATTTGGAATCTGTAATTTTATAGCCTTCAACATGCGCACCTAAATTGAGTCATATACTGTAATGAGAGCAATGGACTTAAGAACAAAAGGAGTGATCTGAACAACAGACGCGTTAAAGGGATTAGTGTGTCAATCCTCTGCACTGTGCTGCATGCCCTTGTGGATTGTATAAACCTGGAATGAGAGCACAGTAAGTTTCTGAGACTTAATCATGCCAGTTTAGAAGTTGAACAAGGAGTATCATTGACTGAAAAGAACTTTTTATGAACTCACAGAAGCTTTATTTCTACCTCTTTCATCTCAGGTCAATGTCAGTCAGAGATTTTTCGAGACAAAGATATTTGCGGTGATGGAACTGTAGTTTCATAGTGAAGTAATAAGGATTTTAGATACCTTCTGGAATTATTATCTAAAGTACCACCATATAAAACTATGTTTTGCTCTTAAAATGTGTCTTCATATCATTTTCATAGCAATATTATAACGCAAGACACCACAACATGCATATTGTGAATTAACGTTATAGATCATATAGAAAACAAGAAAGCATTTTGATCAGTTAGTAATATTTGTGTTTTTACTATTATTTCTATATTATATTTTTACATTCTTAAATCTTCCCTACTTGTCCTACAATACCAAGCACAAATAATTGACTTTGTAGTTTACCCTCTTCACATATTATTAGTATTAAAATCCAGAAATGCAAAGATTACAGGGAAATACAGTATCTGTTGAGGCATTTGTCAAGCACTTGCGTTATTGAAATGTTTCCTCCTGTTCTATATGTTCATAGGAAATCACTACCTAGGTAAGTCTGTGCTACATTGCTGAAATTGCAAATAAGTATTTCTAATAATCCCAGGTGTTGGCAGAAGATGGCTTTTAGTTGACTTGCTTCACAAATGTTAAAACTGTTTGAATGTTAGACATACTGTAAAAACACTTAGCTGGAAAAACAGTTGTTTCAAGATTTTAGATTTTCAATGTATTGCCAGGTTATAAATACACAGTATACTAGTTTTCCTTAACTTATAAACAATTATAAAGCAAGCAGATTATTTGGAAGAATAATATCTGTGTTGTTTTATATGTTATGTTACAGTACTTCTAAATGTGCTTCTGTCAACCATAAAGCCTACTGTATATGTTACCTCTCAGCATATTCCAATATACTGTATATTCGGAATCTTGGTAGGAGGACAAAAGAAAAAAAACGCAGGCTAAATTAAAATGATCCCACAATACCAATCAATAGTATAATCTTACGCAGCATCACATCTTCAATACACATATTGAAAGTACAACAAATTCTGTGAAGTCTAAAACAAAATGCTACAGCACCTCACAGGTGTCCACTCTCAAAACTTTATTTTTTGCTTAGCAATTGGGCAAGTTGCCAATATGAGTATTCCGTGATAGTGATTTAGTTAAGTGACTATTTCACATTCAAAAGGACAAACATATCATATATCAGTATTTAAACTAGGTATTTCAGTAAAGGTCTGCTATTTCAGTGATTAAGACAGTATTTTTGGCACCAGGGTTAACTGAGCAGTAAAGTAGGTTTAATTGAGTTCTGGCCAGGCTCACACAATTAGTCTCTCACAGTCGAATCATTTATTGTGCCTCCTGAAAAAGTGATTGGTTGTGAAAGCAATATGGAACGTTTTCTTCCAATATCATCAATAAAACTCCAGAAAGAATGACTGTATTGCAGAAATCTTAATTTCAAAGATTTTACATTTGTCAAAATACCAGAACCCTAGACATCAAGTTTGTATTTGATGCAAATGTTCTAGACCTTTGAAACAATTTTTTATTGGTAGTGTTGCACAAATTGGTCTTTACACTATGATATTTGCATAAATACAATGTAAGAAAGAATCATACAATTCAGAATTATAATGTTGAATTTAACCAACTGAAGAAAGATGGGTTTAAATCAAATCCTTTTCTGTATGAGGTTTAGACTTCTAAACAACAAGCTGGAGTTTATGGCAGGAAAGATAAGGATTCCAGATGCGAGCTAAGAACCCCCTGGGGACGTAATCTTAAACTGACCATTTGGCCAGGGTCTCTTAACTGGCCAAATACCATGACCCCCCTCTTTACCATAAGAACAAATGACGTCAGAGCAGCAAGGAAGGACTATATAAACCTAAAGTTTGTACAGGCACTTTGAACAATACTTCGGTTTTGTTGTTTCTTGCGGGAAACAAGACTTCGGCTTTATTGTTTCTTGCATGCAATAAACTCATCTGTTCAACTTCATCTCGGGATCCAGAACCTTATTCTTTCTGTTACAACACAACTTATATCAGTGTATGGAATAACACCATTTTCTTTCATTTTTAAATGCTCCTACTGACCTTATGTTAGTTTTCAATGTAATGTGATCTAGCATAAACAGATCAATTATGCATAACAAGACCCCTTTCTCATAATTCCAACATTTTCTCAATTTTGAAAAGCAGGTGTTAGTGACATGTTTTAAGAACATGACATAGCCAGTCATGTTCACTTCTGGTTCTGGAATGGTCTTGTATACAGTCTTTTGATTTTCAATGATCAATTATTAACTCACTTGATATAAATTAAATCTGGTTCAAGGTCTTTTGATATTAAAGGTTCTGTAAAGCTGCTAGCCTCTTTAGAAGAACTGTTAAACAGTAATTATTAAAGGTTTTATTTTAAATATATTATGCTCAAAAGTGACTATGAATTTTAGTTAAAATGTATGCCATAAAATAAAACCATGTCAGCAATATGTATAGGTTATCACATAAGATCCTAATATGTTAAACTTATAAAAAACATGTTTATTATTGTATATATACACAGGACTTTATAAGAAAACTGAAGCAAGTCTGCAATATATGCAGAGCCAACCAGGTTCATTCATCCTTATAATTCTGTGTGAGCCTGGAAAGATTGGAAACAGTCACAATGAATGCACACTCCAGAAGAAGCAATCAAAGTCTTTTTATTTCTCAATATATCCATATTCACAGATGTGTGATCGTAACTGCTGTACCTGCAATATCACCATGACAAATAAAAATCACACAGGGTCCTAAATCATTCTAACCACTCAAGCATCCTCTGGTTTTAAGGATCTTGGCACATTAATGAGAAATGCTATATTATTACAAAAACCTACTGTTCAATTCCAAATGAGAAACCAATTATGTAGAAGCTACTGCTTACTTGTAAAAAGAATTCCCCAGTCTAAAGAAAATGTGGACACTTCTGTAGCGTCTTTCTAAGCACTAAGAATGAAAATTCTTTCATCAATTTATTTTGTTATAGCAGTTCATCATAACTACATGTATACATTTGACAGAAGGTATTGGCACACTGTTAGAAACAAGGCAATTACTTATAAAATATTAAATACTATTTGTTAAACTTCACTTGTTCATCAGCACAGTACATTCTCTTCTACCTACTGTATAGTGTAGAAGTTCCAGTAATGCAATTAGTTATTGATACAGGGTATTAATTCTTATGCCTGAATTTTATAGTCTAGAAATGGGGTTGTTCTAAGAACAGGTTTATGTAACATTGTGAGTGTGGCATGATGACTGAGAATACTGTTTGTGGACTACAGTTCAGCATTCAATTGAATCATATCCAGCCAACTGGTGTCAAAGCTCAGGGGACTAGGACTGTGCAGCTCTCTCTGCAACCTGCTGCTGGACTTCCTAATTGAGAGACCACAGGCGGTGCAGATAAGCAATAAAACATCAACACACTCACCCTGAGCACTGGCACCACACAAGGCTGCTGTCTGAGTCCAAGGTTGTACTCCCTGTTCACTCACAACTGCACAGCAAGACACAGCAACAATCGCATCATTAAGTTTGCAGATGACACCACTATAAAAGGCCTGATCAGCGATAATGATGAGTCCACTTACAGGGGTGAAGCCATACAGCTGCTGAGGTGGTGTCATAACAGTAACCTGGACTTGAACATGAGTAAAACAAAAGAAATAACAGTGGACTTTCGGAGACACAGGGTGCACACTCATACCACACTCAGTATTGATGGAACGGAAGGGGAAACAGTCACCAGCTTTTGGGAATTCACATTTCTAATTACCTAATCTGGACTGTTAACTATTTCCTGGGGTGCCTCAAACGATGGGGGATGCTAGTACCCATGTCGGCGAACTTCTACCGCTGCACCATCAAGAGTGTCCAAGGTTCGAAGTCTATAACACAGAACCAGCTGAGAAAATTCCAGTAAACCATGGGGAACACTCACTGTCTGTCTCCAGAGTCTTTAAAAAGACTAATCCATGCAAAGTTCCTGGCCCCGACGCTATCGCTGGTTGCGTCCTGAAAGCCTGCGCAGATCAACTAGCAGACATCTTCACAGACATATTCAATCTCTCCTTCACTCAATGCACAGTCCCCTCTTGCTTCAAGAAAACCACCATTGTCTCAATCCCCGCCCTGTTGCACTCACACCCATCATCATGAAATGCTTCGAGTGGCTGATCAAAGCACACATTATCTCCTTTCTGCCTAACACCTTGGACCAACTCCAATTTGCATATCGACCGGAACAGATCGACTGAGGATGCCATTGCCACGGCTCTACACATTACTCTTTCACACCTAGATAAGAAAGGAACATATGTGAGAAAGTTGTTTGTTGATTACAGCTCAGCATTCAATACCATTGTACCCTCAAGGCTTATCACCAAGCTCCAGTACCTAGGACTAAGCTCCCTTCTCTGCAATTGGATCCTGCACTTTCTGAAGGGCTGTCCACAAGTGGTGAGAGAAGGCACAAATACATCCTCCACCCTGACTATGAACATAGGCGCCCCCCAGGGCTGAGTAACCACCAGCCCTCTTCTTCACAGGCCTTCACCCCAGACACCCTCTTCATGTCCTCAGTCACCTCATCATGAGATCCCTCCTACTCCTACTCCATCTTTCCCTGCCCTCCTCGGCCTATCCATCACAGCTGACCAGGTCAGAAGGGAGTTGAGGAGACTCCACACAAGGGAAGGCAGCGGGTCCTGATGGTGTCAGCTCTAGGGTGCTAAAGATCTGCACGGACCAACTGGGTTCAATGCTGCAGTACATCTTCAACCAGAGCCTAAGATTAGAAAGGGTTCCGGTGCTCTGGAAGACATCTTGCCTGGTGCCAGTACCCAAAAAGTGGCACCCTAAAGTCTTGAATGACTACAGACCAGTGGCACTGACCACACTTAATGAAAACTTTGGAAAGGCTTGTTCTGGACCACCTCAGAACCCTGGTGACAGCACTGAACCCCCTGCAGTTCGTCTACTGGTCACACTTGGTTGTGGAGGATGCAGTCATCTATCTGCTACACAGAGCTAACTCTCACCCAGAAAAGACAGGGAGCATTGTGATAGTTACAGTATGTTCTTTGACTTCTCCAGTGCCTTTAACACCATCCATCCACCATTACTGAGAGATAAGCTAAGGGCACTGCAGGTGGACACTCCCCTGGTGTCCTGGATTATAGACTATCTGACCTGCAGGCCACAGTATGTACGGCTACAGAGCTGTGCATCTGAACAGGTACTGGGGCTCCACAGGGGACTGACCTTGCTCCATTCCTGTTCACCTATTACACCTCTGACTTCTAGTACAACTCTGAGGCATGTCATCTGCAGAAGTTTTCCGATGACTCTGCAATTGTGGGTTGTATTAGAGAGGGGAGAAAGGATGAATATAGGAGCTTGATTACCAACTTTGTGGAGTGGTGTCATCTTAACCATCTCCAGCTAAACACCAGCAAGACTAAAGAAATGGTCATGGACTTTCGAAGGAGTAAGTCTCCGCTGAACCCTGTTTCCATCCAGGGTGAGGACATAGAAGGGGTGCAGTACTACAAGTATTTAGGGGTACACCTGGATGATCACCTGGAGTGGTCTGGTAACACTGACGCCCTGTACAAGAAAGGTCAGAGCCGACTCTATTTTATAAGGCTCAGGCCCTTTAGTGTGTGTGGAACACTGCTACACATTTTTTATGAATCAGTAGTGGCAGCGGCCATCTTCTACGCTGTTGTGTGCTGGGGCAGCAGCATCATGACAAGAGATGCAAATAGGCTCAATAAACTTATCAAGAAGGCTGGCTCTGTGTTGGGGCTGAGCCTTGATCCCCTGGAGGTGGTGGCTGAGAGGAGAATGCTCACCAAGCTCACAGCCATCATGAACAACGCCTCTCATCCATTTCATGGGACTGTTATTGGGCAGCGGAGCACTTTTAGCAACAGACTGCTCCAGGTATGGTGTTCAAGGGAACGTATCTGCAGGTCTTTCCTCTCCGGCGGCTGTCAGGGTGTATAACACTGCCCTAGGCTAGGACTGTTAGCCCTTCATTTGCTCATCTATGGACAGCATGTTGCTCCATTGTACTTTTTTTTGGACACTCAATCTGTATATACCTATGCACATTTTGCACATATTTTATTGTTTTTACAGTGACTATGAGCATATTTTGCACACACCTATGTATTTATTTTTATTTATTTATTTTATATTTATTGTATCTTACTGTACATATTTTAATTTTTTGTCTATTTTTCTAATGTCTGTTTTTTGCTTGTCTTGGGCTGGACTGCTGTAACACATCAATTTCCCTCCAGGATCAATAAAGTCTTATCTATCTATCTCTAATACGTATTCACCCACAACTGCATCACCAGGAAAAAAACAAACCTCAATCGTTAAGTTTGCGGCCAATACAATGATCATCGGCTTGATCCCAAACGGTAATTAGCCCATGTACAGGGAGGAGGTAGAAATGTTGACAGCGTAATGTCAGGACAACAACCTCTCTCTGAACACCAGCAAAACTAAGAAGTTGATCGTGGAACACAGGAAGCATCAAGGAACAGACCACACACCCGTTCACATCAGCAGGTCCGCCGTAGAGAGAGTCAACAGTTTCAAATTTCTAGGTGTCAACATCACAGATGATCTAACCTGGATCCACCACACCAACCTCTTAGCCAAGACAGCACAGCAGCACCTACCTGTATTCTTTCTCCACAGACTAAAGATGTTCAGCACGCCGTCACACATCCTGACCAATTTCTACAGGTGCACCACTGAAAGCATCCTAACCGGCTGCATCACTGCCCGATATGGTAACTGCTCCGCCCGAGAGCGCAAGGAGGGTGGTGAAACTGGCACAAAACTCTACCGGCTGTGCGCTACTGAACAATGGGGATATCTACTCTGTTAGATGCCTCAAGAAGTCTAGGTCTATCCTCATGGACCCCAGTCACCCTAACCACAACTTGTTCTCTCTACTACCACCCGGAAAACAATACTGAAGTATACAGACCAAGACCAACAGGTTTCGCAAACAGCTTCTTCTTCAATGTGTTTAAGATTGTTAAACAGCCAACCACAGCAGATGCTTGCAATTACCCAAACAGCCGCTGGTGAATAGGCAACCTCCTTGAACTAATAGGGTGCACCGATGCCCTCCTGTCACTTGCACTCTCAGGACACATTGTCTCAGGACATTGTATGTATCATAGTATGTACAATATTAAATTCATTTTCCATCATACTGCAAATAAACTATATACAGTATATATAATATATAAACAAATATATATTGATATTATAATTGCTTGCAGAGGAGGTGAAACCAAATGAGTTTCCAACTGAAATGATATAAATATAAAACACTGAATGAAAACTTACATGAAATTACTGAGAACCACACTACAAAATAGCATATTAATTCAAAACTCAAAAACATTCTGTTGTAATTATCAGAGGACTGTTGTGGTACAAGGGTGGTTTCCTTAAAGAAACATTATATAGAGAGAGTAAAATTGTATCAGCACCAATGCAATTTACAGTATGTGACCATTAAGTAACTCATTCAGTAAGATCATATTGATCACATTCTTGTCTTTCTCTTGCAGCTCGAAATTAAGTTCATTGTGTATGCCAGTCAAGTTAGTTAAAATCAGTGTCAATCAGGTTTATTTCGCTTGTTTCAGACAGAAGAGGGTGGGAATAAGGATAAAGCCTGTGTCAGCCTACACTTGAATTTCCCTCACACTTGAATTAAAACAACCATGTATATTTTAAGATTGTGACGCATTCGACCCAGAGCTGTTTTGCGATCGACCAGTCGATAGTGATCGACATAATGGGAACCCCTGTTCTAAGATGAAAATAGGGCCAATCAATCAAAAATATACAGGTCACAATCTTAAGGTGTTCAGTCTTAACCTGTGCATGTGCACAGCCACAAGGTAAATTTGAATGTCTTATGGACAAAACAAAGCTACAAAGCAATTTGGGAAGTAACATCTTCACTTAACCATAGGACATCTTGGCAATTTTAACTGTGCAGTTTGCAAATGATTATTTTTGAACAAATCATGTTAGTAAATTAAATGAATTAATTAATGAGTCATTTAATTTGAGATGATTTAATAATTTGAGCTTGGTGAGATACAGTAAATCAAGCATTAAGCAAGTGTACTGAGCTCTGAAAACCATTTGAGTCAACACATTATGTAACTCATTTCTAATCTCAGAGCTCAGAACATGCAGAAAAGAAACATGTGTCAAATGCTATGAAGTAAACATTAAGCAATCATAAATTACCAAACTGTAAAAGCACACATAGAGCTGTGATGAATTAATATTAATTTGAGGGCTGTGCATAAAGAATGCTATTTATTTCTGATGATTGGATTGATTTAACTTTCCAAAAATTCTCAATGTATGTCAAACTATAAAAAGAAATACTTGTTATACCTACCACATGAGGAATACATATTATTTTTAAAGTTTCAGTAATGCAAACATTATGATGTCTTCTGCTGTGAATGAAAATATATCCAACTGTAAACAGTAAAGTAACAAAATGTAAATAACAAGTAAATTACAAAATGTGATGTAACAAAATTGCTGCTTGTCTAGTTTTATATTATCATTACATTACACTGTTAAAGATAAATTATACCTAATGACCTTGATTTTAAAAAGAAATTTCAGAAAAAGTTTAAAAATATAAAACAATTGTCATGTCACTGTTTTATTGTTTTTTATTAGTTCTTCATTAATAATTGGTACAACTATTGAAGTGGCTGTTGGAGTGTCTCAGGATCTAGAAATAATGATAGAATATTGATGTGCTCACTGAACTTTAAGTAACCTGAGAGACAACAGATCAAAAAATGAAATCCATGGTAACTCGATAAGAGTCCATCAGTGAGAAACCCAGGGTAATACAAACAGGTACTGTACTCAGAAGCAGGAGTGAGAAACAGAAAGAGAGGAAGGACATAAGGAACAGAGACACAGAGAGACACAAGGCGAGGGGAAAAAAAACACGTGTTGGGCAAGAGGACCTTGTTCAAATCAACCTTAAAGACCAGATTCTTGCTAAGAATTTGAACCTTGCTTAAGAGAGCTTGCTGTTCTGTTGTTTGAGGAAACTCAGATTTCACTTTAGAAAGGAAATCCACACTAAAAACATTGTTTATAAAGAGAAATAGGTTGCCATTCTCGGAAGATAGAATTAACACTGTGTTGTACAGTATGCTGTTTTATTAATGATGATAGTTTATCTCTGTCGTTGTCCTGTTAGGCGTTATATTGAATTTTTGAATACCAGGTGTAGCATTCTAGGTTTTCCTTGTTGGTCAGGACATAGGCCTCTAAGATGCCTTGTTGGTAAACAAGATAACTTGTACTGTATGTTTTGTTGTGTAGTGTGTGTTATTGAAATTGTTAATGAATATTTGCTTATCCCAGTTTGCCTAATTTATTGCTCTTTCACCAAAGATGAAAGATCTCATGTACCTCTAACTATATTAACAGTTTGACATATGTTTATAATTTGGGGGTTATGATTATTTATTTTAATTACTTATTATCCTACTTGGTGTACTCTATTTTTCATAACCACTATATTTATAATATAATTTATTTTGCCTTACCTTTGGCATATTTTCTTTTGAATAAAAGTTTTAAAAAATTATGTCCATGTACTTTGGCTATATTTTTTACTTATTTATTTTTTTTCACTTTTTACCTTGCAAAAGACAACTTTATGTAACAAACAGCATAAGCTCATGAACAGAACTGTCTATACTAAATATTTCCTCAAGAATTAAAAACAATATAACAAAAAGGTTATGTTTCTAAATCTATAACTAATATTTCAGATATACAAATATACAAATCAAAACTTTAGAAAGGTTTAGTAATTACCTGTATATGGAATTCCGTGGCACTGTGTCATTTGGTTATTTGATTCACGGTACATCTACTATTGGAGAATAACAAAAAAATCTAATGCTGTATTTTGTTTAATACACCCAATACTAGTGAAATTTAGGGTCTATGCAAACATTACTGCATTAATTGGCTATAAATTGCAGTTCCTAGCAACATTATGTGATGTGGAAGTGATGTTATACCATTGTAAATGAAACAGTAGTTCACAAGTGAATCAAACATTTCCATATTGTTTTTAGATAATTTGGGAGGATGCCCAAGTGTAACACATTTATGCACACTTATAAGGTACATTTACCTTCTAGTTTCTCAGAGCATTGATGTTTGTGCTCAGAAGACACTCCGGTTTGTGCGGTGTGTAAGAAAAAAGAGGAAACAATGGTCATAAGAACGATCAAACGTATGGCAGAAAGATATGAAACGTCAAGATCCCCAAGAGCAGTTTTGGAGGTCTTTCTGTAAACCACATCATCATACCTCAAGATTGGAGTATGGACAACTGAACTAGTGTATAACAGTACATGTTACAAGAACATGCAAAACAAGTTTTTAACAACAAGGAAAAACAAAGTCTAGACAGGGCTTTAGCTTCTTATTTAACTGTTTAAATAAGTTTTGGACCTTAAATAATTGTTTGGCCAGATGATAAGAAATGTTATATACATGTATCATGACTTATTCCAGTTTTGTTTTGCTGAAAACATGTAAGCCAGCTGTTTGCACACTGAGTATTGTTGACTCATGAACATGAGTCCTAAACAGTTTCCTCCTTGCCCAAGAGTTCAGTTTGGAGGGACAGTTTGAGCTAGTGTCTGTCACGATTGTAATCCCTCCCCCATAAGGGTGTTCCAGCTCTTTTACATTTTACCTGATCTCCTGATCTCCTGGACCTGCCTCCTGTTCCTGTTTCCCTTTTAAAAGCCAGACGCTCCCAGTATTTCGGGCTTAGCTTTGGAAGATAGACGCCAGAAGGCTTGCCTATTTTCTGGGTTGTCCGAAGGCAAGCCTTTTCCCCGGCGTCCTGACCATCTGGGTCCAGGGCTGGGAGCGCCTGGCCCCGTTACCCTTTTTTATTCCCCCAACCCTTCACCGGATCCCACTCCGGCTTTTATCTTTGTCTCGTCTTTGTCACGGATGGACCACCCGGCTCAGGAGATTTGCATCCCCTGGATCTCCTACGAACACCCCTCGGACTTGTTTTTCTTAGACCACGCCTCCCTGAGCACCAGTGCACCTTGCACATGCCCCCCTGTACTTCTTCCTGCCCCTTTCCTAGTCCTTTTTTTCCCCGTGTTTCTCACTCCCTTCCGGATTATGCCGTCTGCATAAGGTTCTGAAAGACGCTTCGTAACAGTGTCAGGCTGATGCAATATACAGTACATTCCACTTCTTAATTATCAATACGAACAGTTTCAAATAGATATTAGGTGTCTTTGAAATTTTATTTCACCTTCCTTGAGATCTGTGCCTTTCTACAGCTTTATCCTTCATAACTTAATGTTTTGCTTTGAACGCTGTTATCACACACAGACTTGTCAAATTATGGACTTATTTAGGTGTGCCATAGTGAAGGAGGTGAATAACTACGTACTAAACATATTTTTTTTCTTTGCAGTTTTTCTTTCATCCATAAATGTATTAAGTTTGAGTTCTTTAAGTACTAAGTATTAAGTTTGTTAAATATATTTCCCTTTAAAATGTGTAAGCACCATTTGTAATTCAACAAAATGGGATGTTTTTGGCAAGCAGTGAATATGTTTGGTTACTGATGGTTGCTAGTATACTATATATATATATGAATAATAAATCAAATTTGATAAATAAAATAATGAATAATAAATAAATATGAATAATAAATCAAATTTGATAAATCAAATCTAATATCAAGAAAACAAAAAATATCCATCTGGAGAACAGCATGCTAAAGAAGACAGCTTAATAAAAAAAGGCAAATTAAACAGAAAACATTGTAGGCAACAAAACATGTGAAATTTACTTTTTAAATAATGCAAGTTACTGTATGATATTAACCTTTTGCAATGGAACTATTGGGAATTTGTTCTTTAGCTCTTGCAGCCTGATGACTTGTGGAAAAAGTCATTTGGTGATGTTGAACCATATCCACTATGTACCTCAAATGGACAAATTTTAATAACAATAAGAATATATGACTCAAAGCAGAAACAGAAAATAATAATGTAAATTGTTTTTTAACTTGTTGTCATAGGCTCTCATGTTTTTAAGGTAAAGGTGATTCAATCTTATTTAAGTGAAGAACTACACTAAAATGGTAAATCTACAGAAGCTGGTGATACTGTATGTCACATCTTCAGTCATAAACACATTACATACATAAAAAAACATAAAACATAAAAAAGATTTCATTTGATTGGCAAAGTCACTTAAGGAAAAGCGTGGGCAGTCAAATATGTGGAAACCACCTTATTTTTTAAAGTTGTCCAATTTCAATTTAGCTTTTTTTTAATCAGACATTTACGGGACTGAAATCCACTTAGAATAATTTAACTTAATGGGAGTTTTTTCTTGAAATGTAGTGGTGAGTGGAAATGAATTTCCAAAGCTGGTGGAGCCAGAAATTACTTAAAGGCCATTTAGACTCCAAAGACCACTTGGTCGCTATAAATTCTCAATAAAGCTGGATTAAACTGTCATTCAATTTCAATGTGTTCCAATGATCATTACAGTTTTATAAAGGAGGGAACTGTGATTAATACTTTAGCTTTTAAATATGACTTGTATAAGATCTTTTTCTATTCTTTTATTCAGTTCTGATATCACCTAGAAAAAGATAAATTAAACCTTCCATTTAAAAGTAACACTTTCAGAAAAGAAAGTGATCTGAGGCTGTATTTCACATACTCTTATAATTGATAAAGCATTTTGTTTGTAATTTTTTATTTTTTTTATTTTGGTAAAAAAAGTCTCAGGGACAGATATACTAAGAAAGGACAATTATAGTTGTAATGTGAGAATTTGCTAAGTAAACATTGCATACTATGTACTAAGAGGCACAGTGGAGCAGTGGGTAACATTGCTGCCTCACAGTGCTGGAGCCCTGGGCTCGGTTACTGGGGTGCTGCTGTCTGTGGAGGTTGAATGTTCTTGCCATGTTCATGTGGGTTTCCTCCAGGTGCTCCTGTTTCTTCCTACAGTCCAAAGGCATAATGGTAGGTTAATTGGCTGCTGAGAAAAGTGTGAGTGTGTGCATGTTTGTGTTTTTATGTGCCCTGTGATGGACTGGCATCCATCACCCATCAGTGGTTTATCTTGTCTTGGTCCCGTTGCTTGCCCGGATAGACTCTGGCCTCCCTGTGACCCTGTGTGTTGTATAAAGTGCTTAGAAAAAGGACTGATGGACTATGTAATAAAAGAAAAGATGTTAGTGAGAAAAGCTGCAATATACTGTTTTTACAAATGTTCCTATAGAGCTGTATGTTTTAGCATTACATGTGGAAAGGCATTTGCTCCCAATACACATGGGGAATCAGAATACCAAAGAAGTATTTTTTCAATGCTTGTAGGTCAAACCCGCTTTTAGGGGAAAATGGGAGCTCGTCTCAGTAAAGCATTAAGCATGCACAACTGGTAACGCATGAGAAAATGTGGACTGGGAGATATGTTGTCCCAGTCCCCTGGAAAAGAGCCAGAGGCAAGAACATGCAGAGTGGATAATAGTTTTAACAAAGTAGGGATAGCATGACTTCTTTTTTTAGATTTTAAGCATAGTAGTAGAAACCCTAATCTCCCTCTCTCTTCTTTCTTATGTATAAATTTCCTTTTGTGCAACTTAACTCATTCATTCTCATTGTGCAGTTAGCTGAACAAGAATAATGTTTTACTCCTCTGTAATTTCTTGCTCGCCTTCCCACCCAGTCAGGAACTCCTTCCATGCAATGACCATGGATCTCTGTCCAGATTTGGAGCACAATTCAAACTTGACTATCTGGCTCGGAGTTTTGTCTGTCTCCTACAGCGATTTTGTAATAAAGATTGAACCATGAAATTATGAGTTTTAAAAGAAGATATGTGATACAATCATTGAAAATCACGTATCAAGAAAAGACTCAGGACTGCACATCTCCTACTCAACACCATTTCAGTCAAACATGTTGGTGGCAGTGTTATGCTGTGGGGAGGCTTGTTAGAATGGAAGGAAATAAGGTTGCAACAAAGTACAGGCAATTACTAGATTAAAAAAAATGTTTCAGTCTTAAAACTGTAGTGAACGCTCAGCTGTCAGCAGGACCAAATAACAAGGCCAGATCTACACTGGAAAAGAATAAGAAGATAGAATGTGGACCTTAGTGGTCCAATCAAAGTCCTGACTTGAATCCTATTGCAAATCTGTGAAAAGATGTGGAAACCGCTACAAGCAATTTCCAAGCAACTTGAAGAAATCAGCTTGAGACTGACTGGGAAAAATATTGTATGAGCAAATCTCTTAGAGACTTACCCAAAAAGACTTCTGGGTAAAAGCTGCATCCACAGTGTTTCTAAGTTTTTATGTTTTTTTGTCTCTTAAATTTTTTTCAGACATTTACTGTAACTAATCTTACCTTTTGATATCTTCAGTTTGAGGATTCGGGTTTTAGATAAAATAATCAGTTTTATAAAAAATACGTACATAGTTTATTCATGCATGTACTATTATGTATTACACACATCATTTTCTACTTTCAAAAAATAGGACACCATATGAAGGACCTAAATACCTTTTCAAAAGATTGTATCACCTAATAAAGCTTTGTATCCTCTTTTTGAAAAATATTTTAGTGGAGACTGTTAATTTAACATTTAATGTTTAAATGTTAAATCAAGCTAAATTACTTGATTGATTAGATAACTTTAATAGAATAGAATCAGTTTCAGTTCTGATTAACAATATTTTTTCTGCTGAAACATTGATGTAGTTTAATAAATTGTAATGGAGTTACTGTGTGTGTGCTTAGATTGATTTTCATTGGATAGCAACCCATTATCATTGGTTGTGAACTCTTTTTTGTATTTCCTAATATGGTGTTCATATTACTGAAAGGGTTGATATAAAATACCTTCTCATTCTTGAAGACAATCTCATATTTCCTCATGAAGCAATACTGTACATTGGCCAAGATTAGGGAGACTGTTTTATTCATATTGTTTTTCTAAAAGGTTTGCTGATTAGGAGAGATTAAGTTTAACATATTTTCCTGAGTTCTTGAACAACTTGGCAAAATTTAAGCTTTGAAATGGCTGGCAGCTTTAGTATATTTCATTAAAATGAGATGGGAAATCTCATTTGCACAAAATCCATCCCATTTTTTGACTTACAGGAAAGCCCAGAATTAATTATTCCTCAAAGGCTTGGCTGCAAAGACTAATTACATCTACTGTACAAAATATTTCTTAAAGGCTTTGAGATATCATTGTGCTTGGTAAGTACTTCACCCAACACTACTGACTTATTTATGACAGGTTTAAAAGTAGTAAAACAAGCACAATCCTTCAGCACATCTGAACCCTTGGTTGTACACCATAAACATTTTTTTTCACAGCCTTTCATTTAGAATGTTTGCATTTATTTGATGTGGACTGATTCAAATTCAGTATACCCTCACACACGTAGAGTTACCAGAATTCCAGAAAAAACAGCATTTTTTCCTTAAAAATAATTGATATTGTACAGGAACTGTTCAGAAATAATTCAAATTAGTTACATCTTGTATTACTGAAAAATACTGATCTCTGACTCATGCTGATCTCTGGTGTTCATTGTATTTCAAAACCATAGAAAAGCAACAGAAATTAAGACATTTGATAAACTAAAGAATGTTACAGTAATTGTCAGATTTGTAATCTTTCTTGGCAGCTGATTAGGTTTTTGAAATATCACTTGTAGGCCTCTCTATTTTATCTCCATATAAGCTTTGGGATGTATTTCATACAGATTCATGCATATTAAATTAAAATGTATTTTTTAAAACATATTTTGTAATCTGGCTCAACATTCTTCTATTTTGTTTACTGCATGATTCATTTTATTCTCAACAGATGTGGAAGCACAGCTTGGAGCTGAACACAAAGTGTTAAGTGAATCTCCTTCATGAGACTATTACACACTTCATACATTTAAACAAAAATATGTATTTGTACTCAACTATACTGAATTATAGAAGCAGTAGAAGTTAAATTCTAATAATTTTCATTATAAAACCACATGTGACTAACCACGAGGAGCTCTATGACTGAAAGAGTACAAATCTATTATACAAAGAAATTATCATCTCATTTTGTTTCAGAAAGCAAAGGATAATATTGAATTTCTATGCAAGTAAAAATATTAAAATTCCCTTAAAATTTGCTTTTAGTTGATACAATATGTGTTTCACACCATATTAAACAAACTGAATTAATATTGAAAGTAAAAATCCAGAAAGAGATTAGTTCTGGGAATTTTTTTAAAAAGGCAAGTATAGTTTGTGAAGTATAATTTTAAATAAAGGATACGAAGTTGTTTCACTTGGAAGGCATACAGCCTCAATGCTGAAAACACAACAGTATTCTTGTCAGTTCCTTTTACTAATTGCAAAATGTAATGATACAATATTTCATGAGCTTAAATTATTTAACAGTGTCTGAGACAGTGTCTTGAGTTATAAAGCAAAAATATTATTCTCAAGTATGTCATTAAGTCATAAAATAGATCACTTGATGTACACTGGGGAATAACTAAGCATGTGATAGAAAACTTGATTATGCACAAGGTAGATTTTACTTTGTACTCACTGTCTTACTGCATTGTACAAAACGGAACATTTCTCTTCACAGAACCCAAATTTCATGAGATACAGGTATGTAGATTAAACATATTTCTTTTTCTTTTTAAACATCCTATAGTTGTGAACGAAAATGTAAGTAAAATTAAACACATTGGAAATAAAAATGTAGGTTGCTTCTTAATGTGTTCAAGAAAAGCATTGTCTCTAGAAATACATATTATACTTTATTCATTATTTATGTTTATTCCATAGAGCCAAGAGGAGACCATTTTTAATGTCAGTGAAAGAAAAAACATGCTGCTTCCAAAATGGAAAAAAATAAATCTTATGCCTGCAAAGATTTTCTTTTTCTTTACTAGAATGCAAATGCAATCTTAATAAATGTATCCAGATTTATGCTTCAGGCCGTTTTAGTAGAAAATGTGAGAAGAATATTAGTTTGAATACAAGTATGTCAAATGTTAAAGCATCCTCTGGTGTTAGTTCTTTTAAAGTATTTATCCAACAAAGCAGAGCTGCTGCTGATAATGAACATGTTCCCTGAAAGGAAATAGTCATTTTGAGCTTCATTTGCATCACTAGGTGATTCTACGTACACTTTTATTGGGGATTGTGGACCTTTCCTGTATGGGATACAGTCACTAGTGGGGATGGGCTGAATACAAACTGAGTATCTGTGTTTGTAACATATATTTAATATTTGTACCATACGTTTCCTCTTTTTCTGAAAAACAAATTCAGACATAATTTCTGCAGTTATTTGTGTGTTTGCAAAGTTGCAGTTTGCCTGTTGTAATGCCAATTAAGCCTACAGGGAACTACAGGCCACTGCTGCAGGATGCGACACCTGCACAATTATCCCTCTGCACCTGCAGAACCATGCACACGTGGTTCCCATGTGAGAGTGTCCCATCTCTCAAAGTTGGCAATTTCAGGATTTTAAGATGTTTATCAGTTCACTGCTATTGTTTAAATCCCATTTGATGAATCAAAAGTAAAGTCAATATTGGAACAGTAACTAGTGGGTCAGGTACAGATGGAGGTGCAGCCCATATGGCCCCCAATTTTTAAAGTGCATTTGTCTGAAAAATCAAAAATACCTGACTTTCCCCACGATTAACAGACAAGGTATAGAGAAGTTGGAATAGGGATTGGCAGATTGCTTATAATGGGTGTTGTCTGTTTCATTTTAAAAAATCAATTGTTTAAAAAAACACTACATTTCTAACAGTATGTGCATAAATAACATAGGTTTAGAATTCAGGAATCATTGTTGTCCTATGGAGGTAAGTCAATTCCTTATGATGGGTATTGTATATGCTTTAACGAATGTACTCTATTAGTCCATTAAACCAAGGGTTAACTTTAATGATATATTTTTATATGTGCTGTCTTTATCATATTAAAAACATAAAGAAACACAATGTCTTCAAGAGTGTATTAAAATTGTCAGAGATGGTGTGCAGTTGCTTTAGTGTTCTTTTAATGGCTGTTACCTTGGTGTGTGTAAATTCCTTTTGTATGCCTTTGTCAGAGGTACAATTGAAACCTGGATTAAATCTGCAGCCTTGCCACTCTTCAGAGGCCCAGGCTTACACACCTAGAACAAGTGTCAAACCTAAAAATAGGTCAGCTGGCTTAGAGAATTTGGAACACCATTGAGGTGACAATGGGTTACGATACTGGGAGACCAGCAGCTCATTTCCCACAGCACTCAACAGAATGTGATTCGACAAGGATCTCCATCTGGTCTGAACCTACTGCCCTCTTACATTGCCCTATATCAAATGTTATAAATACCTCTGTATTTATGTCTTTCTGAATAATGGTCATAAGGGGCTGTATTGTTATAACATTTTATGTAGCTTCTAAGAAGATATTTTGATGGTTTCATGTTGGCTACAAAAATTCAAGACCCCATCACTAACCCTCATCCAGCAAGATTATAACTGAGCTAGGGATTACAACATTTAGGATAACACTTAGCTGCTAGAAGGTAGACAAGCCCATGCAGACATAACATTAAAAGCCTAAAGTCGTTTATGATAAGATAAATCAGACCTCATGTTATGCTAAGTGATAATTAACAGAAGCATGCTGCTATTGAGAAATTTAAACAGCTATACTGTGATATATTTTTTGAGTAAGACATAATTTGCAGACATTTAATAAAAAAGTAAACTTTAAGCCCTGTATTATCTGTAACATACAGTATATTCAATGCAACATTTATCGGGAGTGAACATTTAGACTTCTTTAAACTCTTCTTATTTTGTTCTAGGGTATTTCATTAATTTTTATTAAAATGGAACTGTTTTTTAAAGACTTTAACTTATTATTCCATTGGTGATCATTAAGTACTAAAACTAATAAATGAGTCCAGGGCATATACGCAAGTTCAGCATTTATAGTATAGTACAGTATTAATGGACTTGCTATTGGATTATTTTGTAATTATTTTTTAAAACATATATTCTCTTTGTGCTTCTTTCTCTCACCCCTCCTGAACCCCATTGTTACACTTGCAGCAGCTCTCTGGCTCATTTCCTTTGAAGAGAGGGAGGTGTCCTTGTGAGCAGGTTGCTGTTCCCTCAGCCAAGAGAGTTGCAGCAGATTAACTTTTAAAATGTTTTATCTCTATGTCACATTAAATAGGATTTGGCTTAATGTATAGATCATATGGTTTTCTTTGTCCTTCACTACTCTGTGTTATCTACCCATTTTCTGATCACTTTGTCCAATTGTGGGTCACAGGAGAGCCAATTCCAACATGTTACAGGCATAAAGCAGGATACAACCTGGATGAGATACCAATCCATCACAGGACAGGCACAGACACGCAAATGCTCTCACTGGGGCCAGTTTTTTTCTAGGAACCAATTAAGCTACTAATATGTCTTTGGACTGTGGGAGGAAACAGGAACATCCAGAAAAAATCTGCACGAATGGATAGAACATACAAACGCTATGCAGATAGCATACCAGAATTCGAACCCAGTGCCCTAGTGCTGCAAGGCAGCAGCGCTAACCACTGCTCCTCCAAGCCCCCAATTGTGTATATTTGTATTTATCTAATTTCAGAAACTTCAATTATTGTCAATTATTCAGATTTATTGATATAATAAACAATAATTGCATTTATACCACAGTTTTCATACCAAAGAATTCTAATGGTTTACATGTGGAGAGGACCACCACTGAAAAGCAGCTCATCACTTGGGTGATACACAGAAGTAGCCCAACTATTCAGCAGATTGTACAAGTTAGGAGTTGCTACTGTAGTTGAAAGTTAAGGAGCACATTAGGTATGATAATGCATGCCAAAAGTGGAAATACTTACCTCTGTTCTTATAAATAATGTTACAAAGGAACACTGAATTGGAAATTCTGGGCCAGGAAGAAAAAGAAAACACCTACTAATCCATTAAAATCAATTAAGCAGCAGCTCAGTTTTTCTTGGAGGTTTCCTATCCCAGTATTGTCCAAGTCCAGGCTTGCTCAACGTCTGGGATCTGATCAGTGTTAAAACAGTGATATAGACACTACTTACTGTACTGCTTGATAATGGTACACCAACATAAGTACAGTTTACTGGAGTCCAAACATAGGGCAGAGAGGCACCAAAGGCATGGCATGGTAATATTGAGTTCTCCTGCTCTTAGGGACCGGGGTTCAGACTAGGAGAGGGACAATTTGGAATAGTCAATCAAACCATCCTACATGTTTTCTGGAGGTGAAAGGAAAACTGAATACACAGACAACAGGTACAGTACATGAACATAGGCAGGACACATAAGCATAAACATAACACTGAAAAGTGCCCAAGCCAATGTCATCATGCTGCATCAACAGTACAATAGACTTCTAAAAATTATATCCAAAGAGTATTTGCTTTAATCATATCTAATTGCATATCAATGATACCATACTGTTGAATAACTAATATAATCAGTTTGAGTAAGATTGCTTTGATTGAGAAGGAGAGCTAATGTGGGGTGCACTTAATGCTCAGGTCTCATTGACCAATGATATGCAGTATACAACATCTTGCAACAAGTCTTTTGTTTGCTTTTTGTGCAACCTGGAATTCATAGAGAGTTCATTTAATAAAAGGACAATACTTGCACCTACAAAACAAGGCTTACACAAGTATTACACAACATTCAAGTGTTGAATGGGCTTTCATGATTCCTTCACCTGAATTAAAATGAAGTGTGGAATGAGTTGTGTCATTGTGTTTAACAGCACAGCATTACAGAGTTGTTAAAGGCCTTCCAACATTATTAAACAGCTCTGCAAAAAACACTTGATGTAAGGCATCAGTGACCTGTGCATGTTTTCTTGACAATTGTAATGTCACAGGTAATCCATAACAACATATACTGTACTATTGTTTTTTTCTCTGCCTGTTGCATTGATACTGTATGTACCTCTTTCTTTAGAACATACTGTAGGAACATAAGAAAAATATATCTATCTATAAATATACATTAATCTGAATCAAGCCTTGTACCTGATGTGAACAACTGAGCCTTAGTTTTTCCATTAACATTAATATAGATTTGTTGAATTTAGCTTAGTTACAGAAATTCAGATCAACTTGCAAAAATTATCAATAGCTGTACAACAACCTCCTGTTGCCTAAAACCCATCCCTCTTTACTGAAAACTTGTATGACAGACATCAGCCCCATAATTGTCAATATTATCCACAGTTCCCTTTCAATGGATGTGGTCCCTACTGCTTTAAAGACTACATCAATCACTCCAATACTAAAGAACCCTGGCGTGGATTCTGATGTAATGATGAACTACAGAACAATTTCAAATTTACTATTTCTATCTAAGGTTTTAAAACATGTGGTTGCACATCAATTACAAGCCCACATGATAGCCAATGATCTATTTGAACCATTCCAGTCCAGTTTTCACATTAATCATAGCACTGAGACTGCTCTTGTCAGGGTTGTGAATAATTTGTTTGTTGCGTCTGAATTGGGAACTATAAGTATTCTTGATTTTAGTGTGGCATTTGATACAGTAAATCATTCAATGTGGCTCAAATGTTTGCAAACATTCTAGTCTATCATTAATACTGTTTTTAACTGTTCCGCTCATATCTGACTAGCAGGCAGCATTTTGTTTCCCTTGGTCCTCATAAATCCCCTATCGCCTCAGTCCATCATGGTGTTCACTCTTAGGTCCTTTGCTTTTTATTATTTATATCCTTCCTCTAAAACAGATTATATGCAAAAATGGTCTTAGGTTTCATTGTTATGTGGATGATACTCAGATTTATGTTAAAAACTCTTCCTCCAATGATCTCCCATATCTGTCACTTATCTCTTGTCTACGTGCCAGCAAGCTCTGATTGACATCAAATTCCATGAAGGTAAATAGTGACAAAACAGAAATTTTACTGGTAGAAAATGTCAAATAATCAGTAATCATGGACTCATACTTGCTCTTCTCCTGTCCTTTGTGCCCCGTGTAAATAAAAATTTGATTAAGACCTCTTTTATTTCATGCTGGAAATATTGCCTGAATTATGCAATTTTTATGTGTCAGATGCTGGGTGCTTGATTAATGCATTCATAACATCAAGGCTTGATATCTTGAGCTCCTTGCTCTATGGTCTCTATGGACCATACTATGGTCAAAAGATTCTTTGATTTTTTTTAAATCTAAACTTAAAACTCACCTTTTTACAAGGGCCTACAGTATATCTGATTTTTTTACCTGTATGTTCTTGTTTAATTTTATTGACATTTTAGATATGTAGATAATACTTTATTAATTTTTAAATAATAACTTTATCTCATTTTATTGTTTTATTTTTCTCTTTTTTTCTTATCTTTATGTAGAGTGTCTTTGAGTTTGCTTTTATAAAAAAAAAAATTACTATTATTATTTAGTATCTATTTGATCCAAGGATCTCATCTGGCCATTTCTTGAAAGAATCCAGTGTATTAACTTCATCAACATACTCTGCACTGCTTGGAGTAAAGAATTTCCTCCTATTATTGGTTTTAAAGACAATTTCACATAGTTTCACTTTTGTCCTCTGTTTCATCCTGAATAAGTTTGCTCAATTGGCTTTGTCAATGCCTTTGAGGATTTTTAATACTTGTATCCCTCATAGTTTTCTCTGTTCAAGACTTAAAACAGTAATATGCACTCCTGCACTCCTGATCCTGGCGGGATCAGTGAATAACTCTGATTTAAAAGGTCATCTCCTTCAGCTTGTCAGTGCTGGAAAGTCCCTTAAGGCCAGAATTGTTTTATATTATATTTTCTATATTATAAAATAAAACATTTTCTATAATGTGGAAACTCAAACTCCAAAAAACATTCTAAACAATACCTTTAAAGTGCATGAATATATGTGCATAGGTATATGATTTTATATATATTGTTACAGATGGATGGTGTTGCAAAATTAAAAAAACAATCAGTAGAATTCAAGGTGTTTGCCCTGTTGCAGGACAAATTATTGGAGTGGATCCTGGTGAATTACACTGGTTAATCATAATTAAGAATAAATATTCAAAACACAGACACACAGGATAAAAGACAAAGAGAAGAAACTAAGGGAAGGAATGGAAAATGAGACACAGAGAAGAAACACCATATTTTGCTCTCATTTTGTACCTGGTGAGAATCTGGCTAAATTATCTAATCCTTATAGAGAACACTGCCCTTTTATGGAAATATTGATTTCCTTTATTGTGGAATCATTAGGCTAAAAATGTTTTCTCCTAATTTAGTGACACATCATTAGAATAGGGAGATAGATTAACATTTTTTTTCTGGCATCTAGGTAATAGAAAAGAAGGTTTAATGCTGGGTTTTATTATTTTACTTAGGACATTAGTTTTATCGCTCTCATTTGCCTGTCAAGGTATTTTATAGGATTTCAAGTTTAAGGTGTAGTGCTCACACTCAGGTAGTGTCATTTCCAGTTCCTGTACCACCATGGCCAGCAGTCAGTTACCAAATCAATCTTCCAATCTGCCCACTCCCATTGCAATGCAGTCAGGCAGGCTGTCAAAACCACTGACTCGTAATTAAATGGCACTTACCTTAGCAGGGTATTTACTCCCACTACTCTGACATTACAGTGCTTATTCTTAGCACTAACTCCCATGACCTGGCACTTTTTTCACTTTTTATTCCTCTCCTGTGCTTTGTGTTTCTTTCTGGCTTGACTCCCCGATTGTCTCTTTGACCACACTTCGTGGATCTTCCTGTGTTTGTAACCTCTCTCCCATTCTTGACCCAGATCTCCTGATTTCATGTACCCTCTCCAGCATTTGATTCTCCCACCTGCTCAACCATTCTACTTCAATTTCTCCTTTGTACTTCTGCCTTTTCATTTCCATGGCACTCCTGCAGCTCTGCAACTGCTGCGTGGCTGCCCAGCTTCACAGCCTTGTCCAGGCTGCCTGCCTTGGCTGCTAGCCTGCATGCCCTACCTATATGCTTGCTCATGCAGCACCGCTGTCTGTTATCGCCTTCCCTGAGCTCTGCAACTGTCTTCCCCTGCAATAGGATCCTTCTTCCAACACAGACCACCCCCACCTTCAAGTTTGTTCAGCGGTCCAATACCACAGGGTTAGCAGAGTTTTCTGAGATTGTAAATGTATGCCTCTGAGATCTTGTATTGTAAAAACAGGTGTTTTTGTTTAACCTTGTATGATGTTGTATGTTGTGTAACATTTTGGGTCTTTTAAATTTTTGTTATTGTTTTAGCATCTGCCAGTGTTATACCTGTCTTAAACTATATCTAAACATTTTTCAGTTTTATTTGCTCTCTCTCATCCGTGCTTCAGCAGGGTCCGCTTGTCGGCACGCCCATCTCCATTTGGTGGTTTGAACCAAATCTTTGAGCTGACGTTGCCATTAAATGTGACCGAGAAATGCTCCGCCTGCCATCGGAGGTGGGGGGGGGGGGGGGAGAAGAACAAAGTAATGTAGCCAATTCATAGAGGGGGATTATTAGGAGGCATGGGAAATTTGGCCGGGACGCCAGGGTTACACCCCTACTCTTTTCGAGAAACACCCTGGGATTTTTAATGACCACAGAAAGTCAGGACCTCAGTTTTACATCTCAGCCAAAAGATGGCACTTGTTTACAGTATAGTGTCCCCATCACTATACTGGGGCATTAGGACCCACATGGACCACAGGGTGAGCACCCCCTGCTGGTCTCGCTAACACCTCTTCCAGCAGCAACCTTAGTTTTTCCCAGGAGGTCTCCCATCCAGGTACTGACCAGGCTCACACCTGCTTAGCTTCAGTGGGTTGCCAATTGTTAGTTGCAGGATGACATGGCTGCTGGCTTTTTCAATTTTGTTTGCTAAATTTCCTAAATTGGTATCATCTGCAAACGTGACTTGTTGACTAACTGTAGTAGAGTCTAGAGTATTGATATAAATTAAGATCAGTGGTGCTAATACAGATCCTGGTGGTACTCTACTAATTACATTACCCCTTATATGTACTCTGTTTTCCATTAATTTACCAATTCCCAATCCAAGTACACATGCATTCCTAAATGCCTACTAGCCTACTAGCTTTTTTTATGAGAAACATTTTTAAAAGCCTTCTGAAAATCAAAAAACATCATTTTGTTGTAACTTGGATGGTAACTGAAGATAGCAATGTTTACATTTCACTGCTTGATTTCCCTACAATATTGATATTGATAAGACACTTTTTGTGTGTCTCTTACGGTCCCTATTTACACTATACTGAGTGATCCTATTTCCATATAGGGGATCCACTAATTTAACTCTAATAACACCTTACATGTAATAGCATAATAAAAGTTATAAGAGACTTATTAGTCTATAATTATTTTGGGGGGTTTTATTATACTTTTTTGGGATGGGCAGTTCATTAGCACCTTTCTACTCCATGAGTACTATGCCTTTTTTAAGCAACTGTTGGAAGGGTTTCATCAATGGTTTATGTGCAGTATAACATACAGTATCTTGTTTTTTTTGGTACAATTAATAGGATATTAGTAGGGATTTATTAATCACTTGCTGACATTTTTCACAATTAATCTTTTTGTATTTTTTAGTAAATATACAATCAACAGTAGGTTCATTGATTTTAGCCAGTCTAAAGCTAAAATTCATTGTTATTGATGAGTTTAGCACCCATGGGAAATGAAGGTTATAAGGTAGATAATGCCTGTATTTTTAATCTGCGATTTACTGCATGGGTACATGATTTTTGAGTTATGAAAGGGCTGGTTGCCTACAATTCCTCAGTACTTAGAGAAAAAGGCTTGAGCTGAAAGCATTAAAGCTTAAACTTGCAGAAAGTTCCAGAATAAATGTGCTGTATGGCAAAAATGGATGTAACAGTGCTGCAAAACCTATTACTTTTTTTAGCAAGCACACTGACAGAAGCACAATTCCAAGTTCAGTGGTAACCCGATTAGAGAATCAATTCCATCAGATCAAAAGCGTAGCATATCACAAGAACTGTACACTTCCATTGTTGATGATTTACCTACCAGGCATCTACAGTACATAGCAGTGTATGGCCAAAATTCAATCTGTAAAAATTTACCTCTGTACATGTATTATCAGTTTCAGATAAGACAAGATGAAAGTAATTCTATAACTGGATTAAAGAACAAAGTCCCAATGTGGTACATACAGTATATGAGATCATAACAGCATATTTTTGTTTTCATTTTCTGTTATGGTCATTTTTCTGAATTAGGAAACATTGTTGTGGGAAAATGTACACTCTGTACATTGTCTATCATTTTATCCTGATGTGTCCTACCATAAATAATATTAATAAACAAGACATTTTAAACATTTTATGAACAACTAAACATCCAGCTAACCAAATAATGCTGCGGCATCATCATAAATCATCATAAATCAATTGTAAATCATCATCAATAAAAATAGGTAGTGGCAATGCAAATTTGTAGATTCCAGGACATGATGTTATCTGCTTTACCGAGCAGGATTTTTAGGTACATTGAATTTTTAGAAAAGTGAATCCGCCTTACATGCTAACATCACCAAACAAGACTCATGATTTCACCCAAGTCTGTAAAGTATCATCCTCTTTGCTAAATCCTCACACCCCCAAAAAACACTAGCATCTTAACCTCTGAAGGTCCAACATACCTGTCATTGTAAAACACATAATATTTATTTTAATATACATATACAGTAGTTCCTGTTATTTTGTTTGATTATGTAAACTAATATTTGTAAATTAGCTAATTTTCTAAAAGTTAATTTAATAATTCTTTATGTTAGTGCATGTTATTTTTTATTTAATTGTATTTATTGAGTTTGAAATCATAATATATATTTATCAAAATAGCATTTCTTTTATTTTAATATTATTTATTTTATGCTTACAGTGTCCAAAACCCTATGTATTTTGGTTAAGTATTTTGCTTCAATTTGGGGATTATGCAGTCTCAGTGTTTTATCTTTCTTAACATGTAAGCGGTAGCAACACTCAGTAGCAGTACAAAGCCAGTGATATGATCAGTTTATAACTGCTGGCTTTATGTTTAAATCTTTAGAGAAGCTACTTACAATATATTTGAGGCTGCACATTTAAATAGTTATTAAATTACTTCAAACGTGGAGAATAAGTGAATTATTTGAAGCGCCTATGCTATAGCTACAGTAATATGAAGAGTATGTTTCTCACAGAAAATTAATAACACAGCTTTAAACATGCAATGTGTTTCTTACTGAATGCATTAATTTATTTAATCTGTCTCACTGACATTTTATCCCTGAAATATTTATGAAAAAATAATACACCCATTGTACTACTCTGTTCTTTGTCTTCCTATCCTTGCAGTGTTTTATGTCTTACTCTATCAATCTTGGGTTTCTTACCATGACACTTTTATTCACAGTTGTGGGTTATAATGCCTATGGTTTATAATGAGAAACTGAGAAATAAAAACAAATTGCTGAGAACACTAAGCTAAGTACCTTTAAATTTTTGGTTTCTGAAGAAAGCCTAATATTTAATATATTTGTCTTGAATTGATTATTAGCAGAGGCTTCCAGGGTCAGTCATTATCTGCACGTTAGTGAAAGATAGAACATCCACTGCTATGCCAACAACAACAAAAGGAAACAGGAAAGGCAGCCAACCTTGGAAGCCTCTGCTTCCTGATAATTAACTTCTCAGAAGTTAACCGAGAAGTTAACCGAGGGCAGCATCTCATTCTCCTACTTTGCTGTCATCTGCAAATATGGTCTAATAAATATACTGTATATTATAAAATATTAAATATAAGAACAGTGCTTTTGGTACAGATTCCTATGGTACTCTACAAATGACATCATCTTTATAGCGAACCTTTTGTATTTAATTCTCAATCTAAATGGACACATTTCCATGAATGCCGAGAAATACTATGAGTATAGTACTAGAAATAGTAAAAACCAGTATGTCTACTTAGGTAGTTTTCAAGGGTGACATGGGGGTGCAGTGCAATACAAGGCATTGCTGCCTTGTAGCACTGGGGACCTGGGTTCAATTCCTTGGGTGTTACCAGTGTGGAGTCAGTATGTTCTCCCAGTGTTTAGCACTGGGTTTCCTCCACGTGCTCCAGTTTCTTCCCACATTCCAAAGGTATACTGTGTGCCCAACGATAGACTGGTGTCCTATCCAGAGTGCCCTATCCTGTCTGGCTCCCATGCTTGCCAGGTTAAGTTCTGGCTCCCCTGCAAATCTGTATTGGATAAAGTGGTTAGAAAATGAATGGATGGATAGTAGGATTATACATACGATTATAACAGGTTCATGTTATAAAAGTAAATGTTAGTCAACCTTTTTGTAGTTCTATAGTTAGAGGAAAGACCTCTTACTTTATAAAAAAAAACTTTATATGTTCTGTGTTTGATACAGGACTGAAATATCTTCTCTGTGGAATGTACATATCCCTTAGTAGTGTGTTTTTTTTCTGGTTGTTACAGATACTTCTTACCTTCTCCAGACATATTGGCTAGGTTACCTGGCTGTTTGTGTGAGTATGAGCACTCTGCAAAAAACTGGTGTCTTCTCCAGGGTATAAAGCTACCTTGTGTCCTGCTCCTCAAGAACAAACTCCAATTTGCTTTGACTGTTACCAAGAATAGGCAGTTTTCTGATAATGGGTTGGTGATGTAAGAGATTTTATTGTTTCTATTAAATTAAAGTTTTGCCATTTTCATCTCAGTAATATAATAAATACAGGAAAATACCAATAAAAATGAAATAGCAAATATATATGTCTTAAGGCTGAATTCAGTACATTAAACACAGTTATGAGGAATGGAAAGTAATGCAGAGCAGGGAAGATCTGGCATTGTTGGGTTTGGGCATTACGTGATGTTAATTTGCTTCCTTGACACAGTTCCTTGCAACCACATTTAAGATGTCTACTCAGAGACTATAATATGCTGAAATAACTCAGCGAATACAAATATATTATTGGCAGAGAAACAAACTGAAAATATAAGGTCAGAAATTCTGTCAGGAAAAAGCAAGTTTCCAGACAGATATTTTATTTTTCTTTACATTAAATAACACACCATATTTTATTTTGTCATATGTATTACACAACAGAATTCAATTCTTTTGCAATACTTACACTCACTGCATGAATCCTGACAGCTGCCTCATTGATCAATATACAGTAAATCAATTTATTGTACTCTTGTCTGCTTTGTTGTTGCTGGATTATAAGACATTTCAGGACTCAACATGAATAAGTGTTTTTGAAGTGTAAACATTATATATTATTAATAAATCTGAAGATCTGAGATGAAACAGAATTTATTTTAAAATATAGTTGGGATTTATTTCTAGATTTAAAACATTGCAGGACTAACCAAGTCATCATCATGTTGTTTACAGAAGTGAACACAAATATGACTACTATACATTTAATTAGAATATACTGAATGTCAATTTATGTTTGTATTTATTTGTTAATTTGTTAAGGTATAAGGTTATAAACCTTTGAAAAAATTAGCTATATTATTATTCCATATATTGTACAGACCCTTCCAATTTCATTAGTGATCATTCAGCATGTAAGCGACTACTTTAGTAACACTTGACAATGCAGACATGAAAAGTATTGTTTTAGCTTTGTGAAAGCAGCAATAAGGTGGAAATTTTGGAAAACCCTTTAAAATCACAGAAAAACAAAATAGCTTTATCGATGTGATGGATGAGCATAGGTATCACAAGTACTTTCAATGGTGTCCCATATCTGATCTGAAGGACAGTGGTGGAGGGGTGACTTTGTTGTCTGCATTCTTTGCAGTTCGTGTAGGTGCTTTCACTGAGGAAATTGAATGCCATGCATAATCAGCTTATCTTAGAAGAACACCAACATAAGAGGATGGAAAATATAGAAAAATAAAACCACTTTTTATTAAGCAAAGACTGTGGATTAGATCAATTTAGATCACAAATTGCTGGTCTAGCAGTCACTAACCGTAGTTACTGTACATCTCATCTTTTGACAGGGTCTCACATAGAGCAATATAATACAATGGTGGATGTTACACATTCTCTCAGTCAACCATCTTTCTCAGTTAGCTCACTATATGCAATTAGGAGTCCCTGGGAAAACTGTGCCCTAAATAGTCTGTGCCTTTCTAAATATTCCAAAGTATTTGGATAATAACTAATGAACATTTTATCAGTTCTATTAATGAGGAAAAAAGTTCTTCCCAAAGGGACCAAAAAACTATTCTCTATGAGGAAAAAGGAAAGCTTGTAGATGAGATTTGCCCCCCTTGTGTTTGGAGGCTGAAGTGAATTATAAATGGCACCATTACTTCAACAAAAAGTCACCTTCATAATAAGCACAAAATTGAGAAACAAATTGAGCAAAACAAAAAACAATGGAGACTAGACTAGACATGCACAAAATGAAATTCCTGACGGTCATGCTGATGGATAAATGTTTCTGTTGTTTGCACAGTACGGTACTGATATTCCACAACATGGTAGGGTCTTATTTTAACATGATAAGAATCTGTTTATTATGTATATCTGTTTAAAAGAGTAATATGCTTAAACCTGGAAATTTATTTTCAAACATATTAACAATGTATTAACCAATCCATAGTTTATGAAAAGGTTAAATATTTGCTAGTCTGCACTCTGGTTGAGCTCTGTGATTACAGGTTCAAATCTGGGTCACATTACTAGCAACACTGACTGCAAATTAACAGATAGAGTTGCTTGGCTCTCAGAAACACAGTGAATGCAGTGGGCTCGCATGTGGTTGCAGGCAAGCCGTGCTATCAGAGAAGGATGTTCTGCTTTCTAATCAGTGCTGAACCTGCAGTACAGGGCTGTTTTGCCTGTGATGTATTAAATGGCACGTGGCTTGAAGGTTGGCTTGTTGGAGGAGTCTGCCTACTCTTCTTCATTCCCATGTGTGGATACTTACTGTAGATATGAGCCGAGATGTTAAAAAACCACCATATCAGCTGTTCCAAATTGAGTGGGTTTAAGAAAACTGAAGGTTCTGAATTTTAAGAAGTAGACTGTTTTTTCTGGTTTTATGAGATAAATTTGCAGTAAACAAAGCTGTATACTGTATAACCCAGGCACTTTTGGCTAACATCTCATCTACCAGAATATACAGTATATGGCAGGTGCATTCTTTAAAAATGATATTAATCAAAAAGCCAAACAGCTGCCTGAACCCAGATTTTTCCAGACCACCCCTCTCTAAACTTTGTCTGAGAGTTGGGATTTCAAAGCTGTCTAAATTTCTCTGACTGATAGCAGAATGTACTGTACATTCCTTTACAAGGGTAAAAACTTTTTTAGGTAATTCCTTTTTTAACAATAACAACATTGGAGTCACTAAGGTCAAATGCCAAAAAAATGTATCCATTGGCACTCTATTTCTTTAGGAAGCAATAATAAACATCTGCATAAATCAATGGTTTATGTACAGGTTTTCTTGTATTTGTGACCAATAGTGCATACGGTATGTTGATAACAGTTGTATATTGTAATTATTGCTTGCAAAAGCTTTAAAATTAATGCCACGAGCAAACTATTTTATCAAAATCCTTTTGAATTATTTCAAGTTTTTAGGTTTTATGCTTAAAATTATCTTCATTTTTACAGATAACATTTGTGGTTCAGTGTCTAACAAATGATAAAAAATATAGTGAGTCATACAGTAATTTGGCACCGAAACAGGCAGTCCCTTCAAAAGAAGATTACAGTCAAAAGATATCTGACTTGCTCATAGCACAAAATGATGCATTTTGTAGCAGTTTTGCCCTGTGACTAAATGGGATATTGCACACAATTTAAGTACCATTTTATGCCACCCAAAAGTAGATGCTGAAATACTCAAAGTTTCAAAGAATAAAAGTAATCAGGTTTCACTTGCACTACTGATTTTAAAAAAACATAAAACACAACTCTGATCTAAGCTCTTCAATACATTTATAAAGAAATGTATTTTGAATCTTAATTTTTCTGCTTCATGTTAAAAAAGGAAGATATATACAGTAAATACAGTAAATCTTGTACACTTTGGAATAGAGGAAGTTTTAGTGTACTGCTCCATAAAAGGCTCAGTGCGATTCTGGAGGGGAACGAAAGATCTTTCCTTAAACTATGGTCACCTCTTATAGTGGATTTAACAGAATTGCTACTTAAGGGTAAATACAGTATATGTTCAAGTGGAATCCCCTTAGGGGTTCCAGGGACTAGGGAAGGAGAGGAGTTATGCTGGATGGGAAGGATGGCTGGATTTGGAGAAGAGACAGGATGGATGTAACTAGAGAGCTAGAAGGGTATTGAAGACTGGAGAATTTTGTATGTTGTATGTGAACCTTGTTGAAAATCAATTAAAATATATATACTATAGAAAAATAATTTACAATGTGTGTGCTATGAGGGCACATGTATCGTTCTATCTTCAATATACCTGTCCTAGTGAGTGCTGTGGCACATGTGTTTCCAAGAATATAAACTGTCAGATGATTTAGCGGTTTTCTATTCCATATTAATCCAAATTGCACTTCACTTGTGTGATTTTTTCTCAAGTGATGCTGACAAATTTGGTAAGGTAATATGTCACACATTTTTGTAATGATTTGTTTCAACTAGGGCCTTTTGTAGAACACCTAACACTTCATAATTAACCATCCAGAAGATATGTACAGATACATTATCACCTTACCCTTAACCCTAATTCTTACCGTAAGACATGCTTAAATAGATGTTATGTATTAGAAATACATACCTGCGGTAACTTCTAGAACAATAATCATAATCAAGTACACTGTATCAATGTTATTATAATATGCATGGTAGCTGGTTTTATAATATCACATTTCAATAATGCATGATTCACATCTTTAAACACTTTCTGTGATTTACAATTCTGCTATAAAATACAGTATGGCGAAACCTATATGAAGATTCAAACATTCAAGCACAGTGATCTGTATAATCAAAGATTTTGCAGCATATTAAAATACACGATTTACCATGAAATTACAAAATATCAAGAATGTGGTTACCATGTGCCAAGAAAAATATAATAGATGGCTTAATTATTGTATATAAATTATTCCAAATTCAAGATGTAAGTATACAGTACCTTAGTATGATTTACAAAATGAAGACATGATCTGGAGAGAGCACCATAGTTATGAAAAAATGGCACAGTAAGTAGAGAACAATATTGAAATTGCATTTTTGTCACAGGATGAAGAGCAGAACAGACACATTTTTTGTGAAATCCACTTTTTGTATTCCTACTGTTATACAGTATATACTGTATATCTCATATGAACATACACAGATGTACTGTAGCTCAATGTTATATTGCTGAGACAAAAATGCTTATACATTAACAGTTCTGATACATAAACAGTATCTAAAAGTTGTATTGACTCCCTGTACATTAACAACATTAACATTAATTAAGTTCTGGAAAAGTACAGTGCTTGTTGGTAAAAACAAATCTTAAGATCACATTATACATTGCAGACACATTTTTCTTGAAGAGGTAAACTCTTGCAAAGCTTTTAATAAATTGCCCAGAAATAAAACAAATGAAAAAAATGGTCTGAAAAATAAAACAAACAACCATGTTTTTTTTTGTTCCTTACACCTCCCATTTTGAATTTCCCTGAAATATGCAAATATCTGTTGCCACTTTTATTTTACTGGAAAATTTGGATAAAGTATACATTTTATTGTGGATGAAAAAGATTGAGAGTATGTTGTGAACTCTAATTAGGTGACAAGCTATAGATATTATTTTCATTTTTTGTGTTTAAGTCTACAGAAAGGTCCACAGGCTACTCTGGGACACATGAGCTTGTCATTTGTGAATAAACTAAATTCAATTACAACCTTAAATAAGGTTAGGGTTGAGCAACAGTCTAAGTGCCTGGTCTGAAAAAATAGAACTCTTTCCATTTTAATTTCTGTATTTATGTAGTATTACTCTGCCATGAATCAAAGAAGTACTGAATTTATAAAACTTTCCCCTTTGAAAAATGTATTGCTATTCCAATGGTTGCATCTTAAGAAAAAAATAAGAATTTTAAGACATTTTAAAATGTTTGTTTAACATTTTGTTTTACAAATGTTTAAACCTACAGTATATGTAGGTCAGTGTCATTTATGAATGAAATATTAAATATGTAGACGATGAAATGAAAGCAATAGCTTAAGATTATTTTCTTTTTATCAATGCTCTTCTACTACAAGAACACGATTTGACAAAAATATGCATGCAAAATGCTACCAAAGCATATGCATGCAAATGCATGCAAAAACGTGCTACCAAATCAATCCATATTGATAAGACTTTTTTAAACTGACACTATGCAACTTTATAATCTAAGATCTAAATCTACTTATGTAGAATTACTAAATAAACCATGGTATACAATGGCAGTTCTTAACTGGTGTTTGGGAGGTACAACAACAAAAAAGTCAATTTCACCATATGTACTATATCACAATCATTCTGTCACGATCCGGTTCTTTCCGGGCCCTATGCGGACAACACGATCCAGAATTGTGAGGACACAAGGGGAAAAATAGTCATGCAGGAAAGGGTCAAGATACAGGGGGGCGTGTCCAAGGTGAGCTGGTGTCCTGGGGAAGTGAGTCCAGGCGAACAAACAAAGCCAAAATCCAAACGGGGAATCCAAACGGGAAAGAAGAGTCCAAAGCCAGGAGATCCATCCAGGGATTAAAACCATGAGCCGGGTCGGGACTGGCGGGGCAGGGGATCAGGAACAGGAAGTTAAAACCATAACGGAGCCAGACGCAGCAGGACCCCGGGCTCTCACGATGCGGAAATCAATGAGGAACCAGGAGTAAGGTCCGCGTCTGGCTTTTAAGGGGGAGCGGGATTAGGGACCAGGTGCAGACAATGGGGCAGAACAAGGAAGGGCTGGAGCGCCCTTAAGAGGAGGGATTAGCGATCGTGACACATTCCAAAGTTGGGTATATATAGAGTATATCATACAAACACCTACATTTTGTATTTTTATCACATGCAACTCTCCAAAAACCCAGATTTCAGATTTGCAGGAATTGTGATTGAGCTTGTTAAGCCAATTATCTTACTGTTACTATTACTATATTTAAGTTATGCAATGCTAGTGAAATGTTGTTTGGATGTTAAAGATGTAAAACTTACTAAAGTAATAACCTTAAAATGCATGTTACATTCTTTTACTTATGCTTTTAGTTTCACAGTTATATTCTGTCCTGTTCATTCTATTAGGACAACATCGGTTTACTGTAAAGTATACACATTCAGATGGAATTAATTTAAATTGAATCTATTCGATTGCAATGTAGTTATATTTTTTCTGATGTTTATGTTTTAATGTTGATTGAAAATAAAAGCAGGATTCTGGATTATAAAGACTTAAACAATTACAGCAAGGGCTGAACAGAAACATTTTTATTTTCATGAAGTATGCTGTATTACCTTCCATCCATTTCCAACCATTTTATTCAATGCAGTGTCATGGGGGGCCCAGAGCCTATCCCAGCAAGCAACAGGTGCAAGGCAGGATACACCCTGGATGAGATGCCAGTCCATTACAGGGTATACACAGACACAAACACAAACACTCACACCACAGGCAATTTTCCCAGAAGCCAATTATGTCTTTGGATATAATTGACATACCAGTATGTCTTTGGTTTGTGGGAAGAAGCTGGAGTATCTGGAGGAAACCCACATGAACACAGAGAGAACATGCAAACTCCACCATGATAGAGCCCTTAGAATTAAATTCAGAGACCCAGCGCTGCAAGGCAGCAATGGTAACCACTGTGCCACCACGCTGCCCTCTGTATACACATGTTCTTCTTACATTAACAACTATGGGGAAATCTCAGAATGAACCACATTCAATCTGCATCACAAAATCTATTAGTTGGTGTGGAAATTTTCTCTTCCATTTCACAAATCACATACAATATGTGTAAATAGAACTATATTATGGGGACCTTGTTCTGTCATCAAGTATGCCAAGCACATTAGTCTAAGATACAGATGACTAACTTTGCCTTTCATATGAAAATGGCTTCGCAGCAACACCTCCTGCTGCCATTTCCGACGCTGTGCAATGTGTAGATTAATATACAGATCTAACATCCATTAAGAAATATACTGTATAATCCCGTTCAAAAGTTTCAACAAAAATCCTTTTTAAAAAATGTCTTTCTATGTTGTTGGATCTCTTTTTTTCATTGGAAGCAGTCTTTAAAAACATTCAAAACTGGACAGATGTTTCATCCCAAGTAAATACAAGAACTTGCAAAAATATTCAAACCCTTGCACATTTTCCTGATTGTGTTACTTTAAAGCATGCTGTTGTGATACAGTACATTGTACTAGCTATTAAAATGTTTTACTATGCACAGCGTTCTCCACACATTAAAAGCAAAAAACAAAACAAGTAAAAAAATAAATGGAATAAATTCAAACCTTTTGCAGTGGCAAACCTAAATTATTTTTTGTGCACAAAATTACTTTAATGAGCCACACAATTAATTTCCTCTGTGTGCAATAATAGTATTCACATAGAGAGAATCTCACATGCAGAGATTCTGTAAGGTACTTCAGTCAGTGAATTTCAAACAAAGATTGAACAATGCTTTCAAAACACCTAAGAGATAAAGTTGTATAAGGCCACAGATTAGGAAAAAGGTATAAAAACATTTCAAAGACTCTCAATGTCTCTTTGAGCAAAATGAATTCAATTTTTAAGAAGCAGAAGGCAACTAGACAGTGATTAGATTTGTCTGTCCTTTCAAACTGAGAAGCTGGAAAAAGAGGAAACTGGTTAGGGATATTACCAATGTAGCAACTTTAAAATAGTTATAGTATTCAGTATCTGAAATCGCAGAAAATGTTCATGGATCAATAACAATGAGAGGAGTTTTTATGGTCAGACAGGGCAAATTTTGATTTTTTTACCTAAATGCAATGGTGGTGGCGACATAACTTTATAGTTCTACTTATCAGCTGGACTGGGAAGATTGTTACCACTGATAGGAACATAGATAGAGTAAAGTTCTGACAAATCTTGAGGAACAGCTGCTTCAGACCTAAACCTGTGACAAAAATTCACCTTTCAGCAGGATGACGATTCTAAGCACAGAGCCAAAGGTACACTGGTATGGCTTAAGAATAATAAAGTGTCCTTGAGTGGCTCAATTAAAGTCCTGACTTGAATTCTATTGGAAATCTGTGGAAAGAATGTAAAAATTTTGCCCATAAGCAATCCCTAAACAACTTGAGAAAGCTTGAGCAAATCTGCTAAGAAAAATTGAAAAAAGTTAGTTGACACAAAGAGACACAAATTGCTGCCTAAAGTGCTTCCACAAAATATTGAATTCATGGCCTAAATATTGATACAATAAACGTTCTCTGTATTTTTGCTGACATTTATTGTAACTTATTTTACTTTTAAAAGTCCTCAGTTTGAGGACTGACATTCATAAATCAAATATTAAGTTTAAAAACTGTGTAATGATAATTTCGTAATTCCATAAATAAATCACAGGATTTGTCTATGCATTTGTTTGCTGTTCTTCCAATTTTGTGATGACAGTTCAGAGTTCTCAAGGCACATTTACTTAATATATTTATATGATACAATATAAAGTGTTTAATTTATACTTAGAGAAATACCTTGCGCTGGTTTCTGAGGAGACAAGATACCCACAACACCTGATTGTAATAAGTCATCAGGTGCTGCATTTAACCACTGTACAGTTTCACCCTGGCAATCCCCAACAGGGATTACCAGTCCCTGCTCTGCACTGAGCACCAGCCAGTGTTTCTCCCTGCCTTCCTCCCATTCCCAGTCTACCTGAATGCCCCGTTTCCTGTTTGATCCTGATCCCTGCCTGCCTGTATTCTGACCTGCCCAGGCTTCGCTTGGGAATCTGCCCTTGGTGCTGTGCTCTCATCCAACCTGTAGTGTGCAGCATAAGGAGTGTGACTGGGAGCAGCACCACGCAGGGCTGTGGGCTTGGACTGGAGGTGGGCCACCAACAGAGTGCACACTTCTGTTCCCCTGGCGCTCACATCACACTGGAGTTGTCCTGTAGTGGGCATGAGTCACTTTTAATCCTCTGGTGCTCACATTGCACTGCACGTTCTCTGCAATGGGCATGGCACTTGTTCCCCTCTTGATGTGTGCACTGACACTGGGGTCTGCTGCTGCGCCAGACTTGCAGTCCTCTTTGGGTGCTGTGGCTGGCTGGGTGCCTGACAGCTCAGCCCTGCACTCTGTAGCTCTGTGCAGACTTTGGCTTTTGTTTTCCCTCCCTTCCTCTCCAGGCAGCATGCTTAATTCCCATGCATCCCCCACTCTTTCATTCAGCCTGCCAGCCTCTCTGCCTGCCCCACGTCCTGACCTGCCTCTGGGACTCTGAACTGGATCCGTCCTCAGTGGTGCACCATTTGTCCTAGTCCCTAGCACACCTCCCCAGTCCATCCTCACACTGCGTGTTTGGCCTGGTCTCTGGAGAAGACTCCCAGAAAAGAGTGCTCTCTGCTTAGCCCAGTACCTAACTTGCTTTCTGGTGGATCATCCCAATGACGTGCCCTGATCTGCCCAGCTCCAGATGCAGACCAACCCGTCCTTCCCTGTCCTTGGTTCTCTCCCCCGCACTTGTCCCTGTAAAACGGAGTCCATTCTGTAATGCCTCCTAACCCGCCACCGCCGTCCTGGTGGGCAGTGCGACGTAACACTAGAGCTTTGTTTAATTAATTTTCTAAAAGGCGTCAAAAGTCAATCACACAAATGGAAGGCATTATTTATTTACAGATAGATTTTAGAACAATAACAATAGTATTGCACAATTTTAACGGTAGTCAAACACTGATGTAATCAAAACTGAAATGAGACCTGTGTAGTATCTGAAAACAAGTTGTTTCTTTCAGAAATGAATGAATACCAAACGTATATTCAATGTTAAAGTAGAAAACAATGTGGAATCAGGCCAAGGGGTCTTTTGTTCAGATTCAATCCTTTGACAATTTTCTGGGAACCTTAATAGTCCTGAAGCCAGACCTCTGAGTCTTTGCAGAGGAGACTGTCAGAGAGACCCAGAGACTCTTTGAAGGATATCTTTCCTTGTCTACTGTTTGACAAGTACACTTTGTTTCCTGGTTACTCCAAAATTAGAAAACTGTAGCTAGATGTCTGTTCAGTAAAATTTCTACTACAACAAGGATTTTGCTCAGTTCCTGATGATAACAATGTGTTTTGTTGCAGTTATAAGTCATACATTTATTTTAATGTTCAAAATATATATTTTAGAGACTAACTGTACTATAGTGTTTACTTTTATCTGCTCCAAAATATTTAAAAACTCTACCCCACAATTTTTATGAAACTCGAAGAAATAGCCCAGGGAAAGGTAAAATTCTCTGTCATGAGGAAGATGCTTCTTACAATATTATTTAAAGAAAAAAATTAAACATGCATTTAATGGCACTGTTTCTGTAACAAGGACAGGCAGGGGAGTATGGATCCTGTGCAGGACCCAGGAGAGAGAGAATACCAATCCAAATCGCTAGGCAAAACGTAATCCAGGAAACAAGGAAGTACATGTAGGTGTGATAGTAAAAAAGGCTACTGGAGAGCAACAATCCGAAATGCAGGGCTGAATCGTAAACGAGAGGCGAGCTAGAAGGTCAGATACCGAATATAAACTAGAGGTGAATAACGCGCACTTCGGAGCTCAAGGAGAATCCACAATAGTGAGCGGGGAAGTGAGGAAAGAGGGGGAACTGAACAGTGAAAAGTACATTACTTGCAGCGTGAGCATCTGTTAAACAGTGTGCGTGGGAATGTTAGACGGGTCAGCGACACATGTGGAATGCGTAACAGTTTCTTTCTAGCATAAGTTCTTGCATATACTGTACATGAAAAGGTAACATTTTTATTTTAAATTTGAACTTTTCACAATAAAAGTTTGATTTATATTTAAAAAGAATGACAAGTTACATTGTCTGCTAATATACTTCATTTTGATTTATTTATGTATCCATAATTGTACAAGTGAAGTCTCACAGTACATACATTATTTAATATATCAGAAACTTTCAGTGGGGTACATTTACTGTAAAATGTTACATTATCAGGGCTAGTTCTGCTGAATATTTTGTTTCACTACAGTTAATAGAAAAACCCTTTTATTCAATTCTATTTATAGAATATTTAAAAAAAAAGATTCCAGGGTTTCAAATATAAAGATATAGTAAACACTACCTTCCAACATACACAGGAAAACAAAAGTAAAATTGGAGTTTAAAATGTTCAAGAAAAACGTACTTCATTGAAATCTTAAATAAGCTCATTTTATTGTAATCCACAGAGATGGTATTAGAAAACATTTTACAAAGTCTTGTAATTAAATGGAAGATTGAGCAGACTAAGACTTGTATCTCCTGTCATTTTCCTGTCTTGCTGACTTCTGTTGAAGCTGCTAAATCTGGCAAGAAAGAGAGCAAAGCCTCACAAGACTTTAAGCATTGCATTACATTCAGTCTAGTTCAATCAGGCTACATTGTAGATGTTCTAGAAAAGGAGTTCACTTGATATTTAGTTATACATATACTAAATATTAAAAAGCCAAACTCTTCAAAACATTTTGGAACATGAAAGTTTTCATTTATTTGACAATAATGGGACTAGTCTGGCTCAATATCTCCTACAAAACGTTTCTAACTGACATATGCTAAGATGCAAAGATAATATGATGTTCAGGCATTAACGCCTTAATATGGTCTGTGTCCTAGAAACACAATGCTTATGCATATTGTGCATATTATGAGGATAGTACAGTAAGTGTTCTTTGCTGCTTTGTTTTGCCAAATAGATACAGCATATATAATGTTCCTATCTATCCAGCCTGAGTGCATAAGACATGTCAAAAGAACACAATAGCTCTGCCCCTGGATGGGAAAGTCCATTGGAGGGCCACAGAGAAAGGGGCAATATAGAATGCTCGATCAAACCAACTAGCATGTTTGGTGGGATTTAGACCATTGTGAAAACCCAGCAAACAAGGGAAGAACATGCAAACTTCACACCGACATACAGGTGCAGCCATTCAAAATGAGCGGGGTACGATGCGGTACAACGTTGGGGGCGTGTCACACTAAAATGCGTCATTTCGCGTCATACCACATTTTACCATATGCAAATTAGATTATGTTAATAGTATCCGGAATCACCTTGTAAAACCGCCAGGTGGAGCTAATAAAGCTTAACCTCTCATGTACAGCATTTTGAGCTGTCACCGGAAAACACTCGGTTTCGAATCCCGATTACTGCTGAGGGACAATCTTTATTCAATTAAGAATTAAGTTGTATACTCTTTAGACTTTTAAATTTAAACTGTGTATTACAGCATGTTAATCATTATACATTAAAAAGTTTGTATATTTTATGAAAGCAAGATTGCTCAGTTGGACAAAGTACACAACCTACCACCTTATCATAAATATTTTAATTATGCAGAAATATTTTATGCATCAAAGTCTTTACCGAAGATATTACTAATAGTATTAATAATGAATGACCTTGGACAAGCTGTAAACTCAAAGTATTACCCTGGTCCACATTCTTTGTACCCGTCTTTGTAAACGAAAAGACTTTATTTTTTCATTGACAAAAAGTAACACCACAGCATTTCGTTGATCTGATCACGCATTCGTTTTCAGTCATACAAAGTATGCCTTTCACATGCTTATAAAAGATATTACTTTAGGAACATAAACATATACTGTATGTAAACTGTACTGTATATGGCTGGTCTTGGTAGTTTAAAGAAAAAATACACACCAGCATTCCATTTTTCCCTAAACATTTTAAGCATCAAAGTGTTACATGTGGTTATTTCAGAAACATTTTTACTTGCTCCTTCTGACCATATAACTGTACGTTTATATAGTTTGTGAAAATTGATCATTTTAACCTTTTCTGCAAATACACTCGTTATCGGAGTAAACAAAAGCATACTTTTAGAATTTGATTAATAGGAAATATAATATGGAATCGCATATCTAAAGAAATTAATAACGACATAATTATATTCATGTACTGTTGCACAAACAGTATTATAAGACTTTCCATTGATATGTGTACTTCTGTTTCACTATGTAATGGATGACTGTATCTGTGGTGTGATGGCTTAAGTGACTGACTTATAAGGCTGAGGTCAGGTGTTCAAATCCAGCTATTGCCATGAGTTTTCTTTTAACAAATAAACATTTTTTTGAATAGCAAATATTAAGGGCACTATATTGATCTTTTTTATATTTCTAAATATCACAACATGTTCGTACTGTATGTACACAATGGTACCGCAGGGTGTAGGGCGCAAAAGAGTGCACGGCGAGGGGCAGGATAGGAGTGCTAGTGGTCAGGGCGGGGAATAGGAAAGCCACTGACCAGTGCAGCTGACCCACTGTGAAATGGACGTATAGTCTGGGGAGATCACCCAGTTTCGCACCCCTGTGTGCGCTCTCTCTCTCTCTCTCTCGGCTGGCGCGTGGCAGTGCTGGCTGGCTGGTTGTGCCGAATTTCACTCCACAAAGTCTGAGTCTCTGTGCCTACATTGTTTGTAAACAAATCGGTTTCACAAGTCTTTTCTCACCCTCTACATTTACGAAATAGAATTAGCAAGCCTTCAAATGAAAGACAGTCCCCCTTCCCCCCATGGACAGACTGACAAATGTTTTCTTAGAAAAAGAGATTCACAACGCGAAGTTGTGTCAGTCTTCTCTGTTAAAAAAAATCGGTTTGAACATCATGGGTGTTGTTTTTAATAAGCTGCTGAGTAAAGAATAGGAATTTTCCTGCTGTCAGCAGTATTGTGTGTATATACTGTAGTTTTATGTACAGGCTGTGAACAGTTTCAAAAGTAGAGGTCTTTAAAATTAGGCTGGGCCAACAATTTTTTTAATTAAAAAAAAATAAAAAATGAGATATAATGATGTGTTTCTGCTTAGACATTGCAAGACTTTAAAAGCTATAAAAACAGGCTTTGATAGTTAATAACCACTTTTTATGCGTGAAAAACGGGTGATTTTTCTTCCTCTTCATCAGATCTTTCTTGGAAAAATGTCTTTTATGTGTCGCAAAAAACTGACTTGCTTTAACAAAATATATTAACTAATCCTTTCGCCTGGCAATCTACCTGAATGCCCATCTGAGAAGCCCTCAGTGAAACCAAAAGAACCACAACTGAACAAGTTTTGACAATAAGAGAGAGAAGAGAGAAATAATAAGAGAGTCCCCATTAGCCCCCATTTTAAATTAAAATGTACACGCGAGTTTAATTAAATGCCTTTATTGATTCACAATCTGACAATGCAACGTAAATTGTTATCTTTGTCTTCTAAGTATCTTAATCAACTTTCAGCATAGCTTTCTCTCCATTTAGATTTATTTTTCATACCATCGCTAAACAAAGCAGGAGCATATTGTGATTCCTCTTGGGATCAAATGTGAAAAGATTAGATTGTAGTCATTTTTATTTTTTAAATAAATTTTTTGAAAAGTGTAATCTATACTAAAAAGCTGTATCTATTTAATACCACTTGATAGTTATATTAATAGAGATAATAATTCAAGTTGATACTGTTTAGACTTTTAATCATTTTAAATTGTATTACAGCATCTTACACATCAAACATGAAAAAGTCGGTATATTTTATAAAAGCAAGATTGCTCAGTTGGACAGTATAAAGCAAGTATGTTTTTTAATGTTTCTAATCGCTATTCTTGCAAGTACAAACACAACATAAACTGGAATGATACAGAACCCTAAACAGACAATACACACTAGCCAAATATACAGTAGCTGTGTCAGTCTTCTGTGTAAAAAAATCACAGACATCATGATTTGAACATCATTGGGTGTTGTTTTTAAAAAGCTGAGAGTAAAGAATATGAATTTTCATATATGTACGCTCTAAGTTTCACTTTGTTTCTTTCTCACCCGCTGCAATTCGGGCACAGAAGGGTTAAAAAGAAAGTCAGACAGGCAGAGGGAAGGGTGAGTTGTGAAACTGTTACCTGTCCTGGATAAAGCAGTTAGAAAATAGGTGGTTTTACACCTGTGAAAAGCGTTGCAATTTTAATGCGATACGGAAGACATTATTCATAATAAATGGTCTTGTACGATCTGTAAACTGAAAATTTATGAAGGAGACACATTGAGTATCGCCTCTTTTTACACTTGGAAGAACATTCCAATGTTAATGCGACACTGAAGATATTATTAATAACCTTTTAAATCTGAAGGGAGATCTAAAGGGATCCACACGGCACAGGTCCCTGCTAGCTATTCAGAGGGAAAGACAGTGACGCCACTGCGCAGGCAAGCAGACACAGCCTCGAATGTCAGGCGTATGCGTTAAATACATTTAGATCTTTGAATTAATATCGTTATAGATTTCTTTAGCCTCACAACACTGTCCAATAATACTCTTCTTGTCTAATTTTTAGTTAAGCAGGATTTGAGCTACAGAAAAAACAGGATTCACTTTTTTCACATATTGATGATAATAATACCAGTATCAGTTTGAAACTATTCGTTGTTATTAATAAATGACTTAAATTCGAACAAGTTGTGATATTTAGAAATATAAAAAAGTCAATAGAGTGTCCATAATATTTTAGTTTTTCAAAGAAATGTTTATTTGTTAAAAGAAAACTCGTGGCAATAGCTGGATTTGAACACCTGACCTCAGCCTTATAAGTCAGTCACTTATAAGCCATCACGCCACCAACATATCAAGTAGTGAAATAGCTGTACACATACAAATAGAAAGTCTTATACTACTGTTTGTGCTACAGTACATGAATATAATTATATCATTATTAATTTCTTTAGATACACGATTCCATATTATATTCCCTATTAATCAAATTCTAAAAGTATGCTTTTGATTACTCCGATAACTAGCGTATTCACAGAAAAGGTTAAAACGATCAATTTTCACAAAGTATATAAACATACGGTAATATGGTCAGAAGAAGCACGTAAAAATGTTTCTGAAATAACCACATGTAAGACTTTGATGCTTAAAATGTTTAGGGAGAAATGGAATACTGATGTGTATCTTTTCTTTAAACTACCAATACCAGCCATATACAGTACAGTTTACATAATATGTTTATGTTACTAAATTAATATCGTTTATGACCTTCAAATGCCTTATGCTCCTCTTCTTTTTATGCTCAGCTACTAAAATTTCCCTTTAGTTGTAAAATTCCATATAAATATTCAATACTAAGCGGATTAAAATGTGCACAGTAAAGAGATTAAATGATTAAATCTTTTCACTACCGACCAATGCACCACGAGTGCCCCTGTCGGTCATTTTTGGCCAGCCAATCACGTACCGCGGTACCATGCGGTGGCTTGTGCGTAGTTGCGTGCGGTACGGGTTTGTACCGTGAAGTTTGAATGGCTGCATCTGTACACCCAAAAGCAGAAACCAACCCAGCACCTCATAGCCATGAGGCAGCAATTCTGACCACCTCTCCACTGTGCTGTCCTGTGTACTGTATATATTTGTTAGTCTTATATAGCTACTACATAGAAAAGTCGTGATAGATGATACATATTCTTATTTAAAACCTTCAAAAACTTTACTCTAACACATATGTAGAAAACTCAATGTTTTCATAATGGACATAATATAGTATACATAATATGAAACCTTGAAAAAGTTTATTATGTTTACTATACAGTACGTAAAAATATAGCACACCAAGATGTTAATAATGATCTAATTGAGAAAAAATTGATATAATTTAAAGAATGATGACTTTATTTAAGTTATTTAAGTTCTAGGACATACTCCCTTTTAAAAAATTCAACTTTGATTAGGACAGCAACCTTTTATGTATGATTTACAGATTTTGGCAGGCAAGACTTTTCATTTTATCACCATTTAACAGTTTAGCCTTCATACAACAAAGACAATTCAACTGTATTGCAAAAGCTTATTAGATATTAAAACTGATCTTATATATGTAGTTCTGATTAGTGAGGAAAGGAAATTAGAGAGTACACAGTCTTGCCAGTTAAGACACTGGTTATTTATTATTGTACTCACCATGATAACAATATTCTTTGTTTACCATTGAGACCCAGATCATGTTGCTATGCAAAGAAGACTCTTCTCTTTTTTAAGCATGAGAAGATTTTTTTTAAAAAAAGTAGAATTGAGTCCTTTTTCTGATAATTCAGACAAGCATGTCTTCATTTTATTTTAAAGGCTCTTCTTACTGCCAATATCTTAGTTGTGCTTTTCTGCTTTTTATCCAACAAAAGATTCCTTCTCCATTAATATAAGATCTTATTTTTTATGTACAGTAAACTTCAATTTTCAGGGGACTTCAGTTCACTTGAAGCGTGCAAGGAATTTTGGAGTGGAAACAGGGCATTGAGATCTTCAACTATCGAGCTACCTGTAAAGAAAAAGAAATAACATTAACATTTTGATTTGCAGTATAGAAGAGTAATAACTTGCTCAATTGGGTACTGTAACACGAATGGCAATATTTTGTTTACAAGAGTATTAGAATCAAAATCAGAAAATTATTCATACAATGTATACAGTGCATCTAAAACAGATTATTTAAGTGTTTTTAGGTATTATCTCTGCTTCATAATGTAAAAAATAAATGAAAAACAGAGAAGTAATTGAGTAAAGCTAAACCATGAAACAGTCCTATATTTTTAATTCATGTTTGTGGAGAACAGCTAACACAACAAATTTATTGTGTTAGAGCTTTCAAATTACTCCTGTCACAGTAACTGCACAAATCACATTTGATTTTGTTCATTTTTCCCTTCCAAAAACCACATCTTGATGGTAGGAGCAGGTTTACAGAAATCATTTAAATTGCAGTTTAAATTGTTTCCAACTTCATTTTTGCTCAAGTAGAAAATGATTTAGTAAAGCACACTCAAGGAAACGAAATGAAATAACTGGCAAAAACTTGAAAAAAAAGTGAATTATGCTTTAATTTGTTACTATTCATATCATGATTTACATCTATGCTCAGTTCACATGCATATCAGACTAAGGTGTTAAGAAGAATGATAATTCCTTTCTTTTAGAGTCAATTTACATTTATATCTTCAAAGTGCCTGGCAGTTCTAAGCTTATGTGCTTTTCTGAAGGTTAAGTGGCATGTCAGAGTGATGTCCTATTGATTTATAACTACTTGTGAAACCCAGAAAATCGTTCCTAGTACCAGTACTAAATTTTCATTGGTAACTGTGTGACAGCACAACACAAAATATTTCAAATTTAATTTCAAAATAAGTACAATAGTACAGAAAAGTACTGTGTATGAATATTATCATTGCATTTTTATCACAATGTTTACCAATGCAAGAAAAATCACACAAAATGTTATATAGTGATCTACATATAACTGATTTTTGCATGTTCTTGACTTACCCAGTATGAACAACAATTAATATTGTTGGATCTGAAAATTACTGGTGCAAAAGTGTCTTCAGAGCACACATTTACAGTCTATAAGAACATCAAATCCATATAATATTCTGTAGGTATGGAAATACCTACTGGTAATACCTATGGAAATATGTCTATAACATTTTAAATCAAATTCGTTTTGTGTATTTATGTACAAAAACCATAAGACCTTTTGTATTGTTCTAATACAGTATTTTCTCTATTTTTCCTTCTTGAAGTGAAATCATTATAATACTACAGTGATTTTCAACTGAACCTTTGGAAAATTAACTTTAAAATATAGGTCCCTTACAGATATGTATTTTGAAGGAGATGAAGTAGTATAGCTTTATAGACATTTAAAGATGAACAAAAATGTTATTAATGAGGAACATTTCACGTTGACGTAATGTCAGAAGTTCTTTATCAATTACATTTTTTGTCAGAGAATACATAGAATAAATAGAATTGTTTTTCAGTCCCCTTAATACTATTATGTGATGGGGATTCTTGGGCATTAATCTGAAGTTAGAGAGAGAAGAAATTGCTACCTGGGCAGGAGTGAATGGAGAGTGGAAATTAGCAGTGAAGACCATCTAAGGAAGATTTTGATGGTGAGAAGAGAGAGGCATGGGAGGTAATATTTTTCTATGTTACATTGATTTGGATAAATTTAATAAACATACCTACATTAATATACTGTAATCTAAAATGTATAAATATGTTGCCATATGTTGAAAAAAGTCCAAATAAATAACACTTCATTATACAAGACATCTGGGAGTGCTTTTAATATTTTCCATTGCTCATTGTCTTAACATTGCATATTTTGCTGATGCCATAATTTCACAAGATTGTACCTGTTTTAAGACAATTTCAGAATAAAGAAACACACACCCCACTTATTCAAGGAGAAAATATACAGTGGCTTGGAGATTTTATGAAAAATCAATGTTAATTTCCAACTGGTTCTAGCAAACAATTAAGTTGTTGTATGATATATATGTAGAGAAAGAGCTCCAAGTCTAATATATAAGTATAAATAATTTCTACTACAACAAGGTCCTGCTAAGCGAAGAGCTGAAACCTGAAAAGAGCGCCTTTAGCCAGATACAGTACTGAAACATACCGTTCTAAAACACACCAACTTCGACCAGCCGCAGGGGACACTGCTTAAAACACTACAAATTAGTATTCAACAAATTACATCACAACTCACTACTGCACATGTTGAGTTACACACAAACACAAGACAAACTGGAAAGCTATTGATCCCTAAAAAGATAATACACAATTGCTGTGTATTTGAACAGTATGATAGTCAACAAGGAGAAGTAAACCCTGATGATGTCCATTGCTAATATATAGTATAATAATAATAATAATAATAATAATAATAATAATAATAATAATAATAATAATTGCTTACACTTATATAGCGCTTTTCTGGACACTCCACTCAAAGTGCTTTACAGGTAATGGGGACTCCCCTCCACCACCACCACCAATGTGCAGCATCCACCTGGATGATGAGACGGCAGCCATAGTGCGCCAGAACGCTCACCACACATCAGCTCTCAATGGGGAGGAGAGCAGAGTATAGGCAGAACTTTATTTTCTCCACTTCCATCAAGGAGAAACAGAGACAGAGCTGCACTTTCTGCAACACTGCAAGTAAGACTGGGGGATAAGAGAAACATTCTTCTCCAAAATATCAAACCAAATCCCAGAATTCCTACACCTGCTACAATCAGAACAACTTTCAGTTCCACTGGGATGGGGGACATAGCTCAATAGAGCTGGCAGTCCAGTATGTACTGTAGTCTCCTGTCACAGAGCGAGGAACAGAGTGCATATCAAATTATATTATGTTTTTGTTACAGATTTTGGGAGATTTTTAATAATTGTTACTGCTGTGGCAACAGTGTAATTTCTTGATCTAGCCAATAATGCTCCTCCAAAGCACTGACAGAGTCAACTCAATCATCTTATTTAGAATCAACTGTGAAATACCAGAGAACACAAGTGGAAACAATGTTAAAGTACACAAACAAGTGAGAACAAGAGGCACTTTTTTACACATGGTTGTGGGAATCTGGAACAAGCTACCAAAACATGTACTATATTTAAACACTTGCCTCTTAAAAAGATAATTGGATGCAATCCTTTGCTCAATCAATTACTAGAAACCAAACTAGCAAGATAGACAGTATGGCTCCTTGTTGATTTTAATATTTATGCTCTCCCTGATTAGGAAGGGATTAATATTTATTGGTGTAATTTCAGTGTTTGCAGATACAGTACAGTAAGTGTTTAAATACACATTTTTTTTAAATAACACAGATACCTGGATTTATTGTCATGGTAAATACAATGATCCATATTTTTTATGAAAGTATACACTATACAGTATAATGTAGTTACATACATTATATATACCATGCCCTGCAAGATATTCTCCCCTTTCAATAATATCCCATTTTGTTTTATTACAAATTATATACAATTTTAAATTCTTTTCAGCAAAACCTGCAAAGAAAAATAATATATATTCGTTTATTCAATTTATAACCAAAATTAAGAAACTGTTAAATACTTACAATAACATAATTAAGAACTTTTAGATAAACACATAATAGATACACTACTGGAATATGACAAACATCTAAATTATGCTGCACTAACTATGTTTATAGTGATTTTTAACAATGTTTTTAGACAATTGTCAGCCTCTATAAAGCTCTGTTACTGTCCTACATACACATACCAGGTTTGATTTTTGTCATAAGTTCCAAGAGGCTCTGAAACAGTTTTTCAAGGCACAAAACAGGAATACTGTATTTCAGACTTTGACACTAGCTGTGTGAGAGTGCAAATATTGTGTGGGAGCATTTCACAAATTGTCTCATTATAAAGAAAGATATGCCAATTACCTTGATTATGTAATAAATATCATATATGGATCTTAGGCAATATGCACCTAATTGCACTGTAAATATTATAATCATTATTAATCTTTGAATGGTCACAACTGAATTATTACAGCACCATGTTTAATGTTAAACAAAAAAAAGTACTTCTGGCGCTCTTCTAAAATGTACTTTTAAAGAGATCCAAGGAGCTTAGAGAGATTTGTTTTTTATCTGAGCAGCAATATTTAAGACTTTTTTTTAAAGAAGATTTGATTCTTCACTTTTCCTATTTTTAAATAGCAAAATCACTCTTTGTTTTGAAATTATATACTCTTGTTCAATGTGGGGTGTTTTAATAGAAATTCGTGAGTTACACTTCCACTTTCCTATGTATAAATATTTGCTGGCTGCCAACAACTCTGCATGTATATTTTCTAGCACTTGGTGTTGCTAAGACCTTCCCTTTGTTGCTTTCTGGCCTCTTCTTGAACAAGCAGATTTTCAACTTCAAATTCTCCATAGAAAACACTCAACTCCCTGCACCTACTGTATCATATTATCTATCCAGTTACCACCCTGGAACTACTTACTGAGGTTGCTTCAACTCCCTTCCACCCTTCTCTCTATTTCTAATTCTGTTCACTTCATACTCCCCATTTCTGGTCAAGAATTCACCCCACTGCATGTATAGCCACAGCCTATTTTTTTTTTGTTTTCTCTCTTACCTTTCTCCAATCTTCACTTTCTCTGCCCCAGTAGGAGCCCACTCTGCCCTGAGAGGACAGCATGAGTCTGCACTCACCTGGAGCCTTTTTTATTCATATCCTTAGCCCTAGCTGTCGCTGGGTCCCGCAGCCCAGGCTGATATTGAGTCACCCTCATTGGCATCCAACTGGTGCAGTGTTGGCCCTACAGAAGCTTCTACTCATAAACATAGCAGATATTTGTTACACACAGGATATGTGTAAGTGTACATCTGGGATTCCACTAAGAATCCTTTCATCACTCATTAACAATTTCTGAGCTTCCCCATTAGTGCAGTTTATCTCAGGCTACTCCTTTAGCTCACTGCATAGAGGCATCTTCCACCGTCCACCACAGAATTCTAGTCTCAAGTGAACTACAGTATATTTTAGGTTTTGTACTGCCACCTATTCACTGATGTGCGTTCCATTTTTGGTATCATACAGTACATGCTTCTTTTTTCACCAGTGTTCCTCTAAAACATTACACATCCAAATCTATTTGATCAATATACTGGGTCTGAAGCTTATACAGTAAGAATAAGATTTTTCTTTCATTAGTGAGTATGGATTCCGAATTAATTGTTGAAAATTAAGGAAAAGTTGTTTGTAAAGTGGTAGACTAAATGTAAAGTGGTAGACTCTTCTTGAAAATACTAAAAGAACACTTTTTGCCTTGTAATTTATCAAATATCCATGTACATATAAAGGAACAATAACCCTTAGTATTCTTCCCCTTAGTGATCTATTACAACAGTTTAAGCTTGGGGATATACAGTATGTTGATTTTAGATTATATGCAAAAAGATGGGCTTTGTGTAGATGTTCACTAACAACTTGTAACAAACTGGTGAAAATGATTTAAATTACAGATAATCATGGAGAGTCAATAAAATGCTTTAACACAATCAGAAAAAAAGAAAATTCCCAGTAAATGACTGAAAAACATGTGGTTAGAGTGGTTAGAGCTGTGGACTCTGGACTAGTAGGTTTTGGGTTGTTTTTGTACCTTTAACAAGGTATTAAACTACGATTACTCCAGTAAAAACCCTCTTGTATAACTACTGTACAGTATGTACTGGTTGTCATTGTAAATGCAGATTTAATATTATTTGACTCACTTTGTTAAATATAGGATTTAAAAACATGTCCTCCTGAAAAAAAAAACGTCCCAACCTTTTCAAGTGCCTTCAACACAAATGCTCTACTAGAGGTTATAGCTACCACTATAAACTGTACAATACTGTCACGGACGTCCAAAGGGACTAACCGTGGAGAGCAGAAAAAGACCTATATGCGTAGCGGCGAGACAGGAAAAAGGCCCGGGCTCGTTAGTGCAAAGAGTTCAGGACTGCCGTATAGAAACCTATGCCCTCAGGTAGCGGACGTGGGGCGACCTGGTGCTAGGCGGGTCTCAGGACATCCGAACGTCAATGCTGAGCGAGGGCAGAGTGCAAGACCCGGAAATATATAGCCCAAGGGAAAGAGAGGGACCAGAAAGACAGCAGGCAGGAAACTAGGGACAGGACAGAGAAGGAGCGCCCTCTGGCTGCAGAGGGCGTGACAAATACAGTGTTGGTATGTAACATAAAATATGCAATATATCATATTATATCATAATATAAACATTGGATGTACAGTAAGCTCCATTTAATTACCTTTCTTAAACAATGTATTTAAAGTCAAATATTTTTATTATTTTACTCAAAGTAAGCTGTGCTCTTTAATACCAGCTTTGGAGCATCATACGCCAGCATCACTACCAATAAATATAGCTTGAGAGAGTATGAGATGATTTTATAAATTTACTGTATACCATACAATGTTTGCCAAATAAAAACCTGTTCTTCTATACTACATTCATATGACTGTATTCTCATCAATTAAAAACAGCCCTTATGATTTGATCAAGCGTATATCATCTTAAAAATGATCAAATTATCTCTATATAATTCTCTAGAGCTAACCAAGTAAATATTTGTGTGCTTTCAATAACCACAAACCAAAGATTAGTACACATGTAATTGATTTATTCAATCAAGAGACTGGACATTGCTTTTAAATTAATATTGATAGGGCCTGCTTAAATGTTACAGTGTAGTTAGGCATGTAATAGGAACTGCATATTCACAAATGCTAAAAAGTAATTGTAGCAGACCTGACCCTTTCCCTACCAAAACAGTCTCTAGGGTATGCACACACAAAACTCACAATGACTCCAAAAAGGTAAAGGAAGCCTTATTTTAGGCCTTTTAGACCAAAAGATCAACAACAAAAAGATAGCATTTACAAAAAAAATAACACCATGAGCTTTATTTATACAAACAAATAATTAACCCCATGTAAATTATTGTTCATTCCTAAACCCTTAATTAGTTAACTATTAATAACTTAATTAACCCCCCCCCCCCATTCTGTCTATCAACATGGAGGCCAAGTAGCAGCCTCTAGTGTCAGGTCAGCACAACACTTTCTAAAGCTGTCCTACCACAGCAACATTACAGTTTGTGCTAATATAACATAGTGGTACTCCCTTTCTTAGATGTGTTTTTGGAATACATTGTTTTAAGTAAGCACCCACCTGGGTGATGCATTCAGACGTTTCACACCAGCAGTCCTAATATACAAAGTAGAACATGAGGTAATGAAGTGAGAAAGTATGTCACTAATTGAATTAAGAAGGAACTTTAGTGAGGACTAATTGTACAATTTCAAAAGGAATTGAGCCTGGACACTCGATTTAAATTTCTTACCCTTACAAACAGTGCCATGGGAGCTTTAGTTGTCAGAAGCTCTGTCTAATATCTCATCCAAAGAATGGCAACTCCTATGGCACAATGACCTTAGTCTCCATACTGGTTGCAGCATTTGGAACATCTGGTTCAGAGGGAAGAGTACTGCCTAACAGTTCACCACACCTCAAATAGCTGTAATCCCAGTACTGATTATAACCAACCTTGTTTAGTTTCTAAACAACCCATTTATAGACAAAAAATATCCATGTTTTTATAGCCAATATAATGTTGTCTTTCTATTATACTGATGTCAATATTCTTAGAATTGTGTTCCTGATACATTCATTTTGACATCAGCGTTTTAGTATAGCTTTGAGCACTGCACTATGACATATTGCTGAATTGCAGAACTAAAAAAAAAAGCTTGCTAAAAGCAACAATTTTCTGGAATGACTCACAGGGCAGAAACAAAGCAAAGTAAAACATGCCCTTAACATTATTATTATAATCTTAGCATATGCCCTTATTCAAAGCAACTTACAAAATATGCAATAAGACATAAAGTAAAATCAAAAAGAAAATCTTTCAGACTCATTTTATAAAAAATAAAAAGTAAAAACTACAAATGACCAAAAAAACAGAAAGGTAGGCATATGTTAGTGTTAGTCCAAATCCTGTACAGTATTGAGAAGAGCAAAAACAATTTCCACAGAGTGGAAAATGCACAACATGTACATAAAGAACGATTGTTGACACTAAATAAGGAATGCCATTGAGCGGACTGCTGTATTAGTTGGTGGCTTGTAAAAGTTAATGACAGTGAGAGAGAGAGATCTTAGGTATGATTTAAAAAATAAAATCTTGAGGGTTTTTCAAAAGTTGGTCAGGGGCAGAGCCATTCTGATTTTAATGGTTAATAGTTATTTTCATCACCGCATCTCCAGGGATGAGAATGAACAGGCTCTGGAGGTGAGGGAATGGAGAGGAGAAGGAATAGAGAAGAGCTGGAGAGGTCTGGAGGGCATAAAGGGAGAGATGAGGGTTTGGAGATAGAATGGGCCAGTGGATACTAGCCATATCTAGTCTTGCTTTAGTTCAGAGATATCCTGAGATCAGGTTAGAAAGTGGTAAAGCAACCTCTTATATCAGAACAAAAATATGAATGCACTTAAATGCCCTTGTGATGGAATGACTGAAGTAACAGCATAGCATGAGAAAAATGAGGGAGAGTTAAAGAAAAGACCAAACAAGCAGAAGGACTGTGCTGGAGAAGGGAAATAGCACTGGAGGGAGAATAGCAAGACTTGAACTAAAACTTATGTAAATAAGTTAGTAATGAAGGGGCTGATCCTATAGATATTGTTCAGCGGCAGGAGTGAGGCAGAACAGAAATGTGATAGAAATATGACAGACATAGGACAAGAAGTGCACCAAGGTTCTTGGTGGAAGATGAGGGAGAGAGAGTGGTGTAGTTAAGTGGAAATGAGATGGACAAGTCTATAGAGGGGAGTATAAGGAAAGGAAGTCAGATTTATAGAGGCTCCATTTCAAATGCATCCAGTGCACAATGGCTGACTGACAGGCATCAACATGGTAAGAGACAAACGTATCAGTGGGAGTAAAAAGGAAAGAGGATCTTAAGAGTCATCTCCATAAAGATAGGGGATGCAGCTTAGAGGTTTTCAGGGGCATCAGGGAAGAGTGCATGAGACGCAGAGAGCAAGCTGTGTCAGCAGACCTGGTAAGTGTGATCAGAGCTGTAGGAGGAAAACTAGATATAAGCAGCATCAGAGTTTCCCATGGTAGCAAGTGTTGAAAAAGTATAGTCAGTCAACATCCACAATATCAAAGACACAGAGTGAGTGGAAGAGATGTCATGGATGATTGGGACAGATGAGAGGGGTGAAGCATGTGCTGACTGAAGGGCATCCATAACTGAAAAAATGTGTACTCTTAGTAGAGTTGTTGTTTGAAAGCCTGAATGCTTGGGGTCAAGCAGTAATTGCTGAGAGAAGTAAGTGGAGAGTTGGTGTTGTTGGCCTGTTCAAGAGTTTTAGAGAGATAGGTTGTGATGCAGGGAAGGGGAAAACATCCTGAGAGAAAGGCATTGAGAAAACAGGGAATATAGGGAACGAGATCATGGGATCACTTTCCAGCTAGACATTTTGTGTACATTCAAACCACCTGGTAATACAGCTAGTAGTTAGCTGCATCAGCATGCATAGGCTGCAAAAGAACAAGTAATAGGTTTATTCCATGCTGAAAAAAAGAAGAAAGAAAAGACAACGTTTCGGCCGAGGAGCCTTCTTCAGGTGTGAGCTGAACCGTCACACCTGAAGAAGGCTCCACGGCCGAAACGTTGTCTTTTCTTTCTTCTTTCATTCTGGTAATATGTGTTAAATAATAAAAACACATTTTAATTATTGTGGAGGTGGCCCTTAACAGAAATAAGTAGTAGTACCAATTACCTTAAATGCCAAAATTTCTTTTCTTCACATTTAAAATTTGGTGTAAAGTCACCTAGAACTAACGAAGACTTTTCAGAGTTTAATTGTGGAAAATTTGAATACAGTTAAATAAACTCAATATTGTGGTAATGTTACAAGACTTCATAGAGATAAAGAATTCTGTATCTTCAGTATAGCAGTGAAAATTAGCACATAATATAATATATGATTTCTATGACCCAAAGGTAACATGTAAAAGTATAAAGAGAATATACTGGATCAAGAGTATAACCATAAGTAATATTTGTTAAACCTGACTTCGATTCCTCCAACAAAACAAAAATCTATTTGAAAGATAGGATCTACTGTATCTAGCTTAATACATTACCCATAAAACCCACCCATCTATTAAGATATAATCAAGCACTGTATCAACAGTAAGGTTTGGAAAAAACATATTTTAAATATTATTTGAATCTGTTAATTAATTGTTTCGTAGTCTAACTAGGGCAGTGTATGTACTATGATGGGACAAAAACCTGATATGTTTTAAAAATGGTGATATTTAAGAATTTGTTTAATTACTTTTTCAATGACCTTAGGAAAGAAAGATTGGAAATGGTTAATAAAAGTTGTTTATGAGGAGGGGATTAACCAAAGTAATTATACAGTAGAAGAGACTAGAACTATCTTTCCTGTGAACTATTTTTTTACTGCAAACAAAGTGTTACAGATGTGACAACACTGGAATATGATCTAACACTGATTGAAATTGTGATCGGTATGATGGTCATGATACAATCCTGTGTATTCAACTGAGGTTTTTAAATGAAGTTTAAGAGAGATACTGTCAAACAAGCCAATTTCACCCACCAGTTCTAAATCATAATCATTACTAATATTCACAATATACTGTATATCAAGATAACACCTCATTTTTAACATTTTGTTTCATGTGTTATTCATCTATACATGGAGCATGTTTCAAACTAAACTGGCAGAAAGAGAAAGCAAAGACAGGATGAAAGAGAAAAAATATCAACTTGTCTAGCATTTTGTTTCATGCATTACTCGTTTCAGATAAGAGCAAGAATCTCTGGTTCCCATAATGAATCTGTTGTTTTGTCTGCATTTATTCCTACATCATTCATCCTGAATCTCCCATTACTGCCATCACTGATATCAAATACTGGACTCTTGCTACATTCCTGATGACTTTACAATAATTTTTTCCTTTAAAAAAAAATACACAGAATATGTTTTTTTTTCTACTTCTCTGAGGTCTATAACAAGCAAGCTTGTTTTATCCCGCATACTTCTTCTTTTCCCAATGACATCACCCAGCATGCTGCAAAACACCAGTTTATCAAAAGGATCCCTGGGTTGCTTTCACCCTTATTACTATCTAATCTACCTTATCCTCATGTTTGCATTTCTCTTCATATTCCCTTTTCACAGTTTGTCTTGGTTTTGTCCTGAAAATGTCTTTATGCCATTGTTCATTAATTTAATCTCCACTTTTCTGTGGTCTCTTCTTCTTCTGTCCCTGATGTCCAACACGCCCCAATCAAAACAATACCTGTGCCGTTGGCTTCAGTCTCCTCCCTCTCAGCCCCTGTTGCCTCTGATGCAACCTTCTCTTCCCCTCTTGGTCTGTCAGGTCTGTCCAACTCAGATACCTCCTACTTCAGGCATCCTACAGCTTTTAATATCTTATCTTCCTTCTGCTTCTCTCCCTGGCATCTGACACAACCCTATGCTTTTGTGCCCTTGTACCAGGGTTCTTCCCTCTCCACTGCTCCTGCTCCTAATGCAACCTCCTCGACGTGAGATCTGTCCGGCATTCTACCTTTGACTTAGTCAGCAGGCATGCTACAGCTTTTAATGTCTGCCTTTCCTCCTGCCCCTATCCCTGGCATCTAAGCCCAACACCTTTGGTGCCTTCAGCCTTGGCTTCAGATGTTTTCATCTTCAGAAGATGTTTTCGTCTTCAGATGTTCCTTGGTCCACTGCTCTTCAGTAGAACTCTCTGTTAAACTCAATTTTTACATCATGTGTTTACGTTCACTATAATGCGGGAATTTACATCCATAACAGCAATAACTTCTCTGGATACCTTATGTATTTTATAGTGTAGGCAGACTGTCAACAAAAGTATAAAGTTGCTAAATATTGAAAAGCGGGAACATATAGTACAAATGCTTGAATATTCTAAATTTTACTTAAATTTAAATTGTTTCGTCCAAAAACAAAAATGTCAAACAAATCACACCCAAGCATGCAGAACGTACATTGCTTCAGAAATACCTCATGTATTTTCATCACTATTAATTAAGAATGCAATGGGAATCAATTATGCTGCTTCGGTGTGATGTTATGAAAGACAGTGATATGCCTGTAGAAACTGCTAGAGGTAACATTGTATTTTTGCACACATTGTAACCTTCAGAGTATGAAATGCCAACAAGAAGTCACATTTATGGTCCATCTATCCACCAATAATTTGCATTACAGAAGAGATAAGTGAGGCCTACCTTAGTTGTTTTTACTTTATTCCCTGTAGCACAGCTCCAACCTTTAAGATCTGGTAGAACTTTACATTCTTCTCCATCCAGACATGGATGCATCTGACACCACCATTTCTGTTCCACAATTGAGGCTATAAAATATGAAAATATTAAGGCAAGGTTGGAATTTGAATATACTGTATGTGCAATAACTTAATGAACACACTTAGTTTAGCTGAAAACATTAATGCACCGCCTCACAATATACATATTTAAAAGAAAGTTTTAGAATTTTAGAATGATTGTGAACATCACAAAAAGAGGCTTGTGTATTTGCTAAAAGCTTAGATATGAATCCATATTGTAGCATAATTAATGTATTGCTTTTTTACACACAAATGGAAATACAAATTAATATATACAGTATCTTTATGACTGCAAATGACTGGGAAAGTTTAATAAGCAAATTAAATATTGCAATTTGGTTTTTGGTAATGAATAAGAATCTGAATGGCACTAACAGAAAACTACAGAAGATGATTTGAAAGTAGTTAATTAAATGCCTTACAAGTGACTTTTTAAATTGTTTCAGTAATATTATAAAAATTATTTCATAAAAAAGAAACAGTTAATCCTTAAAAGTTTACAGCAAACGTTCACTGATGGCATAGCATAAGCAAAGAATTCAGAGTAGTAGCACATAAGCCTCAGACAAATTTTCTTAAAAGCTTCGTTTAGCCCTCTTGACTAAAATATCTCATAAAACTCTTAAGAACAAGCTTATGATGAATATTTAAAATTCAAACACCTTAATCTATCATTCTTAATAGGACTATTTTAAAAAATATTTTATTTTAATAGTCAGTTGTTGAACATTTCAACAAGACAGAATATTCTACAAAATTAAAATTGAGACCATTGAAAATTATGGAAAGCATTATGGAAAGATATCAAACTATCAGGAGTTTTTAAAATTTAATAACATTCAAAGTTCTGGGTTCTAAATCTTTTAATAGTTAAAATAGTTAAATCACTAAGAAAACATCGAAAACAGAAAAAGTGGGTAGGGCTCCTGTTTCAAATGTTATCTTTTATGTTCCAAAACATTAAAAACTTTTATATTCTAATTTTCTTTTGAACTTCTTCTTCAGGTCTATTTTGAGTATAGAGAATACTGTACATTAACCCTTGTAAAAAACAATTTGTTAAAATATAAAAAGAAAATGTATCCATTAGAACACAGATTAATTTATTAAACCCTATTAACTGGGTTAATTCAACATTTCTAACTACCACTTTATTGCACATTTAATCTAATATATTATTTAGTGGGATCTTTCAACTTAAAAGGGTTTCCTTTTACCAAATGGAACCAAATGGAGACTTGTTGGTGGGCCAAATTCAAGTTAATCCAGATGGTTGTAGAAGACTTTGAATTAATGTACTGTAGGTAAATACTTATTTTACAGAATAGTTGCAGAATATGCTGTAATTCTTAAAAAAGAGTTGAATGATATATTTGGTTTACTTAGATTGTAGTATGTGAATATGACTATTGTAGCAGAAATGCTTATTAATAAGACAGAATTAAGTCTTGTTGTGCTTTTACCAGTGAGGCGCCTCTCTCTCATCTCTGTGGTCCAAGCCACAGAGAAGCCATTCATTCATGTTGGTTCACTAATTTAGGGATGTTTGTCTTCGTGTTAAGGAACAGTTCCCAGGATCAGGATGCAACCAGCTATCATGATATATGTATACTCTTGGTGCCTGGTTGTCTAGTGAGACTCTATGCACATCTGGATTATAGTCCTAGAGTCAGAGGTCATGGTCAATCACTCCTCAAATTGACCAACGAATGAGGAACCTGCAGGGCGTGGAAACCCCAACTGCCCAGCAACCTCCTGACCAATCACCAACCATATTGTCCTCGAGTTAAAAAACATTGCACAGAGTTCCCAGATGGCTCCTCCGTGCACCCTCGCACTCCTTCAGACTGATCTGAGAAACTTGGTCAAGCCTGCAGCAAAACTGATCAATGGAGCAATATGGTTGAAGTTTTGTCGACATCTGAATACTTTTATTCAGAGGTAGCTGCTACGCTGAAAGCAAACCAAGTTTCTTCCCCCCAAAGAGTGACTTGCTCTGACCACGCAGTCACTTCTATGCACAGATTCACTAGTTCAGCGTGAGGCTAACTAGTAGGTCCCTGGAGAGTAACAATTTTCCAGCGCGAAGCCGACAGAGGAACTCTCTCTCCTTCTCCCCATGACTCTGAGCCACACAAGGACTGTTTGGGCATCAAGCCAGGAGACCACAGATTGGATACCACTTCAACAGAGCCTGTCAGCTGTTCCTTCCCTGTCCGTGCCAGGAGATACAAATCCATACCGGATGAATATAAATCCAATATTCTACTTTACCGATCTCGAGAATTCAATTGTTATCTTAACACAGGTTGATATCAATTTAATTTGTATAAGTAACGTTTTTACTTCTACTTTAGATACTTATGAGTATCTAAAGTAGAATCTGTATTAATGAGACTGATTAATGAGATAGTGTAGCCAAATGGTATACTAAATATATATTTCTTTGTTTTGTATCTCTTCGCTATTGTGATATATTCTGTATCTTGGTAACCCTCACAATAAGATCTCCCATCTGTATCCAGGCAGACTGTTATATGTCTATTTGATGTATTAATACATGTATTTCGTGTATTTGAGTCTGTGTGTGTGTATCGCTGATTATTCTGAAGATTGATTCCTAATAGCTAAAGGAACCACCACGTAATTTACTGTTACAATGAATAAACTGTCCCAGTAAATTCACAAAACTTCTACACTATGATGAAGCATGGATCATTTCTCATGTATAATTGCGCTTCTTCTATGTTTTCTTCTCCCATGCTCCTTATTTACAAAAAGATTCAAACATTCTCAGCATATTGTTGAAGCACGTTCCTATGACTAGATCATACTTAATGAAGGCTCCTTAATGAAAACCCCTGACAAATACTTGCAACTTTCATTTGGTTCACTGGCTTCTAGAGTCAAACCTAAGTTAACATATTATTTTATGATTTCTGGTTTCCATTATGGTTGACCTGGAAAAGCAAACCGACAAATAAAGAGAAGGACTTTAGTTTTTTGCACCAGCAATGTGCTCAGAACCTTTTGACCCAGCGTGGTAATGTTCCATTGGGGTTTTAAACTGAATTGTACATTTGAAAGACAACATAGTATTTATAGCATAAAGCACATTCCCAACATTTTCTTATGAAATATAGACTGATGGGAAAAAAAAAACGCAACACCTCCTCTTTAACACTCTGGCCCTCCTGACTGCATGGAAGAGGCTGAAGTGACTCATCCATGAAGAGGACCCGATACCACTGTATACGAGTCCATCGCAGCCTCTATCTGGCCCAAGCCAGTTGGGTGTGACGTCTAGGAGGTGTGACCAGAGGGCTTCTGACAGGTCGCCTTGCTCTAGGGCCAGCAGCATGGAGCCTCACTCTCCTGTCAAAAACGCGGGCATTGTGTCTGCCGGCAGTTTCAGCAGCAGTACAGGTGGCAGATCTGAAACGATCTCTCAGATGGACCAGTCTGATGTGTCGGTCCTGCTCTGGTGTGGTCCCTCGAGGGCGGCCGGATCTTGGACAGTTATCTGTCCTGCCGTTCTACTGAAACCTTCTCTGCAGTCGGGACACAGTGGAGCAACTTACTCCATAGTGTCTGGCATTGCTAGCACATGACATGCCTGCCTGCAGCGTGCCAATGGCCCTCTCCCTTGCTTCTGGTGACATTGGAGGCATTACAGAATGCACAGAAAACTGACTAAGTGTGGCCTTTTTCTTGCAGAGACCTAAGCTTTGAATTAAGGCCTTTTAAAGGTGACCTGATCAGGCATTGTTTCCACCTGGACCTCATTGGGTAAAAGTGCACCTAACGAGCTTTTGTGTGATTGGCAAGCTGCAATGCCTCACAGCACAAGCTGTATTTGCTGATCAGAGGGCTTAAAACAAATCAACAACTTTTTGTGAAGGTACATAAGCTTTAACTATAGTATTCACATTACAGAAAATGTTGCGTTTCTTTTTTCATCAATATATATTAACATAACAAAACAGTTTGCTTTTTATGTTTATTAATAAACTTTAATCATTACTGTAACAAGATTTGGGCTAAATGATTTGATCTAGAGACAGTTTTCTTTTCTTCATATTATCCTACCACCCCTGGAGGTGCAATTCAATTTATTTCTCATATCTGATGCATCCCTAATTGGAAGCTTAAGAAAAATTAGAACAGGGTTTCCTGACTAACTTTGGAAGGACTATGTTTAATGTGTAAAAATGACAGAAGTTTATCAATGGCGAGAACAAGCCGTCATTCTTTAGTAACATTTAGTAACATGGGCCCATCTACTAGCAGTATTTAGATTTGTCAATACACCTTACTTCCTTTTTCTGCACAAAAGGTCACAGTAGTATTTAGAAAATGTAACCAATGTAATTGAAAGAAAAATTGTGAAACATTAAGCTGCAAAATATATGGCTTAAGTGTGTTACATTTGGTTAATATATTTATGTTTACATAAACATCTCCACCTTTTTTTAAAGTTAACTGACATTAGACAACCTAATTAGATTTTTATGAATCATCCACACTCATTGCTCAAAATATATAATTATTAATAGAAATGTGATAATTACATTATTTTTGTTGTTTGTATCTGTTGTTGAGCACCTGTTTGTATCTTGTTTGTAGCTGAAAGAAACAATTTCAAAAGGGATTACAAGATTATGGTATATAAAATGCTGCACAAATCAAATAATCAGCAGCCAAAGCTCCAGGAGGGACCAGAGATTAAGTTACGGAGATGTTGCTGTCTAGCAGTTCTTTAATGGTAATTAATGGTAATATTTTCGACAATTATCTCGCTCAAGAAGTTACATAAGATAATCTCTGGAAATCTTACATGTGTGCATCTGTGACTTCTGCACGAGCTCTTGATGATCCACAAATCCAAATTACCAAATGCTGCTTATGTCTGTTTTATGTTTATCTTGGTACTAATAAACTGCAGTGGACTGCTTTGGAACACAGAACTTTTATTTTTGTTCTCACAGTGAAACTATCTGCCTTTGGTGATACCCACAGTTATGGAGAGACTAGAGACTAGCTTTCCACCTTACACCGCATACAGTTGATCGCCCTGTTAGCTACATAAAAGCAATACAAAAGTAAGCAGTAAAGATCACCTACAATAAAGACATACAATTATTTAATAAAATAGAACTTCTATAATATATTATTTAGAGATAATATTTCTCTTACATTTATCTGAGGATATTGATTTAAAAAAAGTTCACAGTAACTGAGTCCTGGAAAATTCTTCTCAAAAATGCACCTACCATCTACACAAGATGGGGCAGCACGTGTTGTCCCCGCCACTTGTCCTGGAAAGCAGGAGCATTTTATTGTTTGAGATCTTTCTTCTATCTTGTTCTTGTTGCAGCATCTGTGAATTGCCACAACTTCACATGTTCCAGTTTTGACATGGTGAGCTGTGAAAGAAAAAGAAATTAGCGTGCTGTTTAAAACTAATATATATATATATTTAATATTCTTCCTACCTGCTGCTTTGCTTTCCAATGGCAATATCAGCAAGGATTTCTGAGAGATTTACAAGGTTTAGAAACCATCAGCATGCTAAATGTTTGGTTGGGTAAGGTTATTCTAAATGCATGCTGTTGCAGGTTACCTCATATTACAAGTGGCTCACAAGCTATTAAAATAAGTGCATAGCATGTGATATCTTATTATATGTGATTATCTTATTATAATCATGGAAACATCTTATTATAAAAATACTTGCCATTTTGCTCTGAACCCATTGCTAACAGAACTTCACCAATGAGAGAAGAGAATTAGAAGGGAAAGTGAAACAAACAGGACACAAGTGGAAACTACACGTAAGTGCATTTAAAACTGAGAGCAGGTGGCACTGTTTTACACAAACATAATAGTCTGGTAATAGTCTGGAAAAAGCTACCCAGCCATATTGTCGAAGACGATACCCTGGCTTTTTACAGAAAATGGCAGGATGAGATCACTTAAATACTAGCAAAAAATGAGCTAGATGTTCTCCTCTCATTTGTTTATAATTCCCTTTCTTATGTTGTTAGAGATCACATTGGGATGACAATGAAAATTATACAAACAGTATTCTAAAATGCTGTTTAGACTGTTATAAAAAAATCATCTGTACTAACATCACACTGCCAATATACTTAATAAATATCACCAGTGCAGCCTCCTCAGCCTTCAAACATGCCTTTTGGTGTACCTCAGAATCTACTGATGCAGACTGAATCTTGCCCAATCAGGTCTCAGCATTAGACAAGGTATTAAATCCCTGTAGAAACAGTAAGTTGTGACAACATTGTCCACCAATACTGTGCTAGTAATTGCAGGAAAAAAAGAAATTTGAGTAAAACTGTTTTTGTTTCCCGAATCAAGTCTAAAGCTGTGTAAAGCTCACGTTTTGAAAAGTGAACATCATTTATTTAATGGGCTCAGCAGGCATCTGCCATCAAATGAGGCAGTGACTAACCTCCCAGATGGGATAATTGATACATGAATCTCGAAGGACAAGCCTGTTAAAAGTGGTAGAAGGAGCAGAAAGGTAAGTCTGTTTAAAGATTGATTAAGATTGATGTGTGACCACACTTAACTCATAACCTGTGAATAGAGTAATACATCACAAAAACAATTTGATTTTCTTTATACAGCTCTTCAAGAAGAAAAATGTCAGCTTGTTTCACAGATTAAATTTGTAAAGTTTAATACATGCTGGCCTTTGTCTAATTTGGGTATTTTAAAATATTTTTTTCTTGAAAATAGCATGGACCACTACTGCCTCACAGCTCTCGGTTCTAAACTGAGCTCCATTTAGGGTGGAGTTCTCCCGTGTTCACAGTGTTTTTGACAGATGGTTCATACTCTTGTTGCCTTCCAAAGACATGCTTTCTAGCTGGTTAACAGGTATCTCTAAATTGACCATGTGTGCTTTTGTGCACTGTTAAAGATTTAAGTCCTATCCAGGATGTTGTCCCTACCTTGCTCCCTATGTTTCTTGGTCAAATTGAAAATGCTAACCTTGAAACATATACCCCTAGCATAACAAGCAGTTAATAGCCATTTTCTTTCTGCCATGTGCTGTATAAAATCTTATTCAGATAATAAGTTTAATATTTATCTGATTATATATAGCATCTTGAAAATATTATATATCTTTTTGTCAATATACTGTATCAAGGTACATAGACAGCTCGTGATCCTGTGGTACATGACCAGTTCATTAATTTTTACTCCTGACCATTGTCTGTTGTATGTTTGAAATAAACATACTGCAAGCATTCTAATCGGCACTAGGTGTCAAAGAAGTTATATGGCTTCTGCATGAAGGAAAAGTCCACTATGAAATTAATATTAATCAATTTGTTGTGGGAATGACACAACAACAGGGGAACAAGAGATTGTGTAACCCCAAAAATAATAAGGATTGCTACAGTATAACCTGTTCCTTTCTTAGGTAGCTGTTAATGCCACTCCAGGAATAAAGCCTCCAGACATAATTTCATAAAACATTTTTTTGTAGAGGGACAAATGAGACATAGCATACAAGGCTGCCAAAAATATACCACAGTCTATTATACGCTTGCAATTTGTCTTATAAAAAACTCAGTATTACAGCCTTCTAATATTCCTTTTGAAATATCACCCCAGTTCAAGTAATGTCTTTACAGAATGATGAAATAAGAGGGATCATTCATATTAATTACACAAGACCAATGAAGACACTTAATAATGAGACACCAATTAAGCACAAAACACATATATTCTGTAGGTGGGAGGGCAAAGGATAATAGAACATGAACTCAGTTTTTATTTCCTAAGCTCCATCTAAGTTTCAGGCGATTTCAATATCATTAATACCCCAGTGCTCCCATTTGTTTCCCTTTCTTTACATTTCTCTCCATTATATTTCCCATACCTCTACAGACATACAGTTTCAAATCAGTGGCATTTACCTGCAATTAACCATAAACAATTAAACTCATTGAAATCTGGTAAGGAAATACAAATTATGTCAAACATAAATGTGAAAATGATTAAACCTACTGTATACAAAGACTAAAACAAAATTCAACACACATGCAAATACTGTATATGTTCTGGTATTACATCAGAATCAGTCTTCAAATGAGAAGAGGTCATTCAGCCCATCTAGCCCATGGTAGTTATTAGCTACTGTTATTCCTGCAAGGATCTTTTCCAGCTAATCCTTGAATGAAGCCTGGGTATCAACTTTAAAAACCTTGCTACGTAGTTTGTTCCATATTTTCAAAAACCTTTGTGTAAAGTAGCACCTGCTGTTCTCAGACTTAAATGCACTTCCATATGGTTTCCAAGGGTTCTCTTATTCACGTTTCAGTGTTTATGTTGATGAAGTCCAGAAAGCTGACTTTGTCAATGCCTTTGAGGACTATAATGATTGTATGTCACTGGAGGGCATTCAGTTGAGCCCTGCAATGTATCTGATTACTCTTTGCTGGACTGATTTAAGAGTTGCAATTATTTTATATTAATGGTAAGATCAAAACTGTACTCAACATTATAAATAAGGTTTTACAACTACTTTGTACAATTATAACAATGTTATATCCATCGATTTAAATGCTAGACTTTTAACTATATTGTAATGTTTTGTCTTTTTTATTGCTGCCTCATATACAGTAATATAGAATATGTAAATGCTGTGTCAACACAAACACCAAAGATGTTTGCATAAGCAGCCTCATCAAAGTCAGAATTCTCCATTTTGTTTCTCTAGTTCATGTTTTTGCTTCCTGCAAGTAATGATCTCCATTAAACATCATCATCCATTTGCTTAGCCAGTCTTACATTTTATCAAAATCTTTTTGAATTTCATTTGCTGTTTGCTGTTACCATTTTGCTATAATCTAAACACTTGAGGAGTTTAGTTATTACTGTATACCACAATGTACATAAATTAGGAACAGCAGGAGTCCTAGGATACATAACTGTGCTACTACACTAATTGCATTGCTCTTATCTGAGAGTTCATCCCTTATCTATACTATTTTCTAATAACCAATTATCAATCCAAGCACATGCATATCCCGAAATGCCTTAATCTGAAAGTTAGTCTTTTATGAGAAATTTTATCAAAAGCATTATGAACTTTTAACTATAAGTTATTGTATGGTCTGTTTGGGTCCTTCACTGCTGTTGCTTGTTCAAAGAACTCAATTTGGCCTTCCTTGAATATCCATATTAACAATCCCCTAGAATCCCTTTTCATATAGGTGATCCTAACGTTTAGTTCTAATAATTGTTTCCATACATTTTGTAGTGACAAGGCATATTATTACACTAAGAATTACAGTAAATGTCATTAAAGATTTCATGTTAATTTTTCTGTTGCCTTAACCAGACAATAATAGCAGCTTAGGCCTCTGTGTAAAGCACTAAGAATAAGAATTTTAAAGCAAGACAGTTGAAAAGATGCTTGTCTTAAAGTCTGTAACATAGAGAAGGACATTAAAAACTGTATCTATCCTCAACCTCCCTAGTGATGAGAGTGGTCCAACATGGCACCTCTCAGTCTGGAACCCACAAAGAGAGGGTACCCTCAAGAGGACATGGTCAATCACACAAAGGATGAGCAAACCATAAGAAACCTATAAGTCTTTGAAAACACTACACTTGATGACATAACCAATCACCAATCATGATTTCCATGTTTAAAAGGTACTTCACACTTTCTCTGCTTGCTCCTCCTTATCAATCCTGGGAAATCTGACAACATCACCAGCCACTTGACTGCAGCCACTGCCATCTGAGTCAAGACTTTAATTTTAATTCAAGAAGCCAGGCTGAGGGAGAGAGTTTGATCCTGTCTGCAACAGATGAAATCTTGTGTCTTGAAAACCAGTTAATTTTGCATGATCGATTAAATTAATACAGTTGAACTTAATGGTCATCATCTTAAATATCACAGCATGTTCTGTAACTGTGAATATTGAAAAGAAAGACAAAAAAGAAAACAATGCTTACTTATAGAAACAGATTAGATTTTTTGTTATTGTAAAAGGAATAAATTTAATGATGGCCACTTTTTGATAAAGACAAGCAAACTTTTGATCATGCTTAAGTTAGAGGTACACGGGCTGTAGTTCAATGGCTGAGGTTTGTTTTCCTCCAACCAGATAGAAGAGGGCAGGATTCTTTGATCTGCACACTAAGGCCTGTTTCTTGCCGGGATGGGCTCTTGTATTATGCAAAACAAACCATGAAAGTGCATAAGCCACAGTGCTGATATTTACTGTACGTGTACGGCAGGTGAGCAGATGTGGGCAAGGATAGAATTTGACTTTCTCTCAAACTTGTTCATAGAGGGGTCAAAGGGGAACTGTAGTCCCAATTTCTCAGACCGGTTATTAAATCTTGGTAACAAATTAAACTCATTGACATTATAGAAAAAAATTACAAATTTTGAATTAAGCACAAAATCAGGAACTTTGTGAAAGTACTGTAAGTTACCATGTTGTCGCAAACTTGCATTCAAGTTCCCACAAACTGCGACATGATGCAGCCCCTCCTGCTCATTAGTCTCTGTAATGACTAATGTAATGCGATGTACAGTACGAGCGAATAAATACAGGTTCTATAGTAGACATTTTGCCGCAGAAATGTTCCAACGTGATCTGCACACAGAGTTAACAAGTAACGAGTATTTGTTAGCACAACTGTCTTGACATCGAGAGCAATATTTCTATTGGATTAAAAGAGACATATTCACAAGCCTACTTGATTACAATGTCAGAGGGCCGCACATTTTGTTGCATTGTTCTGAATCGCAGAACATGGTACTGTGCATACCTGGAAATTTAGTCTATGTTGTGATGTAAATTGGAGGATATACAATTTACTGTGTACATTTTACATTTATTGCAGTTTGAAATGCACTCATCATTGCTGATTCTTTTTAATCCCAAAATATGAAAATAGCTCTGCAGTTCCCCTTTAAGCCCTTTTTTCAAGCATATTTTATTGTAAGTTTAGGAAATTCTTAGTTTCATTAGAACACAATAACATTATAAACCCTGATGAAAAAAACAGTCCATTCAGTCCATTAGTGCTTGTCATTTTCCTGTACACTACGTGAATCTATGACAGCATCAAGCGGTGATGCCGTGTGCGGCAATACACAACAGGTGCACAGGTTTTACGCAGGGACAGAAATACAGACACACCCCACACACACAAGTCTTCAGTCTTCAAACTGTGGTTCATTGGCTGGAACTTATAGAATCTGGCTTGTGCCCAGCACAACAACAGGGTATTCACCATCCTGTCCTGTTAGGTGGCCCAAAGAAGTAACAGTGGCTGATGTAGATCGTTGCCCATCTGCAGTCTTCTTGGTTGCAACTGTGTAGGTGTACCAGCACCATGTGGTGTATCTACATCTGTGGGGAAAATACTAACCGTTTGGAGCTTTCAGCCCAGGCTGAAGCAAAAAAAAGAATGGTCTGTGACAAAGGCTATTACTATAGCAGCAACCTGTTCTTTAGCCCTAGCGCTGGGTAGAAAAAAAAAGTAAATAACCAATGCTGTAGCAGCTGGCTGTTGCAACTGAAGCAAAGCTGCTTGTCAGCCCAAAGGCTGGAAAAAATAATATATACACCCTGCACTGTGGCTAAAGAAAGATATACAGCATGCACTATGGCAAACAAAAAAATATTCAGACTGTGTGTTGGTAAGGGCTGTTGCAGCAATAACAATGCTACCCTTCAACCTTAAGGTTAGCATTTATTGATGGAAAAATATAAGCCAATGTCTTCCAGACAATGGCAGGTTTAGCAGAATTTCAGCTGGTGCCAGAGTAGAGGCTGATGCAATTCAAAGAAGGTACTTGCACTTCTCCTTTTGATCATCTCTGATCCTTCCTTATTCAGCATTCCATTTATCTGGCCTAGAGCAGGGTGCATAGCTGATGCCTGCTCTGGTGATTTCCTGTGAGCTGTACATCACTATCTTAGATAGAGGGAAAGAGTCCTCAAGGGAAGTAATGACCCTTGAGGAGATGGCAGATTGCAGCATCACTGCGTCCAATTACGTCACCTTGTTCTTATCACTAAAATATCAATATAAATTGAAAACTGTACATATACTAAAAATGAACTTCATTTGTCATGTACTGTATGTGACTACATGCATACTATCTAAACCATTCTGTATTGATCTAACTGTATTATTTTATTATTAGCTATCCCTCCATGCTTTGAATCTCCAGTCAATATAACTAATATATTATAAACACCTTGATAACTTTTATCTATACAGTATATGGAAAGAAGAGCAGCATTCCCAGCATGTTCTCCCAGACTATTCTCTAATCTTAATATTATACTCTGTCTTACACTGGAGTCATCTTTAAATCCATCTACAGCATGCACCATTAATTCCCACTGTTTTAAATTTAAGATTCAGGTGGTATTTTTGAAAATCCAGATATACAATATTATAGGCAGTATAAGTATCCATGTGTCGTAGTTTGTTAAAATGTCTAGATTTATACAACAACATCTTTCTCTGTGGAACCCACAGGGAACAAATTCAAATTTCAGACTCCAGGTCTTATATCAAGTTGAGACACCTTATATCTTAGGTGAGGAGCTTCACTCAAATTGCCACAATAAATGTCCTCCCGTATAAATGCGACTCAAAGATGTAATAGTAAATGATTACTTGACTTTTCTGGTTAGGTAAAGAAAAAAAGATTAATGTATTCAAATACAGCATAAACGTGATTCTAGTTTGGCCCTAATGAGAGACTACAGCACAGAAAAAGTTATAGAAAGCTGGCAGCTGCTGTTAACAATATTTTGTTTTAGAAGCATATGTACTATAGCTACTATGAAATGACAGAACAAGTCTTGTTATCTTTTCAATAACATATTACTCTATAACTACATTATTCTCAAAATTTTGGAAATGCTCAGAGTGCCACTAAAACATATATTTAAATTACACTTTAACTAAAGCACTGTATCAGTTGTGTACAGTAGCAGCTGGTATAAATTTTGCTCATTTTGCTTCTATTCTTGTTCTGATTATTCATTTTTATCCTCCTGCAGGCATCAACTGTGATTATTTCTTTCTTCTCAGCCTGCATTTTAATATTAGCAGGAACAATTCCTTTCATGCAGTCTCTGAATTTATCATTGCTTTGTGCAAGATTTTGGGGGGGTGTCTGCAGAGAATGCATTTTAGTACAAAGACTTGATTGAAAAACAAATGGATTGTTTTTCTTATGTTCAGCTCAGGAAAAAATATGAAAAGAAAGAGGTTTATTTTTAACTTTTCAAATGCAATACATGATTAAAGAAGCTGTATGTATAATCTGAATCTCCTTGTCATTTCTGTTTTTATTGGTTTCATATCCTGTTATAAGTGTTCGGCGCTGTTATTCCTCCTTGAATTATTCTTTATCATGATAGCTGGCTATAACACTAAATCTGCCTTCTGAAAAAACATCTCATATCTGAAAAATAGGATGTAAAATGGGGAAGAATATGATCATTGTACTTACTAAAGATCATGCATTTTACCAGGAAGACAGTGAATGTTTCTGTTTTACGTAACAATTATTAGCTTTTGCTTTTTTCTTTAAGTAGGCTGTCTGATTATATTTGTACTGTACTTCAGTAATTGTATTAATGTTTGAGCAAAAACAGCAACAGATAATCAAATTTAACATGTAACACAATATGCAACAATACAATGAAGTTCCAAAGCTGAAGGTGTGCATTACTCCTTTAAATTACACCTGCACCATCTTCTTTAGTGTTTTATTGATGGTTTATGATAATGTCCTCATTGAATATTGAATATTTAACTTTTATAATGCGGATATTTTCCAGAGTGGGACTTTTACATTAGCATTGTTTAAAAAGGTGATGTACTGTAACTTCTGGTTAACATGTTAAAGATAGCATTTAAGAAAGTCAACATGAAGTGATTAGAGGAAAACAAGTTTAGGTAGTCTAGTTACCAAACTTTTACATTTACTGTACAGTAGTTGTCAACATTTTGTATTTTTATCAGCCAGAAATTACTAACTTTTTTAACTCCAGGTTATATACAGTACATCTGTTTTTTAAGATAAGAATAATTTATTTCCAAGTTTCTTTCTTAAACAGACTAACTGTATGCATTGTTGCTGTGAGGTACTGTATAAAGACATATTTATGTCTTGTGCTTGGCGTCACTTCACCATCATGAACTAATTTATTTTGGCACTGCTTTGTAAGAAATTGTTTTGTCCATTTCTAAATGAGTGCTTCATTAATCTGTTTTTTGACAGTTCAAGAAAGGTCCTCCTTCCTGGCATGCTCATTTTGGAACTATGTAAACCACTTCTTAATTTGTATGCTATTTATTGCACTCCTGCTTGCAGCCATTTTGAATCTAGATTTGTAATCTTTGGAAAAACCACTGTTAATGAAAAAAACAACAGTTATACAGTGTATAAAGCTGGCAGATAGTGTATGCGCTATAATTTAAACGTACTCATGCTGCTGTACATTATGTTTACAGATAAGATCAACAGCAAATTTGCATTATGAAGAAGTTCTTACCCAGCCTCATATTATTCAGTTTTACCCATTCCAGTATCATGTGATAAATCCCTGAGGTGAAGGTCTTCTAAATTAGATGACAAAGTGAACTCGAAATGCCTAGTAATTCATGTGACAGAACAATGAAAGATCTAAGCCTGGGCTTTGAAGGTAAGCCTTCCATGAGAAATCTGTCATGAAATATATTTCTCTAATGACCTGTTACAAATATAAAGAAAATCTGAGGATTGTACAAGAGCGAAGGTCAAGGAATGATAGTGAGTACACATGAAACATGTTGATCCCTTGTATCCTTTCCTTTATAACAGGCTGAGAATGACTTTGGGAGTAATAAGGAATGAATATATACTAATGGAAACAATGCAATATTCTTACTTTTACAAAAGGGTTGTCTAAAAGTGTTTAAAAACATTTAAAAATATTAAAATATTAAAAACTAAATTTAAGGCCAATGCTTACAGTAATTATTAATGTTTAAGTTCCTAAACTTCTGAGAGAAGTTCTGTTCATGCCTAGCTGCTCAGTAAAAGTTAAAGAAATGCAAACAAATTAGGTGATGCTTCTTTAGGCTGTACAGAATTCAGATGATTCCAAAGACTTGACTAATTCTTGACTGACATATTTTAATTCAAAGAGGATTACACTTTTAAATGGTAATGATGATGTGTATAATCTCCTGCCTGCAGTTGATACAGAGTTAAACTATTTCAAATTGCCTAATGATAAGTAGATGTGTTTTACCTTGAGTCTTATTCATTATATGAATAAATAGAATATGATAGTCATTTGAGGTAACTGAGATTAACATTTTACAAGTTATGACTTCTTTTTACCCCTTTCAAAAATAGCTAATTTTAAACTTAGCATGCACATTGATATTATACTATATATCACCAATAATGTGAGCATTCCATCGTAAGTATCACACTTTTATCCATAATTCACAAACAGCACTCATTGACAGATAACTAAGCCACAAACTTAGACACCTTTAAGGCAAATTTTTCTTTTCAGAAAATAAAAACACAAAAATACCCATGCATTCTATGTAATGATCGTGTTACATCACACACTGAACACTGACAGTAGTTTTAGATCATTTAATTTTGTTTTTTACTTGAAAATTAGTTTTTCCAAAAACCTTTGTAGAATACAACATTTGGGTTTTAAAAAACTATTCTGCAGTGCTACTGAAATGTCAAAACTCAGGATCTTAACTACATTCCTATTTTTCCTTTCCAAAAGCCAAATTTCTTTGTATTTGAATAGCTTTTGAACACTGGGATTGATGCCCACTAGGCTATCTTACTACATGTTGTAGTCTAAGTCTACCTCCTACCAGTAGCAAATTCTATGACCTTCTATATAATGAATTTAGTGCATTCAGCTAGTTTAGAGAAAGAGAACACAAAAACTCTACTTAATGTAGGTCACTGTGTTTCGCTTGAGGATTCTGTTGATCTTTACAATGACACTCTAGTACCTTTGCAATAATGCAAGTTATTGATAGTCTAGCTCCTATGAAATCTTGTCTTGTTTATTTTGCTCAATCTTATCACTGGCACACAAATGAACTCTGCTCTAAGAAGATAGAAGGCTGTCATCTTGAGCAGATTTGGAGGAAGAGAGGACTGCATTTTCATCAACAAGCATATACTGTAGATCTGACCCACAGAGATCCCTTAATGCAGCCAGATCCTCTTTCTATTCTAGCCTTATTGAGTGAGGCCACTGTAATCCTTCAGCCCTCTATTGCAATAAAATGTCTGATTCAGTTAAAAATATTCTTCCCTTTACTTTACACCATATTCAAGCAATTATTTCACATCAAAATATATAATATTAATAACAAGTTGCTGATCTTACTTCCTGTAACCATGACATCCATATCCTTTCCTCCAGGTCTGAGCTTCTCTTATTCTACTGTTGTTGATGCTATCTATGTAACCAAGTTTGTACAGTACATAAAATGCAGCCTACTACTTGTGTCTTGAGCACATTCTTTCACCCCTGCTCAAAGCTATCTTGTTATTTGCACATTTGTTTCTAACTTCATCCATAGGTTCCTGAATTCCATTGTGTTAAACATTTTTTGAATGTGCCTCTTCTCACAGACATTCAAGAAGAGGTGGTAGCATCCCAATGGCTAAGTCACCTTCCATCTAATGACCTCTTCAATTTTTCATTCAGGGACACAGCATTGAAACTGCCACTGTTAAGCACTTAATGATTTACTGATGGCTTCTGACTGCATTATTTAATATTCTCTCTTCTTTTTAAGTGCAGCTTTTTTACTGTCAGTTATGACATCCTATTGGATCAGTGGTTCTGTCATTCACAGGGCAGAACAGTGGTGCAGTGGTTAGCATTGCTGCTATGCCATACTGAGGATGATTTTGCTCAGCCTTACTGAACTCACTCCTTATTATTGGGTGTGCTGTTTTATTTCTTACTTAATTTCATATTTATTTCCTTTCTACAAAGGTTTCATTGCAGTACTTTGTAAGTTATGATTTGCTTTGATTTTGAAGTAACAGAGATCCTGTTTATAATTTATTACAGTTATTAATGTTCCTATCTATTACATTCAGTGCTAAAATATGTTATCTTTGTAAAATGTGTGCTTCTTGTTCATCTTTATAAGTTATTTAATATGTGTTCTTCAAAGCTGGTTAATAAAAGTTTTCTCATTAAATAATTCAGTTATGTAATTGATCAAAATGGTAAAATAAGTTTGGGTGGGAGGTGATAATACTGGTGTATGTGCAAATCATGATCTGGAGGGGCCCCTTTCTTTTTGCCTAGAGCCCCTAAAAGCCCAGGACTGGCACTACTCTGGACAATTGTTTACAAATCAAAGTCCTGTATGGTGACACTGTGATGTAGAAGGTGCTGTCCTTTGGATGAGACCAGATGAAGTATATTTTGAGGTTATATAATCTGGCCTTCCTAAAAATCCTCCCTTAATTAAAATGGTAAGGGCATTTCTTACTTCCCCTCCAGATATAGTGTAATGGCTGTTGATGCATAATCCCTGCTGGGCACCCAAGTGGGTGCTGCTCTTCAGAGACCGAGGAAATACATGGATGTACAGTAATAAAGTAGAAATAATTTGCTACACTACTTGGTCTCTTTCTCCTGAGGTCTGCACTTTACTTTAGGTATACATTTACTCAGGTAGACACATTTGTCTTTTTACATTTACCAAAAACATCTCTGTTAGTCTTTTTTTTTCACAATCCTGACTATAGCATGGGCCAGGATTCTCACTGGGTAGGGCACAGTCACATGCCTGATCTATTCACTTACTTTGGTGACATAATACTTAACCAGAGATCTTACCGATTTTTAAAAATAACCAATCAATACACACAATTATACTGCCAAAAACCAAAAAAAAAGAACAAATCACAGTCATATTGAAAATGGTAAAGAACACAGCAGGTCATCAATGGCCATACTCCAAACAAAATAGAATCCTAATTTGCACCAATTACAAATCTGACATGTTCTCTTAAATCTTTATTAAACCTCCCTCTTAATACATTTAATACACATAACCATCAAATTTATAAATGCATGTTATTATTATAATTAACTGTTTATTACTGTAGGTCGAACTATTAAATAAAAATAGATGCTATTCAGAAAAAATAATTTAATGATTCATTTTATTTACAGGAATGTGATCAGGTTTTGAAACTAACGAATGTGAATACATTGATACATTTTACTGCCAAAAAGGCATAAACAATGTGTGAAGGAACAAAACCTCCCAAACATTACTGTGGCTAAACAAGCTAGTGATCCAAATTTATATATTGTAGAAATTCAAAGAAATTAGTGATAATTTAAGTTTAAATGGATATTTAATATGATTATCTCTGCTGAGAATGCAGCTATAGAAGTACACAAATTTGATGTCAAATGTTCAGAAGAGAAAGCATCAGCACACGCTTCTAGCTCGACTAACAAGCAGGTTAAGATTGACAACCTGGAAAATCCCATCATATATGTATCACAGAGCACAGTGGACAAGGCAGTGATGAATTACATCTTCAAAGGTCTCATCTATTAAATGTTGCTAAATTACGTGCATTTAAAGACCTTAAATCATAATCTGCTGCATAATTTAACCGTCATATCAACAACTACTGTATGTAATAATAACGAGGCTGCTAAAACATGAAAACAATTTTGATTTATGCTATGAGTGAAGTGGAATGTATTGCCACAGACATGGATCAGAATGAAGGCTCACCACATTGATCCCAATAGTCTGGAGAAACCATCTACTAGCAAAAGTAGACTAAAAAGACTTCTACTAATCTAAAAGGCTCACATACATTTGACGTCTTGGCTGATACCTTGAATGACATTCATGCAGAGTACCAGATACAAGGGAAGATCATTAGAACTACCACAGACAATGGTTCAAAATTGCTTAAGACCCAGAATACTGAGGAACAAAACCGGAACCAGAGGAGGAAGAAGATGAAGAAAATTGAATTGAATTCCGGCCATGTCTTTAGTAATAGCTACCCTGACACCAGTGTTGTGCCTGCCACCTGTTAAACCTGCTGTCACCTGTAGATGCATTACAGGCTGAATCAAATGAATAAACCAGATGATGAAATATTGCAGTTGAAATTGTCAGAATGAGGGGAAGCAGCATTTAATTCACCAAGCCAGACAAGTTGGAACTATGTACATGGCTGTGGAAAGAAGAAAGTTTTCCTCGCACTCTTGTATTTAGGCTGCTAGTGCTGAAGTGATGCCTGTTTTATGCCTTTACAAAACTTAACAAGTTTTACATCTATGCCTGAGACTAAATAATTGACATTTTAAATTTTGCAAGTTAATAATGATGAGAAATACTGTATGTTGCTGAAAACAAGAAATGTAAAATGTGAGACCAGCTGTGCAAATAACAATGGCTCTGTTGGTAATAAGTAAAATGTTTTTTTTTTATATAGCATAGAGAAAAAGTAAGTTTCATATTAAATTCCAGGAAGTGATTTTATTGTGTCAATAAATATTTCAGATGATGAATGTGATTTCCTTCGAGATTAAAGGCTTCAATAAGTGTTTCTTATCAAATGTAATGGACAGGACTAAGGATGCAATTTATGGAAAGGTGACATAGGAGAAAACATAGGAACAGTACAGAGGCTGCAGACAATAATACAGAAGACATTTGTGAAAAATATTTTTATGTAATACATATGGCAATATTCTATAAAGACAGAAACTTGATTGCATCAGGAAATATTGGTGCTTTTTTGAGAGATTAATCTGACTCAATTCTGTGTGTACATCAGCAGACAACAAAAGATGAAAATGTATTGGCATTATCATATTGGAATGTCCTGCATTCATTGCTGAAATTGTCTTATGTGATTGATAAATTAACCACTTACAAATCTATTGGTCTATTTTACATGTAGTATCCTGGTCTTTGAATATTAACCCTTACTTTCAAGGTCACCTCAAAATTATATCAGTATGGTATTTCACCTTGGATGGATGGATGGATTTTTTAACTCCCCTGATCAGAATATGCCTCCTAATGTGCAGAACTGAAGTTAAAATGAAATACACTTTAAAAGGCACTATCATATTCAATCTTTTTTGATAGGAAGAGACAGATGATAAGATGGATGCTTCTATCTTTTATGGCATATGCACTACCAAAATATTGAATAAATTGTCTTTAATTGAAGTGTGTTTTCTAGATATATCCTTGGTTGCTTTATATATTTTATATTAAGATGAAACATTTTCCAGGAGAAATACTACTCATTTGTAATAAATAAATCAATCAGGACATTGACATATGCATTACTTTTAGTTATACTAATTTCTCTATTGACACACTGGTAGAATACCAAGAATATCGTATTTGAGGAGAATCATATTTTTCTTTTAGATGTGGGCAGCACAGTGCTGCAGTGGTTAGCATTGCTGCCTTGCAGTGCTGGGGCCCTGGGTTCAATTCCGGATCTGGGGGCCTATCTTTGCGTAGTTTGTATGTTCTCCCTGTGTTATTGTGGGTGACCTAGGTTTCCTCCAAGTGCTCTGGTTTTCTCCCACAGTCCAAAAACATACTGGTAGGTTAACTGGCTCCTGGAAAAATTGGCCCAGCTGTGAGGACATGCATGTCTGTGTGTCTGCCTTGCAATGGACTAGTGTCTTGCCCAGGGTGTATCCTGCCTTGCACCCATTGCTTGCCAGGGTAAGCTCCTGCTCCCTTGTGACCCTGAATTACAAAAAGCCAAAAATGGACAGATGGGCATTAGATGCTTTAGATGTTTAGATACATTAGACTGATTTTACTATATTAACAGGTACACTGGCCTCATAATAAAATAAAACCACATAGCATTTTACATTGTTATAATGAATAATTCACATGTGCTACATGGGTTACGGGACAAAATTGTAACTGATTCATATCTATCTCCAAACTATTTTTAAATCTTTACTATTTAAATAAATTTGATTTTACAGAATTCAGTAATTTTTATTTTTACAAGTTTGTTTTTACCTGTAAATATTTGTATGATTAAAAAAATCTAAATGCAATACCAAAAGTACAAACATTCTCTGAAAAGTCTAACACCAGAATTCATTGCCACAACCTAGTTCATTATGTAATGTTAAGAGCATAGAACACAGTATTTATTTGCATATACAGTAGCTTTGTTTTTTGTCACTGATTGGCACAAAAGGAATACTGTATCTAACTCATTCTTCTCATACAACCCAGCAAATTAAATGTGGCATGTCAGTCTTTGAGTGTCAGTATACTGTATATAGCTAAACAAAATGAATCCCAAAGTAAATCAAAAATAAAATAAATCAAATTATTTATCCTTTTGCACATAAGAAATTTTGATACAGGAAAATATTGTGGAAACAAATGGAATACAAAATGCATTACAAAATACTTCATTTTTATGCTGACCGCAATAAACAAATTTCTTTTTCTTCTCCTCCATACTTAAATTCTCTTATTCACTAATAAAATTGGACTTTTTCTTTGGACATATTCAATGTTGAATCTATCCCTTGAATTTAAATTTATTTAAAGTAGCAGAAATATTTTTTTCAGGAGAAAAAATTATAAATTAGGTTAGATCAATTTTAGTTTTGATCCCTTTAAAAGATTAACTATGTGATAAAGCTATGTGTACTAATTTAAATATATATTTACATGTTATAAATGCTGGGATAAACATGATCTTTTCAAGTTCAGTCATTCACCCAGTAATTATATATACACATGAATGTTCTGAAAAAATCCTTCCTTCATAATAAATACAGTATATAAATATACAGTATATGGAATAATAAAACATTTATTTAGTTAACAAATAATTCACTGTTTCATTTTTTATGTAATTGAAAGTAGAATATTGCAGTTTCAAAATGAGAGTTTTAGCTCCCAAATATCAGTAATAACATTTCCTGTATTTATGAAGAATAGCCTCATATGACAATGAACCATGTTTTATTTATCAGCATTGTAAAAAGCTTTCTAAAGACACTTCACTGAAAGTGCTTTACAGGCAATGGGGAATCCTCTCCACCACCACCGATGTGCAGCCCCACCTGGATGATGCGACAGCAGCCATAGTACGCCAGTACGCTCACCACACATCAGCTACAGATGTAGCCATTCAAAATGAGCGAGATACACTGCGGTACAACACGGTGGGCATGTCACATCTAAATGCGTCATATCATGTCATACCGCATTATACCGCATGCAAATTAGATTATGTTAATAGTATCCGGAATCATCTTGTTAAACCTGCCAGGTGGAGCTAATAAAGCTTAACCTCTCATATACAGCATTTGAGCTGTCACCAGAAAACACCCGGTTTCGAATCCCGATCACTGCTGAGGGACAATCTTTATCCAATTAAGATTTTAAGTTGTATACTCTTTAGACTTCTAATTTTAAACTGTGTATTACAGCATGTTAATCATTAAACATTAAAAAGTTGGTATATTTTATAAAAGCAAGATTTCTCAGTTGGACAAAAGTACAAAACCTACCACCTTTACCATAAATATTTTTATTATGCAGAAATATTTTATGTATCAAAGTCTTTACCGAAGATATTACTAATAGTATTAATAATGAATGACCTTGGACAAGCTGTAAGCTCAAAGTATTACCCTGGTGCACTTACTTTGTAACCATCTTTGTAAATGAAAAGACTATTTGTCATTGACAAAAACTAACACCAAAGCATTTAGTTGATCCGATCACGTATTCATTTCCAATCACACAAATTTTGAGAATCTCCAATTCACCATGCCTTTCACATGCTCATAAACAATATTAATTTAGGAACATAAACATATCATGTAAACTGTATTTGGCTAGTATTGGTATTTTAAAGAAAAAATATACACCAGCATTCCACTTTCTCCCTAAAAATTTTAAGCATCAAAGTCTTACATGTGGTTATTTTGGAAATGTTTTTACGTGCTCCTACTGTCCATATTAGCTTTATATACTTTGTGAAAAGTTATAGTCTTTTAACTTTTTCTGTGAATTTGCTCGTTATTGGCGTAAACAAAAGCATACTTTTACAATTTGATTAACAGGAAATATAATATTGAATTGTGTATCTAAATAAATTAATAACGATATAATTATATTCATGTACTGTCTGGTGGAATAAACTGAAGAATTAGTTAATGCGACACGGAATTATTAAGAGTTAGTTAATGTGACACAGTATTAATAACATAGTGCTTTCGCTTTTCCCCAGCGCTATCAAGGGAATTGAACCCAAGCCTCAGCATCACTCAAGAGGGAAGCAGTCAGTTGAGCTACAGTAAGATCTGCCCTCAACCCTGACAGACCTGGTCCCTCCTATTCATATGAAAGGCAGTGACATCTCTGCGCTGGCAAGCCCTCAGTCACCTGACCAGCGGATCGCTGCATCAGTGAGAGTCAGTATAGCTTCTGGGAAATACATTTTTCCTGCATCAAAGTTTAACTTGTTCAGAGCGCCCTACATTAAAAAATCCAAACGTTTCATTTTGAGCTGAAGATCCGCACACCTGAAGAAGGCTTCAAAGCCGAAACATTGCATTTTCTCTCTTCTCTTTTCAGCATGGAATAAACCTATTACTTGTTCCTTTGCAGACTACGCAGGCTGACGCGGCTACCTACCAAAGTAAATGTATTGCAGTATGTTTTATTGCAAGGTGCTCTGTTTTATTAACAGACACTCCAACTCAAGTGTTGTACAGTGATAATAGACGTGGGTAATGTCATCCCCATTAAACAATGTGTTAATCGCGCAAATCCTGCTAAACTAAAAATTAGACACAAGAAGAGTATTGTAATAGTTTCGGGTTCGGCGAGGATGGACTCAGTGACTCAGACACTTGTGGAATAAAGAAAACAGCAGTTTTATTGAACTTCGGTACAGCCAGCAAAGCACTCCTACGCCCGCGCGCCAGCAGAGAGAAAGACAGACTGAAAATGAGAGAGAACGAGCAAGCACCAGAGAGAGCAACACACTGGGGTCTATTCGGGTAGCTACACAGGGATAGGGTGGCAATTGGGTTCAAGTATAACAGAGGTACAAGTATAATCTGGGCGATCTCACCAAACTGTATGCCCATTTTGCAATGGGTCAGTGGCTCTCCTAGTCCCCGCCCTGACCACTACTACTCCCGTCCTGCCCCTCCGCATGTTCCCTAGCCGGGCGCTCTTCAGCCGCAACGCAAGGTGAATGTGCTACAATATAATATAGAGTCCCCATTACCCCCATCTTGATTAAAATCACAAACGTGTTTTTTATAAAAATGCTTTTATTTATTCACAATCTGACTCACAGAGCTCACATTCCTGAATCTCCCCCCCTCAGCTCAACAATCTTAGGAAGAACATGAAACAACCTGTTAATAAAATTGCTGCAATTTTGTTCTGTCAGTTCTTCCTCCCAGAACTTGTAAATCGCATTGATCAGTTCTTGCTCTGTGTTAGGTTTAGCCGTTTTCCGAATATAGTCTTTCAGGCAATGCCATACCATCTCTATTGGATTTAAATCTGGGGGTTCAGCTGGAGTTTTCACCCAGTTCACTCCCTCTGCTTTAAACCTCACCTTTGCTGCTGTGTGTTTTGGATTGTTGTCCTGAAAGGAATGGTGCCTTGATCCAAAGTGCTCCCTGATGTATGGGGCAGCATGATGTTTGACCACGACTTCCTCGAAGAATTCACGATCCATTATTCCTTTGAAAATAAGAAGTGGTTCCGGGTCTCTTCTAGATATACCCACCCAGACGTGAACCTTCACTGGATGTTTTGGCTTTGGCTTGTTCACATATCTCCCCTTTTTATAAAACGACATGGTTGAAAACTGTTCCAGAGCTACTGTTGTTTCAGCAGTGAAAAGTACATCATGAAATGCCTCTCCCTGTTCAATCCATTGAAAAAAGAACAGGAGCATAAAGTGTCTGACGGTCATAAATGATATTAATTTAGGAACTGCATCAGAGATATTTTTTAACTGCACTGCATCGGAGAGATTCAGTATAGCTTCTGGGAAATACATTTTTCCTGGATCAAAGTTTAACTCATTCAGAGCACCCTACGTTACAAACTCCAAGCGTTTCATTTTGAGCTGAAGACCCTCACACCTCTTTTCAGCAAGGAATAAACCTATTACTTGTTTCTTTGCAGACTACACAGGCTGATGCAGCTACCCACCTTAAGTAGTGTTATACAGTGATAATAAACGTGGGTAATGCTATCCCCATTAAACAATGTGCTTATCGCGCAAATTCTGCTAAACTAAAGATTAGACACGAGAAGTAGTGTCTGAATCACTTTGCCCGTCCTCATTGAACCTGAAAATACTACAATATATTCGATTATATTTATTATATTCCCTACTAATCAAATTCTAAAAGTATGCTTTTGTTTACTCCGATAACGAGCGTAGTCATGGAGGGCTTCTCAGATAGTTGGGCATTCAGGTAGATTGCCAGGCGAAAGGATTTGAAAATATATTTTGTTAAAGCAAGTCAGTTTTTTGCAACACATAAAAGACATTTTTCCAAGAAAGATCTGATGAGGAGGAAGAAAAACCACCCGTTTTTAGCACATAAAAAGTGGTTATTAACTATCGAAACCTGTTTTTATAGCTTTTAAAGTCATGCAATGTCTAACCTAAGCAGGAGCACATCATTAAATCTCATTTTTGATTTCTCGTTTGCCCAGCCTAAGAGGGGGGGTCTGCTCTCATTGACAGCTGACACTCCTCCATACACTTAAGTGAAAAATTAATAACGCCAATGTAAACGTCGTATTTACAATTTGTTGATAATAAGTTCTCTAAAGCTTTCTCAGTCAAGTATGATAATTTACCTAGGGAGCTGTGTAAGCATGTGTAGGCAGGTGTGAAGAATACAGATCCCCAATTCAATTTCAGTCTAAACCTGTCCCCACACACCCTGCCCCCACTGCTATTAGAATATACACAAGGCACTTAAATATTTAGAGTAGATGATCAGGTGTTTCGCAGACGTAGGCATAGTACGTAATTCAGGCTTTATGAACTCACACCTGGGATTCGATTAATTAGGATTATTAATTATTCATAAAGCCTGAATTACGTACTATGCCTACGTCTGCACCTTTGCTAGTTAATGCTATTTCACTTTCTCCGGTGTGATTTTTTAGGCAAAAACCAGGCTAACAGACTTGTTTTGTGTTCTTCCTAAGATTGTTAAGTGCAGTGTCAAAATGTTTCCATATGAAAGGATTTATATAAAAGGCAGTGACGTCACCATCCTGAGGCGTGTGTGTGTATGGCAGGCAAAGGTTTAGCCTTTGTCACTAATGAAACCACTAGATAAAGACATATAGAAATCCCTACATTACGAACTCCAAGCATTTTGTCTATTGCTACAATATCGACAGCAGTGTAGTAACAAGGAACCTGTCAAATCGCAAATGCGTGTTTAATTAAATGCCTTTATTAATTCACAATCTGACAATGCGACGGAAATCGTTATCTTTGTCTTCTAAGCATCTTAATTAACTTTAAGGATAGCTTTCTCACCATTTTGATTTATTTTTTATACCATCGTTAAACAAAGCAGGAGCGCATTGTACTTCCTCTTGGGATCAAACGTGAAAAGATTAGATTGTAATCGTTTTTATTTTTAAAATAAATTTTAGAAAAGTGTAATGTATACTAAAAAGTTCTATTTATTTAATACCACTTGATAGTTATATTAATAGAGATAAGAATTCAAGTTGATACTGTTTAGACTTTTAATCATTTTAAACTGTATTACAGCATCTTACACATTAAACATGAAAAAGTCTGTATATTTTTTAAAAGCAAGATTGCTCAGTTGGACAGTATAAAGCAAGTATGCTTTTTAATGTTTGTAATCGCTATTCTTGCAAGTACAAACACAACATAAACTGGAATGCTACAGAACCCTAAACCGACAATACACACTAGCCGAATATAGCTGTGTCAGTCTTCTGTGATTTGAACATCATTGGGTGCTGTTTTTAAAAAGCTGTTAAGTAAAGAAAATTAATTTTCCTGCTGAATGAAAACAGGAAATAAAGAAAGGATTTCAGAAATCAAACAAAGCTTTATTCCCGTTGTTTACAGTCTGGGTAATTGGAGACTGCGATGGTTCTACTATGGTTCTTATCTCACAAAGCCGTATTGAGCAGTATTTCTCGTGTTGTGAACGTGTGTACACAGCGGTCCCCCAGTGTTTCTTGTTAGTGCGTAATTATGCATTTACAAAAAGAGAATTATCTCACTGATAGTTTTATGTAGAGGCTTAAGTCGAGGTCTTTAAAATGGGTTTTGTGATATTTAGAAATACCAACAAATTCAATATAGTGTTGATAATATTTATTATCAGTAATAATATCAGTAGGAGTTTGAAATCATTTGTTGTTATTACTAAATGACTTAACTTCAAACATGTTGTGATATTTAGAAATATAAAAAATGTCAATATAATGTCCATAATATTTGCTATTTTAGTTTTTCAAAAAATGTTAATTTGTTAAAAGAAAACTCATGGCAACTGCAGGGCTTGAACTGCAGACCTCAGACATATAAGGTAGACGCTTAAACCATCACACCACAGACACAGTCACGTGGAAAGTACTGAAACAGCCGTACACATATCAATAGAAAGTCTTATACTACTGTTTGTGCTACAGTATATGTATATAATTATATCATTATTAATTTGTTTAGATATGCGCTATTCCATATTATATTCCCTGTTAATTAAGTTCTTAAAAGTATGCTTTTGTTTACACCGATAATGAGCAAATTCATAGAAAAGGTTAAAAGACTATCACTTTTCACAAAGTATATAAACTTAATATGGTCAGAAGGAGCACGTAAAAACATTTCCAAAATAACCACATGTAAGACTTTGATGCTTAAAATATTTAGGGAGAAAGTGGAATGCTGATGTGTATTTGTTCTTTAAAATACCAATACCAGGCATATACAGTACATAATATATTTATGTTCCTAAATTAATATCATTTCTGACCATTAGCTGCATTATGCTCCTCTTCTTTTTATGCTCAGCTACTAAAATTGCCCTTTAGTTGTAAAATTCCATATAAATATTCAATACTTAGCGGATTAAAACGTGCACAGTAAAGAGATTAAATGATTAAATCTTTTCACTAACGACCATTCCACCACAAGTGCCCCTGTCGGTCATTTTGGCCAGCCAATCACGTACCGCGGTACGCCGCGGTGGGTTGTGGGTAGTTGCGTGTGTTACGGGTTTGTACCGTGTAGTTTGAATGGCTGCATCTGTATTAGTGGTGAACAGAAAATTTGGCCAGGACTCCAGAGTTACACCCCTACTCTTTTCAAAAAACACCCTGGGATTTTTAATGACCACAGAGAGTCAGGACCTCAGTTTTATGCAGTGGCGGATTAAGGTGATCAGAGGCCCCTAGGCTACACGTTGTGTAGCTCCCCCCATCCCGTTACCATAAAGAAGCGAGAGAAAATAGTGTAATAATTCAGTGACACGTTCGGAGTAAGAGCCTGCTACCGCCGATTCAAACGGAATGTAATGTGGCACATGCAGGGAACACACACGTACACAGGAAGCCCAAATACGCACAAACTACAAAAGGCTGTAATGTAAGTACAACAATGCAACCAATAAATCGACTAACAGCCAATCTGCGAGCTGACAACAGAAATCATGTGCATGCTTGCTTTGAAACCGACGATACACAACAACAAGATCAGCACAGCAGAGGCCAGTGACCACCCTGTTTGAGAGCATTATTTCAAGAACATCAGGACATTCCCAACTTGTGCAATTCCATTGCAGTTAATAGGCTCAAATCAGTCAATACACTGCATCGACAATTAGATATTTTTCTATAAGGGCTTTCAAGGGATCAGACTCGCTGATAACGTCGAGGACACCCATGAAGTTCCCATTGTCAGGGCGCCCGAACGTTTCGCTGCATCCCCTAAAAGGTAACTGCAACCACCCTTTTCAAGACGTTAGTCCAATACTCATATTCATTGTCAAACTGTCTTTTTAGTTCTGAATCTATTAGACCATTATCAGCACAGCACATAATGTATGCAACCATAGCCTTTCTATGGCTCTCCAACACTCCGTGTTCAGCCAAGTGTGTGGCGGCATTTTTCCAGTCAGTATAGCCTACGGTTAGTCCGGACTGATTATCACTGTCCCCAAATAATTTACAAGCCAAACAAAACACTGCTCTTTTCGAAGGGGAATACAGCAGCCATTCTCTTGACACACACTCGCCATTTCTGAGTTCTCTTTTGAAGAGGGTTTTAGAGAAATACCTCTTTTGGTGTTTACTGTATGTTGTCTTTCCGATGCTGCAACATCCACGTCTCAGTTTTGACACGATTTCGGGCCCAATCTAGCCTTCTGTTAAACTATTTTACCCCAGCATGCTGGGTCCGAGCTATAGGAAGCAGGTAGCTCCATGGCAGCAGGAGCAACAGCCATTGCGACGACTCATTGGGCTTGTGGAGATGGTGGCGGATGGTGGTAGTGTTTCGGATGGCTCTGCCTCTGACTTGTGTTCCTTTGATTCCGTTGCAAGAGCTTGCTCATCCTCATGATTGGCGTTGATATAGACTGCACCCAGGCTAGAGCTAGCTACAGCTAACTTTTCAACCGTGGTTGCTGTAGCACTGGTTGTAACGTTAGCCGTAAACTCAGGACTGGGGTCTGGCTCAGCAAACTTGAAATAACCAGTCAATCTGGGGATGTTTTTAAGTAGGTCCTGCTCACATTGCTCTTTTAACTGCCGTGCTTTTAGTATATGCGCCGCACTATCATATTTTCTATCGCACATTTTCTAGAGATCACAAATGAATCCGCCAAAATAAATTTGAACTGCGAACCCATTGTATCTAACCAATCATTAGTTCACAAAAGATTCAACGTTTTTATGGACCAATGGGGGCCCACAGGTTTTAAAAAATACTCCGGCCAATCAGGGGCCCCTGATCAATCCAGGGCCCCTAGGCTACAGCCTATGCTAGCCTGTTCATTAATCCGCCCCTGATTTTATGTCTCAGGAGGGCACCTTTTTACAGTATAGTGTCCCCATCACTATACTGGGGCATTAGGACCCACATAGGCCGGAGGGTGAGCGCCCTCTGCTGGTCCCACTAACACCCCTTCCAGCAGCAACCTTAGTTTTTCCCAGGAGGTCTTCCATCTAGGTACTGACCAGGTTCACACCTGCTTAGCTTCAGTGGGTTGCCAGTTGTGTATTGCTGGGTGACATGGCTGCTGGAAAAAAAAGTTTTCTGTGCATACACACATAAAAAAAATCAAATATGTGTTTCTGTCCAATTTCACGGATACAGTACCTATGGAGCCTTACAGCCCCAAGAGTTATCAAACCTGCTATGCCAAAGGGCCCATCCCCCAGTGTGGGTGGATTCTTAAGTTTCTGACAGACCCAGGATTGTTGTACCACTCTCACTGTAAGGTGCGTGTAAGCTACATTATAAGTCCTGTTATGGTATCTTATTACTTTCTTTTAAACATTGATTTACCTTATGATTTCTAAATCATAAAAGCTTATAAATATGAGATAATATATTAGATATATTAGAATATTTTATGTTAATATTTATATTTTAAGCTTACATAAAATGAATATAATAAATTTTGTACCGAGATAGAACTAGACATTTTTATCATATACTGTCTGAAATTACAGCTGCAGTGTATAGTGCAACATTTCTAACAGGTTCTACATTCCCCTTCCCCCTTCAATATGCCAATTAAAAAAAACACAGACTCTAAAATTTCACTTAAACTTTATAAAACTGTGAAAACATGTCAGCCCTCATGAGGATATTACTATTCCTTCTTTTAATCTAACAGTTTGAATCATCCAATTATTATTCATCTCAACTCAATCTTACAATCCTAGTTTAAAAGACATTTTACACACTTCTACAAAGACATGAATAATCAGGTCAACTGTTCCCTTTCACAATACAAGCCAGGAAGAAACAGAAGAATTTCATTTCATGGATAAAACAAGCACATAAGGAATATCCCAGACCAACAGGTACTGTACCTCTTCAGTAAATGTTTTTTTAATACAAGATGAGAATAGCCCCCCTAAGTCAACAACGTCTCATCCAAACAGAAAAGCACCTGCCTTGAGAGTTCTAACACCAGCTGGCAAGTGGCAGGATATAAATTATTTCTGGAATACATATAGATTTCATAAGTTAATTTTATGCATTTTACATGCAGTACCTTGAATCTAAATTCTCCTCATTAATTGCTACCAAAAGCAACAGTACTTAGCTGTGAAACCCTTAGCGAATTACCTTTGTGTCCTTTAAAGTGTTTATACAATGGCTTTGAGTAAGAATACTGAAGCACAAAGATAATCACCAAGGACCCAAACCAAAACAAGTACTTGAAATACATGAAAAATGAAGGAACAGAAAAAAACAGACTATTAGGAACTACCCATTAAAGTGAAATTTTGTGCTCACATTTTTAAACAACACTACTTACCTTTATGGTGGCCTGCTGCTGACACCGATTTCCCCCAAAGGGATATCATGTAGATAATTAGAAGTAGTTTCCCTTTTGTTGCTTTCTGTGTATATCTATTACTCATCCTAGGAAAACAGATTAAAAAAGAAAACATATGTACCATTACTTTTAGTTTTAAAGGAAGAATCAATATAAACCATTTCAAGATCTGAAAATTGTATATTGAATGAGAATACTTCATAGTATACTCTTTTCTCAATATGTTAACCTAAATAATAGACTAATACAGGCAGGCATCTCACACAAGTAACCAGAAGTAAATTATATTCAAATTTAAGCAACATTAGTATTTCTGAAAAAGTAAAATGATCACTTCCAAAGCAATTTCTTCCAGTGTAAAATTTGTTTTGCCAACAGATTTTCTGAGATTTTCTTGGGACAAAATAGTAATTTCATGTGCTTTAACTATAACTCTTTAATTATTGTCTTATGCTAGATTTACACTCTTTTACACATACTTTCAGACTAGAAAATAAAGCAAATTTAGATCTGGATCAAGATTGTTGGAAAACATATCCTGTTCTACTTTTGAATTCTGACAAACATGTATTCAAATATTTGTAAGGCTGCATAGCTTTGAATATCTTTTCAAATCATTTTTAATGCACAATATTTGATGTTTTGTCTTTAGTTAAGCATGATGATACTTAATGTAATGTCAAGCTTTTTTTAATTATCACCAAGATGTCCTACAGAGCTGATGCACAGTTGTTCAGAGGTCAGCCAAATAAGTATCTGTATTTTTGATCCCAAACTGCTCCTTGCTAGAATATTGCAATATATTCATCTCAGCTTCATGGGGCTGGACATGCTGCTTGAGTCCAGACGTAACTCACAGGCTGTCTAGGGACATAGCTGGGGGGAATTATATCAGATCCTTATCAGTATTCTGCAGGATGTTGCTGTGAAATGGAAAATATCTGGTCATATTCCCCAAGGGGAGCCCTGGGCTACTTAACACTCTGCCCAGTAGGTTTGAACCAGCTTTATAATAGATTGTGTGGGTAACAATGAAAGGTTTAAAGATATAGTCATTAAAGTTAACTCCTGCTATTGCAATATGTTTTCATATTAATCATTGTTTAATATTGTCTTTAAGAAAAAAATCATCTAAAAGTTGGCACAATAAAATCCAAAAACATTCTTTGCAATGTATCATTTCACTTTTGAGTAATCCAGTGTCTTTTGATTTAAAATTTTCATCTTAGTATTATTGGAAGTCAAACAGCTAGGCCTTTTAAACATACCACTTGTGTAACACAAAATATACATCGTACAGTATGTAATATTTTATGTTGTTATGGCGTGAAGAATTACGTTATTCCAGTAATGATTTTATATTAACAGATAAACCAACGGACTTCAGATTGTGTTTTCTACTGGAAGAAACTCTAGTGGGAAGCAGAGCATATAGAGAAATATCCTAGAGATCACAGGGAGAACATGCAAAATCCATAAAGAAAGCAAAGTACAGTACTGTAGTTCCAAATGAAATCCAAGAGTTGAGAGGCAGCAGCAATAAACACTAAACCAGTGTCACCCTATATTGTGCTGGCAGGTCAACTGGACTTTGAATTAGAGTGTTTAACTTTTCTTGCTTCGCTGTCCTGAATTTCAGGACACATGTGAAGGCAAAACTGCTAATCTCAATAAGATCACACCCGAAGAAAGCTCCACAGCCGAAACATTGTGTTTTCTTTCTTATGTTTTTAGCATGGAATAAACCTATTACTTGTTCTAAAACTGCTAATCTGTAGGCTGGAATAAATGTAAAGGAAATTAAACATGTCTGTGCCATCAAGAACTTCCCCCTCAATGCCATATTAAGACATTAAGGAAAAACTTGAGAGTCCCGTATAAAAATGTTCTACCACACTTAAGACTGGTTATCATTAATAATCTAAGCCTGGAATCAGTCTATGAGGAGGGAGTGTTAACAAATACGTTTCCCTAACCTGAAACATATTTCCCACTGCCTATTTCAAAGTTCAGAGGGTGACTGTAATCAGTCTAAAGTTGCACTTAACTCCGAAGGAACACAGCACATACTGTACTAAACTGAGAATTGATCTAATGTTCAAAACGCTGCGTCTTATCAGTTGGATTAGTTGCACCTGTCAAAGTTAATATACTTAAAATGCATTCTGCACCATTTGTTGTCATTACCAATGTAATGCTTTTTTAAACAAATCACTGAGAAAAACTGCACCTCTCTCCCCTGCCTCTGTATTTATCCTATGCTAAATGGCTGTAAAATGTTTACCCTTTATTATGGCTTAATGAGCCTATGGCTGAAAAATCAAATGTGACCATATTTTGAATATTCTTTAATATTTTCTTAATTATTAATAGGTTTTAGTGTTAATACAGAATGCAGCATATTCAGTCATTTAAAGTAAATTGCATGGCTTCTCAGTGTATCTAGTAACAGTCTCTTGCACCATTTTAATAATATGCACCGTGCACACTGTATGCAATTTTACCCTGTTTTTCATTTCTGTACTGTATAAAGTAATCCAGGTGTAAAATTTATAAAGTTTGTCAAATTAAAATTGCTATAACATTTTCATATTGCATTTTTTACTTGTACACTGCATTTTATGTAATGCATTTATGCATTTTATGTGTGAAAATGGCTGACTGGCAGCGGACATGTACAGTACTGTATGTTAAGACATTACGTTTTGTGATAATACAGTTTATGTGTAAAATACAAATGTACAGTAATTCTTCACATTAAACCGAATTAATATACAGTATGACATAACTTGACAGTACTATTTATAACTCTTACATTATGAAACATATGGTTAATATCCAGTACAGTGCCAAAGTGCAGGATATAGAACTTAAATGTGAAGGGAGAAAATTGTTGGGAACCAAGTAGACAACTTCATATGGACCATCGCTTTCAACAAGCATAGACCGATATGTCCAAAAATAGCCCAGAGTATTTTTTTAAACAAATTAGATTTGTACCGCAAATCTAACCAAATTCCATTATGTCAGGGTCCTTATAATAAAGTTTTACTGTAATCAGACAGCCTTTCATCAAACTGTACATGTTTACCTTAGCCTACCTGCAGCTAGGCAAACACCTCAAAAACCTGAAGATTGGTTGCAGTTGATCTGATAGATAAGAATCACAAGGAATGCCTGTATGGCATATGCTACCAAGGTCAGTAAAATTAGGATGCTGTACTAATGTGGATTTTTAGTATAGTTAATTAGTAATCATGATTAACAGTGAAATGTACCCTGGGCTATCCTGGGCTTAATAAATAATTTATAAACACTATATTTCTACAGTAGCTTTCTAATGTGTGAACCTTAGTTCAATAGCACACTTGTGTAAGTGCAATGGATTCCCTAGCCCAAAAGATTATCAGGATTAAAACACAATATACACATATTTTGAAGGTCCAAGCCTAATCCCATTAATATAGAAAAAAATATCTAGATTTTGGGAAACCAAATTTGACTAAAGTAATGAACGCCTTTAAAATATGGACTGGGAAAGATGTTAGACATTTTAACTATGTGGGGTAATTTTAAAGATGATATTAAAAGAAGGGGAGTTATGTATACAGGAAAATGTAGTCAAAGGGAAAAGATAGAAGGCAGGAAGTAAAGGAAAACAGGCAAAGCAAAAGAGATTAACGGTGAGGCAGGAGGTTCATATAATGGAACACTATTATATGAAGACAAACTAGGTAACTAGGAAAATTAATGGTGACATATACCATTTATATGTATAACATGACTTGGAAAAATAATCTCTGATTAGTTTAAAACATCACATGACCATAGAGTTCAGATGTCATATGTGAAGTCTGCATGTCAATGACCCTGTTCTTCAAACTATATAAAAAGATATAGTTTTTATATAGCTACCTCCGACTCTCTACTTCGGTCTATTAGAAACTCACAGATTCACACAGCTATCTCGTGTATAGCTCATTTCACCCCAAACACACTAAAAACTCTCTTCCTTTTTCACAGTTCCTTTGGCTACGACGATTATGCAGCGACGACATCGATTTCCAGAACCAAGCCCTCAAAATGTACTCCTTTTTCATCAACAGAGGATACCCTAGCAATGTTATTGACAGGATCCTTGCCTGAGCCAAAAACACCCCTCGGACCATCAACTCAATCAGGAACCCCCACCGTAACAACTGCATTCCTTTGGTGCTTCCCTACCACCCCAACACACTTCCTATCCCCAGGACTATTAATGACAACTTTTCCATCCTACAGGATGATCCTCAGAAAAACTACAGAAACTAAAATTATCCTGCAGCTTATCCTTCCCCCTTCTCTTAACGACAGACTACTTTTCTTCTAAATTCTCTCTATTCATTGTAGCTCTCATTTCACACTTCTCTTCACCTATTCTGACCACACCTCCTGATTGGCCTCTCTTTCTGTCCCCTGCTCCCGCCCCTCGCTCCTCCTCTCTCTCAGCTTTTGTTCTCCCGCTACATTACCTTTGCTTACTGCCCTGTCTTTCTCACAACTGAAGAAGGCTCAACGGCTGAAACCTTGTGTTTTCTTTCTTCTCTTTTCAGCATGTAATAAACCTATTACTTGTTCCTATATAAAATATATTATCTATAATGAAAAGATATTAATTATCTATATTTCAACAGTACAGAAATATTACTACTGAGAATCATCATTAATATGATTTACTCAACAAAATATATTGTACATATGGAGGGTTACAAAAATGGAGAAAATAAGAAAATGTTTGAGGGGATTAGTCAATAATAAAATAATTATTCATAACCCCTAACTAAAGATTTCTGCTACGAGTATACGGAGTGGTTGTTATAGTTAGAGGCATGTGAATTATTTGTTCCCTGGCGCAGCTTAGGTGACAAGAGTAATAATTCAGACAGACTTACTTAAAGAAATATTTACTGACAATGACAGTGACACACACTACACTACACACAACATAAACATACAACACACACGTTACTGTATTTACATGTTTACTGACAAGGAGTCTCAGAGTCCTATGTCTAAATCACCCCGAAATCCCCAGCCTGCTACCAAGTATTTGACTCCTAAATAATGTCTACATAGGTTAAAGAAGAGATACTGTAAGATGCCTTATAAACTAAATAGAACAGAACCTATGATTAAATCTCTCTTTCTCTATCCCAGTTGCCACAAAGTAAATGGGAGGTAATTTTAAACTGAGGGATTCTTTACTCAGGAACTCCTAGTTCCTTAATACCTACAGTATAGCACGCTCTCTTTAGTAAGGTTCAAATACATACAGTAGCTCCAAATTGGGTTTTTCAGATGATCATGAAGTATGGACAGGAGTCCAAGAGGTTAGTCCTCAGTCAAGCAGGTTAAGCCAAATTGTGACTAAAATACTCCATAATATTTTCAGTACACTTAAATCTTGGATGTTGTTATTCCTAGTGAAATATTGTTTTGAGTTTTTAACTCAAAGTTAGGGAGAGTGTTTTCTAAAAACAACAGCATCAAATCACAGTCCTTATGTTCATATGAAATCTCCCAAAAATAGAAATATCATAATTACACATACAGTAAGACTTTTGTGGCACAGGAAAGGCTGTGCTCATTAATGTCACGAACACGGACTGAAATCCGTGTCAGATCTTGTAGAAGACCCTATGCGATGCGGTAAGAGCTGGAGAAAACAGGAGGCGTGGTAAAAGGGAACACACGGGGGTTTAATAGTGCACAAAATAATAGTGACAATCCGTGAGACAGTGAACGGGGAAGACAAAACGGCATCCAAATCCAAACGGGTCCAAGGGCAGGTCAAAGCACAGTCCGAGAGTCCATCAACAAGGAATCCACCCTGGGACGCGACAAAGTTAAAATCCCCGGGAGGGGGGAGCACACGGACAAACAAAACATGGAGGTCCAAGGGTGACGGGGCGAGATCCTCCAGACTCCGGGCTCAGGAAGCGGGAGGTGTCGGGGATGAGGCCTATGCCCTCAGGAGACGGACGTAGGGCTTCCTGGTGCTAGGCGGGCCTCGCGACATCTTACCCTAATGATGAGCCCCGAGGACTGGAGGAGCTGGTCTTTAAATAATAACGCTAAAAGGGTACACCTGGAGAGCTTAATCACATGGACAATAATGGGTGCAGTGGAGCGCCCTCTAGGGAGGGATGTCGGGCGTGACAATTAAATGGTAGTAATATTCCCATATTGCTGCTCAGTAGGGGGAAGCCACACTGCATGGAAACATTTCTATACATAAATTGTATGCATAAATATATATTTTTCCTTTGCATGGAAAAGAAAATGGAAAGCTTTTAGCATGCCTTAATTTTGTGTGTGACTATATGGTTTTATGTTTAATACATGCTTTTTTATCATGGAATATGCCTCACAGATACATGCATAATGAATGCTGTGATTAGTGCAGACAGAAAAAGGTCCATATTGTTTTAATAATAGATAAATCAAAGAGCTGTTACGCATCAATGTAGACTGATTGTCTACATTGGTTGTTTTGATCATATTAAGACTGATATTTGCATCTAATAAAGTAAAAAACAATAAAAGAAGAAAAAATCTGAAATAACTTAATAATACTGGTGATTAATTTCAATAGAAGGATTTTCAAGCCACTGCATTATACACCAATGTATATATGGAGACACTTGTTGCACTTGTTTTAGTTTATTATTCTAAATGCATATTAATGCACAGAACTATAATCCTCACATCCCCAAGTATTTTGGAATACTTAATCAAAATTACTTCTGAGATATTTTTGTTGAATTCTGAATAATCTTAAGAGAAGCATATTATTGACATACGTATGTAAATGCTATGTACTGTAACATGGATATAGAAAATAACTCGGAGATTAGTGATCATAATCCTAAAACTGTGCTATACTGTAGTTCATTCTTATTAAAAATCACATATATTATTCAGAAAAGTGGTGGCTTGAAGACATGTCTATATCTGATATGATTTTTGATAAGAGATTTCAACTTGATATTCAATGTAATCTACATACAGTCTCCAATATTCAGCTATAGCGCTACAAACATTATGTATGGCACTTCAGAAATGAATTCAAGAAAATACATTCTGTAGGTGGACTGTTCCACTGTCAATGGTATTCCAAATACATTATAATCATAAAAGTTTGCATTTAAATAAGCAACACTGGCAAATCATGTTATAGCCTATTATTCATTCAAATGATTGCAAGGTAACTGAGCATCATAGAAATCTAGCGTTCTATATATATGAAAAATAAAGAATAAGATTATGTGATACTAATTAAATGTTTAAGTGTCAGTTTAATTAGTTGATATTCACATTCATAACTGTGATGCATTTCAGTAACATTAACTATTACACAAGCACTATGTCACTTCATTAATGAGAGAGTTGATTGGACACAGTTAAAACTTGTGATTTAACTTGTTGAATGTAACAGCATGCATCAAAGATTTATTGCTACCAAGAGTGGCCACTACAGACCAGCCTGCAAGGTCACAGTATACGTTGCATCTTTTCAATAACTTTTAAGTGAATGTTCTCCACAAATGATCATTTTCCTGATAATAACTGAATTTGTTGATATTATACAGTAAGTAGATATGTTTCTTTTGAAATTTGGTTATATGATAAAAAATGTAAACTAAATATACAATTTTGGGTAGAAAACACTCAGCATATAGCATGCTTCAATACATTACTATCAAGCTGTTGTGTATCAATAAATGAAACAAGGGGCTTAAATGTAAAAAGATTATTTTTAGCAAAAAAAGGGTTTTTATTTTTATTGCAATATTTGCACTTAAATAAACATAGGGAAACAAAGTATCACGGTAATACTATTAAAATAAGATATAATCACAGCAACAGCAGCTGTGTAGAAAATGTTTAATTCATTTTTTTGCTCTAAGGGTAAGTTCTAAATTCAGAAACTTTCCTTTATCTATACTAAGACAAAATAAAATGTCCTTCAGTTTTGAGTTAGGTGGCAAAAGCCTATTTCACCCCTAGAGCACAGATTTACATTTGGAAGGATCAGCAAACTTTCAAGCTGAGACAAGAATAAAGATGTGCATAATAGAGGAAATATCTGACAGTTGGCAAGTAATGCTCCCTTTCAGAGTTGAATGTCAGCTACAGAATGTTAACCTTTACTAATCAACATGATGGGATCTATAAGGGGATCCAGAGGCAGTTTTATTAATTGAATTACTTTGCTTTTGAGAATAACTTTTACCTATACCACGAAAGTTAAAGCCAGATCTGTTGTAAGGCTAGTCAGTTCAATTTACAATATCAGGATATGCTTCAAAAAGCTGACATGTTATTTGTGCAAAGAGTCCTGAAGTTACATTTTCTGTAGGATTTCTGCACTGTATCTGCTACATACTGTAACTTTATGATTGAAAGAACCTTGGGTGTATACTGAAGGTTTTGACAGAATAAGTATGAACATAGAACATTATGATACACTTAGTCATTTTAACCACACTTTGGCTATTTTTTATGACATGTAATACATTTTTGTCTTCTTTTCCACTGGGGACAGTTTTCACATTAAGAATGCACGGTGAGCAAGTAAAGAGGTTCTTTACATTTGTACAGTGAATCTACTCTTTTCTAGGAGCATCCATAAAGGTAAACCAGTGAGAGGAACTCTGAAGGTTAACTATGCAGGACATTTGTTTCCATAAGGATGACTATTACTCGTACTGTTCAAAGCATGTGTTAACATTTGACATATGTTGTAGTGTACTTTTGAATTGGAGACATGACATTAAAGTTGAAATGTTCTTCTGTGGAAAGATGGAAAAAATGATGGTACTTCTGCTGCAAATTTATCCTTCTGATGTTTCTACAGTTTAATCTCTGTTTGTTAGTAAAGCAGTTTTATTTTATTAACAGCTTTGTTCTCTGCCAAAGGGCATATCTTGTTTTAAATTTCACCATGCCGGTTTTAAATATAATCCCTCCACCTTGTGTTGAAAATATCACAGTAGAGGGACTTGTAATCTCACCTCTTTCTGAGTCAATAACCCAGCCCATTTTTTACCCTATTTTTCATGTTCAAGAGTATAATATATACTATACGTATATAATAGTCATATATATTTTGTATATTAGTATATATTCTATAGTATTCATTAGTAATAGTATACTATTTATTATTAGTATTCTATTAGTATATATTCTAATGGATACTACCGCTTTCTAATGTATACTGCTCCTATTGTATTCCCTACTACCATCATGTTACTGTTAAGTTTAAGTTTAAGCATACTGCTGGTGCTTATATTTCTCACTGCTATTTTCCACTATGTTGTTGGCACACGTTATTATCTTATGTTCTTGTCTCCAACAATTTATGTTGTCATTTGTTATGTGTGGAAACAACTAAGAAAGCATTTCATTGTACTCAGGTACATATGACAATAAAATATAAAGTTGACACTTAAAACTTAAAATGTGTTACTTGGATGGGGGCATTGTCATCCTGGAAGTTTCCACTCCCATCAGGACAGAAATTCTTCACCATAGGATCAACATGATCACTTAGAAGGGCATTGTATTTACTGATATTTACCTTGCCCTCTAAGGACTTGAGTGGACCTAAACCATGGCATAAAAATGCACCGCACACCATACCGTAACAGTGCCACCAGAACCTGTCACTGAAGGAAACAAGCACTTGAGCCTGTAGGTTTCCTCTGGCATGTGCCACACATATACTCATCTGCTTGTTGAGTACAGGGTGAAAGATGACTCATCTGATCATATGACTTTTTTCCACTGCTCAGCAGACCTCTGCCTGTGTTCTTTGCACCACTTCAGTAGCAAAAGTATATTTTTAGGTGTAGTAAGGGGCACTGCAAGCCAACCATAGTATCCATCGCTTTGAAGTCCCCGATGGACTGTACTCGATTAAATTGTCTGCTCATGCCTTGTCAGGTTGACATTTGCAGTTAGCTGATTTAGAGTTGCTTGTCTATTGCTTATCTTGAACCAATGCATGGGCATCACAGTCAAGAAGAATGTGTTTTCATTCTCAGTTGCTCCTAGTTGATGATATCTTTCTCTTAGACTTCCATGCCAATATCACCTTAGCCACTGTTCCTCGTGAAACATCAGCAAGTTGAACAGTCCTCATCACGAAAACTCCTGCCAAATGTGTCCCAACAACACCTCTTTCTCAAAGTCATTGAGATCTCTTCTCAAATAATGGGCAACTTGGCCATTTATCCATGATCCTTAACATGATGGGGATGGGATGTTAATTGCTTAATTACTGTAACTCAGGAACCATAACTGTGCTTCCAATATATTGTGTATCCCTTATTTACTCCTTTACTTTGGCAGTTTATTATCAGGGTTTCAGTGAAATGCTTGGTAGCAGTTTTTGGTTTCCTTTTAATTTCTCATATAAACAAAAATAAAACTAATGAGACTTGTCCACCTCATGATACTGCATTGCCATTCCATACTGTCCTCATTTTCATTCACTTGCATGAACTATATAAACATTGGCTGAATGAGTGAATACTTGCAGAAAATAAGCTAAGAAGTATAAAAATGACACATTTGAGGCAATATACAGTACTGTATAAAAGCTGGTTTTACTTGCCCGATGAAGATCTTTTTTTCTGCACAGATTTGTGCAGAACAATAATTTAATTATCAAAAACTTTTTCAAAGTGTTGCCCTACAGAACCTTGTTTCATAACTAAAATTCAAAGACCTTGAGGTGACATAGATTAAATTAGTGAATTACACATGCTATTTTAGGTTTGTCACTTGGGTAACTGTTGCTTAGAGCAGATAAATACAGTATCTCTCCCACCCACCCGCAGCACCACTAACACCTTGACTCCCAAGAAACAAAAGAATACAAAATGAAAACTGAATTCCGGAGTCATGAGTGGTTATTCAACATCTCACAATTCAAAACCCTCAGCCAACCTGCAGAGTGGGCTTTAACAAAACAACCAAGACTCATAGTGCCCCTGAGTTCTTTTGTTTGATTTAGACTACTTAAAGATTTGTGAGTCTTTGCTGCCCTGGAGTCTTTCTGTACTATAAAATGTGAAATTCAAGCATAGCTCTGTACCTGTTAATGGACACTTGCACAAAAATGGGTAGGCTTGTCTCCAAATGAAAACAAGAAAATGGTAGAAAAGTCATATTTTCAGTACTGCTGACGTATCAGATAAAATATGTGTAATGGTATTTTATGGTAAAACTAGTACAAAACAAATGCAAAATGAATATCCTGAAATTGTGAAATAAGCAACTTCTAATTACACTAAGTTAACCCTAAAAGTTTAAGGAAGTCTAAAAAACTGTTGAGGGTTTTAGCCTTTACAATTATACAACACATTGAGAAAAGTATCATGTAGAATCTAACATTTACTTCTGTTGATGTTAGTTTTTGTATAAAAATCTTCTTTCAAGTTTTGTTGTGGTAGTTTCAACATTGATCAAGAATTAATATTGATCTCCCTCAACAGTTTCTTTGTTCAGTAAGGTGGATTGTAGGTTTGAGTTGAAATTTTAAAAGTCTTCTTATTTTCAAAATAAGAAACAAGAGTTCTAGCCCTCATAAAACAGAACTTAATCTATACATTTTTGTAGGTCATGTAATTAACAATTTTGTTGTAATCATTTAAACCATAGATGTGCTTAATTAAACTATTTCAGAATCATTTGGGTCCAGATTTTGAATTCTCCTCATGGAATAGGAAAACAAAAAACATAATATAACATAATGATTTATAGACCACATTATGTCTTGCTGAAAAAAATCTAAAAATGTCATACTGTAATCTTAATAGCATTGTACAGAGTCATTTATCGTATGTGAGATAAAAACTCCAACAAATATGAGAATCATATTCATTCACACTCCCAAAGTAAGTATTTTGTAAATCCTCAGGCATGGATTACACTGCCAAGACCTCTTACAGTATATTGTGTTATGATATTCTGGCACTTCTAAGGGATTTTTGACAGTTCCTTCAGGCTGCTCCAGGTCCACCAGACCTTTTGGTTTCAGTTGGTGAACTGCCTTGAGCTAAAACCTCAAATGTTCAATTGGATCAATCTGTATAATCATTTATCTGTATAAAATGAGCCAGTTAAGAACATTTGCGTGCCGCTTGTTTGTTGGTTTGAATGCATACTTTGGATGTCATGGTGGAAAGGTCAGAATATACATTAATAGGTCTCTCCTTATACTGTATTTCACAGTGGACATAAGCGTTTCCCCAGCATGAGCTTCATCTTTTTTTTTTAACAAATGTAAATCTGATTGTTATGTTATCTGTTCATAAGACATGGTTAGAATTATCAGTCAGAGTTAGGCAAACTTGACTTGCATCTTTTTTGTTTTACCTTCAGAAGAGCCACATTGAATGGCAGTTTTCAACACTTTTATCCTGAAGATGACAATTTGCATTAGAGATCTCTAACTGCCGCCTTAGGTTTATGGTTCTATGTACTGCTTCCTTTTATACCCCAGGGAACCACAAAACCTTTGGAAGCTTCTATTTTGTTCCAGAGGCTTCTATTGTACTTTCAAAGAGCACAATGTTATTGTAGATTTGTTTTTGTTGGATACTGTATTATTTGACAGAAAATACTTGGAGGTGTGAATAACCGTGACACTATTTTTTTATGGAATTCAATTTATTATTTATATTAAATAACTCTGCTCTGTACAATGCTATTACAGTTATAGTATAATATTTGTTTTTAAAAAGACAATAAAGAACAGAACTTCTGTTGCATTATATTTTTGTACCTGTTTTAATACTCAGGGTGTTAATAACTCTGGAAGTCAGCATACTGTATAACCAATATATATTACAGTATATATAATTTACAGAATTATAGATATTATTCATTTACCGACTACTTTACCCCTATTTTAAAATGAACATATGATAAAGGATTAAATATAGATACACATTGTTTGCATATACTGTATACAGTACATATATTGTGTGCATACAATTTTGCAAAACATTGATCTTAATTGTACTGTAGGTGTTGCATGTGTAAAGAATTTTATTCTAGACGTGATTCAAACTAATTAGTTTGATATTAGAATAGGTGCACAACAATCTAAATTCACAACTGTCAGAATTTGTATTGACTAGTATACAGTAGATACATATTCAAAAGACAATTGGCTGAAATTGAAGACATCAGTTAGCTTGACTGGCAAAAAAGCACTCTTACAATAAGCCTTTAAATATTGAACAAAAAAAACACTATACAGTGAAAAGACTGGAAATGAGATGAATGAGTAATTTGATAGTTTGGTAATCATGTTGCCATGTTTACAGTTTTGGTAACATGAATGTGTTAGTACAAAAAACATTACAATTCTATTTTTAGCTTGTTGTGTTTCTTACGTTTCTTAAGTATTTTTACAATTCAGCTATTACATTGACGAGATTCCTTCCTGTATTCCAAGTGATATAGTCAAACCACATTCATTTCACTGTCAGTTTTTCTCATATGGTCCTATCTGATGATGTGCTGGATCTTTAACTGAGTGCTACTGTATCTATAGTAGCTTTGGTTTGCCAGAAGCATGTGTTTCCCTTATCAAAAACATTTCTATGTGGTTATTTGGGTACTGCGTTTGGCCACTGTTTAACACTCTGTGTTTCAGAAGGTCTCTTATATGATATTGTTTAAAACTTTAAGGATAGAGTATTTGAAAGATTACCTTATTAAATACTTGCTCCCAAGTACTTTATATTAAAAGCAACTAAAATGACAGACTATTGTACTGTAGGAAACTCTTTACAAGGGAGAAATTTAGTTTTGTATGATCTTGAAGGATTTGCACATTCTTTTCACTTACTTTGCTTGAAGTCTTTTAAAGTCTGACTTCATATGACATATCCTTTATTCATGAACACTGTCTCATATAATTCATTTTCAGTGTATTTGTTTAACATAACATATTCTGTTCTTTGACAGATATGCATGAAATATTATACAGAATACTGAGGATTTACAAGTTAGTCCCCACTCTATCAAACACACCGGAACAAATCAAATCCTTGACCTTCAAAATTGTCAAAGAACAAGAATTGAATAAATATGCATCTCAAGGTTTTATTCTACTAAGGGTGAGTGACATAAAGATGACATGTTTTAAGTTTGTTTTTCATATATGTTTCTACATTTATGTGGGTATGTTTTTGATACTTGTTTTGTCTGTTTAAAAGTTTGCCGACCTAACTGGGATATGTTGATACTTAAGATAACTGTTTAGAATGTAATAACATATTGTACAGATAAGACAACTTCAGATTCATATTTGAATAAGAATTTATTTTTGGATTTAAAATATTTATGAGGGTACTAAAGTAAAAGCTAAAATGATAAAGATTAAAGATTTTGAATACAATAACTCACAGTACCCATTTAAAAAAATCCTAATGAGCTTTTTTACTCAAGATATTATCCTAAAATATTGATACAAAAACATTTAACATTTAGTCTTCTAAATTTTGATATATCTTGTCAATAAGTCTTGCAATTTTATTTTTCAAACATGGTGTTGAAATAATAGTTATCTGATTGGGAAAATATATATATTTTTTAATATTTCATTGTAACAACCCCTTGTGTTATAATCAGACTACACTATAACCAATCCTACACTACATTACCAATCTCAAGAACCACAATAAAAATTTTTCTATTTAGTCCCTCTACATTTATTTACACTGTCCTCTTTAGTCAGGAATACACATGTAGTACTAATGTAGTAAAGTAGGACCTTGCTTTTTGTGGTTTTGTATTAAACCGTGGTTCTCAAACTGTGGTACTTGTACTACTGCTGGTACGTGCAGCGCCCCCAGGTGGTATGCCAGATGACCCTGGAAATTTGTTGTGTGCACTGAAAAACTGGGATGGGATTTCATATTTTCTATTTTAATAAAATGAGTTTATGTGTCAAATACGCAGCCTATGTACTACGATACTGCGCACGCTAATACTTGGGTGGACTATGTAATTCTATACCATTGTATAGGAATGCGTGCTACGAACATAAGTGACCAATTGTATTTTAAAAAAGTTATCTTCAGTAAATAGGGAGGTAGGAGAATGTGCGTGATTTTGGAACAAGGCCAATCTTGTGAGCACAGGAAAGCGTGACAGATAGAAAAATATTTAAGGACTGTTCTAGGTTAATTTGAGAAACATACACCATGCGTCTCTGTGTTTCACTCCCATGCGTATTTAATAAAAACTTCCTTTAACTTCTGAGACGGACTTCTGAAACGGAAATGGGGGAAAATAAAAGCTTGCGGATTGCTAAAGCAGGTAAGCCCCACACTATTTGTGAAGAACTTTGTTTACTGTTGGCAAAAGAGTTGACACGTATGATGTGTGGAGAAAAAGCTGCTAAAAACCTCGACCTCCTGCCCCTTTCGAATGACACAGTCACTCGTAGAATTATTGACATGGCAGATGATGTCAAAAGTAAGCTGATAGAGCTTGTTAAGATGAGCAGATGCTTTTCACTGCAATTAGATGAGTCTGTAGATGCCGTTGATTTGACCAATTTGCTCATTATGTTCGATACGAGTTTTAGGGTACGTCCCATGAGGACTTTCTGTTTCGTAAGCCGCTACTGTACCAACAAGAACTACAGGAGAGCACATATTTCAGCTTCTGAATGAATTTATCAAAGAGAATGGCATCGACTGGATAAAATGAGTCGGAGTTTGTACAGACGGTGCTAGAGCAATGACAAGCCGACACAGCGGTGTAGTTGCACGAATTAGAGAGGTTGCTCCAGATATGCAGTGGACGTACTGCAGCATCCACCGCGAGGCCTTGGCAGTCAAGAAAATGCCTGAGGATTTAAAATCTGTTAGACTCTGCTGTCAAAGTTGTGAATTGTATCAAGGCTCAACCAATGAATTCACATATGCTTTGCTCGACTAAACAGGCTCACCCCTCTCACTGAAATGGTAAGTGCTCAGTGCTATTTTTATTATATGTGTACTGTATGTGGATGTGTGCACATGTGTGCTTATTTTGGTCATTGAAATTTTCTGTGGTTCCTATGAGAAAATGACTTGTAGGTGGTACTTGGATGCTTTGGTTTGATCAGGGGTGGTACTTGGTCCAAAAAGTTTGAGAACCACTGTTCTAAAACATCTGGCTCTGTGATGCACAAATTTAAAAACCTTATCGAAAAATGAGAGTCAGCTCACCAAAATAGGAAAAAATGTTTTTTGTACTTCTATATTATGTATTGTTGACATTATAAAATATTGTGAAATGTTATGTTTGTAAATGTGGAAGAAATATAATGTGATTATGTTAAAAAAAGTTCATACAAAACCTGGAAAGGAAATTATGATAAACACTACATTGACTGAGACCTTGTCTAGGATTTAAAACTAACCAACTCTTAAAACAGCATATAGCAAAAATCAAATATTTTTTTCTTTTCACAAAAATTTCTTGTAAAGAATGGATTTAAATTATGATTATTTATTTTTCTCTATACCATTATACTTGCTGGCAAATCTCATCTTCAGCTGTATTCAATTTTGTCAGATGTGAAAAGAGAAGAGCAAATTCTCTTTTCAAATTTATTGGACATTAGGGGAGATTTTAATGCCCAAATGTATATAGAGACAAAAAAGAATTTAAAGCTGCAATGTTGAATAAACTATCTGCCTGATTTCAACCTGCAAACCTGATTTTTTCAGCTTTGAGGAAGAGGTTTCTATCCCTGAACTACAGTACTGTAATGGTTAAGGCAGGGCATCTGGTTGAACAAAATTAGATGTCTGGCAAATAACATTGCAAAATCCAAGGTATCTAACTGCAGTTTGCTGAAAAAAATGTTACTGGGCACAACAGCAAAAAGTTAAACTGTAAATTTCCAGAAGGGAACAGCCTATGACAGGACCAAAACATTGGTATGAGTGAAATAGGAAATTCTTGTGTGAGATCCACAAAAAGGTGCTTATTTGGCCCTTGATATGCTCTTGTTATCCCACAACTCCAGACTTGAATAAAGCAGTTAGAAAATGGGTGAATGGATGGATAAATAAAAACAAAATTTTATATAACAATCCTTTTCTGACACAAATAAAGGAAGAATGAATATGAAACACCTTGTTCCACTTGTCTTCTGAAAAGCTACTTTATACCGGAGAGCTGTCTTTCTTAAAACATTAATTGTAGAAATGGATGAGGTCTGAAAGGTGAAAATGGTGATGTACACATGTGTAATCTAGTAATTAGGGATGTTCTCAAGAATACAGTTTAAGGCTGTCAATAATATTTTCTCCTTCTTTAGATTATGTGCCCCTGGTATGAGAAAGATAATGAATGTATTAAAGATCAAAATGTGGCAATGACCATTTTGACCATTTCATTTTATATCCAGAGGATGTAGAAAAGCTATGTAATACATTTATAACATAGGGGATTGACCTAGAAATAGTCAGAAATTGCCGTCAAAATGCAAACTCCAGAGGGACACAGTTACTCAAAGAAGGGAATTTCATTCTGTCCAACTGCCATGTGCTATGTGGGTGGAGCTCTATGCTTACTGTAAATCCAAATCTTCGTTCCCAACAATACAACTCATAGGCACTTTTAGCATATTGATTTGCTAGAGGAACACAAGCTTTTAGATTAACTTGCAACAGCAAAACTTTTCCTAGTGTTTATTCATTTAAAATAATGATCTATAACAGAGCAACCTAAAAGCAAACACAAGAGCTCATTCTTTACTTTGTCTCTCACTTAAGTCCAAGCACCAATAATGCAAACTGATAATTTCACACATTTAGGAAACTATCCGTTAAAATGCACTGGATCCACCTGCATCTGTCACCTCCCTCCCATCCACACATGGACGTTCTATATATTGTTGTTGTTTATCGGTCTTCAAGATTAGGTTCTTCAAATGTACAAACCAGCTCTGCTTCACCACCCAATCCCACAGCGCTTTATTGTACTATACTGTAGCTCTAACCCTGCATGAGCTACTAACATGCTTGCCCTTATATAACAAACTAATGATGCCATAGCTTTCAGATTATTTCTATACCTGTAGTTGCCACTGCAACTCATCTTGATATCCAATTCACAGCATTCAAGGACTGCCAGGGGGCATCCTCTCCAATGCCTCTTGGGCCCCCCCTATTACTTTCATCTCTCTGCATTTTGACAAGCACTCCCAAGAGTTTCTTGTTCTTGCAGTTACAGGTCTTTTTTCCCAATCCTTTTTCTTAGATTTCACTGCCTTAAGACCCAGTTTCTTCCCAGTCTTTCTTGGTGCCTTGGCCCAGCCAGAATGTTAGGCCTTTGAAACAACTTGTTTGTAAATACTGTACATAGAGTAACCTGTGTGTTGTATGTTTTGTTGTGTGGACTATTGCTTGTGTCTTGTGATCTTTAATAAATATTTGTTTAACCAAGTGTGCCTTGATTATTACTCCTCTCACCAAAGCTGTGCCAGAGAACAAAAAATTAATGTGCCTCTAATTATGCCAGGCGCTTGGGTACAAGTTGTGGGTTATGAATGATTATTTTACTTGTTGACTAAACAGCTGGGTCAATATCTGCTTTTCACCATTTTCGTAACCCCCCCATTTGTAATAATATTATTTACATTGCTGGAAGAGGTAAGTCTCTAAAATATCATCCACTATTGTGAAAACTATCCATAGCACTATTACACTAATCTCATCATGGTCAATTAGTCAGGTGTCATTGATCAATTAGTCAGGTGTCATTGATTGATAGGGTTTTTTTCATTTATAAAAGAGGATGCACAATTCTCAGATTTGATTTGGTGTTACCAAACAAATGATCAGTCTATGACAGGGAAATAAATATGAGGGTTTGCCTAGAGCAGTGTTCTCAACCTGCGGTCTGCGGGCTGCATGCGGCCCACCAGACACGAAATTGCGACCCGCAACGTCCCACCCCTTTTTAATAAATTACATTTTTGCAGTCGATTCCTTTGTTAAAAAAATAATAAAAATTAGGGAGAACCCACAGCCCCACTAAGAATGTGTTCTATTTACATAAAAAACATTTTTGAATAGATGTGCTGGTGATCAGATTAATTTTCATTAATCTTTAATTTCATTAAAGTGCTGCACTTAGGCTACAACGCACGTCACTAGAACACACTTTCATCTTGCCTTTACCATTGCGCCCGTCGTATGTCTGAGTGCAAAGAATAGCCCGCTTACAGAAGGGGTTGCCTAGCCTATTTGTCTGCTGGTGTGTGTAAAAAAAGAAAGAAAAATTGATCAATTTGTTGTAAGGGGTGAAAAACGACATGGGCCAGAGTAAAAAAATGTAAACGAAACAAATGCAGACAATGAAACGTGCAAACAGAAAAAAGAGTCGGAGCATCAGCGATGAGGGTGGGAAAGTACTGGAAGAATGCAGGAGCCAATCTGCCATGATTGATAGAGATGGGCAGCCTTTCTATTTGCTTAAAATTATTGAAAATTATTTTCAATAATTATTGGCGCTTGCAAAACGTACAATGTAAAAAGACATTTTGATACTACTCACAAGATTTTTGACAAGCAATACCCACCTGATTCAAGTAACAGTAATAAGTCACTTCTTAAAGTGTTAAGATTACATAAGTAAAAAACTGCTATTGCCAAGCAGAAAATCATGTGAGCTACTTTAAAAGCGTCCCAGGCGGTGATGCTAGCCACGATTAAAATTTCACAGCGACTCACTAAACATGGCAAACCATTCAGTGATGGTGATATATACTGTATATATAGAGAGAGGTTGGAAAAGTTATGGTGTAGTACACAAGGTTTCTTGAGAAACAGGATGTTTCAGACAGAAGTCCTTCATCAGCTGTGTAACTTCAGAAGCACTTTGCTTATACATACTGTACTGTATATACTGTACAGTACATACACATGGTTAATAGCTATTATCATATTATACAGTATATTACTACAAAAACAAATACTATTATATATTACTATTATTTTTTATATATATATAATATTATTTATTACTATTGATATGATATAATATTATAATAGCTATTATGCACACAGATAAGGTAGGCCTAGTAGTGATTAATATATGCGGCCCGCGAGACTTGCTTTTAACCGCGGTTGCGCCCCAGTTGATAAAAAGGTTGAGAACCACTGGCCTAAAGTAAATAACCCTGGCTTCCTTAATAGAACTTCACTGTATTGACTGAGTATAGTCAATACTTGATAATGAGCACAAAGTCATTCACTTACGAAAAAGCATCACCAACAGCATTTTCAGAGTATAACTGGAAACATAATTTTCACAATATTCAAATATATTTGTTTTAATGTGAACTCATCAAAGAAGTTTTTAAAAGATTACTTCTTAAAAAACTATACCTAGATTTACTATTAATACTGTGTTCCTAATATAAGCATGGCGCTTAATGAACATCTTGGAGTAATTGTACAGTTCTTTTTTTGCAAATGATTTCCCTCATATCTTACTTATTAGAGGGAATGAAAAGCATAAATAAAAATATTCACTGTCTTTAAAAGTAAATTTCATTTTTTTTATATTTTACATACTGTATATTGTTTACACCACCAGAGAATGATGTGCATTCATAACCTGATAAAACGATGTTTTAATTATTTCATTTTTTACACTTATTTCACTTTAATGTACCCCAAAACTCACCGTATTGTGGCATTACACAAAAAGTGTAATTTCCAAGGTGGAAAATCTTATTTTAAGTGGTCACAAATCTTAGGATGCAATATACAGAGCCCTTATGTTACTTTTAAATTTTAATTATTGTTGAACATCTTGTTTGACAAAAATATTTAGACTCTAAAAATCTCAAGTTATCCAAAAAATTTTAAATGGGAAAAACTAGGCAGAATAATGAATGTGTGCCTGCATAAGATAAATATTACAAAACCAACCATTTATGCACAAAATCTGGTATTAGCTGCTGTTTTATACAATACCAAAGCTAATATAAAATGCTAAAATGCTAATATCATCACATTCTGATTTGATTGGTATTCCTATTATATAAAAACAGTTAGAGACCTGGCTATGTATTTTGCTAAAATGTCATTCATGATAATAACCCATAGATATCCATATATTTTTTAAGCTTCAGACATATTAATAATATCCATGATTCTAAGCATTCAGTGGATATATTAATACTGATATCCTTAGCACCTTGTTTTAAGAGTCAATACTTAAGGTATTGATTATTTATGACTGATAGATTAGGATTTAAAAAAAGGAAGTCTTCTATAAAGCCTGGTTAGTTCATTGTCAGCATACCTACAGTATGTATGTCACATACCTACAAGTGCAAGTGTAGTGTAGTGGAATTATCCTTAACTAGTTCCTAGTAGAGTACTTATTACATTTTATAACTAGTAAATGCCTTATACATACCCTGCATGCTCCACTAATAAATTCTGCCCTTACAAAGTGTGACTGTCGCGGTTCCGCGCGGGCTCGTGCCCTCCGCCGCTCCACCCCGCCCATTTCGTCCCGCAACACTTGGGGCGTGAACTCAGGTCTCGGGCATAACGCAACAGGGAACCAGCCGCATGAGCTAAAGGAGATCTCCTCCAGCCCAGGCGGCTGAGGTCCCTGCTACACGCAGGGAGAGCTATGACATCACTGTGTCCGAACTAGTTCCACTACAAAAGCAGTCAATTTGCATTGACATCTGTTTTAATTGTTTAATTCATGTGTTTTAATTATAAAGTTATATTTAAAGAGTTTGCTCTTCAATATTCTGTTAAGGAACAAGTTATGTAGTAATACTGTAATTTTTCCCAAAAAATTTCAGTACCAATAGTTTTGGTACTGGTTGCCTTTCTATGTGTAATTCTTAAAAAATATATGTTTATAAAATTTCCTTTTTATGTAATCAGAACAAGATAGAGAACAAATGATAAGAATTATGTATAATTGTGTGAGGCATAAAAAACACAACAAATTACTTTTGTTGTTTTGACCTTAACAGCATATGTTGTGATTTGTATTCCTCTCAGTGTTGGAAAAAAAATTCAAGAAGAGAAAAAGGGGGAGAGAGATAATCAAACAAATTCTGGAGATGAGAAACTATCTGACTAATTAGAAATTAGACTTAATTAGCTTTCCTTCAGGTGTAAGAAAGTAGGCAGTCCACCTGTTGTGTGTCTCTGTGGTAGTGAAAAGTGTTTATTTAGGCTCATTTGGGTGCCTGAGGAATGCATGACAGTATTCATTTTATGGAATCTGTCACTCTGGTGTCCAAACCAACCAATTGTTCCTGGAATGACATTCTGTGCCCTGCACATAACGACAGATGGAACACTTCTTCAGTTATGGTATAAAAGAGAACTTGGCAATACATTCTTCAGAATAAGCCTGGAAAGGTTTATCTCTTTGTTTGATTCTCTGAGGGGCCTTTCATAATAAACTCGTTCCAAAACTATACTGAACTGAGCAGTGTCTTCTTACATTCCTACATGACTGTCCTCTTGAAGTTTTGTTCATGTTATACCCACCCAATCTGTCAGCAGCAAGCACTGCATTTTTCACTTCTCTGACAAAAACTATGAATCCTCGGGCCAAACATAAGGGAGAATGAGATAGTGTTGGTGCAGATATTCAATCTTTAAACATGTCACCTCCAATGTAGCCTCATGTCAGGGGTTTGGTACTGATTGCAGTAAAGGTGTGTCCATTACCAACTGTATTATATGGCTGCAAAAGCCTAAGAGATGGCAAGGGTTGCAGTGTCACTGAGAGCCAAGAGAGTTCTGGCTGACTAATCCCATTCTAACCACAATTAGCTAATTGTGCACCATTGTACATGGTCATAGCTGTCTAATGACATGATCTATTCTCAAACTTCTGAAAACAGAACTCTTTTATTTAGCAAAATCTAGCTGTACTTTATTCCAAAGAACAGTTTCTTAAAATGAATGCAGCTGTGTGTGTTTTAATGGAATACTAGTCTTCACAGAATCTCATAAAATATTTTTAGTTACAGTTACGTTAGATCCCTAAACTACCATAAAGCCAGACGATTCATAGTTATTTGGAATCATCACCGAGAAGAAGCAGTCAAGCATTCTGCAGTACAATCACATCTGCTGCATCCAAAAGACCATCACATACACCCAATAGTACTCTATCACAACATCTAAAATACATAATGTATGTGTTTAAATAGTGGTCACTAACGACTTCATCCTAAGGTTTTATATGACCAAGAGGGCTGGGAACAAATTTCACCTAGAACTTTCCAATGTGCTTTCTTCTACACTATATTTTTATATATTCTAAACCTTTAGAAGAAAAGGCAGAATATCAACAACATATAGAATACACCAAGGAGTAAGATTCAACTTGTCTAGTTTTCTGTCACATATACAGTTAACTGGAAGGAAACTAATTTTAGAAAAGAAAGACATGTAGAGAAAAGACAAGACTCCAGAGAACATGGAGTGACAGTTGAAATGAAAGGGTGAATAAGTACAGCTGTGCTCTATAATACCCTGTAGATATAAATGGCAGAGTCTGATATACATAAAAGTAGAATTCCCAGAGAGTTAGTAAATCTCACTCAAATCTTAAAACATGAGCAGGCTATTTCAAAGTTGAAAGACCATTTCAAAGATCATCAAAGCTGTCACTAAACCTATGAACTTATCTTATCGACTGGGGTGGATATGTAAAGGGCTAAAAACCCATCAGTAAGAGGAAAATATTCCTTATAGATTACAGTTTATGACTTTTCAGAATGGCTTCCAAGTAAGTAGTTAACTTTCCTCCACATTTTGAGTTTGAAATCAATGGGCCCATTTTAAGGGTGTTAGTCCTGGTTATAAGGCCAGAAATAAAAAATAATAATAATAATGTAGCATAACTGGTTGAATTAATGCTTCCTCAGTTGATTGGATCTAATGCCTCTGGATCCAATCATGTCTTAAAAACCCTCATTTGCAAAGCCCAAATGTGATAATGGTAATGTATGGCCTTTAAATCGTGTTGTGTACTTACTAATCCTTTTGGTACTAACTAGCCCTTTTATTAGTTAGCCACAACCAAACACCAGAGGTTTTGGAGTGCTGTCTGATTGCCAGCCATTTACCCCTCAAATTAGACTAGTTTAAATAGAATACATTACTCTTACTTTATGTGTTGTATTGGGAATTAAATTAAATAAAGGAAAGGATTGTTATAAGTATATTCATTTTTGTAATGGAGATCGCATCATGTAGTATAGTCTGTAAATTCAGATCTACTTTAATTTTACTTTGAGCATATTATCTTTACAAATCCCTCATCACCCACCTTGCCAGCTTCATACTTTACAATTACTGTACATGAGACTTATTTTAAACTCAACTGCAAAACTTTATTGGTGTCAGAAAATTACACAACATGGTATATTCTGTAGACATGATTTTCAGACTGTTGAGAATAATCTGGCCAATTGTGGCTTCAGGTTATTCTTAAAGAGTTCCATACAAGAGAATTAACCTTCATCACAGCCATCTGTACATGCCAAGGACATGTAGGAAAGGAAAGGTAAATGCTCAAAGCTTGTGAGACATATGGACATATGCATTTATAATGAGGCAAAGACGTTCTGAAATTCTCTTCTTAATTTGCACAAATCAAAATTGCATTTCCAGTGAGAAGCCATACTTTATACAGCCATACAGGCCCCAAGCCATCCAATACTTGTGAAGTGACTCATCTGTGTTTCATTCAGCTGGAGCATTAGTGGAAGAGAGTGTTTCAAAATATTCTAGGTCATGAATGCAACTCGTTATTGGTCTTTCAGGTGAATACTTAGAGGTGAAGTACTGTCTTCTCACAGACCTAATTCCTGATCAATGTTATGGGCGGTGGTTCTGTCATCACTGTTAATCTCTGGCTGCATTTTCTTGGAAAGATTCAAATCTTATTCTGTTTCATTCTTCATTCTTTTCTTTTTGTTTCTTACACCTAGCAATATTACCAAATGACTACACCACTCCATACTAGACAGCATACAAGACGTAGGTTGTAAATGCTTGTATACTTAGATACTTAAAAGATATACTAAGATACTTAGGTAAAGCATCAGAAAAACAACCTTCAATAAAACATTTTTTTAACCGAACTAGAAATATAAGAGAAAAAGGAATAATTTATTAACATAGAGTGAAATGTGATTTTTGGACCCCTGCGCATGCTTTTTTAATCAAAGAGCAGACAGTAATGGGGTCCACAGGATGCTAGGACAGCCCAAAGGTCATTGCCTTCCCAGCAATCAGAGAATGTATCTAATAAAAGAGGTGCATGAGAGCCTAGTGGATGAGGCTCTTATCCACTGCTGTTGTATGTTATTGGAACTCACTTGTTCTAAATTTGATCATCCACTTTGCAGAGTTATAAGCTTTTTCAACAGTTTTGGCAGTATGAGAATAATAACCAGCCAAATCACAGGGAGAAAAAAATTATCCAACTTGTGCCTAACAATAAAATGGCATAAAATGACAGGTTCAATTCACTGATTGATCACTTAAGAAAAAAAGCTCTGCACTTCAAGCTTCTAGACTTAGAAGTGGAAAAAGCTGGTAAGATCAACAATGAAGTAGTAAATCTACTGTAATTTTCTGACCACATAAAAGATGGCAATCATTATAGCAAATTATGGTTTAACAGGAGGAAGTTTTTACACAATGACCATCATACAGTAAGTTGTATATGCCCTCATGATTTAAATGGGCCAGGTGGCATCCAGCAGGGCCAGCTGTTTTGGTAGACTTGTGAAAATTGAATCTGCTCCTTTTGGTGGTGATGACAGAGCAGCTGCAACGGTCTCTTCCAACTGCTGCGAGTAAGACTGAAAGTGTTTAACACCAATGAAGTAACTGGGTTTTAGAGTGTCCCTCAGTCATCCCATAATAAAAGCCCTCAGCAAGCTGAGCTGGCCATAGAAAAAGCTGTGGTAATGCCCTCAGTGGATCTTGGCAGGAAAGACTAGTGACTGTAATTGTCACTTGTGAAGTAATAAGCTGCTCTCGGGGCTTTCTTGCTCTTGGAATTTGGGGGAAGGGTGGCTCCATAGCCAACAAGTGACACTTAACAGGGGCCTAAACTGCATTTGAACATTTTTTTTCAAAAATGGGAGCTTCTTGTGAGACCATCCATCCAAGCGCCACTGCCATACTAACTGGAAGCTAGTGGTGGTCTGTGTGTAATTCTTTTCAATGTGAACAAATGGAATGTCAGAGCAAACATTTTGCGGTAATACAACTTTTAAAATTGTGTATAGTGCACAGTAAATGGCTGTGCAAGCTGAAACTGATTTTCTGGATTCTATAAGTAAAGATCATTTAAAGCAAGTGAAAGATTTAAAAAAACAATACAATTATCTAGAGTTACAGAGACAAGGTGACTGTAGGCCAGCTGTGGGACCTTTAATATACTGAGCAGTAAAACCCCCATCACCAGGTTTTTCTTGGACTTCATATTCTCAGTGAAAGCTTTGCTTATTCTCCAGTGGGCACTAGGGCTCTGCTGTGTGCATTCTGGAAAAGGTAAATGAAGCAGCCAACATGTACACACATTTATCTATGAAGGTCTGAGTGTTTGTTCTTCAGTTTTCTTGTATCACTACTGGTTAGTAGAAGCTTACTGTAAAATTATGCAATTTTCAAGAAGTGTCAATTAATGTGAACAATTGCTAAGGATTCTGTGTGTATTGCTTTTTTGCATCAGAACAATAACAATCCCCCATTGGTTGCAAGGATTATTAGTAAGATAAATTTAATCTTCAAGGCTTCAAGTAAGGGTGCATTATACCTGATCCAAGATAAGAAATCCTGTCTCACTTAAATGAACTGAACCTTTTGCAGTGTCTAATGAACAGCAGCAGAATAATGAAAATTCACTAAAAGAACATACCAGCATTTCTCTATCTGGTAGTTTTAATAATGAGTAGGAAGACTGTTTACTCTGTTTTACTCTTCTGTATGAAATTCATATTTCATAGCATGGACAACAAGAAGGTAGCAGTTAATTATGTGACTATCCCAATTAAAATTTGCAGACTGGTTTTACAGAATTTCATTCAATTAAGTGTTTACTTGTTCACTGCTGTGGTTTGTCAAGAGTTCATTCTTCACTTCTTCTGCAGTATTTACAAAGACAAAAACAATTTTGATATTTACATACTTGACAACATTGCAGAAAGTTTAGGATTTTTCTGAGCCACATATGTAAATCTAATTAATCTTTCAATAAATAAAGTTTGGAAAATTCTACATAGTATTTTTGGGTGAATTGTTTTTCATATTTTAAAGATGAAAGATGGTAGGAGGGTATCAAAAATGTACAACACAAAGGGAAGGAATGTGCTTATGTACTCAGGATTTTTTTTAAATAATAAAATGCTTTTTCACATTAGTCTCTGTAAGAGGAGAACTCAACAATATAAATATTTTCTATTAAAATCAAAGGAAACACAGGCTAGCTGCCTTAGAGTTATCAGATTTTATTTAATACATTTAATAAAGGCCTCTCTATAGAAAAATATTAACAGTCAGTCAGTTTAGCAGTCAGTTCCCATGTCTTTAAAGATACAATGTCACATCTGAAAATTGTTATGGGACTTAAATTTTAATGATAGCTAAATATGCAAATGAATATTTTAAGAACTGCAATTATTGAAGTTACAGCTGAAGCATTAGTAAAATAGGAAGTGTCATTCATAACTGTTCTTGTTCCCATGGTAAGCAACTGCCAGAGTAGAACTTTCAGAATTAAAATTTAAAGAATAAAACAAACACAAGTATGAGGCCAAATATGTGTTTGGTCTGTAATGTTATCATTATTTTTGGTATCAGTCTTCAGAGGGACTTCATTTGTTAATAATGCCAGTTTGTGTATCACTTGGATATAGAACAATTATTACAGGCTGTAGAACAATTAATCTGTTTATAAAATTATGAAATCAATAAAAAATTCTAACATGCTCTTTGAGACTTTAACCAAGCTTTCAAAAGAAGCAATCATTTAGAATCACATACAGTAAACTGGGTTTACTGTAAGTAAAATCCATGGACAATTTTAGACAGCAAAAAAACTACTTTTCTTTATCTGCCCGGTTCTAGCTTATGGCTGAGAAAGAAATGAAGGGTTTGTTGAGTACCAGGGAAACTGGGCATATATTCTCCTCCTACTCCACACCAGCAAATAAGAGCATTCTACAGTACATGCCATAGAATACCATATCAAAATATGTTTTCTATTGGTTAAGCATTCATTCTGTATTGCTTACCTAGTTGCATACATTTGAACTCCTACTAATACACGTTTATGAAGGCTAAGCATAAAGTCACTACAAAAATCAAGTAGTCGTTAATACCATTTATAATTTCATTTCATTTTATGAGCTTTCATCACATACTTGTTAGACAATGAAATATATTCACTAAATGTGCAGAAATGTTTGAGCGGTTACTCAAAAATATAATTTCTTTGAAACATATTAGAACATAAGAAAGGTCTAAACAAGAAGGTGGCTCAGGTCAACTGGCTAATTTGGTAATTTTATAGCTCAGTGAAAATACAATTTTGCCCAGCTAATTCTTAAAAGATCCCAAAATTTGAGCTTTAAACATCTGGATGGGATACTTGTTCCTTATGTCAACAACATGTTGTGTGAAGAATTGTGTTCAATTCAGAATCCTAAATTACTTGCTTTTTGGTTTCCATACCATGTCCTTCACTGTATGAAATGGCATCCTTAAGATTTTATGTACATCAAATATACAGTACTGTTTGTGTCAAGCGTCCTCTCAGTTTTATTTCTTTGTGACTGTACAAATTTACCTGTTGCTCCTTTAAACTATCTACTGTATATTCTGTATGACCGTTCAGTCATGGACCACTCTCATCCCTCTTCTTTGAGCTCTTTCTAATGCTGTCATATCCTTTTTGTGGTATAATGACCAAAACTAAAAACAAGCTTTGTTTGCTTTTCTGTTGCTTCCATAAATTTGTTTTGATGAAGACACAGAAGCATCTACTTAAGCACTCATTTCTTTTTCACATGTTGATTCCTGAAGTGTGGTATATGTTACTACTATTACAGTATGTGTGGATCGCTTTGAACTTATTGATGTTAAATTCCATTTCCCAAGTGTATTTCTTTGCCAATGTTTCTGTCTGCCACTCTGTCTATTTTTGTATTATCCTTACTGTATGTTAGACCACGACTGGTTGTCGTGCACCACTGCAGTCAGAAAGCCTGGCGCAATGAGTCTGACAGGGAATGCCTGCCATTGGAAGCAGTGCTGACTGCGGATAAAAATCACTAAGGCAAAGAAGAGCGACATTTCTGAAAACTGGAAGCAGGTTTCCAAAGCAAGTGGGAAATCGCACTACTATACATAGCTCAATGTCAGAGCACTGATCCAGTAGGGTTTCAGGACTTAAATGTGGTGCCTAATTGGAGGATCGATTGAATGATTGGATCCCTGACTGAAAGGGAGACAGATGCACAGATGGGTGGCCTGACCTGGACCTCACGAGCTTGCGATATGCTAGCGCTCGTGGGAATGCTATGGTTACTCATGGCAACTGCAGAATGTGAGGGTGTGACATTATATATTTAAGTGGTTTAATAGCTACTGTATATAGAAATATAATTCACTCACCTTAAGATAGCAATCTCTTTGATAATGTTGTAGTCTTTTGTTGTAAAATGTGTTGTACACTGTTTTCACTGCTTTAAAAAAAAATCTCCCATGACTTATCAAATATTATTTCTAATACTGTTTTTGTTTGTTTTGTTTAACAATGACTGCACCCATTAAACTTTATTTAAGCAATTTCTCATTGTTATGTCAGATTTGCTAGTTCCATGCTTCTTTAGATACTGTACTTACTGTAGACTACTTTCTTTTTCATGCATTATGAGTAATCTTCTTTAATATACTTTGTCTATGGAGAGTTTGTATTAAATTTTCAAAATTTTAAATTATTGAACACAGATGGGACTTATTGACCCAGGGGTTCATGAGAAAGAATATTATTATTCTGATATGGAAAAATCATCTGAATATTTGGGAGACTTGGGTGGTCTGCTGTTTTATATTTATTGCTATTGCTCAATAATGGAAGTATAAGTACTGAAAAAATTACATTTTATGTTGAGTAAAAGGAATTGACATTTTTTCTAATATAAGTACCTTGAAATTTATTCATAGCCTTGATAGTGTGAAATTAAAATGAATTTAGGAAATATAAATCCAAGTGCACAATGAGTTTCCAACATTTAGAAATTACATCTGAAAAATAATTACCTGTATATTACTTCTACATCTACAATGAAACTCCCCACTTGGTCATTTGGTAGTTTCACAAAGCCGTTTGACACCAATATCAACTTCTGGAAGTCTCTTTGATTCCCACTGACTAGTAAAGTACCACTAAAAGTCAAAGAATTAACCACACAGGCAAATAAATTTCAATGTCCAAAACCCTAGTGACCACTATAACATGTATCATAAGCTGATGAATATAAAAGATTCACTATTCAAGTATTTATCTTACCATAATAAAAATAGATATTGTATTCATCATCATTTATAAAATAAAATATATAAACTTTATATAAATTATAAAAAGTTAGGGAAATTACGTATTATATTTTATATTATATATTCTAATATTAAATATTTGCTCTCATTAGGTGGGAAGGGCTGAATAGTGGTGCAGTGGTTAGCATTGCTGCCACACAGTGCTGGGGCCAAGGGTACAATTTCTGGTGTGCTATCTGCATGAAGTTTGCTTGTTCTCCCTGTGTACGCATGGGTTTCCTCTGGGTGCTTCAGTATCCTCCAAACACAAATGGGGAAAACTGGCCCTGGTGTGAGTTTCCTGTGATGAACTGGTGTCCAATCCAGGGTGTATCCTGCCTTGAGCCTGTCGCTTGCCAGGACAGGCTCTGGCTCCACTATGATATTGTATTGGATAAAGCAATTAGAAAATAGATTGATGTATTAGGTGGCAAATGGTATGCATGATTCCCAAAAATAATAAGGAAAATAAGGAAATAAGAGACAAAGTTTTTCAGATTATTCTAAAATTCTGGTTCTGAAAGTGGGGAGTTCTCTCCTCTTGGAAGGTGACTGCATATACTGTACCGTAATAGTGGATCTGCAGGGCTATCCTTTCTATTTAGGCCACACAATGTTGCTCGGTGCTCATTTCTGTCCTGAACATGAGTTCCCAAGAATCAGCTGCATTATGGAGCAGATAGTTTTTTTTTTATTTTATTTCCTTTCCTTTCACTTTTACCCCCTTGACAACTGACTGCATCCCCTCACATGTGTTAGGAGAGGGACATGAAAGCTCTCTTAACTGCAACTACATTTAGTTAGGTATTCAGAGGTTATCTTTTATACTCAATTTGCTTCGTTTTAATTTTGAGCACCAAAGTAGTAGTTCTAATCGAGTGTGTCTGAAATAAAAAAGTACATTTATTGTGTCTGTGATATCTACAATTAGAGGTTAAGGAAGAACTTTAGCTGAAATCATGATTCCAGTTTAGATTCCAGTTTCTGAAGGGAAGCAACATGAAATGACAGCATGATGCCAAAAAAAGAAAGATAGGCAGCACTAAAGATAGGCAGCACTAAAAAGTTGTGGGTTCAAAGCATGAGTGGAGCACTGTTGTAACCTTGAACAAGATAATTTACTCTTTCATGAAACGTCCAGCTGTATAAATGCGTACAAATGCCAACCAGCCATTTCAGTTCCATAAAATTCAAGAAACGTAATATAAACTATAAAAAGGTTGATAAAAAATGTAAGTAGAGTAACAATTTGGAATATCTCAGATATTGTATAAAATAATAAATGCAGTAGTTCTTAAATAATATTTCAACTATTTTATGTGGTGAATTCTATATTTTCCTCATAGACATTTTTTAGCTGTTGATTACTACTGATGCACAATTGGAAAAAAGTTTCACATTTGAACAGATGCTTATGTACTGCCAATTTTCTGTTTTTTGTTTTCCATTGTTTTGTCTTAACATTCTAAGAACACCTCAAAAATACAATTCCACAAGAAAGAATTACTAGAAGAACAACAACCAAGAATTAAATATATTGAATAATATTTGAGTAGTCATAGAAATGTTTGGCTCAACCTGCTTGTCTGAGGACCAGCCTCCTAGTCATAGGATGAGGTGATCAGGATGCTCAGGTGTGTGAGGAGTGAATCAAGGGGTAACTTAGTAGAGATAGGGTGGAGGAGGGAGATCAAAGATGAATGTGAAGGAGAAATGTTTTTTGTAAGGTACCTTATATTTTTTAAACATTTAGAATATGATGTGAGCAATGATTACATTAGGGAAGCTGAGGCAAAACTGAATACTGTATGTCTTGTATTATCCCTCCCTAATATTGATTGCAAACTCAATTAATCAGACTATACATGTATTTTAAATTTTAGCTTTTCTGTAGAATAGTTAAAATAATCTTGATAATTACTGATCTTTACATAAATCACATCCCAGACAACACAGCAAAACAGCACTGAAATTAGACTCTTAGCTCAAGAATGAGAAATAATACACAAATATTACAAGATCTGACAACAAAACAGATGGAAGTACTGAGGCTTCATTCAAAGAATTAGAGTTAAAAGGCTTCTGATTCAGTTCAGTGTAATGTAAAGCTTGTTAATGGCAATTTAAAAATATACAACACACCAAAAAACATTATGACAACAGATTGTTTTATATTATGTCAAAGCTATTAATTGCTCATGTCCCTCATTAATTAAAAATGTGTAAATTAAAAATATTTGACCACTCTATTTCAATAACAAATGTTATGTTCATGGATTAATTTCTACAAAGGGTATATATATTGTCTGCATTTACATCAATATTAATGTCTGTTTTTGTATGTTAGGGACAACATACAGTACAGTATGTATGCATGGTAATTGACTATAAATATTCACTTCTTTGTGTCGGTGCAAAACATATAAAAATCTGCATGGAGTCCACACTAGAAAACACAATCAAACTATCCCTTTTGAAACATCCAGCATTACTGAAGGCTGTAGGTACAATATGTGTTACTTCATCTTAGTAAGTTTTTAAAACATGCAGTGATTTTACCTTGCTATACCTGTGTGAATCCATCAAAATAAGCTGTTATTTCCAAGGGGTAATTCCATACATGATCAGCTCCTAAAAATATAAGCATCCACAATTTGTAATGGAGGTCATTGAGCACAAAGCCATTACTACAAACCATGCATGATATCAGAGGTATAAGCAAATTATTGAAGAGGAATATAAATTGAGGATTATGAAACATATTTTAATTGCAGAAATGCAAACTGTAATAATATGATTTGCTCTGTCTCCAAGACCAAATGAGAAGATAATTATACAAAATTAAACATAGCATAAGGATAATGTGCACTACCACTATCATTGCAAAAATTACATCTGGTTTCACAGATTAAGAATTTTGTGGCCTTGGCCAACTCCTTGTCTGAACACACAATACCTCAGTTTATCTTTTTTAAAACAGGAAGAAAAAAAGAAAAAATGCATCACAGAATTAACAAACTGATTTCATTAGAAATTACAACCTTCAAGAATCAGGTGTTTTGTGAGTGAGTATTTTAAGTATAAAAATATTTGGTTTAACCAAATGTTTGGCTGTAGGACAAGGAGGCTCAAACCCCCTTTTACTGAGAGGAGGTAACATGAAGTAGCTTGTAGGGTGGAGGAGGGATGCATGAAACAAAAAATATAAAAAGGAGGTGTTTGTGTTCTATACTTAGTAAATGTCAGTAATGATTATAATTTAGAACAGCTGGGTATAATCGGCTTGTTTGTCATTGTCCCTCCGGAGTTAAGTTAAGAACTTCCACAAAGATTTCCTCATTATTTATTGTATCGGCTCCTAGACCCATGGTAACAGAAAGCTAGAATATGAGTAAGATCCGAAGTCTGTAAGTTTTGAAAAATCTTGCTCAGCAGGTTTCATACAGGGGCACAGTCACCCTAATTGATCCTATGCCTACCCAATCAGTCCAAAGTTATTTAAGATTTTTTTTTCCTTGTTTGTGTTACATGATTTGCTCTTTAATGTTACGTGATTTGATTTTAATTTGCTATTGGCTCGCTGTATCTTTTGTGACCAATAAGAACATTATGTAATTGCAGTGTGGCGGTGCATGCATAGCCGTAGCCTAATTGGCTATCGTTGTCATCAGAGACTCTTAGAGCTATCTACAGTAGCGCTAGATTTTTGGTTCATTAGCCAACATGTCAAAACAAATGCATATATCTACGTTTTTCAAAAAGCCACATTTAGACGACAAGACCAGCCCCGAAACAAATAATAAGACACATGAGATACTACAGCTGTGGAGATGACGGGGGCTAACACTATGGCCATACTTTCTGAGGCGAGTCTACCTTCAGTCTCAAAAGACAGGTCTACAGTGACAGGACCACCAACAGATTTGTCCGCCATTGACGAACCAGCCACTCAACCCAAGTTGCAATAATTCCCAGCAACAACAATAGCCGGTATTTATAACAATATTTATTATTGTTAACAACAATAATAAATAATATTTGTTTTCGATAAAGTGGTATGAACAATTTAAATGGCTAGAATACAGTATAGTTAAGAATGCAGTATACTGCAACGTCTGCAGACACTTCCCAGAGATGCATACCGAGTTAGTGTTAAGTAGAAAATGATTTAAAAATTGGCTTGTTCAAAACATGAGAACAGTAAATAGCATCATATAGCACTTAGTAAATCAGAGGCATACAGTACATGGTCATGCTCCGTGCGGCCGTGGGATAGTGATAAATCAACTGCAGGGGGATGCTAACATTTCATTTATAGAGAGAAACCACCAGCATGTGAAAGTTGCTTTGGACATTGTCTTGATGTGCGCAAAGCAGGGTATTCCACTTTAAGGGCACAGGGAAACTGAAAGGTCACATAACAAAGGGAATTTTATAGAAATGTTCAAGCAAAGTTATCACAAAATATGACCCAGAAATTGAAAATAGGCTCAAACAGCCTCCTACAAATGCTAATTTGATGAGCCCAGAGATACAGAACAAGCTACTGAAGTCTACAGCTTCGCTACTGTTAAGGAAAATAGAAGCTGAATTGCATGAAGCACGTTCTATGTTTTATGCTATCTTGGCTGATGTGTGTAAAGATAAGTCTAAACGCGAACATGTTTCAGTGTGTATTCGCTACTTTCACGCAGGTGCAATCAAAGAAATGGCAGTTGGATTTCTACAGACAATACACATGACTTCTAATGGAATATCAGAAAAAATACTACAGGTTTTGGAGCCGCTGGGACTGGATCCCTCTCTGTGGATTGGATTTTGCTTTGATGGTGCATCGGTCATGTCTGGAAACCCGGGATATTAAAACAAACTTTTCCTGTTTACATTCACTGCAGTTTTCACCGTCTAAATCTGGTTCTCTGCACTGCGGCAATGGTATCTGGACATGTAAACACTTTCTTTGAAACTCCTTGCATAATTTCATGACAGAGGCCCAAAGGTATTCCCTCTTCATGGAAATTCAGAAGGAGATGCACCCCAATAGACAGTGCCTTGAGCTGAAGCGATCCACTGACACACATTGGAGTTCAAAATCAGGATCTGTCAGTAAAGTACTGGTACTGCTAGATGCAATATTGGAAGTGCTTGCTGAATACTCAGACTCAAATGGCCAGACCAAACTAGAAGCAGATTCTTTATTACAACAGATTAAGACAACGCAGTTTTTGTTTCTTCTTGTAACATTTGGTAAACGTTTTGAGACTAGCGATTTTGCGACCAAGGGGTTCAGACATAATTCAGATGGTGACTTTGATAAAGTAGTCAAGTTAACTAAGGAGGATGTCACTGTCTCACATAAAAGAAAGTTGCCTGAAAAGTCAACAGATTCTCTGTTAACTTCCACACTGGGGAAGTTTGCTAGTATTAAAAGCATCACAGATCTTAGGCAAATGTGGAATGATGTTATGGACAGACAGATTACTGAGTTAAACAGGAGGTATAAAGAGGACATGAATGGGATCATGTGTGCTGCAGCTGTCTGTCTCCCAGGATTCAATACTTTTTGCACAGAAGAGTTGCTGGAATCCCCACGCCAGCTATATAGAATATCTATCCAGGACGCAAAATTCACTGTGTTTACCCAGCAAATAAACCATAAAATTGAAACAAGACAGACAAGGTTTTCATCTCTTTTGGAAGTGCTTGACAACTGCCCTGCAGATATTTTTCCTAATGTTAATGCGCTATTGACAGTAATACTCACGCTTCCAAGTACATCATGCAGTGTTGAGAGACTCTTTTCAGTTGTTATTCAGATCAAGACGTGTTTGCAATCCTCAGTGTCATCAGATCGTCTGAACAACTTGTCTATACTATCATTTGAATGGGAACTTGCTGACTCACAGTAATGAGATTATCACCATATTCAATTCCAAGCCCTGATGCCTGCATCTGGTCTAGAAGGCCAAAACTTCACAACAAAGGTAGGGACTGATTGGGTTTTTTTGTGTGTGTGTGTCTGCCATGGCACAGTAGCATTCGGAAGCCTATGTAATTGTTGCTTAACCTATGTGTGTGTGTGTGAGAGAGACAGTATGTTTATAATGTTCCACTAATTCTGCTGTTTGATTATACTGCATGAGGATTGGATTGCAAATTGTTGGAGGGATGCCCCTATGCTGGCAGGACGTTCAGTTAGACTGAAAATCAATTCCTGGCTGTTACGACCCCAAGTGTCTAGGGGTAAAGGGGTGTAATATTTAGGATAGTTTTTGGATGCAGGTGGGTTCCGGTGAGGGACTTAGGAAGCGTGATATCAAGTGTCAGTGCAAAAGTGATTAATTTAAGGTGAATAAGTGACTGGTACGTAATAGGACACAATAACACACAGGGAGAGGGAACTAGAGCAGTGCCAAAGAAAAGAAAACAACAAACAAAATGGAGCTGGCTAAGAAAGTGAGGGAAAGCTGACCTAACTACAAAAGAAAACCCAAAACGCTTGGTCTTCAGCATCTTCAAATACCCTAGCTAACCTTCACTGACTACCCAAAACCATACAAGACAAAACGGCACTCACCTGTCCTAAACTAGTGTTACTAATACAGAGATCAACTACGTGTGCAAAATGTACCCAACAACCTAAATTAACCCTATACACAAAAGTTCACACAAATATACAATTGAACTACGAATACCAATAAGGGAAAACGAGAGAAGACACAAGTAACAGGGTACAAAAAAACACAGAGGTTGATATAACATTAGGGCAAGGTAATGGCTAAATAAAGGACAACATAAACAAACGAAAGTACGAGGAGATGAAAACAAACCAACAAACCAATAAAGCTGAAGCTATACAAAAACACACACACGAAGTGAAACAAAGCCGAAGCAAAACCAAAAGCAAAACGAAACAAAAGCTGAGCCGAGTGGGACCAAAGTCAAATGAAAGGCCCCTTCCTTCTGAAAACCTTCAAGTTATATACTGAATAAGCTAAGTTCTGATTGGCCGAGAAGCTGATTGATGATGATGTACAGTAATATGGAAACAATGGTGTAATGATGGACCAATGGGGGAGGGAGAACAATCAAGGTCAGGAAGTGTGGAACATAGCAACAAAAACACACATGAAAACTGGCTATGCCCCTGGTTTTATATACTCTAAAATGAAAATCTTGTTGTTACTATTTGCATAAACAAAATTTAAAATGCATTTACATGTCTTAAAATACCAGACCACTTACTGACAAAGCTCACATCAATTTTAAAGACACAACTGGTGTGGGCTGTTTATCTTACAGGTGAATCTAGAAAATCCAACTTCCCATACCCCTTTCAATTGACTCTCACTGCCTTGCTTAACAGGGTTTATATAGCTAAGATAAAGCTAGATTGTCATTGCCAATATTTGGGCTCAACTATTGGGCTGTGAGCAGTCATTAAGGTTCAGTATCTTGAATCCAAAATGGCTGCCTTTAATGAAAACTTCCCAGGGATAGCGTAAGTGAGCTTTCTATTGAAGAACACATGGAGGGACTGTAATACAACCAATCTTTTATGATCCTGACAAAAAAAAGTTGCACATTTTAAACAGCAAATGTACAGTTATTTTCCCAACACAACCCCTGCCAAAAGAAAAGAAGGACACTGATATATCACTCTGATAATTGGTTAATACCAAATTTAAATACCAATCAAAACAGTAAGAGAATCTGACATATTAAAAACTGCTTGAGAGAATGAAGAATAGGATATGATGATGTACAGTACCAGCTGTATAAGCAGTGAAAGATGCATGCAATCAAGATTCAAATACAGAATTCTACTGATTTAAAAGACATTGAACTGGCTAATATATTTTAAGCAAAACAAGTTGGATTTAGAACCAGTTCAGTGTTTTGAAAACAATGCTAAATAACAAATAAATTTCATTTAAAACGCAAATTTGCAAAAAAATGAGGCTGTACATCCTCATTTGGTTGCTAGTAATTAATTAACCCAAGGACCCGATTGGATGTTTCTTGTAAGAAGCAATGGTATCAGCTTCAATAACATGGATGGCCAGCTTGATCCAGATTCCCACAATCCTCTATATAAAGGATTGCCTCCTGTTCTCAGTTTTTAAAACAGCTCCCTTTAGTTTCTGGTTTGTGTTATATGGGAATATACTGTAACACATACGGCCACCATTGCAGGTTGTTCGAGCCGGCATACCAGCGCGGTGACGTCACTGCCCTTCCCTGTGAATAGCAGGGACTGCAGCCGCTGGGCTGAAGGGAGATTTCCCTTTAGCTCAAGTGGCTGGGTCCCTGCTGAGTGATACCGGAGACCTGGGTTTGAGTCCTCGACGGTGGGGGGCTGACTTGAGGCGGCAGTGGCGAGGGCGCATACCCACATGAACCCAAGAGCATTACAATACTATATAGCTATTGAAAGGTTTTGGTAGTAAGAACCATTAAATGTTGACTCTAGGTGTACATTACAGAACATGGTTAACTTTGACAGAACCTATGAGGGTTTTAAATACCTGAATTAATATCTATGTACTCCTCTCTAAACAAGACTTTCAATTTTTTTAGTCTGTCAGCATAGGACTGTCCTTTGAACCTAGGAATGTATCAGGTTACTCTTCTTTAGACTGACTCAAGAGCAACAAATCCTTTTATGTAGTATGGCGACAAATTTGTCTACAGTTGTGGGAATTAAGTCTTACTAGTACAGTACATTATACAATTTTAACATAACACACCTTGATTTAAATTCCACACTACTAAATATACTGTATATCTGTATATCCTAAAATTTCGTTTCACCAAGTAGTCTAGAAGATAAAAATGAACTGTGTAGTGTTTCATAGCCGTTCAGGGACGCCAAATATGTAACGTTGTGGCTCTCTGAAGGCACCAGTTCTGTAGGGTTTGGGCATTTACTGAGACAATTATTAATTGTAGCAGTAAATCACAAAGTTGATTCTTTTGATGGCTTTAGAATCCAACCATGCGACATAACTCAAACAACGCACACACACAGGTACTAATACACGAGGATACATTTATTAATACATAGAATATGCATGTAAACCTAACAGATCTTATCGAGAGGGTTATCAGAATACAAAAGATATATATTCAATCAGTTACGAAGTGTTACACATATCAAGAGGACATACGTTCAGTATATCATTCATTTAGACCGTTTCGTAAATGAACTTGGTTATAACTTCTACATTAGATACTCAAAACAAGTACATAACTCTTAGGAATTAAATTGATATCAACTAGTTGGGATAACAATTGAATTCTCGAGCTGTAATGCATTGAAGTTGAATACTCATCCAATCTCTGGGGATTCAGATCTCCTGCGGGCACAAAGAAACAGTTGCAGGCTGTTGCTGTCCAATCCGCGCTGTCTGGCTTGGTGCCAGGCTGTGCTGTGCGGCTTGCGACGGTGCGCTGCTGATGCTCACTGTCCGGCTAGTTAGTGTTGGCTTTAACTAGCAAAGTTTGTGCACAGGAGAAAAGATGACTGTGGGTCCCAGCAAGTCAGGAAGAGGACCGGTTCGTTCCTGATGAAGAGCTAGTTCTGAATAGTGATTCAGCTGTCCACAGTTCCGACCTGTTCACGAGGCCTGCTGCTGGTTACTCTCTGGCAACCTCCGCTCTAGACTCTTAGAACAAAGGAAAGTTCTGGCACTCGGACACACTGGCCGTTCCGTGGTTGTCCGGGCTGAGTCTCGGGATGGTCAGGAGGCGCGCTGCGAGAATGTCCTGCCCTTGGGAGCCTTCTGCTCCTGGGCCGTCCTGCCCTGGAATTCTCCTTTGAATTCCCTTTAGAACAGTCCACAGAATCCTCTCCAGAATCTTACTGAATCTCCCGAATCTCCAGGCCTGTGTTGCCTGTTTTTACCTGGAGGAACTTCAGCTCGTTGATTGGCTGAAAGTTCCATGGGCATCAGAGTCCCACGTGGGTTACTCAGCCCTACCAGTCCCTGATTGGTTGATCAAGGTGAGATATGAGTCACTTACTCTTGACACTTAGGAATGCAGTCCAGATGTCCATCTGGCACTCCCTAGACAGATAGGCGCCAATGGATGACCATTGATCATGATAGCCAGACTTAGCTAAGTGCATCCCCCTTTGGGAGCTGTCCTAGGAAACCTTAAATCACCCTGCACTAATGGTCTCTCTGTGGCTGCACCACAGAGATGAACAGAGAAATGGGGCCTCATTTGGGAAGCTCAGAAACACTTAATTCTGCCTAATTATTAAGCCTCGCCGCTACAACTGTCAATTTAAACATCTGTCTTTCTCAGTTGCTTCTTTAAGCACAGTATTTCACATTTAATGCTTTTAGTTTGTTTTTGCCATCCTCGTGTAACACTCTGTACTTGTCTACATTAAATGTCATCTGCAACATGTTTGCTAAGTCTTGAATTTAATCTAAATCTAAATGTTTTCACTATCTTTAGCTTCTATAGTGCTTGTAAATTCTGCACCTGGCAAAAATCCACACAAACACATGAGGAACATACAAGCTCAGTGCAGATAGAACCTAGGTCTGGAATTGAACCCAGAGCACCAGCACTGTAAGGCAGCAAAGCTAACCACTGCTCCACTGTGCCACTCCTATTCCTGAACTGGATATATCCAATTATTGCTATAAAGGAGGAAGAGTAGTGGTTATTAAATTATAAAGCCTATCTTAAATAAGAAATGTATCTTCTTATTCATTGCTCAAGAAAGTTAAAAACACAAACTTTCATTTTGAAAATAAAAAAATCCAATTAAAATGTACAGCTATGTACTTGTAAATTTAAGTTCATGTATTGATGATGCAATTGTTCATTTAGGTGCAGCTGTTCTTTGAATATTCACACTCTGGACTGTACTTTATGTAAATGAACATTTTATTAAGAACATATTATCATATTTTAAAAGAATATTGTTGAACTAGTTCATAACCTTAATTAATGTTATAAGTAAACTTAAAACAACACTTTTTAACACTTTATAAAAGAGGAAGGGACAATTAATAAAAAAACAGCAATTTTGCTACAAAACTGACAAACTCTTAAAAAAGTAACAAAAATATTTTGACCTAATGACTAGACATAGAAAATAAAAATTAAGTGTAATTGAGGAAAGATAAATGTTAAATTATATTAAATTAGTCTGTTATTTATTTTAGCTAAGGAGAAAAATGTTATTTCCAGTTTTTAAAGACTTTGAGGTGTAAACTTCCTGATTATAGTCTTGTAAGGAATCTGGAATGTAAATTATTCATAAATGTCATTTTTTAAATCAACATGAGCACGAAAAAAATGTTAATTTCTGACATTTTGAAATTAGCTTTAGACTAATGGCCTGTATTTTTGTGTTAGCTTTACTGGCAGTTAAGAACAGAGAGTCAAAGAAGCCGTTGAAGAGCTAAAAGCAGAATATGAATTGAACCAATTAATTTTTTAGAATACATTAGGAATTGCAAATTGAAGTTCAGTCAGTGAGAAGTCATAAGGCTGAAAATCCTCTTTACAAAATGTTAACTGGTTTACTGAGAATGCTCAAAATATTGGGTATGTTAACTTTCTACCAAAGAACAGAAATGTCTAACAATACATAAAGTTTGGACATGAAAAGTGTATTTGGGAGAATACATCAATGAAAATTGAAGTAATTTTCAAAAAGCCAAACTAAATTCCATGGCAGGAGTGCATTTAGAGTTGAGGACTCAATTTAAAAATAGACTGACTGAGTCTGAAAGCATACTCATAGGTCACTTATATTTTTTTAATTATATTGTACATTTTAAATGCCAATTTTGTTTTGCTAACAACTTATTATATTTTCTTCATTGTTAAATAGAATTAAAAAATCAGTCCTACTGTTCTTGAAAGACCCACAAATTAAAAAAAAAATCTTCTGCTTTTTTTTCTTCTCTGGTCTTGATGTATCAATACTAATTAAAGCCAAGGCGAAGGTATAAAGTGAACCTTTAAATGATGTCGTGGTATTAGCATATTATGAAGAATGAAGGCAAAGTGAAGGTGGCATTGTGCTGATTCATAAGTATCGATCAAATTCCTACACTAGCAGGTCTTGAAATATTAAGTGCTTTCGAGCTGTTGGTTTGTGACAATAAGTCTTCTGAATTCTCCTACTAAAAATATTACATAAAAGACGCAGTCCTGATCATTTGTCCAGTATACATTTTTGAAGAACTTTACGTACTTTGAGATATTTATATGTAGTCTGTGAGGCAGCAAAATATTCCAAGACAGTATCCCCTGCTATTTTCTTTTCTATCATTTTCGAGAAGCTGTTTAAAAAGAATTGCCTTAATACATTGATTAAATCTTAAACCTAAACATTCAGACTAATAGTGTGAGGTTCATATCTCCTAAGATATAAGCATTATTTCCACAAATTCAGCAAATCAAACTGCTTCCTTTTTTAATTCAAAAGTAGGATACGTTTTTTAGGGATTACTACAAAATTATGGTAGTTTTTTTTATTTTCTAGTGTTCTTTTTGGACCTGTTTTATATTTATGTAATGTCACTAATAATAAAATACTGTTCACAAGATGAAGATGACTCCTAACAGTGGAGAAAATATTTTTATCTGAACCTGTTGCTATGCAACCAGCTTGATAACAAAAATAAAAAGGCCCATATGAAAAGTCAAAATCCAATACCTCTGAAACACAAGGGAGTTATTTTTTACTTGAAGTGTTGGACACAAAGTTTAATTTGGAAGTCTAACACAGGGTCAGCAGATATCAGTGTTACAAAAAGAGGTGCAGTATATGCTATTGTCCAAAATTCACTAAGGCTGTTATAATTTTTAATGATTTATTGCTAAATGGACAAAATGAATAGGCATTTTTAGAAAAGGCATCCCCATAAAATCATTATTCAGATATTATAATTTCCATTATTTTAATTACTGGCATGATTATTGGTGGAGGGACCTACCAAGGTCTTCCTTGTGTTCTTTTGCAACGAATATTATATAGAGCAATCCTCTGAAGCCCATTTTCTGGATGTGCAGCTCCTTGAAGACACAAAACACCTTCTTTCCCTTAGATCAGCCACCTTACCTGTCTGATTCCTCCATGTAATGCTTAACACATTTACTCTTTTACTGTTCAAGCTTCTGTCTGTAAAAACTACCTTTCACTTTTGCTTGTGTCTGTAGAACATGATAGAAACTTTCCTCAAGTGCAGAGTGTTTGTCTGTTTTTCTCTGTCTAGAACTGTGAATTCCCCAACAAGGAATTCCTTCAGAAGGTAGTCTCCCCTTCCAAATTAACAAGGTGTTGAGGCTGATGGCATTCTGCCATCCTCCCTTAACCTTAGATGAGGTCCATAACATTTTTAATTAGGCTCTGCACTGTTATGTGGATAGGATTCAGGCAATATACCATACTGACAAACTGACTACTTGGCTCTGAAGTGTTGGGCCAGGTATTGCTAAAGCCATACTGTAGCTACCAAGCTCTTTGGGTCACTTGACATTGACTATGTGGGTCTATCAATGAAAGAGGAAGAGAGAATGTGAGTTAGCTTATATTGCCTCAAGAGAGAAGGCAGAGATCTGGCATCATTCTACTTAGCATATTGGTATTGTTATAAAAGCACTTTCTGCCATTTTGTAAAATCCCATTTTGATTGGGGCTACTCTACTTTTTCAGTGAATCAGGATTACATGAGTAATTCAAAATTACTGTAATTATATTTTGTTTTAATGATCTAAGCAGTCTTTAATGAAGTAAAATTTGTAAATGAACAAGAAACAGTTTTTTGGGATTTATGTTGGCAAATAATTTTTCTTCTTGATATAGTTTGGTAATGGATTTAAAAAGTAATGCAAAATATTAAGATTCATCCAAAGTGTTAAACTGGAATCAAGTGAAGTCACATTAAAAATGTAAATATATAAGACCTAATTGAAAATAGTAGTTCAGGTGGGTAGCTGCATCAGCATGCGTAGGCTGCAAAGGAACAAGTAATAGGTTTATTCCTTGCTGAAAAAAAGAAGAAAGAGAAAACAACGTTTCGGCCGTGTTTCTTCAGGCCTTCTTCAACCTATTACTTGTTCCTAATTGAAAATATATAATGGAAACATTTTTGTCTTTGATTTACAGCTGTGGAATCAGTCCAAAATATAATCTCATCTTGACCAGAGAAATCTGCATTGGAAATTTATTTAAATACTCAAAATCACGAATAATACTGACAAAGTAAAAAAAAATGAACATCTTCAAGAACACCAGTCAAATACCAACAAGACAACACTGGAAATTAAAGGGAAATGCATTTTAAGACCGAAAACATGCAGCACATCATTACACAAAGGGAAAATGATACCTTATCCACCCATGTTGTTGAAGCCTTCAATTAGGTATCAGGAACCTAAAAAACTAGATGGAACAAATGGTCTTATCTTGCTTGTAACCTTTCTTACAGTATATGCTGTTATTTGGATACCACTTCTTTTTTCCTCCCAAAAATTGAATACAAAGGAAGTACAGTACAAATGTCCTCTAGTCAAAATATGTTGCAATTAAAACCATACACTTTAACAACAAGTCCAGACCTTTTTTTACTGAAACGTTTTCAGGAATATAATACATACTAAACCATGACTCCAGAGTTTTAACAGTTTGACTATTCAGTACTTGTGTGCAGTTTCATCATGCTTTTGTATTGTACAACAGAAACAAAAACATCCATATGCATGAATTATAGTACCTCCTTTCACATCACTTAGAAATTAATGGGTTATTGATTGGCAATTACAGACCATGGATATCATATGAATTTAACCTTCTTGAAAAGAAACAAAAGTCTTGTGTCTGTGCCACAAGTCTTAATTGGAGAGTATTTTTAGGCATTTATTTTTGAAGGAACAATTAAAGGGTTATTCCATGCTGAAAAGAGAAGAAAAGAAACACAATGTATCGGCTATGGAGCCTTCTTTGGGTGTGTGAGAGAAACAAGGAGAACAGCACTGGAGCAGGGGAAGACAAAACAGCAGGCTGATTATGAAAAGTTGGATATATTTGCTCAAATACAAACTTTTTTCATCAGAAGCATTTTTAGAAAGGACAGCTGAGTTTCTTTCCTGCTTAGGTTTTGTCTGTTCATTTTTAGAAGTTAAGAGACGTACATAAAAGTTCTCTTTTCCTTCTGTCATTTGGTTGTTTAGTTTGCTTGTTTTTGTTGTATTCATTTGTAAGGAGAAGTTCACGAAGTTCAAGTAGTTATTGTAGCTATTAGACTCAGAGCTTTCTGAATATATATCATTCTACAGCTATGGGATTTGCTGTAACAAGTGGGAGATGGGACAGTGATTGATGCTACCAAAAATATGTCATTGACAATACATATTTTGTTCTCAACTGAAGGGGGTGATGTATTTTATGTCCCCTTAAATTTCCCTTTTAGAAATACAATTTTGTGAAATCATGACACAAAGATTGTGATAATTGCTTTGTGGCTTATGCTTGATACTTGGTTTTGATAACATGTTAGAACCAGTCTGATTGATATGTGGAATTATAACAGTGGAATGGATTAGAAATAAATACATGCAGATCCATAATTAAACCAGATATGTTAAGGCCAAGGAAGTCTGACTCAACTTGAATATCAATAAAAGCCTTGTAATCTTCGAGTGACATAGGATTAGAAATTGCTGTCTCAGAATAATTACAGAGTATTATCTACTCTAACTCAAAGATTCTGACAGTATGATATTTTCTAGATAATTTATATGCATTTATAAAGCTCAGCTTCCCAGGTTTTGCCCAAGTAGGATAAGCTACTGTAGTCAAGTTAAATAACCTATATTATTATTATATTATATATTACACTCATGTGTCTGCAAAAATCATACAAAGACATCTATCAAGGGTATTTTATTATTATTTATGAATTACTGTATATACATAATATAATAGAAATCTTAAACATTAATAGCATCATTATATTAATCTTTTCATACCATGGAATATAACACATTAGAGGCATTCTTTCAAAAATACATTTATTTGGCTGGATGTGATCATTGGATCAGTTTTTACTACCACCTGGGTTAGATAGGCAAAATGACTTAATCTTATTTGGAACTGTTCTTACCCTCTTATCAGCATTCTGGACAAAATGTTTTTAATCTTCATTACCTAGAATTATAGGTTGAGAATTTGTTCACCCCTTCTGTCGTCAGATAAGAATAAGAAATAGAAGGTGTAGAAAATAAAGTTCTTACCTTACTTCATTTATTGTATTTACATCAAAGAAACGCAATACCTTTAACACAGTCCTGACTTGTCTAATGGGTAGGAAGCCTTAACTTGATCCTCTGGATCATATCCTGTTTGACAAATGGACCCCCCAGTCTGTGCATTTTAATGGAAAGGTTAAAATTTAATTAACTCTAAGGTTAAGTTCTAAGGTTAAGTTCAATTCCACAGGAGCTCCTCAGGGATCAATACTTTCCCTGAGGATGGGAAGATAATGTTTAAGGATGATTTGGGGAGTTCTAGCCCTGACAGTATTATTGTAAAATGTTTTGACGACACAACTATTGTGGGACTCATCATACACTGAGGAAACATTTCATTGTAACATTGAAAGACCATATGAATATAAATACCACTTTGGGCAATAGAAGAAATTGCATACAAATTTGGTACAAAAAGCACCTTGGTGTTTCAGAAATTCTGTTAATGTACAGTATACAGATGCAGCCATTCAAAATGCGCTGTAAAACTCCATACTGCGTGAAATTATCTGCAGATCAGCGCAGAATACTGCAGTACATGATTGGCTGGCTAAAATGACCAACAGGTTGCACTTGTGGTGCTTTGGTTGTTAGTGAAACGGTTGCTTCATTTAATCTCTTCACTATACATGTTTAAATCCACTTAATATTGAATATTAATATGGAATTTTACAAATAAAGGGAAGTTTGGTAGCTGAGCATAAAAATAAGAGGAGAATAACGTCTCCAACATCATAAACAATATTAATTTAATATACTTAAATATATTATACAAACTATATACTGCTGGTAGTGGTAGTTTAAATAGAAAATAAACAACAGTATTCCACTTTCTTCATAAAAATTTAATGCATCAAAGTCTTTCACTCGGTCACTTACTGTGGTTTTTTTGGAAAAGTTTTGACGTGCTCATTCTGACTATATCAGGTTTATACACTTTATAAAAAGCTGTATCTTTTAACCTTTTCTATGAATACTTACACTCGTTATCGCAGTTAAAAACCTCATACTTTTTAGAATCCACTTAATAGGGAATATAATATGGAATCGCTTAACTAAAGCAATTGATAATGATGATAATTTAAGGATCTAAATATATGTATTTATATAGCCAGTAGTATTACTGTAATCCACTTTCTTTGTAAACGTGTTTTATTTTTAATTTGAGCCATTCATGTATGATTACTTTCGAAACATTTTTAAACTGTTTGTCTCAGCTGTGTTTCTAAGGAGCCAGTTGGTACAGTGGGTTTGTCAATAGGGGTTTTGTCTAGGCAATCTGAGTTCAATACCCACTTAGGGCACAAGTTTTTCTTCTAACAAAGACTTTTTAAAAAATAAAATAGTAAATATTAGGTACCCTATATTAATATTTTTTGTTTTTTATATATTATAACATATTCAATGTTAAGTGATATTAATAAAGAAATAAAAATGTGAATTAGCAAACGTGAATACTGTCAACAGTTAGAGCAAAAACCAGTTCAGCCTGTTTAACTCTACTCATTTCAATTCAAAACACTTTATTCAGTGAAGCAATTTAAAAGACTCCTTTACAACAAGCCTTAAAAGGAAATCGTATATATTGTAATTAGAATCATGAATAACACATAACAAAATATTAAAAATAACACTTAAACTATAATAATGTCTGGTCATTATTAACAGTATTAATTCAATCATAGTAATTTCAAGCTTCTTGTATCTTTTTCAGAGTCATTTATTTCTTCGGTTTTCATAACCTTCGCTTATTAAAACGCCTATTTATGAGACACGATGTTTCAGATGTCAATAACTTTGTGAACAAATGACACAGAGCCTTCAAACCACAGGCATTTTAAAGATCGCAATCTGTCTTCTTATTTAAACAATATCTAGTACCTGGTTGCATTTTTAGAAACCTTAGTTTGAATAAAGTGGATCCCAGGTGAAAGCGACTTCATAATACAAGAAGGCATTATGCTATATTTTTTATGCAACAGTTGAAGCCTTTGAAGTCTGTCAAAAACATAAAAATGTAACATAATATTGTGTGGCACGATGGGCAACTGATTCTTTTAATTTTAAAGAAAATCAAAAAGAAGAAAAAATAAAATGTCTGCCTAAAATAGACATTGCAAGATTTTAAAACCCATAAAAAATTGGTTTATGTTAAAAACACAAAATTCATGAAAAACAGGTGATTTTTTTTCCTTTTGATCAGCTTAGAATCTTTGTCTAAGCTGTAAGTTTTTTTTAACTTTTTAATTAAACATTTTAAACACTTTAATTTTGTAAACGCAACATGCATTCCGTACAGAGACAGCACAATCACATTCTCCTGTCTTCCCGTGGTGTGAAGCAAATCTGTAGTTGGCTGAGAAAATAGCCCACTGAGCTCAGTCAGAGTAGAGGCGGCACCGTAAGGAGACTGTTCTGCAGCTTGCAGTGTTTACGGCACTGAGTGTGTCTGCCTTTAGATAGATAGATACTTTATTGATCCCGTGAGGGAAATTGCAGATTTCCCTCACGGGGATTAGAACTTAATTAATTTACTTAATAATTTAATAATAAATAACTAATAACTAAATAATTAGTTTAGTAACTAATTAATAATTAGTTTAAAATAACTAATAAATAATAATAAATAACTTAATAATTTCCATTATTAACTTAATTAGAACTTAATAATGGAATGTAAATCATTTCTTTTAACTTGAAATCTTTTAATGATCATCAAACATAGTTTTCTCACCAGTTAGTTTTATATTTGAAACCATCGTTAAACAAAGCAGGGGCTTATTGTACTTTCTTATGACATTACACATGGAAATACATTTTAATCGTTTTACATTTTTTTAAATAAATTTAAGAAAAGTTTCATCTACACAAATATCACAGACTATTTTCGATTGTATTTCTGAATGTTATGTCACACTTAGTTCAATATTTTATATACATCTAAATAAGAAAGTCAGGTGACTGTAACTCTGTAATTCTGCAGTTTACAGCTCATCCATGTCATTCATTATTAATCTTGTAACAAACAGCAGGCATACAGATGGTATGAGCCGGTTGCAGCGTGGTGACAGTACAGCCCTCACCATAACAGGGATGTTGGCTGCCAGGGCTGAAAAAGGTTTTCTTTGCCCAGCCAGCAAAACCTCTGTTGAGCAACGCAGGAGACCCGGGTTCGAGCCCATGCAGTGAAGGATGAACAGGAACAGGAGCAGCAAGAGTGAAAAACCAAGAACCCGAATTCGTTACAATATTATTAATAATATATTCCGTATTGCATTTAAATTGGAATGTTTTTACAAATACTGTATAAGAAGAGGAGATACACAACGTGTAAAAATAACCCCTTTCCCTCCCTAAACTGAAAGCATTCTGTGAAGAAATCCCAAGTCACGAAACCATCACTTATAATAATTCATCCAGATTTATACACTCACGCCGTAGCCAACAACAAGCTATAATAGTGGACTATTTTTATATATTCGGCTATGTAAGAAAACAAAAGTAATTCTCTGATTGGGCTTTGAGCCGCCTGGGTGCAGCGCACTACATGACAGTCCATTGCCTATTACCACTATAAGGACAATAATATATATTTAAAAAAAAACAAACGTCAAATGTTTCCAAAATGTCCCCTTGTGATATTTTAGCTGCTTAGTTACATGACTCCATATTAATATTACTATCAAGAGGTATTAAATCAACTTTTTTTTACAATAACAGCAAGTGGTGTTCTTACCACATAATCTTAGAAAAGGATAAAATGTTATAACTTTTTATGAAGTACAGTATATAAGATTTATAATGTTAGAACAAGCACGTTAAAACCACAACCCAATGTAAGTTACCAAGTTAAAGACTTTGATGTATAAAATATTTATAATTAAAATACACAGTATGAAGAAGGTGGAAGATTGTGTACTTACTGTATGTCCAACTAAGCAATGTTGCTTTTATAAAATATACCTACTTTTTAATCAGTTTAGTGTTTAACATGCTGTAATACACAGTTTAAAATTATTAAAAGTCTAAACAGTATACAATTAAATTCTGTAATTGGCAAAAGATTGTCCCTCAGCACTGACTGGGATTCAAAACCAGGCGTTTTCATCAACAGCCCAAATGCTGCACATGAGACGTTAAGCTCAGCTCAGCTAAGACCAGCTCCACCTGGTGGTATTACAAGGTATTTTACCATATTTAAATAAAAACATTTTCCTTTGCAGTTCGTTGCGGAATGTCCACCGCGTTTTAGCACAGCATGCCTCGCTCATTTTGAATGGCTGGATCTTTACTCTTCATTGTACACTCTTACTGTTGTGATTCAGAATTTGCTGAGCTTGTCAATTACAGTTATGTACTGTGGGTCTTGAGCTTGAATTTGCTAGAAATGCATATGTACCATGTAAGAGGTGCTACCCTTCAGATGATAAATTGAACCCATATCCTATCTATTGGGTCATTATGACACAGCCATTCTGGAGAGTGAAGTGGTGATGGATAATTTGGGTTCCTTCCTCTCTGTAAAATGTTTTGGGATCAAAAGTACTATGTACTGTAAAAGCAAGGGAATATTCATGTTACCTGTTGTTATTTCTCAGTAAATTATTGACGTTATTGATGTACCATAACAAACCAAAAAAAATGTTTTTCTAAAATACCTTCTAAAAGGCTTTTTAAAGCAGATTGGCAGATTTCTTAAGATGACAACTTAAACTGATTATGACAAAACACAATGGGATGTAGAGGCAGCAGGTACAATAAATATATGCTGTTTATATTATACATTTATAATACTGTATATCTGTATGCAGTATGCAAATTTACAAGATTAATATATCAAAAACAAATATCTAAACAATTCTCCCCTTCAGGCTACGTTTCTGTCAATATTACGCAGGAGTCAACAGGAAAGGAAACTACAGCAATTCCAAAGATGGCTTATGTTGTTTCGTAAAACATATTTCCCTTAATTGTTATGAGACAAACAATCTAGCTAAAGGCCAATTAACAAACTGTTAAAAAAATAATTTTAACTAAGAACTGGATTTTTTCTGATTGACAGACTACCCCCTGGGAGGTTTAATTCGATGGCCCCTGTTTTTGTGATGTTTTAATGTCATCTACTTTCTTTTGATGTGTTTTTTGGATTCATTTTAAACTCCAATATTTTGAGGCAATTTAAGATGACGTACTTCAGTTTTGAAGATGATACCAGTTGAAATAAATATGTGTCAGTCCTTTAAGAATTATCTTTAACTCTTTCCTTGACAATAAATCTCATTTAAGGTCTTCAGCCTTATATTTTTGGTATTAACGAGGAACTGTAGTCCCAATATCTCAGCCTAGTTATTAAGTCTTGGTTACAAAATAAATTAATTCACGCTATTGAACATTTTTACAAATTTCCAATTAAGTGCAAAATTATACTCATCATTGCTGATTCATTATAAGTCCAAAATGTAAAAATAGCATTGCAGTACTCTTTTAATATAATTGACATTTACATAAAATGTGGAGTGTTACATAAAGGCAGGGTTGCATTATCACTGAGGGAGGTATTCCTGGAAATCTAAATGATAATATGGTGGTGCAATCTAATCTATGATGTTCCAATAGACTCCTGCTAAAATAGAAACCTAAACTATCAAAGTCTTCTACAGATTTCATAAACCACATTATCCACTTGAATATTCTCCCAGACACTGTGATAAACAGAGCAATAAATTTTCTAAAGTTGAAAAGTTGAGTTTTTGCTCACTCTAAATTTCTGTACTATTATTTGAACTATTATATGCTCTCATGAATTCAGGAATGTACATTTGAATTGCATTTACCAAAAAAAATTATGAAATTATGTTATATTACAGTACTTTCAGAAATGTACTTCTAAATAAGGCACTAACATGTAATTTCAAAAAAGACTTGTTAGTCTTAAAATATTATCAAAACTTTGGGGATGTAAA